>NW_024870696.1:14825000-15425000 GCF_019054845.1 Dipodomys spectabilis
GCACCACTCGACCCCAGGGGATATTTCCTGGGAAGTAAGCTTCAACTGAAGTCTATGGGATGCCTAAATTATCTAGACCAAGGGGCTCTCAGTGTTGGGGATAGGAAGGCAGAGTGTCCCAACAGAGGCCACAGCAGATACCAAGGCCTAGAAATGAGGGGAAAAAAACCATGGTGTTTTTCATGTCTTCCCTTTTTCTTTTTCTTTTCCTTTTTCTTTTGTGTGTGTGTGTGTGTGTGTGTGTGTGCGCGCGCACGCGTGTGCCAGTGTGTGCCAGTACTGGGTCTTGAATACATGACCTGACTGTTGTCCCTTAGCTTATTTGTTCAAGGCTAGCACTCTACCACTTGAGCTACAGCTCCACTTCTGGCTTTTTGGTGGTTAATTGGAGATAAGAGTCTTCATAGACTTCTTCTTTGGCTTGGCTTTGAACCACAATCCTTAGTCTCAGCCTCCTGAGTAGCGAGAATTACAGGCATGAGCCCACAGACACCGGGCTAGAACATGGTGTTTTTGAAGACTGAAAGAATTGAATTTCAGGACACCTGGGGCACACAGAGAGAGGATGAGGAGGGAAAGGTGTAACAAGTAAGAATGGAGTAGCAAAGAGAAGCAGGGTCCCCAAGGACTTTCTGATTCATCACTGGAATTCAGACTTCATCCTGGGGGCAACAGAAAGACTTTGTGAATGCTGATTACAGGGATTAGTAATCAGGAGAATGAATGCAAAGAGGCCAAAAGAATACCAGTTCGGAGGAGCTATGATAACCTAGGCAGGTGATGGCAGTAGCTGGGACTGCAGTAGTGACCAGGGCTGTGGATTCACTTAGAGGTTATTAGGAGGCAAATTCAATCCTAGTGTTGGCTGACTGTGGTTGATTGGAAAATGCAGGAACAAGGGATAATAGAGGAACAAATGCATCAATGCAAGAGCAAACTAAGGTCTTTATTTCCTGTGTCCCAAGTGTCTACAAACTAAGGTGGAAGTGACTGGGGAAGGATGACTGGCAGGGAAGCTGTCCCAGTTCAGGAAGGAGGGCTGAGCCCCAAGCCCCAGAGGCTCCATGGAGAAACTTGAGCCTTTATGATACTGACACCCTGCAGCAGGTGGCTCTGGGACCTGGCGCTGTCACCCACATCCTGCGGAGCTTCTGTGTTTTCATGTACTCTGCATGCGGCACTTGATTTTCCAGGAGACTATGGGGAGTTGCAACGGAGAGAAATTTGTAATAAAAAACATTGTTATTTCTAAGGATACAGGTGGACCTGTTGCAACAATGAGAAGTACAAGTTGTCATGTCCAAAATGAACTTTACGGGGCGGGGGGGGGGGAGAAGGAGAAGGATTGGGATTGGGGGGGGAGGGGGGAGGCTGGGAAGGGATGTGAAGGGTAAACCAAAGGAGGAGGCTGCAATGCTTGGTAAGATATGTATGCATTATCCTGCCCATGTAATTGTAACCCCTCTGTACAGTATGTTCACAAATAAAATTAAATTAAATTAAAAAGAAAAAAGAAAAAAGCTAGACACCAAGAGGCATATGGTGTAGGAGAGTCAACTGACTATGAACAAAAACTTCACCCATACTACTAAATAAAGATCCTGATCATGGACAAATACTTTCTCAGATATAGAGAGCACATTCCTCAGCTTCATGCTCCACGAGTAATTATTGTTAGAGAGCAATGGTACTTACAGATCATAATAATAATGTCACTAATTTTGTTGAACAGCTTCTACTTGCCATGTTTAGAGCTTTTTTCCCTCAGATATCCAATAGTCATAACTCTCGGGATTAGGTGCGATTTTCATTATTCTCAGTTTACAGGTGAGAAAAACTGAGGCTTGAAGAGATTAAATAAATTGCTGATGGCTCCAGGGCAAGTTAACAAGGCAGCCTGGATTCCTTCCAACGCCCAGCTCTCAAAGCTTGCTAGGCTGCCTGCATAACACATTCCACCCTTATGAAAACTCCAAGAAATGGAGGACTTTCCAGAAGTTTCCCTTCATAAAGTGCTCCTTGGGACAGTACACTTCAGGTTAACCAGGAGGATTTAAAAACATATCTAAGGGAAGGGCATATGCTTGTTTTAGCCCAGCCTGTTTCAATTTGCGAGGACCAAATAAACGTTTATTCATGAAGTCAGAAAATAATAAAAGAAAAATGAAAATGAAACCTTGGGGAAATATGAATCACACCTTCCCTTCTATTTTTTAATCTTCAAAAGCTGTTGTTCTTTATGTTTAAAGGCAACTACTGGTTAATTAGGAATGACACATGATACTCACTACCTTTATTCCCAAAGCAATAATTAAATTTTCAGTCCAAGTAGAAAAGGGCAATTGGACTTTTTTCATTCCTTTTGTTATTTTAATTTTTTAAAAGGGGGGGGGGGAGTTGCCTGCCTTTGTGCTTAAGGAAATAAAATACAGCATGTTTAAATTGCAAAACAAAAAAATTGTTATTTCAGCTATACTGTGCTAAGTTCTTGTGGCATGGGAGGCTCTAGGAAAATGTAAGATTAAATTTTTAAAGATTCAGGAACTGGAAGTTCCTTGGGTGTGGCCCACGTAATAGAGTGCCAGCTGTGGGCAAAAAAGCCAAGCGAGAACATGAGTCCTAGCTTCAAGCCACTGGCTGGAATATGTAACTTCAACCTTGTTCTTGCAGTTTGCTAGTCTGATATTTGATTGACTTGAAAAAAAAATAACCCAAAGTATTCCAAGCATTTTTACCTTGCATTTGATGTCCTCCATTAAACATCCATCAAATTGTTGGTGGTGGTTTTCGTTTTGGCCAGTCCTGGGGTTTGAACTCAGGGCCTGAGTGCTGTCCTTGGGCTTTTCTGCTCAAGTCAAGCACTCTACCACTTGAGCCCATAGCACCACTTCCAGCTTTCTGGTGGTTAATTGGAGATAGGAGTCTCATGGATTTTCTTGCTTGCAATCCTCAGATCTCAGCCTCCTAAGTCACTAGGATTACAGGGGTGAGCCACCAACATCCAGCATATCTACCACATTTTGAGTGAAAGAATATTAGCAAATTTTCAAAAGGCTTAAAAATTGGGAAGTAGAGGTGTGGCTCAGGTAGTAGAGTGACAGCAAAAAAAGCCAAGCAAGAACACACAGCCCTGAGTTTAAGCTCCAGTACTGGCACACACACACACACACACACACACACACACACACACACACACACACACACACACACACACGAAAGAAAAAATTAAACTCTTTTTATTTTAGAAACTCAAACCATACACAATGGGAGATCGCACCCAAAACATCTATTGATGATCTTGCACCTATCAAGCATTTTAAACATACTCAATATCGTTTAATTTGTAAATGTTTTTGTGCACATCTCTGAAAGTCTGTAAAAAAATGCAACACAATACCATTAACACACCTAAACAAATGAAGAGTTAATTCCCTAATGTCATAACAAATCCAGCATTCATGCCTGCAGGTCTGGCCACATCCAAAGCCAAAGCTGGGTATCCTCAGTTCTAGCCCAACTGCCAGAACCTTCCTCTGTGGCCCACAGAGATCTTTTAAGGGCCTGTCCTAGCTCACCCCAAGTCTCACCAGAGGCCCCCTAAATGCTGATGCAGAGGGAAATAATCAAATCCTGAACAAATAAGTGTTTTATTGGCTACAGGGCTGTAGACAGGTCCCACTTTACTTATGTGGGTTAATAGTTGCAAACTAAATTCCCCAGGAAGCACTTCAAAATGTCCATTAACAGATAAATGGATAAAAAGGAGGTTCTGTGGACACAGAGGAATATTATGCAGTCTAATAAAGGGAAAATTGTCACAATATGAACAACCACAAGGATACTATGCTAAGTGAAAATAAGCCATTTACAGACAAATCCTACATGACTCTACTCATATCTAAAGTAATCAAAATCGTAAAATCACAAAGTAGAAAGGTGTCTGCTAAGGACCGGGGCAGGGGAAAGGGAGATTAGGGCTTAGTGGGCATAGACTTTCAGTGTTGCAAAGTGGGAAAAAGTTCATCTGTTGTGTATAAGAAACCATTAAAAATGGCTATGGTACATTTAATTGCATGCTTTTTACCACAATAAATGCATATCTTTCTCACATCCCTTTTCGCTGTAGAAACTGGAGGGCTCTCACAGGTTTCTGGGATGCTGTTACTGTTATTGTGTTGGGAGGGGCTTTGGCTTTTCTTTCAGGGAGCCATTTAGGGAAACTGGGGTTGGAGGAAACTGGCAGCTCCTCAGCTGCTAACCCATGAGGAAGCAGGTGGCTGTGTTTCACCAGGCTTCCAGCAGGGGGTGCCAAGGAGGCTGGGCAGGCTCTATAAGGTGTGTAGGTGTGTGTGTGTGTGTGTGTGTGTGTGTGTGTGTGTGTTGGGCGTGTCATTAAGTGAGAAATAAAAGGAAATGGAAGCCTTTATCAAGGGCTGGGCTGTCCTCAGGGAACATTCTGGGAAGAAAGGAGAAGGCTCCCAGTTGGCCAGAAGCAGCCATGCGTGGCGATCTGAAGTGACAGATACAAATGTGTAGTACACTGGGCAGGCAGACGTGGGGGAGATTAAAAGTGCACTGATGCTGGGGCGGGCGGGGGTGGTGGTGTGTGGAGATGGGGCTAGAAAAGGCCAAGTCCCTGAACCTCTTGCCAGGGAACCTGGGTCTGCCCAGTTGCTTTTAAGGCTCATTATGATAAGGCCATTTTCCAAATTAGCACAAGTCTGGTGTAAGGGAAGCCAGGCAACAGTAAGCAGAACTGGATTCCAACCTGCCCATAGCCTTCTCCTGACCTCTCCTGGGAAGATGCCTCTGGAATCTGAACACAGCAGAGGTTTCCTGTACTCCATGGAAATTGAAGTTGGTGTCAGAGGGCGCATCAGAGGGAAGAATGTGGGAGAGGGAAGGCGGACAGGCCTTCTGCTCAGGCTGATTTCTAGTTCTCTGATTTCTGTTTGGGAGAGCTTGTCCATCCCATATGAAGGTATGACAGCAGACTTGCTTCTGAGGAAACTGAGGAGTGTGGCATCCCTCGCAGGGGAGACTCCTGCAGGGGATGGAGCTCTGGAGAGGAAGCGGGAGGTCCTGTTTTGAAGACTAATGTCTCTTTGGGGCAACAGCGGTGAACCTTTCCTAGCTCCTCTCATCACCAATGCTTGCTGAGCACTGTGGGCACACCCTTTGCCTCCTATGCAGGGGAGCAAATGGTAAATGCAGGAGAGAGGAAGGAATGTAGTTCAAGCAATGGTTGGGAACCAGCTCTGACTTAAAACTAAGCCAGACATTCCCCAAGCTCAGTTCATTCTCTAGATCTCCACAATGGATTGGAGTTGTGGGAGTTCTGTAGATTTCTCTATTTCTTGAGCTACTCTCCTGAGACACCCTAAGATCCAGGATCACCCCTCAAAGCCCCCAGCACTCATGATCAACACCTTAAGAAGTTGTTGGCCATGACCACCGCAGGTGTCCGCTGGGACTCACACAGGCTGACATATGCATGGTTTGGCTCCATAGCATGATCCTCAGGCCAGGAGCAGCACCAGGAAGCTTCTTAGAAATGCAGAATCCCAGGCCCCAGCCCAGCCCGGCTGAATCCAAATCCACATGGAACAAGATACCCAAAGAGGTGACACCCAGTGGTGTCCACTCTGAGGCAGATGACACCAACCAACACAGTGTGGGAAAAGGCAGAGGGCGGGTGGGTGTGGAAGAGGGCTGCTGCAATGTGTCCAGTGCATTCAGATTTGAGACCACTAAGATGAAAATGTAGGGGCTATTTTATCAAGTGCAGGATCCTGTGTGTTTTGTAATTAACAGGTAGAGGCTGACAAAATACCTAACTAATACTAATGGAGTCCCTACTACCAGACAGGCACTAAAGAAAGCTGTTTTTCATGGATTGCTTTTTATCTTCTTGCAGAGCACTCTCTTGAGGTGTAGATCATTATGCCCATTTTATAGACAAGGCAGTTGAGGTACAGAGAGGTCAGCTGACTTGCTGCCCCAACTCACCTGAATGTGTGCCTGAGCCTGGATTTATGACCTAGTCCTGTGTCTAAAACCCATATTTTTTTTTCTGGTGGGAACTAGGGTTTGAACTCAGAACCTCAGACTTGCCAGACAGATATGCTCTGTATAGTTTTCGCCATTTTCGAATAGGGCCTCACATTTTTGCCTAGACTATGAGCTGGGCTTCCTATGTATATTCTACTGCATGGGTCAGTACATTTGGCTTATTGGCTGAGGTGGGGTCTGGCTAACTTTTGCTCAGGCTGGTCCCAAACTTCTGCCTTCCTCCAGCAACTAGGATATACAGGCATGAGATACCACATTTGGCTTTCCCTCACTCTTAACTACCTCATGCCAGTATTTCCAGAAGGGGTAGTGGGAAACACTCTCCCCACACTGGAAGTTCTTTTGAAGCAGTGACACTCTTCCAGCTATTTGATATGCCTGGGACCGAGGGGTTTCCCTGCATGAGAGACTTTCAGTGCTAAAACTGGAGCAGTCCTGGGCACAATGCTTGCCCACTGATAACTCCCTTCCCGTGAAAGAGCAGATGAAGAAATGTAGAACAGGAATAGTAGGAAATCCTTGAGATTACAAAACCAAAGTTGTTGTAGCATTAAATGAGTTGGGTAATCTGTTTGCATTTGAAAAACCCTGAAGTCATGTCTGGGGACTTTAAACAAGGCTCATTCTCTCTTTATGGCCTACTTTTCTTCAAACAGATATACCACCTTTCTCTCTCTTGCTGTCTTCCTCCCTCTGCCCAGATGGTATAAGAATAAACAGGAGCTGGGTGCCAGTGGCTCACACCTGTAATCCTAGCTACTCAGGAGGCTGAGATCTGAGGATCATGGTTCTAAGCCATGGGCAAGAATGTCCATGAGACTCTTATCTCCAATAAACCACCAGAAAACTGGAAGTGGTGCTGTGGCTCAAGTGGTAGAGTGTTTGCCTTGAGCTGAAATGCTGAAGGACAGTGCCCAGGCCCAGAGTTCAAACCCCACGACCGACCCCCCCCCCCCCAAAAAAAAAAAAGAATAAACAGGAGCCATTTTCTGGTGCATGCAACAGCAGGAAAAAAAAAATCCCAACTAGTAACTGGGTTCAGTGGCTCATGCCTGTCATTCAAGCTAACTGGGAGGTTGGAAAGGGAGGATCACAATTCAAGGCCAACCTAGGGACTTCTTTATGGAAAAGACTGGGTGTGGTGACATGTACCTGTCACCCCAGCTACTGTGAGGTGGCCCAGGCATAAATATATGGCCCTATCTCAAAAACAAATCAAAAAGGGCTGGAGGCATGATTCAAGTGATAAAAAGCACCAGCCTAGCAAGTGCTAAGTAGTGAATTGAAACCCCAGTACTCCCAAAGAAAAAATACCTAGTTATGGTCATGGCCCCAGACATGGGCATCTTTAACAGCTCTGCTTTCTGCAGTCAGCCAGTTCTGTGAATCTTGTTTCTTTTAAGCCCAAATTATTTGATTGCTTCAGGTTTCTAGTTAGCCTGAGAGATATTATAATTTCCTAAATAAAATGGGAAGAGCTGTGTGTGTGTGTGTGTGTGTGTGTGTGTGTGTGTGTGTGTGTGTGTGTGTATTTTTGTCAGTTGTGGGGCTTGAACTCAGCACCTGGGTGCTATCCCTGAACTTTTTACTCAAGGTTAACAGCCTACAACTTTAAGCCACAGCTCTACTGCCAGTTTTCTGGTGGTTCATTGGAGATAAGTGTCTCATGAACTTTTCTACCTGAGCTGGTTTCAAACCATGATTCTCAGATCTCAGCATCCTGAGTAGTTAGGATTACAGGTGTGAGCCACCAGTGCTCATACATCTGCATGTTCACACAGTACACTGTATATTCACAGTTCCTGCTTAGATGCAGGCCTGGGCCCTGTCCCTTATCTCTTCTCACTCAGGCTGGCACTTTAACACTTGAGCCACAGTTCCATTCCCAGCTTTTTGCTGGATAATTGAAGGTTAGTGTCTCACAGACTTTCCTACCCAGGCTGGCAGTCCTCAGATCTCAGCCTCTGGAATACCTAGGAGTATAGGCATGAACCACTGTTGCCCAGCCAGAAATAATTTTTAAAGGCAGTTTTCCTATCTAAATTGGATGAGATTGGAAAGGCAGCACCAGGACAAAGCTAGCTGGAAGGTCAGGGCATGAGTTCTTGCATTCGCCAGGACAGCTCCTCTTTGCAGCCATGGGAAGGCTTAAACTTTGCAGCCATTGCACAGTGGCAAAGACTAGGCTTTCCCTGCTGTTTTTAGGAGGGAGGGGAAGGCTTAGGCCTCATTTTCCATATCTGTGAAATGGGACTAGCTACAGCCTGGCACCAGAGACTGTGCATTGCCTGTCAGGCTAAGCTACAGTTTTACAAAAGGTCTTGTACCCTCTCAACAGCAGCTCCTTCAGGTCTTTCCTGATATACCCTGCTAGGCCTCGGATCAAAGTATAAATTCCTGAGCTGAAGGAGAAGAGGATGAGCAGAGTTGATGCTAACTTCCTTCACCTTGCAGAAGACAAAACCAGCTGGTGCAGTGTTCCACAGCGCACAGGCTTTCTGCAATGATTTCAATGGAGTTGCTGGGCAATTGTAAACTCATACATTCTCTTCTGGATTTCCAGATTCTAGTTGCAACTAGAATATACATCGCAAAAGGTGCCTCTTTGATATAAGGTGTATTTTGAGTAATGGCAGACATAGGAGAAGTTGTGCAGTCAATGTGACGTGGCCCTTTGTAAGGGAAATGAGTATATATCCCTAAAGGAAATTTCCACTGGTGAAGATGATGCCCTCTGCACTGGGAAGGGAAGCCTGACTAGATCACCCTGAAGACTCGAGAACTTAAGTCCTTCCTCTAGTTAGGGATTAGTAAGAGAGCCTTCTTTCTCTTGTCTTCAGCTGAAGCTTAAAGTCTAGGCCACCTCTGAGATGTACTCATTTGTCTCCTGTACTTCCCATGGATAGATTTGTGTTAATACACTGCCATTTTTTTTCTTTTTGATAGGGTGATTTCTTCATCTCTTTTCAAAACTTGTTATTATAAAGGTGATGGACAGAGGGTTACCGTTTCATAAGTCAGATAATGAGTTCATTTCACTTCTCCCAGTTTTCCCCTCCTGCCCCCCACCCACAAGTTGTATAGTTTGCTTTCAGTATAGTGTCTAGTGAGTACCATGACTGCATTTGTTCACCCTTTGCCCCTCATTTCTGTGTTTCCACCACAGTTGCTTTTAATTTGTTTTGCTACAGAGTTCCCAGCTAAAAACTACACAAGGTGGAGAGGAAAGGACTTTCCTTCCATACTTTCTGAACTCCTGGACGACAAGGTATCATGCCACCTCGGATTGTCTGTGAGACCCCACAGAGTTCTGGGTTCGCTGGCTTTCATTCCCAGCTCTGACAGGGCTGGAGCAAGGTGTTACATGCGCCTCTTCCAAGCAGGGCATGGGCGATGACTAAGGAGATGAGAGATGTGAACCAAAGCTTCCCCCGGCTTCTCCTTGCTGACCCAATAACCAATGTTGAGCGTTCCTAGAGTTGACAGCACACACATGGTGAAAAACAGCTCTTCATTTGAATTAAGGGAAGGCTGTCAGTTTGATGCAATCATGAAAAAAGGAATAAGAATAAAGAAAGGAAAAAAAGCAAGCATTTTCTGCACAAAGTGGCTGGGGAAGCTTTGTTTAGGCCTCTGTGTCCTGAGACCATGAGTCTTAGAGGAAACCGAAAGCATACGGCAGAGCCTCATAGCCTATCTGCAAATGATAACAGCTGACACTTAGCTCTGTGCGTGGAAACTCAACCAGGCTAGCCCCTCTCCTAAACAGAGACAGGACTGACTGCCCCGCATATCCAGAATGATCCCAGTTCCTCCCAGCCCCTGGGCAAGGGAAGGGTGGACAAGACTCTCCTGATGTCTGCTTCTGTTACAGCTGTCTACTTTTAAATCTGGGTAGGAAACAGAAAGAATGATTGAATCCTGGCTGCATTCAGTCTGTGGCGACTAACTATGAGATAGGTTTCCAATGCAATGATGTCTCCCTGCCCTGATCTGATTATATGACATTGAAAAATCTGTCTTTCTTTTGTTCATTCATTTGTCCATCTACTTCCTGCTGGGTATCTTCTAAGCCAAAAGCAATATTTTCCATCTTAAAATTCCTTGCCTGTAAGCTGCATCCATTTAAATAGGGAAACAGAGGGGTGGGTTGCGTTCAGAAATAGCCACATTAAATACCAGCCTCTGCTATCTACTAATTATTTATTCTCTCTGAGTCCCAGTTTCAACAGCTGTAATATGAGACGTATTCCATGTATGTTGTAAAGTTATAAAATTTAAAAGGGAGGAAGTGGGGCTGGCAAGGTGGCTCAGTGATAGAGCGCTTGCCTTGCATGCCTGAGGCCCTGGGTTCGATTCCTCAGCACCACAGAAGCAAAAAAGAAAAAAAAAAGCCAGAAGTGGCACTGTGGCTCAAGTGGTAGAGCGCTAGCCTTGAGCTGAAGAGCTGAGGAACAGCGCCCAGGCCCAGAGTTCAGGCCCCACGACCGGACCCAAAAAAATAAAATAAAATAAAAAATAAAAGGGAGGAAGTGTGCATGAAATGATAATTCATAACTTTACTGAAAAGGCAGGCAATAGAGGTAGCTCATGCCTGTAATCCTAGCTACTCAGGAGGCTGAGATCTGAGGATTACAGTTCAAAGCCAGTCAGGGTAAGAAAATCTGTGGGACTATCTCCAGTTAACCAGCAAAAAGAAGGAAGTGGAGCCGTTAGCCTTGAGCAGAAAAGCTTAGGAACAGCACCTGGGCCCTGAGTTCAAACCCCAGGACCCACACAAAAAATATAAATACACAAAATGAAAAGGCAGGCAATAATTGTCAGTTTAAAGAAAGTGATGTAAGCCAGGTACCAGTGGCCCAAATCTATAATCCTAGCTACTCCGGAGGCTGAGATCTGAGGATCGTGGTTCAAAGCCAGCCCGGGCAGGAAAGTCTATGAGACTCTTATCTCCAATAAACCACCAGAAAACCAGAAGTGGCGCTGTCTCATGGGGTAGGACGCTTGCCTTGGGCTGAAGAGCTGAGGAACAGCGACCAGGCCCAGAGTTCAAACCCCATGACCACCACCAACAACAACAACAAAAAAAGAGGCTGCAATCTGAGAACCGTAGTTTGAAGACAGCCTGGGTAGGAATTTCAGAGAGACTCTATCTGAAATTCTAGAATGGAGGGTGGGCTTGAGCAGTACAGCATCTGCTGTGAGCAAGTGAGCTGTGTGAGAACTTAAGACCCAGAATTCAATCCTTAACAGCCACACACACACACACACACACACACACACACACACACACACACACACACACACACGAAAGAAAAGAAACATCAATACTCTCTTTAGAGTACATTTGCTCCCTGGGACAGTGTCTGTGGGGTTTGAAGCCCGTGGGGACCAGGCCTTGGCTGTGTCCTGGCTTCTCGTGATGGGATCTGTATCAAGGGCAGCTGTGAAGCTCTCCTGGAGCTTATGGGAGGATGGATACATAAAGTCCAGTTAATAAATAAACACACAGACATCAAGGCTACCAGCTGTCGTAGTAACAAGACTTTATGCTTTCCTGGCTCCTGTCATCCTTGGGACTGAAGGCACTTAATGAATTAGTCTCGCTTGCAGTCCTCCTGGACCAAAAATACTGCTGTGTCTACAATATGCAGTCACAGTGACCAGCCAGAGGCCAATCACTGCTGCGACCACCACCAGGCACATCCCTAGAGCAGCTTTGTCTGTTGTTGATTTCCTACCATGGAAATATGCATTGTGGATTAGAAAATTCACATTGTGTCAGTGAAAAGATCAAAATTAGAATCCCTATTACTTCCTCTGCTGAGAGGCATGGTCCACGTTTGGTTGTGTCCTCAAACACAGCACACACACACACACACACACACACACACACACACACACACACACACAGAGCCAGAGTAGTCTTTGTAACCTTGTACCTGCTGTTTATAATTTAGCAACACATCATAACTGTCTTCATGTCTATACCATTTGAAGTGGCTGCTATTGGCTAAGCGTCATTAGACATTTAGGTTAATTTTTCCCCTGGTTTGGATTAGGTTTGAGCTTGTCCCTAGAGGTTCATTTGTTGGCAGTGTGGTCCCCAGGGTGGGTGTATTGGGAGGTGGTAGGACCTAGAAAAGGTGGAGTGTAGCATGAAGTAATTAGGTCATTGCGGACAGCTCTCTCTAAAGGAATAGATTCAGTTCTCGCGGGACCCAGTTCAGCCTCCAAAGAGGGTTATAATAGAAAAGCACGCCCGGCCCTCTCAGATCTCTTGCTGGCTCTCTGTCTTGCCATGTGATCTCTCCCTTTTGCCAGTGTTCAACCATGATGGAAGAGAGCCAGGGGCCCTAGCCAGAGCCAGTCCATGTGTTTGGATTTCAGCCTCCAAGATTTCAAGTTAAATAAGCCTCTTAACATATCCAGCCTTAGGTTCATTGTTATAGCAATGGAAAATGAATGAAACAAATGTTAGTTACGTTAGCTCTGAGGAAATCTTGTGTTTCATCCTATTAGGATTTAGGGAGCAGCGGGAGTGAGGGGACATGGCATGGAGAAGCATGGTGGGTTTATAAATTAAATGTCACTTAGTGTGTCAGGAGACCAGTGCAATGACAATGCTCTGGACAGATTGCTGGGGACCCTGGGGGGGGGGGGCATACAAGAGGAATATGAACAGTCTAAGCAGTTGGAGATCTTGGAGGGACTCCCTGGTAGCATGTTGGAGGTGACAGGTGTGTCTGCTAGAGCTACCTACCTCATCTGTTCCTGCTACCATCCTGCTACTAGCTGTCCTTTGAGCCTCTAGTGTTGAGTTCATTGGTTTTTGCCAACCTTTCTAGCCTCTTTCCTGGCCAGTCCCTGCTCTGATTGTTGGCTTCTGTCCTCTGTTGTTTTGTGCCAGTCATGGGGCTTGAACTCAGGACCTGGGCACTGTCCTGAGCTTTTATGGTCAAGGCTATCGCTCTATCACTTGAACCACAACTCTACTTTCAGCTTTTGTGGTAGTTTTTTGAAATAAGAGTCTCATTGACTTTTCTGCCCAGGCTGGCTTCAAACCATGATCTTCAGATCTCAGCCTTCTGAGTAGCTAGGATTATACGCACGAGCCACCAGCATCCAGCAGCACCTGTACTCTGTACTAGTGGTAATCCTGAGTCGGCTAGGTGGTTCTAGGTGTGGCATGTCCATTCGCCTCCAGTTCAATTGGATAAGTGCTTTAAAAAAATCTGTTTTCCCTCTCTCCTTTTTTCCTGAACCTCAACATCTCACACTGCAGAATTCCAGCTCTTCTACCAGGTCTGTCTCGCAATTAGATTTTTATCTACCCAAGTCTATGGCTACAAGTTCGGCATATGATGGGCACTCAGTAAATAGTACCGAATAAGACAAGGTGGTTACAGAACTAGCCCCACGAATCCTTGAGTATGCACGAGGTATATGAGGCAGGAGGAACAAGCAGGGCTGATCCCAAATCTATCTGTCTCTCCATCTCCACTGCCACCCTCCAGGCTGCCTTTGGTCTCTGGCTTTGCCCACTCTAATCATTGCCTGAGTGCTTGCCACTTAGTAGATAGATGATCTTTAAAAAAAAAATCATCTGCGTCCATCTTACTCCATTACAGAGACACCTGGATTCCTCTTAGAAGCTCATGGCTTGTAAGGCTCCATGAAATCTAGCTTTTTGTCCCCCATGCTCCAGGCAGTGACTCTTTTTCTCAAACAACTGAGGCCCTTCTTTGCCTTGGAATATTCTCTTGCCAGGAGTGTTCAGTCTGTTATTCCTCAAGTGGCTGACTATCCATAGGCCTCGGTGTATTACTCCATCCACAGGCCTTGCTTCAGAGTGGAACTTGAAGTAAGTCTTTCTTCATGGCCTCCTGTGCTACCCATGTTTCACCAGAGCATCATTTTCCTATGTCATTGTATTTTTATTTATGGATTGGGTGTTTGGCAACCATTTTTAACCTTTCAATGAAAAGGGGAGTGATTTTCCTTACCACAGAAACGATGAACAATGTCTGATCAAATTTTTTTGTTGTCACCTTGCGGGGGGGGGGGGAGCGTGTAATACCACCAGCACCTAGTGGGTATAGGTCAAAGATGCTTCTCAACACTCTACAATACCCAAGACATCTCTCTGCCCCAGCAAAGAATAATCAGGTCCCAAATGTCAAGCTCTAGACTAAGATCCACAAAGATACAAGTCTCATCTTCCTTGTGCACTAGTATCTCCTGTACCTGGCCCGCCCAGTGTCTGACACACAGAGTGCTTAGTATGTAACTAAGTAGAAAAAGAGATAGATAAGTAGATGCAGGATGTTCCTGAAACTGTTTAATAAATAATATACATCATGATCATTAAGAACTGATGCCAACCCAGTGGTAGGGCTGGAAGGAGGAGGTGCCCCTTGTGCTGGGCATCACCCCCTGGGATTGCTGGACCACAGGAAAGTCTTTGGGAGGGGCCAAGGCAGCTCCATGGGTGGAGGAGTCCAGGGAACCCAGGTATTAGCCTTTATTCATATAAGAAGGATATATGTGAGATTTGAACAACTTGAATGTAATTTTAACAACCTGCATGCAAAATTTTAACAAACTAAATGTCCCTACCTGCTAATCATCAATCCTCGATAGAACAGATGGGTGGACAGAGGCAAGAACACAAAAGAGTGTGCTAGTGAGTTGGCAGAAAGAAGGGAGCTAGTGTCTATGCAGACAAGAGGCTCTGCACCCTTCACGCTTACTCAAATGGCTTACTAAGAAAGTATGGAATAAGCCAGGTGCCAGTAGTTCATACCTATAATCCTAGCTATTCAGGAGGCTAAGATTTGAGGATCATGGTTCAAAGCCAGCCTGGAAAGGAAAGCCTGTAAGACTCTTTTATTTTTTTTTGTCAAACAACTACCAAAAAAAGCTAGACGTGGTATTATGGTTCAAGTGGTAGAGTGCTAGCCTTGAGCAAAAGAAGCTCAGGGATGGGACCCAGGGCCCTGAGTTCAAGCCCCAGGACCAGCACAAAAAAGGAAAGCAGATAGGTAGGTAGGCAGAGCAAGGAAGGAAGGAAGGAAGGAAGGAAGGAAGGGGGAAGGAAGGAAGGAAAGAAGGGAGGAAAGAAGGGAGGGAGGGAGGGAAGAGAAAGAGGGAGAGAGGGAGGGAAAAGAAATGAAGCAAGAAAGGAAGGAAAGAAGTATGATAGATGCATTAGCATGCATAAAGATGGAGTAAGTATTACCTCTTTGGTTTTGTGGGAGTGTGTGTGTGTGTGTGTGTGTGTGTGTGTGTGTGTGTGTGTACGTGTGCACATGTGCGCCCTGTTCTGGCTTTTTTGCTCAAGGCTGGTGTTCTGCCACTTAAGCCATGCCTCCCCTTCCAGCTTTTTTTGCTGGTTGTTTGGAGAGAAGAGTCTCAGATTTGTGTGCTTTGGATATCTCTGAACCATGATTCTCAGAACTCGGCCTCCTGAGTAGGATTATGAGCATGAGCCGCTGGCTTCTGGCTCACGTTGTTTTTATTGTTTTTCCCCCTAGAGCATTGAAGGCCTGTTTCCAAGGCACTGATGCCTCTTCTCAAATATTGTAGTAAAATACCTTAATTTAGATTCTAAAAGAAGACATCTTCATTTCGATTCAGAAAGATCCAGAGATACAGTTAAAGTTTGTCTGCCAAAGGGAAAACATTTGGGAAGATCATCTGAACTGAGGAAAGCTTAAAATCCAAATGAACATCTCTCCCTAGAGCAGACCAGCATGTTCTCTGTGCAAAGAACTAAAAAGACAAAAATTTTTAAAAAGCACAAAGAGGTATTGCCCACCTTTCCCCAATGCTCTTTTCCATTAGCCAGCCATCAAGAATCCAGTGATAACATCATCGCTAAGCCAAGGTCACTTTGTGGATAGACACTTCCCCACCCCACGCTTGGATTCTACCAGCTTCTCTGACTGCAAGATTCCTCCCAGTGGCTGGGTTGAATAGCTCTGGTAGGATGCCCGGAGGCTGGGAGGGATGAAGGCTTTCACATCACACCCCCTGGAGAGAGTCTCAGTACCACAGACCTTGTTCACATGCATTTCCTGCCTCCATCCCGAACTGAACAGGCTTAAGACATCCGTCTAGTATTTTCCCCAAATAACTTGTTTCTGTCAACACAATCATGTTTAATTGCTTGGGCCCCAAACCTGGAAGCCATTTTAGTCTGGAAGAATTCCATAACCATTTAGGGACGGTCCCAAATTGTCATCCTGCTTTTCCTTCCTCACTTGGAGCAAACAATCTTGCCCCTGTTTCTAGTCCAACTTGAAATCGTACTCAGGACTACCCCAGCCCTCATTGTCTTCACATCTAAAGGCTCCCATCAATCGGCCTCTTATGTGTGGTCCAATCTCCTGTGACTCCTCCTGGTCCACACTCCACTGTCCTCTTGTCCCCCTTGGCTTTATCAGTTCAGTTCCTGGACATTATCTAAGCATTCTTCCATGCTTAGTCTTCTAAGCTATTGCTCCTCCTCACATTCCTCCATTACTGCTATCCCAATGCTGCCTCTTCTTCCTCCAGAACAGGCTCCAAGAAATAAATTCTGGACACTTGCAGGCCACAAACCATCATCTAACTCTGGCTGCATTTCTGCTCCACCCACAGCCAAACTTCTCCATTCTTTGTGTATACTTCCTGTCTCTGCTCTTTGAGCACTGACTCAATTCTGAACTTGCAGAAATCTGATTTCCAGCTCCTACCTGCTGTTCTGATACAGCCTCTGACAAAAGTCTTCCATGACCCTCATTTTGCCTCTTCCAAATGGCTCTGCAATTGACTAGTCACTCCTTGTAGCGTCTGATCTCTTCATTTTGTTCTTCGATTATTCATGACACCACCTCTCCTGCCTCAATTCATGCCTACTGCCTGTTCCCTCCTAACCCTACCATTGCTCCCCTAAACAGGTGTGTCTCAGCTTCTGTCCTTCTCCCACTGTGTCAGCTTTTGGCACTCCTAAGTTCATGATCATTTCCAAAGCTAGAATTTTGCTCTGAACCTTCCTTGAGTCTCACATTTGTACCAAGAGGCTCCTTGACACTATCAGGAATCTCTAATTCACAGACCTTATCATTTACCTACTCTTTTCCCAAAAGTACTTTAGCTTTCATTTTTCTCCTCCTTAATCAATGGCACCACCATCCACCTGGTCCATAAGCCAAGCATTGTGAGTCTTCCCAGTCGCCTTCCTCTATCGCTTTCCCTACATCCAGTCCATTTGCTTTTGTTTTGTTTTTGCCAGTCCTGGGGCTTGAACTCAGGGCTTGGGCACTGTCTCTGAGCTTCTTTTGCTCAAGGCCAGCATTCTACCACTTGAGCCACAGCGCCATTTCAGGCTTCATGCATGCTAAGCAAGCACTCTATCACTAAGCCATCTTCCTAACCCCCAATCCACAAGATTTATACTTCCATAATTCTACTTCTATAATTTTCTTTTTTTCTTTTATATTGTGAAAATAATGTACAGAGGGGTTACAATTACATGGACAAGATAATGAGTACATTTCTTATCAAGCATTGTTGCCTCCTCCTTTGTTTCCCCTTCCCATCCTATTCTCCCCCCCACCCCCCACCAAAGTTGTAAAGTTCGTTTTTGACATAACGACTTGTACATCTCATTGTTGCAATGGGTCCACCTGTATCCCTATTTACACAAGTTGTTTTTTCCCTTCCCCTCCACAAATTATAACAACATCAAATACAGTGAAAGCAGGGGTTATACCCTGGGGGAGGGACATACCAAGCAACAAAGAAATAATCTTATAAATGTGTTAGAAAAAATCACATGAAAGAAAAAAAATTTGAATACATATCTTAGGGTTCATTTCCTTAACATCAACTTATCTGACCTTTTCTGCTTGTCTCAGACATATACTAGTTATTGCAAATAAGGGAAACCATGGGACCTATGTTTCTTTGGGCCTGGCTTACTTCACTTAATATAATTTTTTTCAAGTCTTTCCATTTCCTAACAAATGGGGCAATGTCATTCTTTCTGATGGAGGCATAGAATTCCATTGGGTTTATATACTACTTCTATAATTTTCTAGAGTATCTTACTCAGCTTTGCATTGCTTTAACAAAAGCCCGATAATTACCAATTATAATTGATAATTATAACTGACTTATAATGTGAAAGTGTTCATTTATCTCACAGTTCTGGAGCTTCTGGCCCCAAATCAAGCAAACTTATTACTTCAGGCCTCTGGTAAGGCTGCCAGATGACAATGGTAAAGAGTATATGGCAGAGCTCACTGGTCACTTTCTGGCCAGGGAACAGAGGAAGAGAAAGAAACCAGGCTCCCACAATCCCCTTTGATCCCATTCTTGATGACCTAATGACTTGCAGCTGCCCCATGTCATAAATGTTCCACAAGCTTCCAACAGTGCCACCCTAGAGACCAAGCCTTTAAAACGTGAGGCCTGGGCTGGGCATGTGGTTTACTGTTAGGAGTGCTTGCCCTAGCATACACGAAGCCCTGGGTTCAATTCTGCAGTACTACATAAACAGATAAAAGCTGGAAATGGTGTTGTGGCTCAAGTGGTAGTGCACTAACCTTGAGCAAAAGAAGCTCAGGAACAGTGCCCAGGCCCTGAGTTCAAGCCCCAGGACTGGCAAAAATAAAAATAAAACATGAGGCCCTGGGGGAGGCTGATCCAAGCCAGAGTATAGAATATATCTTTTATTTTTTAATATTGTCATCTTTATTTGTCTCATTAACTCTTGACTAGATAGTTGCAACATCTTCCCTCCTTCCTTTTCCTTCCCTGTCTTTCCTTCCTTCCCTCTCTCCTTTCTTCTTTCCTTCTTTTTATTTTTTTTTTTGCCAGTACTGGGGCTTAAACATAAGGCCTTTGGCTCTCACTTGGATTTTTTGTTCACCATGCCTCCATTTTGGCATTTTGTTTACGATCTGTTCCTCAGATCTCAGCCTATGATAGGCATGAACCACCATTTGCCTGTCTTATTTCTTTTCCACACGGTCTATATGAAACTCTACTCATTCATTACGCCATGTAAAATATGTACGGTTTCTTATTGTTTGGATGTACCAGTCTGGCTTTCCTAACTGGCCTATGAGGCTTCGGAGAGCATGGATCATTTCTAATATTCTGCTAAATCCTCCAACATTCCTGGCACAGCAGTGGGCATACAAATAGAAACTGGGCAGCGGTGAAACCTATCTTCTAAGGGAAGGCCGATGCTGCATACCAGCATTGGCATGTTCACAGCATGAAGGATGCTGGTCCCCTGACTCCCTGACACAGTGACAGGAGAGACCTCCAGCAAAGAGGTTGAAGATGGTTTACTTCGATGACTGGGAAGTTGTTCCTCCCAAGACCGCGTAACAAAGTGCGATGTCAGCACGAGAGCTCAGCTAACTCTAGAGATCACACATCCATGTGCAGCCATCTGTAGGCTTGTACAGTGGGCCTGAAGCATTACGAAGCATCCTGGCATCTTAGAAACATGCCCTACCTATTTTGTGGTTCTTATTTTACTTTGGTAATAAGAAGCAACACTTGCAGAAGCCAAGTCCAGAGTATTTGCAAAAATCCTTTCTCTCTTTGAGGTCCAGGCTATTTTCCATCCTTCTCTGTACCCCTGCTCCCCCACTGGTGCGCTCTCCCTCACTGAGAACTTCAGCCGTGTTCTCCCTTTCATCTAAAGTTCTACCATCATCCAAGAGAGTTTCACCGTGTACCCGAGCTCGAACGTCATCATCTTCTCATGGCCAGTGCCTTTCCTTTGACTTCACACACTCACAACCAACGGCCATACCTTGGATCCATTCTACTAGGACTGTCCTCTGAACACCTGGACTACCATCAGAGTCTCCTGACCACCACCCTGTCTCTAATTATAGTGATGGTGCCTTCAACCCATCCTCCATTCCCTTCCTACCCACCCCCTCCTCCCAAATGCTCCTCTACTGATGGCCAGACTGGTCTTTCTAGCACTGAAACTGAGATGTGTCTCTGTTCAAAAATCCACATGGGCTCCCATGTCCACAGGATGATGTCGACGTCCTTAACTCCACAGGCAGCACACCGGCTGCTCTTCAGCCTCCCGTGTCCATAACCTGGCATTTGTTGTTCTGACATTACTAGATTATAGGCAGTGTCCGGTTTTCCTTGTTCTCTTGAGTCCCCTGTGCCTCTCTCTGCCTGCAAAAGGCCATTTTCCTGTTCATCTGCAGAGATGTTCAGCTCATGCCCCAGCCCAAACACCAGCTCCTCAGGGAAGCCTGCTTGCCCCGGTGTGGACAAAGACTGGACTCTCCAGTGATGCAGCTTTTACGTTTATCCCATCAGATTCATGGCAGGAGCCATTCCTATTCATTCCTGGGTCTCAGCCCTAGGTACAGGCCTGGCTCAAAGTTGGCTTCACTACAGGGTCTGAAGGGAATAAAGAATGAGTTCCAAAGACTCTCTGTCCTCTGTATATAAGCGAGGTCAGAAGAGATTGAGCTCTTGAATTAATTGAATCCCTTCTCTTTACCCTGGCTCAGTGCCCTGCCCATATGATTAAATCCCCTAATACAATCGGCCCTGGCTAAGCACCACATACAAATCCCCCAGCATTAAGTAGTGGAAAGGCTTCCAAGTACATAGAGAAGAAAGAGCCTCGGGCTTGAGAGATGTCTGCCTTCTTCTGAGACACTAAGTACGTGAGAGAATTGGTGAATATTTTATATTCAAACCCATTAGCTCAGCACTGTGCTAGCCATTGACGGTGAAGAGAAAAGTTAAAACAGCCTACACTGGTTATCACTTCCTAGGTATCAGCCATGCTTGAGGGTGAGCAGTGTGGCTGTGACTCATAGTCTGAAGATAAGAAAATGGGCCCAATGGAACCCAGCTAGTAAGTCCTCCAATATTTCCATCCCTCCCTTTGTGTCTGTATTGAATCCTGTCTCCCAGTTTTCACATCCATTCTAAAAGAAACAGCTTCCTCTGTCCTGCCCCTCCTCTATCCCTCCTCTCCCCCCCCCTTTGCTTCCCTCCTCTCCCTTTTTCTCCCCCCTTTTCCTTCACCCCCTTTCCCTCCTCTCTTACCTATTTCCCTTTTCCTTCCTTCCCTCCTCCTTTCCTGCCTTCCTGCCCACCTGCCTGCCTTGTACTTTCTAGGCAAGCACTTTACCCCTGAACCAGGCCTCCAGTCTTTCTGCTTTTATTTTTCAGACAAGGTATCACACTGTTGCATAGGCTAGCCTTAGACCTCCATTCTCCTATCTAATACTTCAGAGGAGCTGGGATTACAAGCATGTGCCATCACACTTGGTTTGTTTGTTTTTCCTGTTTGAAATACAGTCTTATTAACTTTTTTGCTAGGCCTTGAACTTCAATTCTCTGATCTCTGCCTCCCAAGTGGTTGAGACTGCAGGTAGGAGCCACCATCCCTGGCTTCCATCTCTTTTATAATTTTCCCTAACTGCACACAAACTGTTTATCCATCTCAGCATCCTGGGATGAAAGATGCTGTTCATTCTTGTTTGTCATGTGTGAGAAGTCTCTTTTCTTTCTAAGACCTTTCCACCAGCAGCGTACTGCTTTACTCACTTTTCAGGAATCCTACACTGTGAATTCTCCTTTCTTTCATTTACGAAAACTTTTCTATTAAATTGGATCATTTCCATTGGCTTTTAAAAACGTTGTGGTAAGAATGCTTAAGCATGAGACTTACCCTCTTAACGGATTTTTAAGTGCACACCACAGCAATATCTATATACACAGTGTTGTAAGAAGGCTTTTAGAAATTAGAACTTAGGTTTTCAGAATTTATTTCTCTTTTGTCTCTTTTCTCTTTGGCAATACTAGCGGTTTGAACTTAAGACTTTGTACTTTCTAGGTGGGCACAATACTGCTGAACCATGCTTCCAGAACTGTTTCTCGCTGGATATTAAGAACAGGGTCTTACTTCCTGCCCTCATACACATGAGCTACAGTCCCTCTACCATAGGATTCCCACCATCGCTGGGAACACAGGCGCACCACCTCACCCTGCCTCCCTTCCATGGACACAATCACACTTTCCTGTCTGGGCTGGGCTGGTACTACAGTCCTCCCAATTTCAGCCTCCAGTGTAGATTGGGATGATGGACGTGCACCACTGTGCCTAGGTATGAGTTGAGATCTAGAAAGCTTTTCTTCCAGAGTTGGCTTGAATCACATCCTTCCTGTCTCAGCCTTGCACATAGTTAGGATTACAGGAATGAGCAACCCACAGCTACCTATAGGCAACTCCAGGAAAGCAGGTAGTATAAAGTCAGGACAGGCACATACAGCACTGCTATGGGACAAGCACATGAAAGAGACTCGTAGAATTGCTGACCAAGTTTATTTCTTGATGTAAGCCATCTTTTCGGCTTTTATGGTATTCTGTATATTTTACAATATTTTTTTAGATGAACAAGAAAGAGTGAGCATCACTTCATGCTCCCAGTATTTCCATTTTAACCATTCAGTAAATTTCACCATTTTTTTAAAAAAAAATACAAGGTCTTCCTATGTAGCTCAAAGTAGCCTAGAATTTACCATGTAGCCCAGGGCGGCTTTAGACTTGCAATTCTCCTTCCTTAGCATCCAAAGTTCTGAGACTACAGGTATGTACTACCTTTCCTGTTATCATTTTTTTTTGTTTTTATTTTTGGTGCCAGTCTTGGGGCTTAAACTCAGGAACTAAGGACTGACCCTGAACTATTGTGCTCAAGGTTAGTGCTCTACCACTTCCAGTTTTCTGGTGGTTAATTGGAAATAGGAGTCTCACGGACTTTTCCTGCCCGGGCTGGCTTTGAACCATGATCCTCAGATCTCAGCCTCCTGAGTAGCTAGGATTACAGTCTTGAGCCACTGGGGCCTGGTTCCCCATTGGTTTTTAAATGTACTTAATCCCCTGTCATTAGAACAGAACAAAACAGCCCCATATCTCTACATCATGCCCAACCTCTGGAAAGACTGATTTACACATAAGAGTTTCCACTTTCTTACCTCTATTTTCTCTTCCTCCAGCTACATGGGGCTTTTGTTCTCCATGTTACTGAACTTCTTGCTTAAACAACCCATGATGCCCACACTCCTAAAGCCAATGGACATTTTTAGGGCTTCATCCTGACTGACTTCAGTTTTTCCTCTTCAAGAAACATTCTGTTCCTGGACTTCATGACATTTCCTTGTCTTGGTTTTCCTCCTAAACCTCTGCTTCATCCTTTTGTTTACTTTTTGGGATCACCCTGTGGATTGGCTTAATGCCAGGACTTCTCTTCTGAGCCTGCTCTTCCTCTCTGGCAGTCTCGTCATGTGGTGGCCCCTAGACATTGATGGTTCCCAGAGGGGACTCTTCTGCCCAGCTCTCTCAACTGCATTCAGCTTGACTCTCTATTTACCTGACATCTTGACCCCTCCACTTAGATAGTTCAAAGCCCACCTCAAGTACAGCATGGCTGAGTTTCACACATAATGTTCATGTGGTTCTCTATCATTGCCTGCTGATTCAGGGAATGGTACCACATGGTACCAAGCTGGAAGCTGGGGTCCCATCCTTAACACCATTATCCTTCAACTCCTGCATCCTGGTTCTCTTTATATTTTACCTCTAGAACTCCTCAGATCCATTTTTCTGCATGTCCTAGTCTAAACAACTGCCACCTCTCACCTGATCTGCTTTAAAGTATGCTCATAGGTTTCCTGGATCTTCTTTCTTCCTCAAATATGCTGTTCAGCTATATAATGCCAGAGTGACCTTCTTAAAATGGAAATTCTGAAGGTCGCCCTCCTGTTTGGTACGTTAGAACTATCCATCAGAATCTGTAATGTGGTTAAGACTTTGTGTTTTATAGCTCCTCCCAACCTCTTCTGCTCATCTTGTGTGATTTCCTTTCAGTCCTTGAACTCCAGATCCATAGACTTTTGTCCATTTCTGGAACTTCTTCTCCCAACTTCTAAGCTGCTGTCTCTCCTTAGTTCCTGCTTAGCCGCCACTTCCAGAGATAACATCCCTGCTCTTTGGTGAATGGTCCCAGAGCACCATGTACCTGACCCTGAGACTTTATAGCTTTTGTCACATTTATTACACTTGTTTTGTGACTGCAAGTTTCACAAGGGCTGGGGCTTGGGACTGTCTTCCTCCCCCTCAGCAATGTATCCCCAACAGCATTTTATACATACTTGTGAATACCTTGAAAATGCAATGCTCATCTTTCATCCCAACCCATCCAGCCCCTGCCAGGCCTCCTTACTCTATTAAAATTGTCCTTGCTAAAGTCACCAACAACCTTCAGCCTGCTGACTGCTTCCTTTGACCCCCTGGTGTGCTACAAGCTGATAGGCAGTGTTCCTGCACCAAAACAGCATCCTGGCTGGGCACTGGTGGCTCATGCCTCTAATCCTAGCTACTCAGGAGGAGGCTGAGATATGAGAATGTCAGTTTGAAGCCAGCCCAGGCAGGAAACTCTGTGAGACTCTTAACTCCAATTAACCACTAGTGCCCCCCCCAAAAAAAAAAACACAATAGAAGTGGAGATGTGGCTCAAGTGATAGAGCACTTGAGCCAAAAGCTCGGGAACAATACCCAAACCCTGAGTCCAAGCACCAGAACTTGTAGGGGGGCGGGGGAGAGGAGGGGGTGGTGGTGATTCGGTAGTTTTTCTGTACTATATAGGAAAAAAGTGATCTGACAAGAGTATTGTCAGTTTAAAACTTTTGTTTCATATAGTTTTGTTTTTTGTTTTTAAATAATACCTATAATAGAATCTAGCATAAGATGCTCTCTGGCTTAGCTCAAAATTGTAATTTTTAGCCATTTTACAACATGAATATTTTGTAGTTATTCTCCAGACAGCCCCATGATTTCCATTGGTTTTATGGCAGAACTTTTACAGGCCCACAGGTCAAATCCAAAGAAATATTTTTTAGTCTTCTATTTTGTTCTCTTGGCAATATCTGATATTGTTTATCATGCTGATGATGTAGTTGTGTTTTATTTTTTAAGCAACCAGTCATTATTAAGCTCATTTTGGCATCTAGCACCTTATCGTGTATGCTCTTCTACATACTAGGGTCTACGGAGAGAACAGGAATCCCAGCTTCTCTCTCTCCTTTTTTCCTCTTTCCATCATCATTTGTGAAGCAGACTCACAAATTGCACTCGCAGGAATGATGAAGAGGGATAAACAAATGAATAAAGTGCTGAGGACAGAGTTAAATCCTCATCGCCAGAACTCTAGCTCTTTCACCCTGCTGCCTTCCACTGCTAAAGCCATTGTGTCACAGCAGCTGGAGACAAGAGAAAATGTGATTTCCATATCTGAGCACCGCCCATTGTTGTTTAAAAAGGAAGGAGAACATGACACAAACTTGGTATGGCTTTAGAGGTCTTAGAAGGCTTCATTTGTAGTATTGAATCCATCAACAAACTCAACTGATTATAGCAGTTGACTACAGGGATATAAATAGTCTGTACTATACACACTTTTAAATGCCAGGTACTAGGCTGGGGATGTAGCTCAAGGGACAGGGCTCTTACCTAGCATATGAGAGACCACGGCAGAATTTGCTAAACGATACTACCATTCATGTTTCTTTAAATTCTCCACATCTATCACTACCCCATCCCTTGCCCAAGCTGCTGTATTACCTCTGCTCTTTCCCCTGAGCTGATCATCAAACTTTTTTTTTTTTTTTTTTTGTCGGTCGTGGGGCTTGACCTCTGGGCTTGGGCACTGTCCCTGCGCTCTTCAGCTCAAGGAGAGCGCTCTACCGCTTGAGCCACAGCACCACTTCCAGTTTTCTAGTGGTTTTTTATTGGAGATAAGAGTCTCACAGACTTTCCTGCCAGGGCTGGCTTTGAACTGCGATCCTCAGATCTCAGCCTCCTGAGTAGCTAGGATTACAGGCGTGAGCCACCGCCGCCTGGCTCATCAAACTCTTCAATCAGCTGATCATCTCCAGTCAGAGTCATTCCACCTTCAACAGGCCCAAATTCATGTCTTCCAAGAGGACCTTAATAACTTAATAACTCATCAGAATCACTTGGGTCAGGCTCGAATTCACTTTATTTAGCTCCTGCCATTTGTACCTCGCCCAGCATTTCCTTCTTTAGTTTGCAAGATCTTAACAATGATGTGAATAATCTCTCTCATACCACTTTGTAGGCAACTAGAGCCTGGAGACCAGGCCTTGCTCATCTCTTTGATTTCCTAGAAAACAGTATGTATTTTCTGAATTTAAGTGGGCGACACTGATCATCTACCACCAGCCCAGTATGCAATGCAAGCATCATTTTATCCCTCCTTCCCACCCTCCCTCTTTTCCTCTCACTCCCCTCCCCTGACTCTCTTGTCCCCTGTTGCCAGATTTCTGGCAGCCTTGTCTGAGAACTCAGTCCATCTTTTTGCTCCCATCCCTCTGGGTATCAGCAGCACATTTTTTTTTTAAGCAGTTGTCTTGTACGCTCCAGAATTTATTTGAGGGGGGGGGGGGAATCAAGTTGTTCCTTTGTGAAGTAGAATAGGAGTCAGAAGTGAGCCCTGGCTGGTGTTGTGTGGGAGGAAATGGTCTGCAGTAGGCAAAGCTCTTAGCTCTCAGCTGCTTTTTATTTTTGTTTTTGTTTTTTAAAATCTAAACAGCAAACAAACTCCCAGCCCAGCCCTGGGGCTCAGGAGACACTCGTGACCGTTCTCTTTGGGTGTAGACTCCAGCCCTCACAAGCCTGACTTCACAGCCTTCCACACCACTGGTAGCTGGACCAAAACAATGAGTCACCTCCCTTTCCTCTCCCAATTCCTGGGGTAACATCGCAGCTCAGTCTTCAGTTTCCAGCCTTCATGTACACCCACAGATAGAAGAGATGGAAATCTGACCTCTATGTAGAGGTACATGCCTAGAATCTCAGCACTTAAGAGGCTACGGCAAGAAGATTGTGAGTTTGAGCTCAGCTGGGCTGCAGAGGAAGACCCTGTCTGAGTGGGGAGTGGGGGAGGAAAGGAAGGAAGGAAGTGAAGTGAGAAAGGAGGAGAGAAGAAGGGAGGGAAAGAACAGGAGGGGAGAGGAGGGAAGAGAACTCTTAACACGGCTTTGTCCCTAAACTGTGCATACTGCAAAGTTCCAACTTAATGAAAGCCACAGGCAGCTATGACCTAGTCTAGATCTGTACATGGACATATAGTGCCTGGGCTGTAGGTTACTGTGCAGAGAACAGGAAGTCAGCGTTGCTTCACGCTGAAGAGCCTGGGCCCTTGTTCAGCCCAGGGGTAAACCTAGAGATGAAATGAGAGCATGCAGGAAAAGTGACTGGAACCCAGAAGGCCCTCAGTGGAGCTGTTCCTGTGTCATGATGCTGGAAGCTGGTCCCCTCTCACTGCTTCTGCTGTTCAACAGCCTGGCCTACCTGAAAACAAAAGGTGGTGTCTAATACTGCCATTCCATTCATACACTCATTGCTTCCACTGGTCAGCCAAAGAGAATTATTGGGGGCAAGGGGACTAAGCTGGGCATCTGTGCTGATGAGAAGTAATCAGAGGGGCATTTAGGAACAGTCTAGTGCAGTGAAAACTTCCTTACTCTCCTGGGTAATCCAACTCCACACCCCAGAATAACTTCCAACTGTTTTCTTTTTTCTTCTTGTGGGTCATGGAGCTTGAACTCTGGGCCTGAGCACTGTCCCTCAGCTCTTCAGCTTAAGGCTAGTGCTCTACCACTTGAGACACTGCGCCACTTCAGGTTTTCTGGTGGTTAATTGTAGACAAGAGTCTCATGGGGTTTCCTGCCCAGGCTGGCTTTGAACTACGATCTTCAGATCTCAGCCTCCTGAGTAGCTAGGATTATAGGCATGAGCCACTGGTGCCCGGCCCAACTGTTTTCTAAGAGTTTCTCTCTTTTCCTCTTCTTTTAGAGGTTCAAATACGCTCCCAGCTGGGCACTGGTGGCTCACTCCTATACTCAGGAGGCTAGGAGCTGAGGATTGTGGTTCAAAGCCATCCCAGACAGAAAAGACTGTGAGACTCTTATCTTCAATTAACCACCAGAAAACCAGAAGTGGTGCTGTGGCTCAAAGTGGTAGAGTGCTAATCCTTGAGCAAAAAGAGTTCAAGCACCATGACTGACAAACAAACATAAATAAACCAAAAACCTCAAACAAATGCAATTCCCAGAAACAGATCTCCTATATACCTTCTGTTCTCTCTGGAGTCCAATCACAGTGTTCCTTTCTCTCCCTTTCCCAATACTGTGGAGTTGCTGATAATTTATCTTGTACAGAGGAGCAAGGCATTAAAGAAGGGAAGTTCCTATTTATTCATGTTGTTGTAAAGCTAGATGAACACATTGTGCTTGCCCACCTGTCCAAAGACACTCTTCTTCCCACTTTTCTAAACATAATTGAATATTTCAAAGGAATTCTGGGTGGCCCCACAGTCATTTGGCTCCTAAGCCAAATGGAACTTTTAGAGGAAGTAAGGAGTATTTCCTCAGACTATTCAGCTAGAGAAGTGTTTGAGGGAGCATGTCAGATGCAGGGAAAGGAAAAGGAGTTTTTAATGCTTAATTCACGTTGTTCAAAATTCAAAAGTTACAAGTGGTTTTTAGGTCCACATCTCCTGGAGGGAATTTAGAATGTCTGTCTTTCTTTTTTGTTTTGTTGTGTGTTTGTTTTTTGGTGCCAGACCTGGGGCTTGAATTCGGGGCCTGGGTGTTGTCCCTGAGCTTTTCTGCTCAAGTTATCATTCTACCACTGCCTGTTTTTAGTGTTTAATTAGAGGTGAGAGTCTCACAGAGTTTCCTGCTAACTTCAAACCAGGATTCTCAGATCTCAGCCCTCTAAGAAGCTAGGATTACAGGTGTGAGCCACAGGGTGTGGACAAGCCTGGCTTGTCTTCCTCTTTTATAAAATGAATAATAGCATGGTACAAATGTTCTATACAGCTTGCTTTTCCCACTAAACCCTATGCCTTGGGGAAATATTCCGTATCAGCTTTGTAGTCTTTTTCTGTGGACAGTATTTGCGTATTTGATATTCAAATAGTTAAGTATTATTATATACTTTATAACATATGCTTTTATGAGAATTTAAGTTCTTCCACAGCTCCAGCAATGCTATAAAGTCCGTATTTCTCTATATTGATGTGCAAATGTAGTAGGAATCCCTGGGTCAAATGACATAGGTATTTCTAAACTGGACAGGTATTTCCCGCTGCCTTCCTAATAAGTCCCAATTTACTTTCCTGCCAATAATATATAAAAATCTATTTTTTTTTCAAAAACAACATCAACAATTCATCAATCTTTTCATTGTTCATGAATTGAAAGGCAAATATGGCTGCTAAGGGTAGATTGCACTTTACATATTCAAGTCAATAAACAACATTCAGTTCTCCCAGGCCAGCATTTTCCTTGAAGTCTAATGGGGTGACAAATGTCTCTTGAGACTACAAATAATATTTATTCACGGTGATCTGGGTTTTCTGCCAGCATGTGTGTGTGGTGTCTGTTCTTAAGGGAGGCAATTGACTGTGGAAGGAAGCAGAGAGACCTGAGCTGCAAGCTAAGCTCTGCCACTTTCTATGATTGTTAGCACAGCTTTAGCCTTCTCCCATGAAGTATGGGGTTGGTGGTATTGATTTTGAAAGCCTGACATCAGCCACACAGAGTATTTAATAAATGGTAGCCTGATAACAATCACCAGGTCAGAATCAAACCTCAAGACGTTTTTCACAGATGACAGGCCTCCATCACCCAGCCAGTCCCAGATGTGTCCAATGATCAGCCAACTCCTCCTCGGAGCCACCTTAGCCTTCTTGCAAAGTTTGAAGCAGATCACTGAAATCATCCCTGGGCCTCTGGAGTAGGGCTGGGCTGATTCTTTTTTGCCAGATGATATTTGTACACAGACTAAGACAGTGCTCATTTCCAATTACAGAGAGGCAAGCCAGAGATAAAACAGAATCCTTGGACAAGACACAGGGGACTTTCTCTGCGCAACACCACAGTCCATATTGCCTTTCCTTTCCGTACTGCTGTTTCTGATAAGACCACTGAAAGCCTATCTCTAGTTCTGCCAAGATTGCCAACCATGCCAACAACTAGTGTTTCTAATCCACATAAGACCTCCACACCTCAGAGGACTCCAGAGGCTTCCCATTCAGGCAAGGGCTCATCCTTTTCATCCCCAAGGATGGTGGGAATTATAACCTCATTTGTTATAATGAGTGGGGCACTGAGGAGGGGGCAGATGCTCATTGCCTAACGCCTGCTGAGCCCATCAGAGGGCCACATTTAGTTTCTCTCTGCATGCCATTGTGAGTCTGTCTTTATGCCGGCTTACATCCTCTAGAGCATGGAGCTGGAAGCTTTGGAGAGAAGTCTGAGAAAGTGTAACTGTTTTCAAGAGTATACCTTTGCTCCTTCTTTTTTTAGTCTACCCTCTGTCAATTTGAACAAAGGGAATAGGATCTCAATGTCCGTGGCTTTGATGTACTTTACTATAGAAAGAAGGCTTCCTTTTACCCAGAAAACTTCCCACGGCAGGCCAAGTGAACACTAGGAATTTGAACTCCCCATCATTGTCTCTAGCCGGGTATAAAACATTCATCCAGTTCAGCTGTGGAAGGCACAGGCATCCAGCTGTGTAGACAGCCAGTTACACAGCTGCGCTCTGATAACCCCATCTCCAATCCCCGTCCTCCAGCCAGGCCAACAGTAGAGTTCTGGGTTAAGGAGAAGTAGCCACACCGCTCAGAATGAAAACAAATCAGAGAATGGAGGGCAACTGACTACAGGCCTCCTCGGCTGCCCGTGGGGTTGATTCCTGCACCCAGCCACCCCAAACTTGCTGAGAAGGGACAACTTTCAGGGCTCCACAACTCCAAGCAGAAGAAAGGAGGGGTGTGTGTGGGTTTGTGTGTGTGACACACCGTGCATGCGGTACATAGCCCAAGGTGCTGACAGAGGCAATAGATCTCTCCCAAACCCTTCTTCCCTGCCTGGCATCCAGGGGCTCTCTCAGAGCCACAGGCCATATCAGCTAGCCTCAGGGTGGCGAGGACCTGAGCAGCAGAATAAAGGCTTATCCCCTACACTGGGTACTGCGTTCCGTTTGTCTCTTGGTCTGTCTACACCGGCCAGGTCCTTCTCTGTGCCCCTAAGCCGAGGCTTCCATGTGGCTGGAGCTTGGAGTACTGCCAGCGCCAGGTCCTCCAGGATGCCGGCTTTGGAGCCTCGGGACCCCACAGAACAGCTATCCCTGGCCCACCCCCGAGCCCCTCTTTACTGGACCAGGACTTGCTAGCAAAGATGACTGCCCTGCAAGTCTCCCGCTTGCCTCCTCCCCTTTGAACAGCCCAAGGACATCCGCCCTTGTTATTTTGCAAAACTTCAGGAAAATCACCCAGATGAGCCCAGGTCGCAGGGCTCTCTAGAGCCACCGCCGTGAACCTGGACATGCAGTCCGCTGGCGAGCCGCCGGCTGGTCCCTGCGCCCCAGGTCCTAGCCCAGTCCCCTGCCCGGCGATCCCTCACCACAGCCGGCTTCGCCTGCCTGCTCCGCCAGCGCCCGAGAGTCCTCGGTGGTCTCGCCACGCCGAGGCGGGCTGTAGCACTGTGACGCCCGACCGGTGTTGGCAAATGGCTTCAGTGTAACCCCGGAGGGTAGGGGCAGGAGGATCCCCCCACCTCACTTTCCGGCATCCGGGCCGCGCCCCTAGGGGAGCCACGCAGACCTAGCCGGCACAACCTCGGTCAAGGTAGGGTGGGGGCTCAGGAGCGCGCTTACCTGGGTGTCGAAGCTCTCCAAAGTGCTCCGCAGCTGGGCACCTCCAGGCGCCCACCGAGCCGGCGCCCCGGCGGGGTGCTCAGCCTGCAGGGTGCCCCGCCCCTCTCCCTGCTTTCCCCTTGCGCTCCCGCGTGCACAGCTCTGCTCCACCCGGCCCGCGCGTCCTGCCTGGCCGGGGCCGGGGAGGCCCACGTGAGCCCTCCGCCCTCCCTGCGCCCAGCGCCGGCCCCACACTGATCGGAGAACCTCATGGCTCCTCCAGGTGGCCGGGGCTGGGGGCAGGTAGGAGCTGTCTGATTGGTGCTGGCACGAGCCTGGGTGAATCCTGGCTCAGAAAGTCGGATTGCATGGGGAAAGGGGTGCCACTGGACAGCTGGTCTCCTCCAAAGACCCTTCTCTCGGCTCTGAGCCCTTCCCCCCCACTTTTTTTTTTTTTTGCCTAGGGAAACCCCAGGGGATGGGTGAGCCTGGGATGCTACAGTGCAGGGGACTTGGCGCTCTCCAGATGGGGTCCGGCATGGAAAATCCTGGGCCAATGAGAATCTTAGGGAACACAATGTGTATGTGTCCGCAGGGAAAAATAAAAGGAGACTGGTCTCGACGCCTTCCCATGGTTCAGCTGCTTTCCAGCCTGCCCTGGTTCCACTTGTCCGATGGCGCTTGGATGTCTTGCGGTTGAGGTGTACCCTGGTCCCTGTGATCTCCAGATCTGGGGTGGAGGGAGGCGGCAGCAAAGCGGAGGGAATCGAGGGCTGCTCTGGATTTCTCGTCTAAAGGCACTACGGGCTACCTGTGTGCTGTTCCCCAGACAGTAAGGTTCTGACATTAGTCATTTACAAGGTCTGCCGAGAGCGCATGAGGCTCAGAGAGGAGGGAACTGACCGTTTTTAGCACTTCAAAGCATCTCAATTTGGAATTGTTTTGTTCTGGTCTGTTCCTCTTTCTCCTGACCTTGCTTTCCAGTCCTGCCTGTACTGAAGACAGATGCGCCCAGCTAAGATAAACTCAAGGAAAGGCATTCTACTACCTCAAATACGCTTTCTTCTCCCTAGTCTCCGTGGTCTGGGGAATTAAGGTGAAAAGGTGATCAGGTATCAACTTGAAAACCAACCCGAAGAACCCCCAGAAAGTGAAAACCTATGGCCCCTCAGCCAGGTCCAACGTGAAAGGATGAGAGTAAGTCGTGTAGCATCAATGTTGGCCTTAATTGTTCCTCTTTCCTTTTATTTAAAGCAACCATCCAAAGGTTGCTTAATAACACAGTAGTTATTCCAGCAGGTCTGCTGTACATTCGACTCGCCACAAAACTCTCTCGCTCTTCACAGGTTTTAAATATTAGACTCAAATGTTCATGTGCCACCTTTTCTTAGCACAAGTGTCACACCTACTTTCTATTCTCATCTCTTTTCAAAGGTAAAACAACAAAATATGAAGGGTTTGTAATTTTGTTATGAACTGCTACACAGAGACGTGAAGACGTCATACATGTAAAGCTCAGTAAGTCATGGAGCCAAACACTGTGTCATCACCACCCCGTGTATTGTCAGCACCCCCTAAACTCCCCTCTACCATCTGGTCCTTCCTCATAAAGCAGCAATCATTCTAGCTTTATGGCAATCATTTCAGAATAGTCCTTTTGTTTTATCAGCTTGTCACGCATCCCTAAACACTATAATTTAGTTTTACTAGTTTGTATGTGTGTGTGCCAGTATTGGGGCTTGAACTCAGGACCTAGGTGCTTTCCCTTAGCTTTTTCACTCAAGGCTAACACTTTTGTCACTTGAGCCATAGCTATACTTCCAGCTTTCTTGCTGGTTCATTGGTGATAAGAGTCTTGGAGACTTTTCTGCCTCAGTTAGTTGCCAGGATTACAGGCATGAGCGTTTTGGTTTTGAACTTTTGGTTGGTCATCGGGCTTGAACTCTGGGCCTGGATGCTGTCCCTCAGCTTTTCAGCTCAAGGCTAGTGCTCTACCACTTGAGCCACAGCACCACTTCCAGTTTATTGGAGATAAGAGTCTCACAGACTTTCCTGTCCAGGCTGGCTTTCAACTGTGATGCTCAGATCTCAGCCTCCTGAGTAGCTAGGCTTATAGGCACCTAGCTTGGTTTTGAACTTTCTATTAATGGAATGCTGTAGCATGTATATGTTTGTGTATTTGTTCCCACAAATGATTCACTTTTATCAAGAACAGTTCTACTTTCTTCATTTTTATGGCTGTTTAATAATTCATTATTTGTGCATTCTAGTACATTTGGATTGTTTCCAGTTTGGGGCTATAAAAGTAATATTGTTAATAATATTTTTGTGTATACCTCTTGAAACACCAGTACAAACTTTTTTAGGTATATACTTGAATGAGGTTTTGCTGAAGAATAGGGTATGCTTGCATTGAGCTTTATTAGAGACTACTAAATTATTTTCCAAAGTATTCAGAAAATTAACATTCCCATCAGAGATATATGATGCATGGTAGTTCTAGTTGCTTTACACCCCTGCCCAATAGATTATCAGATTCATTAGTAGATTATCAGATTCATTAGTATTTTTGTCAATCTGGAGCATGTGTAATGGATGTCCTTGTTTCACTTCCCTAATTACTAATGGAGTTGGCACTGCAGAATGTATTTATAGGCTGTTTGAATTTTCTGTTTTACAAAGTGCCTGTTCAATTATTTGCTCATTTTTCTATAGAGCTGTCTGATGTGTGTGTGTGTGAGAGAGAGAGAGAGGGGGGGGGAGGGGAGAGGGAGAGAAGGGGAGAGAGAGAGAGAGAGAGAGAGTGTGTGTATATTGGTACTAGGGCATGAATTCAGGGCCTGGGCTCCATCCTTTAGCTTTCTTGCTCAAGGCTAGTGTTCCCTACTTGAGCCACAGCTCCACTTCCAGCTTTTTGCTGGCTAATTGGAGATAAGAGTTTCATGAACGTCCTATCTGAACTGGCTTTGAACTATGATCCTCAGATCTTAGCCTCCTGAATAGCTAGGATTACAGACATGAGCCACTGGTACCCAGTTAGCATTTTCTTACTGATACATAGTACTGTATTATATGTGATACATAAAAGTACGTAGTGTAATCACATGCCTTTGTTAATTATAGAATGCAAGTATCTTCTATTCAATGATATCATCTGATCAGGAACTGGTGGCTCATGCCTGAAATCCTAGCTATTCAGGAGGCTGAGATCTGAGGATTTCAGTTCAAAGCCAGCCAGTTCAAAGTCTATGAGACTCTTATCTCCAATAAACCACCAGAAAACTGGAATTGGTGCTGTGGCTCAAGTGGTAGAGCATTAGCCTTGAAATCTGAAAGTCGTGCTGTGGTTTAAAGTGGTAGAGTGCTAGCCTTGAGCAAAAGAGCTCAGGGAAAATGCCTTAGGCTCTGAGTTCAAGCCTCATGACTGATAGAAAAAAAATAAAAAATTAGAATTCAGTCATAGATTCACATGCAGAGAGTGACAGATATCGTGATACATGTTTTAATCCTAGATACTTAAGAAGAGGACGTCAGGAGGATTGAGTTTTGAAGCCAGACTAGGCAAAAAGTGAGACTCATCCCAATAGCTGAGCATGTAGTATGATAAAATACTGGTTATATGAGGAGTATAGGTAGGAATATAGAGGTCTAAGGCCACCCTGAGCAAAAATGGGAGACCCTATCTGAAAAATAGCAAGTAAAAAGGGCTGGATGCGTGGCTCTAGTGGTAGATAGTCTGCCTAGCAAGCACAAGGCCCTGAGTTCAAACCCTAGTACTGCCCAAATATAATAATAGTAATAGTAGTGGTAGTGTAAAAAAAATAATGGTAATATAGAGAATTTCCAAAATTTCAAGTATTTTTTGCCTGGTTTCCCCATCGGTAATACCTTATAAAATTACAGTGTAACAACTTTGATGTTGAGGTTGACTTAGGGTAGAATACATTTCTACCACCAAGAATCCCTTTATATTGCCGTTTGGTAGCCTGCTGCTCTTCCATACATTCCCAACTTCTATGCCTATTTGCTCTATCAGTTTCCACATCCAAACTTCATCATCTCCTAGATGGTTTATCAATGGAATCATCCTGCCCTATAGTCTTTCGAATCTTTTCCCACTTGGAACGACTCTCTGGGGCTCATCGCATTCATTGCATTCACATTGCCACATGTTGTCAATCCTTCATTTTATTACTGGGTAGTATTCTAAGATATGGGTGTGCCACTACTTCCTTTATCTCCCCCCACCCTTCCCCTCCTCTTCCTTCTTTTCTGTTGAATCAGGGTCTCACTATGCAGCCCAGGCTGCCTTCATACATGACATCCTCCTGCCTGCTGGAATTACAGGACTGCACCCAATTGATACCACACTTTCTTTATTCATTCATCTGTTGGTGAGCATTTGGGTGGTTGCCCATACCTAGTTTAAGGTAGACAATGTTTGTGCATATAAGCCAGAAGTGGAGTTGTCCAATCATACCATAGTTTAGCTTTTAAGATTTTGAGCAGTCTCCATATCATTTTATTTTGTGGCTGCATGATTTTCTGTTCCTACAACAGTGACCAGATGTCCCAGTATTGTTTCCAGTATTGTTCCAGTTACTGTTTGACTTGCTGATAATTGTCATCATAACCAGGATAAGGAGATATCTCAGTATAGTTTTTGTTGTTGTTGTTATTGTTTTTTGTTGGTTATGGGGCTTGAACTAGGCCTGGGCACTGTCCCTCAACTCTTCAGCTCAAGGCTAGCCCTCTGCCACTTGAGCCACTGTGTCACTTCCGGTTTTCTGGTGGCTAATTGGAGATAAGAGTCTCACAGAGTTTCCTGCCCAGGCTGGCTTTGAACCGTGATCCTCAGATCTCAGCCTCCTGAGTAGCTAGGATTACAGGCGTGAGCCACCTGCACCTGGCTTCAGTATAGTTTTGACTTGTGTTTTCCTGATTTTTAGTGTTGCTGAGTCCCTTTTCACATACCTGCTACCCATTTCTTTGTCTTCTTGGGAGAAATGTCTACTCAACTCTTTTGTCTAAAATTTTAGGATCATTTATCAATTTATGCAAAATATGCCATTGGTATTTTGATGGAGGTAGCATTAAGCTGCCATTGAGCACTATGAACATTTCAACAATATGTACCCCCCCAATCCAGGAACACAAGGTATCTTTTCATTTATTTACATTTTCTTTCATTCATGTTTGTAAACTCATCTCCTTGGTTAAGCTTATTTTGCTAACTATTTTAGTCTTTTGGTTGCTACTGTAAATGGAGTTGTTTTTCTGATTTTTTTTGAAAAAAAGGTTCACTGTGGAAGCATAGAATTGCTTTTGCATGCTGAAACATTACTGAATTTATTGGTCCTATGGGGTTTTTGTATGTGTGGAGTATAGAGGAGTCTTTCTATATATTCTGTTTACAAATAATTTGTTAAACAGATTTGCATTTATTTCATGAGAAAGAATTGTAAAGTGTTTCCTCTTCTTAGGCTGACTCTTATCTCTGCCTCCCAAGTAGCTGAGACTACAGTTCTGAACAACTGTACTCGTTGCATCATGAATGTAATTTTGTAGGATATTTTAAATACTCTTCCCCACAGAGTGCAGCTTCTTAATTTGACAGATTGTTCGATGGTTCTATGTTCTCCCTATTTTCGCATCCATTCTATTTTGCAATATGACCTTGCTCTTTTTCCAGGAAGGGGTCAGGTCTGAATCTGGCTGCACTTACCAACAAAATATGCTGGAAGTGAAAGTGTCCTTGTTTGAGTTCCAAAGTTAAGCCTCAAGAGGCCTTGTATTGTCTGCCCCTTGACTTCTTGGAGTCCTGAGAGCCCCAAAGAATCAGAATAAGAGAATCTAGATTGCAGACCGTGTAAAAAGGACATCACTTCTGCTGAACTGTTCATTAGAAATGAGTCCTAGTGGGCATGGTGGCTCACCCCTGTAATCCTAACCACTCAGGAGGCTGAGATCTGAGGATTAAGGGCTCAAAGCCTGCCCAAGGAAAAGTCCATGATACTCTTATCTCCAATTAACCACCAAAAATGAAACAAAAGCTGGGTGCTGGTGGCTCATACCTATAATCCTCACTACTCAGGAGGCTGAGATATGAGGATCCTGGTTCGGAAACCACACCAAGCAGGAAAGTCTTATCTCCAATTAAGCACCAAAAAATCCAGAAGTTGAGCTGTGACTCAAAGTAGTAAAGTGCTAGCCTTGAGCACAAAAGCTCAGGGATAGTGCCCAGGCCCTGAGTTCAAACCCTGCGGCTGACAAAAAATAAAATAAAGCTGGAAGTGGAGCTGTGGCTTAACTGGTAGAGCACTAGCCTAGAGCAGAAAAGCTAAGTGACAGGATTCAGGCCCTGAGTTTAAGCCCTAGTACTAGCACACACACCTCCCAAAAAAGTGAGTCCTACACCAGCTCTCACCTAAATGCAAGTTCTCCTTTTCCCAGTCACCATACCCTAGAGTGTAACTCCTTTAGAGTCCCAACCCATAACGGGGGAGATTTGACAGCACTCATATCTTGGCTTGGACATAGAATTCAACTTTTGACCTCTAGGCAGGATTACCAAATATCCTTGTGATGCTAAATCTAAATCACCTCTCTGATCCCTGTCTCCTCTTGGGGCTTAAACTAGTAATCCCTTTATTAACTTATTAACTCTTTGATTCTTTTTTATTTTAAACACATTTTTATCCAGTTTTGAAGTTATTTTCAGCTTATCTTTCAAGATGATGGATCGGAACTATTTATTCTTTTATTACCAAAAGGTCTCCAGTTGCATGTGTGCATGTGTTATTTAAGCTGGAAGATCTGAGAAATCTGTAGGGCTTTACCACCCCCATATTAGGGTTGAAATCCTAACTCCCAAGGTGGTAGCAGGAGGAGGTAGGGCAGTGGGAAGGGATTAGGTCATGGGGGCGGAGCTTATCAAACAGGATAAGTTACAGGTGCCTTTATAAAAGAGAGGCCCCTTGGCGGTTTGGGCTTGTTCATTCCTTCACCCTGAGAAGACAGAGCAAGAGGGCAGCTTGTCTCTGAAGCAGGAAGTTGGCTCCCCCAGACACCGAGTCTGCCAGCATCTCGACCTGAGGACCGCCCAGATGACACCATGAGACATCTCCGTTTTGTAAGCTCCACCCCCACCCCCCAATTCATGGTATGGTTCTATCTGCTCCAAAAGACGGGCAGATGCAGATATGAAAAAGAAATATCAGTTTAATTTCTTGTGATTGGCCAACTTTGCCATCTGCCACTCAAGCCATAAATGAAACCAAAGCCAGGATTCAAGTTTCCCTTTTTAAAGATGTCAAGTACTGTTTAATCGGTGATTAAAACCACGGCTTTCTCTAGAGAGGAGCCAGATTATTAAGCTAAAGTGAGGGGCTGTCAAGGTCTTTAAAATTTTTTTATTTTATTTCACTCGTGTTCATTTTGTTGCAGAAACATACTGTTTGCTCTTGCAGACTTGAGAAGTGTGTTACGCTAGTGCACAGGAAATGTTTCAAATGACTTGCTTAAAGCTGGAGAAGGGATTTGAGGTTTTAAAAAACTGCTCAAGAGGCAGGGCTTTGTTGTTCGAATATGAGGAGCAAGAAGAGAAAGGCTGGTGGGTACAGGCGTGAGGGTACAGACTGAGCTGTGTGCAACCTTCCCCCAAGTCTTCAGCACATTTTCGAAGTGCTGACATGTGTTTCTGTGTTTTTGTGGGCATGCAGGAACAGGTGAAGAGAGTTGACTTACCGTCTGTCTCCCTTGTAGATCAGAGAAGAGGCAGGGTGGGGCTGCCTGGGCACAGGTTGAGGGAAATTTAAGGAAATTGGGGCAGGGAATGCCTTCTCTCACAAGGCCTTGGAAACTGATTCTGGTAAGATGTAATCAGTCATCTAAAGATCAGGGCTGTGCTAACCCTGTGAAGGTCTGGATTTCATCTGGGTGAGAAATGTATTTAGCCTTGCATCTTCTTTGGTAATTTCCTCTGTCTCCTGCTCTCCCTAATACAAGTAAATTATCTTTCTTCCCTTGAGACCTAATCGTGCATTTCACAGTCATTTTGGGTGGGAATCATGAATTGCTTAAATGCATTTCATATAAGCATACTGTAAAAGCAGTATAGTCAGTAGGCAAATGATTTAAGTGCTTGAACCTTATAACCAAACTGACTTTGAATCTATCAGACAAAGGGGACATAAAGCCTGCCTACCTCTTACGGGTGTGCCTATGCGAGGGCAGAATGTGAGGCATTTAGGATGCACAACGGTAGCTTTACATAAAGCACAGCATGGATCAATTTCTGACTCCCCTGAATCACTAGTCAAGTGTCCCCCATTTTCATGCTGTAGGTGACCCTTTTCATCTATGATCGGGGCTAGGGTTTGAACTAGTAGCTTGGGCGAGGTCCCTGAACTTTTTTGCTCAAGGCTGGCACTCTGCCTCTTGAGCCATCTCCCCTACTGGCTTTTTGGGTGGTTAATTGGAGGTAAGAGTCTCATAGACTTTCCTGCCCACATTGGCCTTGAACTTCTGTCCTCAGATTCCAGCCTCCTGTAGCTATGAGTCAAGGCCTGAGCCATTGGCACCTGGTTTTGTAGGTGGCCCTTCTGAGCAGGTCTCTGTTTCTGTCCTCTTCTCTGGCTCCCATCCTCAGCAGTTATCAGGACAACACAATCACAACCAGCACAGCTGCTCTCAAGGCTGAATATGGCCTATCTGCTCTGTTGTGAGAGTACAAATGTTACTCATTAATGCATAATGCTGCAAAGTCTAGCCATCATGAAGTATACCTTCTCTGAGTTAAAGTGACTGGTGTAGTAGCAAATATAGGGTTAAAAATGTATGTGTGGCCAGGCGGCGGTGGCTCATGCCTGTAATCCTAGCTACTCAGGAGGCTGAGATCTGTGGATCACAGTTCAAAGCCAGCCCGGGCAGGGCAGGGCAGGAAAGTCCATTAGACTCTTATCTCCAATAAACCACTAGAAAACTGGAAGTGGTGTTGTGGCTGAAATGATAGAGTGCTAGCCTTGAGCTGAAGAGTTGAGGGACAGTGCCCAGGCCCAGAGTTCAAGCCCTACAACTGACATACATAAATAAAATGTGTGTGTGTGTCTTTGTGGGACCATAGTATCAGGGCCAAACCCAATAAAGCGCCACTTAACACCAGAGTTTTAGGGCATCTGTTTCCATATAAAGCAATGCTGACATTCAATTTTCATTGTGGCTTTGTCACTGGAAGATATTTCAGGCTAAACCAGTTCTTGAACACTAAGTCATGAGAGAGCTATAGGGTAATTCAGTAAATGAAGAAGGAACAATTTCATGTTCTGATTTATAACCTAATTGGTTTGTGCAACTGTTTCAAAACTGTAAATCAAAAGAGAATTCTTTTAGGAAATAGAATGAGTTGAATTTCCAGCTGTTTTCAGCCACCCCAAACAGAGATGCCCTGAACATATTTATGTTTTCACAACACGTCACCACAACAAATTCCCATGGTTGGCGTCTTCTCGAGGGAGAATTTCCCCACAAGAAATAGGGTTGTTACTCCATTTTCTACTTCAGAATCAAAGTATGAGGTGGTTAACTCCGAATTTTGCCAAAAGATCTGAACAGACTTGGAACGTTGTCATCAATCACGTGATCTCTCTTTGTTATCAAGGATGTCATATTTGTCTTCAGTGACCTCTCTAAGGACAGATAATTTCAAATACGACTTTATATAGCAGATTTATAAACAGATGGGTGGGCACAAGGGAGAATGGCATTGCGCAATTGGGCCAATGGCATAAAGTCATCATAGTCCCGCCATGATGAAACTGTTGTGAACACGGCCACTTGAGCAGTGCCTAGCTTTGACGGAATGTCCTGTGTCCAGGGTATCATTGATTTTGCCCAAGCGGGGCGCCACAAGTCAATATTTTCTTCTGATACCAGAAATGATGTTAAATGCTCACCACCTAAGTTTGCTTATTGTCTTGCATTTCACATCTTAGAGAGCCAACTGCCCTCTTCCCCCGGAAATCTCGATTGCTTTCAATGCTGTCATCGCCATCTAGAGAAAAGCTATGAATCACTGGCCATAGGTCAGCTCTGCTCTCTGAGGGACGGACTCACATTAGAAAAATAATTTGCTCACTGTCTCAAGGGACTGTCCCCACTTCTCAGTCCCTGCCAGGCTCCTCCTCATCTCCAGTAACACTTGTCATATTTAATAGCTTGTTACCTCATCCATCTACCTTTCTCTCTGCCCAAGTTATTCGTCTCAACTTGTTTCTGACCCCCAATGCAAAATACGTTTGTCCAGCTGATTGTCCACATAACACTAAGGAAGGAAGACAATTAGCCATTTCACTAAAGAGAAGTGTGTCAGGTTTGTATCACTAAAGTGTCTTGTAGGCACCAATATCCAAATTAATTGCAAGTTCATTTTGATTCTAAATTAAAATAATTAAGTGGAAAGAAATTAAATAATAAAGAAATTAAATAAATAGCTGTGGAAGAGACGATAAGGGATCAACATTCACAGTCTTTCTCTTTGCTTTTGTTTGTTTGTTTGTCGGTCATGGGGCTTGAACTCTGGGCCTGGGCGCTGTTCCTCAGCTCTTCAGCTCAAGGAGAGCACTCTACCACTTGAGCCACAACACAGCACCACTTCCAGTTTTCTAGTGGATTATTGGAGATAAGAGTCTAACGGACTTTCCTGTCCTGGCTGGCTTTGAACCGTGATCCACAGATCTCAGCCTCCTGAGTAGCTAGGATTACAGGCGTGAGCCACCAGCTCCTGGCTTTCTTTGCTTTTTGAGCCAGCACTAATTTTGAACTTCACATCCCATCTATTTAGTCATTGTTCATGTCATTTTCAAGATATGCTGGATGTAAATCAGCTCTTTTACACAAAAAATCCTTTAAGAAAAAAAATCTCATAATTAAGAACTTTAAAAGTCACATGGACACTTATGCAGAAACTCACACATGGTGATTGTACATCTAGCTTCGGCAACGAAGTTGTTCACTTTGATTATGGATATAAATACTTTAGAGTCCTTCTATATGCTGTATTTTGTTCTCTGTATGTGTGTGTTGGTTCTGGGGCTTGATCTCAGGTCTTCTACACGGTCCTTTAGCTGTTTTGCTCAAGGCTGGCACTTTAACCATTTGAGCCAGAGCACTTCTTTGGCCTTTTGGTGGCTAATTGGAAATAAGAGTCTCACAGACTTTCTTGCCCAGGCTGTTTTCTGAGATCCTCAGATCTCAGCCTTCTGAATAGCTATGATTATATTCACTGGTGCCTGTGTGTGTGTGTGTGTGTGTGTGTGTGTGAGTGTGTGTGCGTGTGAGTGTGTGTGAGTGTGTGTGTGTGTGAGTGTGTGTGTGTGAGTGTGTGTGTGTGTGCGTGTGTGCGTGCACGCGCGTGTGTGTGTGTGTGTGAGTGTGTGTGTGTGCGTGTGCGTGCACGTGTGTGTGTGTGCGTGCGTGCGTGTGTGTGTGCGTGTGCGTGCACGCGCGTGTGAGTGTGTGTGCGTGTGTGTGTGCGTGTGTGTGTGTGCGTGTGTGTGCGTGTGTGTGTGTGCGTGTGCGTGTGTGTGTGTGCGTGTGTGCGTGCACGCGCGCGCGCGTGTGTGTGCGTGTGTGCGTGCACGCGCGTGTGAGTGTGTGTGTGTGCGTGTGTGTGTGCACGCGCGTGTGAGTGTGTGCGTGTGGGGGGGGGGGCTTTTCTCATTGCCAGTCCTCTGAGACAAGAGTCCGAGTGTTGCTTCAGTCTCACCAAAGCTGCCTAGAGACCAGGCATGCAGCTCATACAGCTGCCGCCTCTGTGGCCCCTGATCATGCATTGAAAGAACGACTTTGCGTACTTGGATGGAGGAGGGGATTCATGAATGCCAGCCCAGATCTGTATTCCCAGACAGAGGAAACACATTGCTTGACTTTGATCTGCTGTTTTCAACCATGTTATGGCTGCCAGCTCTGGCATTCTGCTGGGCTTTCCCCGATGGCCGTCATGGCTTGCACATAGGTGAACGAAGGGTCCGGGTGCTGTGTAAGGTGGCGAGGTCTGTGGTAGTGAGTCACTCCTGGGCTCTTTTCTACCCTCAGCCTGTTTGGCTTGTTGATCCCAATCTTAAACACCACCTTGGTTTCAGCAGGTGCTAATGGGAGGCCAGGCCCCAAAGGTAGGAGGCTGACGCTCCAGGCTCCTAATGGAGCTTGACAGCGGCTGGATTAAAAGCAGGAGTGCAGCAGCCGGGAGCAGCGCAGGGAAGCATCTGCATTCTTGCCAGCCAGGGCTGCTACCTGCGCTGAACCAGAAAGATGAATCTTTTCATAGAAACAGAGGTTGGGGGATACAGAGCGGCACTGAAAGAGGTTTGGAGGGTTGGAAAAGAGGACAGAAGTAAAGTTTGCTGTGAATGTTTCCAGGGGCCAGACAGAGCTGGACTTTTGGGAAGCAGAGTTATTGGTGTGCAAAGAAGAAAATGAGAGTTAGCCTAATGCTACCAGGCTAGTTGGATTCATTTGCAAAAACCAGGCCAACTTTGAAAGCAGCGACTGACTTCTTCTCTAGGGCAGATAACCTAGAGCCTGGGAAGTAGCTGGGCCTGGGCCAGACCCACGCTTCTCCTCTGCCATCCGCCACAGAAGCATCCTGGGCTTATATTTTGTATTTGGCACTAAATTGTCATCTCTTTGCCCTATTTTCTTTTTTTTTAATTGTCTTTCCTCCCCAGTGACATTCTTAAGATCCTTGCAGTTAGAGAAAGGCATTCAAACACTAAAACTATTTACAGAGCAGCTGAAAGGAACTCAAAAGAGATTCCGGGGCTTGCAATTACAATGGGTAAAAGAAGGTACACCAGGGATAGCTTTCTGGCATTGTAAAGCAACTGACTGACTGATGTCGCAGGTCCCTGGAGACATGTAATGGACACACACACCAAGTGGCTTTGGAAGGAGACCAGGCTGGAGAGAGAACAAGGGAGGGATCCGAGAAGCAAGGACTCCTGAGTGGAAAAGCTTCGGGATGCCGAGAGAAGAGGAACAGAAGGCCCGCGTCTGCGCTGCCACCGGGAAGATGAGAAGGCCAGTTCTCTTTCCACCATAGAGAACCGATTAGCCAGCAAGATGCCTTTGCTGGGAAGTTCAGTCACCTGATTTCTTCAGCAGGATTTACAAGCTGCTCCTGTGCCCCTTAACGATGACATAAAGACCGCCTGGGCTTTCCCTCGGGCGGGGATGATTGGCTTTGCCTGCAGGGGTCCAGCTAGCTTTGTGGCTGTATCCCTGTGGCTAAGCTCTGGCTGGGAAAATGTGGCTTCCTGGTGGACAATTAGCAGACACAAGGCCCAACACAAACCTCAACCCACAAGCACAAAGTCTTTCCCCAGTGGTCCCTGGAAGGTACAGAAGTGCCGGCAGACCTGTGTGGAGATGAGGAATTCCCTGGGTGCACTCATTCTGTCTTGTCCTGTGACGGATCATGCTGCCAGCACCAAGTGCGTTCCAAAGGGCACTTCGGCCCACAGCCCTACTCTTCACAGTCCCTGGAAAAGAAATCTTGTCTGTGTTGCTCACACACTTGATCCTTCATAACTGTGGGTGTCTCTCCAGCCACCCTGTACATTCCCACCATGGGAGGAAGGCCTCATCATTTGGAAACAGTTGGAGGAAAATACATTTGAGTAGAGGTAGAAAGGACAGGGTTAGGGAGTGTAAGAATGGCCAGGCCACACGCACTGGGCTCAGCGCTTTCTCTGTGGTAGTTCATGGTATCGGGCAGACACCTTCTGACTGCCTCCCACTGTCCTGCCCCCTCACTGCAAGATCTTGGACCAGTGCCTAACGCCATCTTGTTTCTCTTCATTCTTTCATGCAGTAGAGCCCAGCTCCTCCCCCTATCCACCCATCCTCCTGTTGGCAAATCCTCCTTTCTGTTCCTGAGAAAAATGTAGTGACAGGCATATCTGCTCTTTGCCTAGAAAGTTCTCCCACTTCACCATAGCGTGGGTTCCTTTTTAATATTTGTTTAACTTAATAGCTCTTCCTTGCAGTGGCCTTTCCTGACTGCCTTGCCTAAAGTATTTGCTTACCATCTACTGGGTTTGCCTGTGTTCCCCCCAAAAGTTGTGTGTGGACCTTGAATTCCCAAAGCAGTGGTCTTAAGGTGTGGTGAGATCTTTGAGGTGGTTAGATCATGAGGGCTCACACTTCTAACACTTCTGTGGTGGGGCTGGGTTCGGCTCCTGGGAGTTGGTTTGTCTCTTGAGAGTGGTTTGTTACAAAGTGAGTCTGCCCTTGTGTTCTAGTCTCTTCTGCTTTTTACTGTATTTGGTCACAGCACACAAGCCCCTGGCAGATATAGCCACTTGATCTTGGACCTGTAGCCCCCAGAACCATGGACTAATATATGTATGGAAATATCACAGTGAAAGCCCTTTCTACCGTTAATATGCCAGTGAGGGAAATGTATAGAGAAAGTTCACAGCCAAGAAAATATAGAGGCTGAATGATGCTCAACCTTGTGTAATAAGATACATGCAGCTACACCAAGAGATAAAATTTTTCACCAGTGAGACTGATAAATATGAAAGTGTTTTGAATACTGAGTACATAAGACAGAAACAAGCCTGCTAATATATATTTAGGTTTCTAAATTAGGCACAATTTGATAAGTTCCCCAAATTAAAACTGTCCATTCTGTTTGGCCTAGCAATTTCATTCTTACTCATTTATTCTGCAGCTACACCAAGATCTTTGTACAAAACAATTCATTAAAACATTATTTGTTAGCGAGAAATACTGCAAATGACCAATGTCCATTACTTGAGGATTAAAAGTAAATTATGATGTAATAATCAAGGGTAATATTTGTTAGGCCCCGGCCCAGAGAAATGGCCCCTTCCCTTGGTTCTTGTCCCGGGTACCCTACAATTCCCCACCACATCTGTAAAGTGGGAAAGTGGCATGCCTGGGGCTTGGGGGCCCCCAGGTTCTGATTTCCCCATCCTCTGAGGTCACCTCCACATCTGCTGTGACCACACCCCCTCCCCCTCCCCTTCCACCTGCCATAAACTCTCTTGCTCCCCACACCTCCATCTAGTATGCTCTGTGGTTTGGTCTCTCTTCTCTCAAATAAACCCTCTTCCCCTGAATCAAGTGGGAGTTTTCTTTCGGCAGTCCCCACAATATCATGCAGCTATCAAGAGGAATAAGAAAGGCACTAAGTATAAATTCAAATACATTGTTTTTGTTTTCAAGCAAGAAGCTGGGTACTGTGTCTCAAGATTTTAATGCTAGCTACTTAGAGAGGTAGAGACTGAGGGATTTATGTTTGAGGCCAGCCTGAGCAAAAAGTTGACACTCTATCTCAACCAATGGCTGCATACAATGGTATGAGCCTATCATCCCAGAAATAAATAGGAGATCCCAGTCCAGGCCATCCTGGACATAAAACAACACCCTATCTCAAAAATAACCAGAGCAAAAAGAGTGACAGCTGGACGCTGGTAGCTCACACTTGTCATCCTAGCTACTCGGGGCTGAGACCAGAGGATCAGGGTTTGAAGCCAACCCAAGCAGGAAAGTCTGTGAGGCTTTTATCTCCAATAAACTACACAGAAAAAGCCAAAAGTGGTGCTGTGGCTTAAGTGGTAGAGTGCTAAGCCTTGAGCAAAAGGAGCTCAGGGACAACACCCAGGCCCAGAGTTCAAGCCCCAGGACTGACCAAAAAAAAAAAAAAATGCCTTAAACGGTGGAGCATCTGTTTAGATGCATGGCTCTGAGTTCAAACTCCAGACCCATTACCAAAATGAAGCAAAATATTAAATAGTATATGGAGCATGTTGTTATTTGCTGTTTGAGTTCACACAGACACACACATCTGTGCATGTCCTGAGAAAGGGTGTGAGGCTTTAAAATGAAAGGTATATGTAGCTCCTCCCAGAGCCCAGCCTCTTGTGCCCTGTTATCCTGGTGCTTCTTCCGCTCATGTATTCAAGGACTTTATTTCTGAAGTTATATCTTTTCTCTCACGAATCAACCAATCTTCTGAATTCTTTCACAGATATGGAAACATGCCTTGATACATTCTAAGAAAAACATCCTTTGTTCCACAACAGAGAAGCCTTTCTCCTGGGTTCTCTCTCGGTCTTTTACTTATTTTTTAATCATTATTACTCCCAAAAAGATTTGTTATAGTCTTGATCTGCCCTCTTCAATTGAGCTTTGCATCACAGAAGTCTGCTGGAATGATTCGCACGATCACTCGGTCCAAAGCAAGTCCCTCTCTCCTACTATGTCAGCCACCTTCACGCAGTTCTTGACATGGTGGGCTGCCCCACGTTCCTCCCTGGATAGCAGCTGCTCCTTGGGCTATTTTACTTTTCTCACAGGGTTCCCCAGTACCCACACCTTTCTCCTGTCTAGAGGACAGAGGAGCTCATTGCTCGATCCTGGAGACAGGAACAGGATCTGTTACCAACACTGTTGAGACAAGAAACTAGAGGATTAAAGGCAATGGATGAATGGAGGCCTTTCTCTATAGACTTAAATAATGATTGCACCACATTCCCAAACATGAGCATTTGAAGATCATTTGAGGATCATCTTTCCTTCCTCTTGCAGGACAATGCCTGTTGTCCAGTCTGTGTTATTTTTGGAAGAGGAAGTGATTTTTTAGATCACTGTGATAAGTAGTTAATTTTAGTTTCCTTCCCATCTCACTCAAACACAGATGTATTAGGGTGGGGGGCATTTTTTTTCTTTCTTGGTGCCAGTCCCAGGGCTTGAACTCAGGGCCTGAGCTGCTTTTTTGCTCAAGGCTAATGCTCTACCACTTGAGCCACAGCTCCACTTCTGGCCTTTTTTTTTGGTGCTTAGTCTCACAGATTTTCCTGCCTGGCCTGGCTTTGAACCTCAGGTCTCAGCCTCCTTAGTAGCTAGGATTATAGGTATGAGCCACCAGCATCTAGGGTTAGTTGATTTTTTTTATTAGCAGTGGTCCATAGCCATCCATAGATCTGAAAACGAGCTATTTTCATCAGCCCTGTCGTTTCAGAAAAGCAAGCAGGGGGAGTCCCTGGTGTTAACTGACCTTGGAAACCCCGGCCAGCTCAGGTGTCATGAAACCTGGCTCTGGTTCCTGGCCACAGATGCAAACTTATCTTCCCTAATGAAGCAGCCAGTGACTTTGAAGGGAAGAGAGGTGATTCGTGAGCTCAGTGAGCCTGATGAGCCCAAGATAGATTTGGAGGGTACATGCCTGTCCTTCTGCTAAAGTGCTGCACACAGCCTCTGGTGGTCTGGACCAAATGGTGGAGTCATTACTGAGGCAAAGAGGCCGTAAATCACAGAGTGAGATTGATGCACTCCTCAGGGCTCCCGTCACCAGTCATCCGTCTTCTTTCTGGAACCCACTGTCCTTGGGAAAACCCAGGAGATTTCATGTTGTAATATTTGCCAAGAACGAGGCTGTGAGCCATGGACTTATATAAGCCCGTCAGTGATGGAGATTTCTACTTCCTTTTTTATTAACAATATTATTCTTTATTTTTTCATATTTCATGTTTTAAAGCTACTGTTAGGAAACTTCATTGCTGAAGGTTTGGAGGGGCAGACATCCATTGATGTAATGAAGGGGAAGTGAACAGCCTTTATTGAGGCCCTCTAGATTCTTGATGCAGTGAGACTTTTGACATGAATTTGGGAAAAGAAGGATCAGGATCAATATCATTTGTAAAGAGGTCTTTAGTGAAATGAGAAATCTGGATAGCAATTACCTGTAAAGTATGGACAATAAGGCTTGGCATAAGATCTAATGAGTTATCATGAGAGACATTCAAATTTCCTGATTTTGATATTTAATACTGTTCTATAACAACTGTAAAGTCCTGAACACCAAAACCAGAAAGGGCCAGCCTTACATTTTTAATGAAGTGGGGACAGGGCATGGAAACCGTCATGGAGCTATGCAATTTCTGATGATCCCCTGGGATGATCTAGGCCTGCTATATCCAAAAGTTTGAAAGTGGGTTTGTACATCTTCCTTCTACGCCTCCTGTGGAGTCTGTGAAATACCAGCTCCCTGCTTTTGCTTTCATCCAAAGGCTATTTTTTAAATGAATTAAAAATAACAGAATCGCTTGGGTACTGGTATCTCACACCTGTACCCCTAACTAGTGAGAATCCTGTGATCTGGAGGAGAAATTCTGCATCCACCAGCGGTTGCTCCTCCATTTCCTCTCCCTCCAGGTGCTGGCTAGCATTACTCTACTTTGTCTTATGGGATTGGCTATTCTGGATATTTTATATAGATCCAATATGTATCTTTTTGGCTTCCTTCATTTACATATGGTTGTAACAAAAACCAGTACTTCACATGTTTTTGTTTTGTGTGTGTGTGTGTGTGTGTGTGTGTGTGTGTGTGTGTGTGTGTGTGTGTGTGTGTCGGTCATGAGGCTTGAACTCTGGGCCTGGGTGCTGTCCCTGAGCTCTTCAGCTCAAGGTGAGCACTCTATCACGTGAGCCACACCACTACTTCTGGTTTTCTGGTTAATTGGAGATAAGAGTCTCAGGGACTTTCCTGTCCTGGCTGGCTTTGAACTGCGATTCTGAGATCTCAGCTACGTGAGTAGCTAGGATGACAGGTGTGAGCCACTGGTGCCCGGCTTCACACATTTTTGAGATTGAATGATATTCCATTGTATGGCTATATCACTTTTTTTTTCTTTTTTTGGTGGGTCGTGGGACTTGAACTCTGGGCTTGGGTGCTATCCTTCAGCTCAAGGCGAGTGCTCTACCATTTGAGCCACAGCGCCACTTCCAGTTTTCTAGTGACTTATTGGAGATAAGAGTCTTATGGACTTTCTTTGTCCAGGCTGGCTTTGAACCGTGATCCTCAGATCTCAGCCTCCTCAGTAGCTAGGATTACAGGTGTGAGCCACCGGCGCCCGGCCGGCTAACCACTTTTTATCCATTCATCAGTTGTCATGAGTCATCTGAGTTGTGTTATGCTTTGAATATGAAATGCCTCCCACAAGTTAATGTGTTGAAGTCTAGGTCCTCAGCTGATGGCACTATTTGGAGAGGTTTTGGAAACTTTAGGAGTGGGACCTAGCTAGAGAAAATATATCACTGGGAAGATAATCCTTGGGCTATCTTATCTCTGGTTCCAGTCTGCTTCCTACCTGCTATGGATTGAATAGCTCTTCTGCATGTTCCTGCCACCATGTTCTGGCCAACTAAGTGCATTGGGTTAAGCAACCATGGATGCAACCCTTTGAAACAATGAGCAAAATCAATCTTTCCTTCCCTTTAGTTGCTCATGTGAGGTCTTCAAATAGTCACTGTGAGACAAAAGTTATCAAAATAGAAAGCTGACATTAAAAACAAGAGTTGTTGGGACTAAACACAGTCATGTAGTTCCTAAGCCTTTGGGTATTTTGCAGGATGAACTTGGAAACATTTGGGGAAGAAAGCTAAAGAAAGCCTACTATCCTGTCATGGGAACTTAGTGGGACTTCAAAAGACAAAACACCAGGAAATGTGAACAGTGAAGGGCAGGCTCATGAGGGTTCAAGGGAGAATGAGACCTTTGTTGGGACTTGGAAGAGGCCGTTTATAACAACTTATAACGTCCACATCCGACACCATGAGGGGACTGAATTTTAAAGTTATGGACTAATGAACTGGGCAGAGGAAATGTTAGGACACTATAGCATTCAGGTGTGGTATGGGGATTGCCGGCTGCTTTTAGTAAAATTTATAGTGAGACTTGAGGCTTCCCATTAATAGGAGACAGCTTTTGGGGTTCTGTGCTCACCCAGGGACACCTGGGAAAGTGTTGTTACCAGACTCACTCACATAGGCACTCAAGCTCCTGCAGCCATGGTCTAAGGGGGCCACTACTTAGATGGGTGCCAGGCCTTGGCATTGTCCATATAATGCAGGCATGTGGAAGGCAAGAGCGACAAGGCGATGGAGGCTTCCACTGAGCCATCAAATGAAGCTCCGTGTAGCCTGGCCAGGCAGCAGCCTGAGTGCAGTGTGCAAAGCTGAATCCTAAGCTGCTGGGAAGATAGAAGCTCTACGGAGGATAGCCACAGGCAGCCAAGGAAACCAATGAGAGAGGCTGAGTAGGTGGTAGGACTCGCTGGAGGAAATAAGTCTTACTAGAGGTCGGGCCTTGGATATGTCATGTCCCTGGCCCCTTCCCACCCCCATTCAGAGGGGTGGCTCAGCAGTTAAGTTCCTGCCTACCAAGCATGAGGCCAGGAGTTCAACCCCTGGTACAGAAAAAAAAAATCGCTGAAGTGGATAATGTCAGTCTTCCACATTAGCAACCAGTGAATACACGTGAAGGCTGTGCTGAAATGAGGGGGAAAGAAGAAACAGAGGTTTTGAAAACCTTCTTTCCCCAAGATATTTTCCCCTGCTTTTTGTGCGTTCTAGTATTAAGGAGCAATTGCTTCCCAGGGGCTGATGGCTCACATAGCTGAGGATCGAGGTTGGAAGCTAGCCCAGGCAGGAAAGTCTGTGAGACTCTGATCTCCAAAGTAACCATCTAAAGGCCAGAAGCAGAACTGTGGCTCGCGTGGTCGAGCATCAGCCTTGAAGAAGAAAGCTAAGGGACAATACCCAGGCCCTGAGTTTAAGCTCCAATACACACACACACAACCTATACAGACAATATTGCTCTAATCTATCATTCAGGAAGATTCAATAGTTCAGAAATAAGGTGGGTCAATACAGAGCTATTGAGTAAACATTATTATCAGAGTTCTAATGATTTTTCCCCCTCCTGGGGCTTTCTGGGGGAGATGACTTCTCAGCTGCCAATCTGCTCCTGAGCTCCACTTTCCTGTTGGCGTCAGTGGAGATGAGGCCACAGGCTTCCTCGCTGTAATTCACTGCTGCTGAAGCCCACACAGGGTCACGGAGAGGTTGCAGCACACGGGCCTCTCAAGGCTCCTGCTTAGTATTCACATTGGATTCCTCTTGAGGATTCTCAGAGTAGGAAACAGCTAGTAGGGGTAGGGAGAGTGGTTAAAGGATATAAGGAAATGTGGCTTTTGCAGTGGTGTTGGTCAGTTAGGCCCAATTCCCTTTGATCAGCTAGGCAAGAGCCTCGATGCATTGTGTGCCAAGCGCTTTGTTCTAGCACCTCAGGATACAAGAATGCACAAAGTAGACAACATTCTTTGTGCTTCGGAGTTTAGATTCTGCTGGAGACCATGAAAAGAAGTTCGTCTGTGTGTTAGAAGTTAGAGGGAAAAGGAGGTCAGGGAAGTGTAGGGGCGAGAAGTAATTTTGAAAATACATTTTTTGCTGGAGGTGTAGCTCAAGTGGTAGAGCACCTGCAGGCAAGTATAGGCCCCTAAGTTCAAGCCCCGGTGGAGCCCCCAAATTCCCTCTTTGAGAAGATGCAGCTGTCAGAGGAAGCCAAGCTGGGGTGGAAGGTGGGAGCTACTTGGGAAGAGGTGCTAGCGATGAAGCATCTGTGCTGCCTCTGCCAATGTTGTTTCTTGGATTCTTGTCTCAGGAGTTAAATCAGTAAGATGCACCGACAACCAAAGGTGAGTGGAAAGAACTTCATTCGGAAGTGTCTCAGTCTATGGCCAGCTGCTGCTGCTCTCTACCTAGGTGGCTGAGTCTAGGGGGTTTTATATTCTAAGGTGTGCTCTAATTAGCTCCTCTATTAATAAGTAGGTGTCTGGACGTTGACTTTATCCCCTTGTCATTCTGATTGGTTGTTAATTCCTCATTAGTTCTGCACAACCCCTCCCCAGAATCCTAGGACGGTTATTGAAATTTGAGCTAGATGGAGCTGATACAGAGCTGCGCAGCATGTTGTGTTTCCTGCTGGAATCTCTTTTGAAATAATGTTCTATCATTCACATTCCCCTCTCCCCCCAAACCAGGCCATGCTGCTGTCCACATGCCCTGGGTCCTAACTAATCTACCCCCTTTTTCTCTTCCGTCTGTCCTTCCTGCCTTCTTTCTTTTCTTCCTTCTCTTTCCTTTTTTTCCTCTGCCTCTCCTCTCTCTCTCCTCTCCCTCCTCTCCCTCCTCTTTTTCTTCTCCTGTCTCTCCCCCTTCCCTTCTCTGTCCTTTTGTCCGTTCCTTTCTTGTGCTGGGTTCAATCCCATGAGCTCATATGCAAAGGCCATGTTCTTTTTGTCCTTAGAACTTTTTTAGTGGAGCATTAAAAATGGCATCTATGGTGTGTAGCTTCCAATGTGATTAGGGGTTTCAGTAGTTTTAGAGTCATTTAAGAAGGGCATTTTCTGGCTAGTTGCCTGAAGGGCAAAAGCAAACTTCCAAAGAATTCACTTGAGTTGGTTATTTTTTTTTTTCAAAAATAAAGAAGGGGCTGGATGAAGTGAGCTTAAGCTCCATTCCCTGCAATGCTCATGAAACACCAAATTCATCATAGAAGCCCGCTCAGCAGCAAAGATCTTGTCCTACAGCGCCACCTAGCAGCATGGAAAAAGCAAACCCCAGCTTTTGAAAAGTAACTCCATTTGACTTTTGTAAACAAGTTTAAAAACAAATACAGCTTTGATGAAATATTCCCCTCATCAAGTCTGAGCCAAAGAATAATTAAGTAGAGAAATCCTGAGATACTGCAACCTGGATCTTATTGTCCTGTGTCTAAATTCTTGAATCTCCCTTGCTGGCATTCTTCTACCACATAGGCAAAGATTTACTGTGAGTTTTATAAAATAGAATGGTTTTTTTTTGTTTGTTTTTGCCAGTCCTGGGGCCTGAACTCAGGGCCTGAACACTGTCCCTGAGCCTCTGTGCTCAAGGCTAGCACTCTACCACTTGAGCCTCAGAGCCACTTCTGGCTTCTTTTTGGAGTTGGGTCTCATAGACTTTCCTGCCTGGGCTGGTTTTGACCCGCAATCCTCTGATCTCAGCCTTCTGAGTAGCTAGGATTACAGGCATGAGCCACTGGCACATGGCTATAACAGATTTTTGCCCTATGCACAATGGCGTGACCCCCTTGGTGACCCTATTACAAAACCACCATTTCCATGTGCTACCCAGTCCTTTTCATTGTTTGGGAACCATAAAAACTTAAGACACATCTGTGTCTTCCCACAATGCCTATGCTTATTGAATAACAGATTCACAAGCTATCAACTTCATTGGGTCCATTTGCCAAGTACTACTAATTTTGCTTCGTAGGCATGAGCCAACTGACACACACTTTCTTTTATTCTTAACCTTATATTTCACAATAAGGCTACAGAAAGCTTAGAAAGATTTAAAGCTGCTGGAGGGTTCAAAGAGAATTGAGATCTGATACCAATGCAAAGAGAGTCACTGAAGGTAATGGGATAAGGTAGAGGAAGGAACCTCACAGAGCTAGTGAGGAAGGAAATGAGGTCAAAAGGAAACCAACGCTAAACAGAGCTAGCTCAGCGTATAATACTGGTTCAAGGTGCAGCATTGATTCCAGGATTCCTGGGTCCAGACAGTAAATTTAAGTCGAGAAAGGAATTGATCTGAACAGTAGCCCTGGGGACACCTGTCTATCCTGGATACATAGTCACTGTGTGACACCATAGCCCCGTGTCCTGCCCCCTCCAGGTGAGGGGTTCACATTACTCCTGAGGGTGGTGTGTTCCATTGGTCATGATATGGCTTTTTCTGATAGAGTCCAGGTGTTCTTGATTTAGTTTGATAGAATCAGTCTGTTCTAGGGTTTGGACTGAACCATTGTTCCCTTGCACAGTAACAATTTAACCATTCTGTCTCCACCTATGCACTGAAAATGCAGTGGAATCACTGAAGGCAAGACAGAGCCCGAGAGCCACGGCTCCTTACTTCCACAATTGATTTCATATTCTCTTTGAAAAGAGTGGCCTGGCATGCCAAGGGCACTGGCCAGGGGGTCCGGGTCACACTGTCCTGGGCAAGAGCTACTTTAATTCATCACTAACTACAGTTGAGGCCTTCCAGGAACCAGCAGAATAAGAGAGAGAGCAGGCAAAGGCGTGTAGAAACCTCATTAGACTTTTCTTGGGATTTGTTTTTAAAAAATGACTGCATAGCAATTCATTCTCCACCTCATTTCCACAGCAATGTGTCTGAGGGACAGAGCATTTGATTGGTCCCACACTTCTCCACTTGGACAGTGAAACCAGGACAAAGTGGGTCAGGGGCGGGCCGGGGAGGAAGGCGGGGAGTTTGAAAATATCCGCATCCTAAAGGCCAAATGTTCTCTCGTCCAACCCCTTCCCTGAGACCCACCACCCTGAAGTCTAAAGCTCTGGTGGTAAGGCTCTCCTGGTTGTAGTTTTCTCCTGCATGGGCTCCTCATTCTGCACAGTGGCCCTCGGCTCATTAAACCACAGGAGAGCAATTATCAGATGCCTGGGGTTACGTGGTCCACAGCCGAGGAAGTTTCTTAAAGTTCCCCGTGGAGGAAAGGGCAAGGTTAAACTTGCGAACTGCTTTCGCGGCGGCCGTGGTAATGATTCTTTCTTTTTGGCTCTACTGGGATTGGGTAAGCAGGTGTTGTCAACACGAGCTACTCCTCTCAGATTTGTTTTCATACTTAACACAAAACTGCACGTATTAATGGGGGGTACTGCATAATAGTGTGTATACTGCATGTTTAAATCAGATTATACACATTTATCTCCTTTTTACCACTTTTTTATGGTAAAACTTTGAAAATCCCTTCTTTTGTGTTTTGGAATGCATAATGCATTTTTCCTTTTATGCACTTTTTTAAAAAATTCATTTACTTTATTATAAAGGTGATGTAAAGGGAAATTACAATTAATTACATGAGTATATTTCCTTTTTTTTGGTGGGTCATGGGGCTTGAACTCTGGGCCTGGGCTGTCTCTCAGCTCTTCAGCTCAAGGATAGCTAGTGCTCTACCACTTGAGCTACAACACCATTTCCAGTTTTCTGGTGGTTTATTGGAGATAAGAGTTTCATGGACTTTCCTGCCTGGGCTGGCTTTGAACTGCGATCCTCATATCTCAGCCTCCTAAGTAGCTAGGATTACAGGCGTGAGCCACTGGCGCCTGGCTAGTACATTTCCTTTCATACAGTGTCTTCTGTTCTCACTCTCTCCCAGTATGTTTTTTCTGTTTTTGTTTTTCTGCTGGTCGTGGGACTTGAACTTAGGGTATGGGCACTGTCCCTGAGTCTCTGTGTGCTGAAGGCTAGCTCCTCTACCATTTGAGCCACAGTGCCACTTCTAGCTTTTTCTGAATAGTTTATTGAGGATAGGAGTCTCACGGACTTTCCTGACTGGGCTGGCTTTGAACCACAATCCTCAAATCTCTGCCTCCTGAGTAGCTAGGATTACAGGCATGAGCCACCAGTACCTGACTAAATACTTTTTTTTTTTGAAGGGGGGGTTTAGTTGTGGGGCCTGAACCCTGGGCCTGGGCACTGTCCCTCAGCTCTTCAGCTCAAGGCTAGCACTCTACCACTTGAGCCAGAGTGCCACTTCTAGCTTTTTCTGCTTATGTGGTACTGAGGAATCGAACCCAGGGCCTCAATGCATGCAAGGCAAGGCAAGTGCTCTACCACTGAGCCACCTTCCCAGCCCCGCTTTTTTTTTTGGGGGGGGGTCTTCCGTGGGGCTTGAACTTGGCTTGGGCACTGTCCCTGAGTTTTTTCCACTCAAGGCTAGTTCTCTACCACTTTGAGCCACAGCTCCTCTCCAGTATAATGCATATTGTCACCTGACTCTGTGACAGCCACAAGATCTTGCTCCTCTCTCACTGCAACTCAGTACCCAGTGATCAACTTCCACCTGGCCCCTTCCCATCCCCACCGAGCCGTATCCTTTGGTAGCCATATTGAGCGCTCTGTCAACTTCTACGGAAGCAACTCTTGTATGTTTTTTTTCCTTCTTTTCCTTTTTTCTCTTATTCTCTTCCTTTTCTCTCCACCCCCCCCCCCCGTTCCCTTCTCTCTCTTCTTCCCTTGAGATGAAATTTCACTTATTTTGTCCAGACTGATCTCCACCTTGAAGGCTCAAGCAGTCTCCCTACTTCAGCCTCCAGCAGTACGGACTAAAATGCACTCCATATGCACTTCGCTTTGTTTATATGCCCCGTATTTTGTGTATATGTTCCATATCTGTATGTGTGTATATGTATCATTTTTGTTTACCCACTTGTCAAGTGATGGACACAGTAGACATTTGGTTATTTCTGTTTCTGAGCCATGGTGAGTAGTGCTACAGAGAGCCTGGCAGTGCAGCTGTCTCTGATTTGCTCTGAAGGTATTAGGAGTGCGATTGCTGGATTATATGGTCACTCTGGTTTTCCCTTTTTGAAGAAGCTCCATGTTTTCTGTAATTTACATTCCCATCAGCAGTGCACCAGGTTGCTTACGTTTCTTCACATTGTCACTAGCACCAGTCATCTTTAGTCTTTTTTTTGGTAAAAACCATTCCAACTGGAGGTAATTTTTGTTTTGCTGTTTATTGACAGAACCAGCATTTTAACTGCGAGGCCCCACTTGATCAGCTTGCTCTCTTAACTATCACCCTAGCAATTGAGCCACATCTCCTGCTTCTTGTTGGTTATTTGAGAAATGGAGTTTTTCTTGGGCACAAAACACTACCAAGCTGGCTTTAAAACTCAATTCTCCAGATCCTCCGGCACCTGGCCTTCCTGTGCTTTTGCATTTCTTTGACGATATTGCTGGGCATTTTTCATATAGTTGTTGGCCATGCATAGATCTTTTCAGAAATGTGTATTTAGTATTGTCCATTTTAAAATTGGGTTATTAGGGTACTTTTATAATTTCCTCTTGAGTCTTTGGAGTTTTTTTTTATACATTCAACCTATTGTTAGATGAATAGTTTGCAAATATTTCCTCCCTTTCTATAGGTTGTCTCCACAATCTAATTTGTTTCCTTTGCTGTGTAGAATCCTTTTATGTAATCCCATTGTCTATTTTTAATTTTGTATCCAGAGCTTTGGAGTCTTAAAAAATGTTTTCCTGGACTGGGAAGGTGGCTCAGTGGTAGAGTGCTTGCCTTGCATACATGAGGTCCGGGTTTGATTCCTCAGCACCACATAAACAGAAAAAGTCATAAGTGGTGCTGTGGCTCAAGTGGTAGAGCGCTCGCCTTGAGCTGAAGAGCTGAGGGACAGCGTCCAGGCCCAGAGTTCAAGCCCCACAAAGGACAAAAAAAAAAAAAAAAATCCCATTTCAATATCCTGAAGTGTTTTCCCTATGTTCTAGTAATTTTATGGTTTGGGCATTTACATTTGTAAGTCTTCAACTTTGAATTGAAGTTAGGGATCCAATTTTTATCTTTCTACATGTAGATAGCTAAGTTCCCTACCACTATACATTTAAAATAATTCTCGTGTGTTCTTAGCATCTTTGTCAAAAACTAGTTAGCTACAGATGTATGGGTCTGTATGTCTGTCTGATGCTAATACAAGCTATTTTGGACTTCCATTTTGATTTGGTAGTATGCTTTTGTTCAAAATGGCTTTCACTAGTCATGTTTTTGTAGCTCTATTTAAATTTAAGATTTTTTTCTAGTTCTGTGAAGATGATTTTGATATGGGTTGATTGTCTGGATGGCACTGAATCTTCCACTCTTTGGTGACAGAACACTGGTTCTTTCGATGTGTAAGCATGGTTGTCTTTCCACGTGTGTGTCCTCTTTAGTTTCTTTTTCAAATGTTTTAAAATTTTTGTTGTGATCTATCACCTGTTGGTTCAATTCATTCCTAGATTTTTTTTGTAGCTATTTTAAATAGGATTGCTTTATTTCTCTTCTAGATACTTTATTAGCATGTAGCAGTGCTACCCATTTTATGTTGATTTTTGGATCCTGCAACTTTGCTGAAATCATTTTGTTAGTTGTGAGTCTTGAACTCTGGGCCTGGGCACTGTCCCTCAGCTCTTCAGCTCAAGGTAAACACTTACCACTTGAGCACGGCACTACTTCTGATTTTCTGGTGGTTAACTGGAGATGCGTCTCATGGACATTCCTGCCCTGGCTGGCTTTGAACTGCAATCCTCAGATCTCCACCTCCTGAGTAGGTAGGATTAATAGGCATGAGCCACTAGCGCCTGGCTTGAAATCATTCTTTTAAAAATTTGTGGTTTTGAGGATTTTCTGTATATGAGATCATATCTTCAAAGTGAAATTTTATTTCATTTGCACACTTTGAATACCCACTACTACTTTGTCTTGCCTAATTTCTCTGGATAGGATTTTAAGACCTATATTGAATAAAAATGGACATCATTGTCTTCTCCTATGCAAGATGTTAGCTGTTGGCTTATTATAAATGGCCTTGATTATGCTTACATTCTTTGTAGGCCTAATTTGTTCAGCATTATCATAAAGTATTGCTGAATTTTATCAAATGCCATTTTTACATCAACTGAATGGACCAACATTGGTTATTTCTTCTGTGTTCTAGTGATCATGTATATTGAACCATGCTCACGCCCTTACATGTTCTCACTCAATGATGGTGAATAATCTTTTGTGCTTTTTTTGTTTTTCATGGGACAAACTGAATTTCACTGAATTATATATATATATATATATATGTGTATATATATATATTTTATGTGTTGTTAGATTCATTTTGCTAGTATTTTGTGGAGGGTCCATGTGTCTATGTTCTTCAAGAATATTGGTCTGCAGTCTGCTCTCTTCTGTCCTTACCCCCTTCCCCACTGTATGTTCTTATCTAGTTTTAATATCAGAGTAATTCTAGACTTGAAAATATGTGTGGAGGGCTGGGAAGGTGGCTCAGTGGTAGAGTGTTTGCCTTGCATGCATGAGGCCCTGGGTTTGATTCCTCAGCACCACATAAGCAGAAAAAGCCGGAAGTGGCACTGTGGCTCAAGTGGTAGAGTTGAGGGACAGCACCCAGGAATTGAGTTCAGGCCCCACAACCGACAAAAAAAAAAAAAAAATATGTGTGGAGGGGCTGGGAAGGTGGCTCAGTGGTAGTGCGCTTGCCTTGCATGCATGAGGCCCTGGGTTCGATTCCTCAGCACCACATAAGCAAAAAGAAAAAAGCCGGCAGTGGCGCTGTGGCTCAAGTGGTAGAGCGCTAGCCTTGAGGTGAAGAGCTGAGGGACAGCGCCCAGGCCGAGTTCAGGCCCCACGACCAGCCCCCCGCCCTCCCCCAGAAAAAAAAAATATGGTGAAGTATTCCTGGGTTTTTTTTTTCTCTTTAAATAACAAGAATTGATAGTTGTTCTTTGAATGACTAGTAGGATCCAGCAGTAAAGCCTGCTGGTTGTGGGTCTTGAAATTTTCTTTGGGACACTTTTTGTCAGTGGTGGGTCTTGAACTCAGGTCCTGTGTGCTGTCCCTGAGCTCAAGGCTAATGCGCTACCACTTGAGTCACAGTACCACTTGTAGCTTTCTAAGTTTATTGGAGACAAGAGTCTCACAGACATTCCTGCCTGAGCTGGCTTAGAACCACTATCCACAGATCTTGGCCTCCTGAGTAGCTAGGATTACAGGCATGAACCACTGGTGACCAGCTAGGAGACTGTTAGTGACTCATCCTCATTGTTATTGATCTGCTCAAGTGAATATATACAGGAATTCTAGGTCATCCTTGATCATTTGTATTTCTATGATGTCAATTTTTTCATTAGTCTTTTAAAGGTCTATCTCGCATCTTTTTGATGAGTCAGCTATTTAAGAAATTTAGTCTGTATTTCCTTTATTTTTTGGTATTTTTTTTCCTTCTAATTTTTGGTTTGTTTTTGTCTTTCTAGTTCCTTGAGATGTAGTAACAGGTTGAGATTTTTCTGCCTTTTTTTGGTTGTTTGTTGGTTTTTTTGTCAGTCGTGGGGCCTGAACTCTGGGCCAGGGTACTGTCTCTCAGCTCTTCAGCTCAAGGTTAGTACTCTACCACTTGAGCCACAGCACCACTTCCAGCTTTTCCTGCTTATGTGGTGCTGAGAAATCGAACCCAGAGCCTCAGGCATGCAAGGCAAGCGCTCTACCTCTGAGCCACCTTCCCAGCCCCTTTCTGCTTTTTTTTTTTTTTTAATGATTGAGTGGTATAAAGTATCCTGTTTGTTATGTTGTCCCTGCATCTTCATTTGGTTCAAGAAAATTTCAGTTGGATGCCAGTGGTTTAAACTTGTAATCCCAGCTATTCAAGAGAATGAATGTTTTTCCTGTGTTCTAGTTTTTTTTTTGGGGGGGGGGGGGGTCGTGGAGTTTGAACTCTGGGCTTGGGCGCTGTCCCTGCGCTCTTCACAGCTCAAGGTGAGCGCTCTACCGCTTGAGCCACTTCCAATTTTCTAGTGGTTTATTGGAGATAAGAGTCTCATGGACTTTCCTGCCTGGGTTGGCTTTGAACTGCGATCCTCAGATTTCAGCCTCCTGAGTAGCTAAGGATTACAGGCATGAGCCACTGGCGCCTGGCTTGTTCTAGTAATTTTATGGTTTAGGGACTTATATATTTTTTTTATTTTTAAAATCTTCAATTTTATTTTTTTATTATGGGTTGAAATTAGGAATTGAGGATCATGGTTCAAGTCTGATCTGGGTAAGAAAGTACATTGAGCCTTTCATCTCCAAGTAATTGTGGAATTGTGGCTCAAGAGGTAGAATGCTAGTGTTGAGCAAAAAACCTCAGGGACAGTGCCCAGGCCCTGAGATCAAAACCAGGACAGCACAAAAAAATTCCTTTTTTTAATTTCTTCTTGGTTGCTTAGAAATGTTTGAACGACAAATATTTGTGGTTTCCAGCATTTTCTGTTACTCACTTAACATCATTCTATACTGTCTAATGACATATTAATGCAATTCTTTAATGTTTTGAATTGGTCTTCATACTAAAGTTTGAATAACTTATAATAATTTTTTTGTAGAACAAGTCTGACAGAGATACTCAGCTTTTGTCTGGGAACAACTTTATCATTCTTTCATTTCTAAAGATTAGTGATTCTGGGTACAGTATTCTGTCGACAGTTACAAATGTCATGACACTCTTCTGGCCTGTAAAGTTTCTGCTGAGCAGTCTGCTGTCAGGTGCAATGCTACATGTGGTATTTGTTCCTTTTGTTTTAGAGCTTTGGGAATCTTTTCATCTTTTAAGAGCTTCATTCTATCTTGGGGGTTTGGATGGTGACCTCTGATCGTCCAACACCTGGATACTTGCATCCTCCAAGTTTATTATTCCTTTTGAATAATCTTTTAACCCTCTGGCATTTTTAAAGTTTTCTTGAAAATATGAATATTCTGCCCCCAAAGTTCCTGTGAACTTAAGTCTTCATTTTTCTCCTTTAACTGACTGGGTACTAAGAACCTGTCCTTAATTGAATTTTTCTGTTTTCTCTATCTTACCATTGATGCTTCCTATTGCATTTTATTTCACTGAGTACATTTTGTAGCTGAAGAATTTTTAAAATTGTTTCTACTCTGTGAAGAGTATTTTTGTTTCCAAGACCATTGAATTTCCTTTCAATGCCTGCTTTAAATTCTCAGAGCATTCTCCCACACTAACAGTTTCTGGTACTATTTATTCTGTGAGATCATAACTTGTGGAAATTCTTGATGTAGGTGTGCAATGTTATCTGGGCACTTCCTAATCTGCTTTTCTTGTACCTATCTTTCCAGAGTTTCTAAGTAGGCTGCTTATTTTCTCTATACCTGCACTTACTTTTACATTTCATGCTTGGATGTGTTCATAACCTGAGTTCAAATTACCCTATTGTATTATTCAGAGACAAGACAGCACCTAGCAAGAGTAGTCTGTTGATATTAAATCTCTCTGGTGCCGAGGCAGGATTTTATGATAATTTTACCCTTTCTCAAATCAACTTTTTGAGGCACTCTTGCTGAGCTTCAGAATTCTACTGGGCTTTGGGCAGTTAGTGTGGGCAGACTATTTCCAGGTTTCTGTCATATATATTTATTTTTTACAATCCCATTTTTTCTGGGGGGGGGGGGTAGTCGTGGGGCCTGAACTCTGGGCCTCGGTGCTGTCCCTGAGTTCTTCAGCTCAAGGCTAGTGCTCTACCACTTGAGCCACAACACCACTTCTGGTTTTCTGTTACTCCACTAGGAGTAACAAACCACAGACTGGTGATATCCTGAGTGGTGGATAGCTTTTACACACTGACCTAACTTGGAACTCATTTCCTCTTCTACCATGGATCCCAGGCCTTGATACAGTGGGGCAGGCCTTCAAGTAGAGTCCTTAACAAGTTCCCCCATAAGCCTTTTTAAAATCAGAAATAGCCCCTTCCCTACCCAAGCATGGCCAAACAAAAACAAATAAAAAGGCCTTAGGCCAAGACTTGTGGTTACTACAGGAACTCAGACTCCAAGGTGCCAGGAATTGATAGGAGAGGATGCAAAGCCACTGAAGAGAACCTACTTGTCCCTTTTGCTTTCTCTAAATGGCACTGTGATGGGAGTGGAAGCCACAGGCTCCTCTTCCTCAGGGACCTAGTCTCCACTTCTTGGCTTGACGGTAGAGCTCATGCACATTAAATTCACGAATCACATTCTCCTCAGAGAAGGATCAAGAGACAGCTCATCCTTTCTTGTCTTGATATCAATGTGTCCATATACTTACCACACTCTGAGCCCACAACCTCCTGAGGTAGAACCAAGATCCACATTGCTGGTGGCTTATTGGCCCAAAGCCCCTGCAATAAGCCACAGGTGATATAGGCTGGCATAGAAGTCTGACAGCAAGCCATGTCTCTTCCCCTGGCACTGGAGCTATTCCAGAAGCTCAAGAGAGAAAGGAACAGGAAGACAAGATACATCATTCATCAAAGGCATGCTCACAGTGACCTGCTTCCTCATAATAGCCCATTCCACTGTGACTCATCAATGGATTACATTGATGCTAATACCACAAATACTAAGCTCCTTGGTTGCACCAACAGCTGGAGAATGACATTTTCAACAGATGACCTTTGGGAATGGAATTTTATATTGAAACTGTGTCACAAATGGGTTCTTACAATATGTTGATGACTCAATCTGAAAAGACCCAAAGCCAAGCCAGTATATCATGCAGATACTGATAATTACATGACATTTGATACAACAAATTTGGCTTTTGATGTAAACTATTTTTTCTCTTGTTTCTGACTTGGCTGAGCCTCAGGAGTATGGGTAATGACAACTAGATAACAGTTCCAGGTAGAAGCTGGATAAACTTCATTTAATTTCTTGGAGGTTTTTTTGTTGTTTTTGGCCAGTCCTGGGGCTTGAACTCAGGTCCTGGGCCCAGTCCCTGAGCTGCTTTTGCTCAAGGCTAGCAGTCTACCACTTGAGCCACAACGCCACTTCCAGCTTTTTCTGTTTATGTGGTATTGAGGAATTGAACCCAGGGCTTCATGCATGGTAGGGAAGCAGTCTACCACTAAAGCACATTCCCAGCCCCTTGGAGTTGTTTTTGAAAGTGAAAATTTTCGCAAAGAAGGTTGCTACAAAGCACATTTTCTCTACCTAAGCAGATGCTCTATGACTTAAAATATGAAATGTGTTGCCCCTCTCTCAATTTTTCTCTCCTACTCCAGGACAGTAAAGTTCCTACTTTTCCATTTCAGAAAGGAAAGTTATGCTTATAACCAAGGAAATATGAATACTTGGTTTTGATGTATGGCCAGTGTACCAGTTCATGAAAAAGGAGCCCAGAAGTCAATTATAAGTGTCAATTATAATACTAAATATGGGAGAAGTCCTCAACTAGGCAGATAAGTCTTTCTGTGATGTTTAAAAGTGTTTAAAGTATTGTGGTGCTGGGAGGTGAGTAATACCAAAAACTTGCTAGGCTTTCTAGTGACAGACTACATTAAACATATGTTAGGAATGGGCTTAAATGCAATGTAGATGGGCAGAATTTATTACTTCGGTTAACATCTTAGAAAAGGTCTAGATCTCATTGTGATCTAGGAAATGAAGTATTTTCAATGTGTGATGGCTCCTAGAAATTTAAGAATAAGACACAGTGCATGCCATCTGTGGCATTGAGAAGTATTAATTCTGAAAACATAGAAAATACATTAGCAAAGATGTATTAAGTAACATCAATGTTAGCAGGAAACTTCAGAGAGATTTCTCTAAGATGCTGGCTTCATTCCTCATGGTATTGCCCTCTTCTTCACTGTTGGCTGTTATTTTAATTATTCTATCCATATTCAAGCACGGAAGGTCTTTGGCATTGGTGAGGAGGGTTGATTTACAAAAGTTGTCCACTGTCAAATCTATTTTTTTGGACTAAACTATTAGATCCGTATCTTTGGCACATATCATTTCAAGCATACAAGATGGAGTTGCCCTATTTTGCTGTGGAAAAGGTCCTTGGATAGGAGTCAACAGATACAGAGAGTCAAACTCTGACTTTAGGCAAGCAAAACTTTCAGCCTTCACCTTTCCTCATCAAAACTCTACAGTTCTAAGTTTCAAGGTTAAGAATAGGTTAAATGCAGGCAGAAGACTTTGGTCATTTCTATGCCTTGAAACTGGCAGCTGGCATCATGGATGTGAGGTTCTGAGGGAAACGGGAGAGTATTAGTCTTGACTGTGGGCTACTGGAATTGTGCAACCTGAGTGGCTAACATTTATAAGGGTCAAGAACCAGGATATTCCTCTATGTTCTTACCCTGCTCCCTCTCTCTCAGGCTCTCATTTCCTAGCCAGCATTCCTGAGGATTTTCAATACTAAGTGCTCTTTCACACATGTTTAAAGGGTAGGTGTCAATCCATTTTTAGACAATAAAATGTAACTGTATGTAAACCACAGGGCATCTACATACTTCCCTCCCTCCCTTTTTTCAGATATTCTCATTATGTAGCTGAAGCTGGCCTGTAACTCTCAATCCTCCTGCCTCAATTACTGAGATCTGGGATTACAGGTGGTTTCTTCTGTACACTCATTCCTGGCCTTATACAGAAATATTATTTTCAGATAGCCTACTAAATTTGATGTTTTGGGTGAGTTAATTACCAAACAATGCCCACACTAGGGACAAAATAGGTAAGCAGGTTCACATAGTCAAAGCCAAGTAATAAAAATATATATGTCTGTCAAAGGTTCATTCTTAATTCTAACTTAAGATGTTGCGAGCTAACCACTCACCAATTTGAGATGGCTCTAAGATTCTCTACCCAACAATTTGCAAAAGAATAGGAGCCTGGAAAGCCCGAGTGGAGTTATTTCCTAATTTCTAACTTTCAGAATATACAATTAGTTCCTGTCAGGTTATAAATTCAATTGTCAGATTTAGGCCAAATTGAACATAGTGGCTCTGTCTATGGCCATACCACCCTGAACACGCCTGATCTCCTCTGAACATAGTGGCTCAAGCTTGAAATTCTACTTTAAAGAGGAATTTCAAAAGGCGTTATTTAAACATGAAAAACAGCATTTCATCTCATGAATATTGCATATGGTATTTAACCCTTTAATGACCATACCATTCTCTAATAACAGTGTTTGACAAATAATAAAAATCCCCAATGGGAGCCCACTGAAACTGTTGGAACAACTATTAGTGCTATATCCGGATACTTTATAGTCTTTTGTCAGTGTATCATCATTCTTATATTTATATATTAGACTGAAAAGTAAATCTGGAGTTTAGAGCTTAAACATTCTAAGGATTAAGAAGAAAATCAAGGATTTGGGGTTTGGCTTTATGATTACTTAACTTGCTTTGGCAAGTGTGCTTCTATATTTATTGCTATCCCATTTTCTTTCTTGGCATGTGTATAACAAGCAGTATTCTCATTTTACAAAAAGGAAACCAGGCATGTCACATTATATGCAACATGTTAGCAATTTTATTTTCTCCATGCCAGTTTCTGGGGCTTGCCCACATCTGTTCTGGATTCTGGCTGGCTAACTGGCCTTGAACTGCAATCCTCTAGGTCAGAGCCTCCTGTGCACAGTAAGAAATGATTCTATACTAGAAATAATCTTTATTAAAATTTGGGGATAAGTCTGGCATTTTAGCACAAAAACGTCCCTCAGTTTTACTTGTCTTTGATTTGTCAGTCTTTTGCACACTATAAGAACATGTCTAAAGCCAGGCAGGCGCTGGTGGCTCATGCCTGTAATCCTAGCTACTCAGGAGGCTGAGATCTGAGGATTGCAGTTCAAAGGCAGCCTAAAGGAAAGTCATTAAGACTCTTATTCTCCAATAAACCATTCAGAAAAGCGGTGTTGTGGCTCAAATGGTAGAGTGCTAGTCTTGAACTGAAGGGCTGAGGAACACACCCAGGCCCAGAGTTCAAGCCCTACCACCACCACCAACAACAAAAGTCTAAATGCTTAAAGAATACTACTGCTGCTGGGCATAGTGGGGTATGCCTGCAATCTCAGCTACTTGGTAGGCAGAGATCAGGAGAATTAGTATGAGGTCAGCCAAGCAAAAAATGGGACACCAATCTCAATCAAGATGGTTTTATTGTTTGTTAGTCCCCGCTGCACAGGAAGCATAGACAGGATTGTGGTGCAAGGCCAGCCCCACACACAAAAAAATAGACCCAATCTAAATAACACAAGCTGGAGGCATACCTCAAGTAGTAGAGTACCTGTGGTCATTAGTTCAAAACCCTTGTACCATAAAAAGTGACAAGCAAGGAATTTTAGACATGACTCAACTATGTCTCAGGTATTTATTCTGAAAAATAGCCTTTCTTAATTTTTAGGAATGGGGGTACAAAGTACATGGACAGGTTTAGTTGACATAGTTACATAGTTTGGTTGAAATAAATGGTGCTCTATGATAGAAAACCTAAGATTTTAAAGATTCAAACATTTTAAAGATTCAAACATTCTCTTTCTGGAGATAGGTAAGAATACTTTTGTCTTGCTAAATATGGATCACAAAACATCAGATTTTCGGTTTTCATTTATCAGTGATGATATGTACAAGAAACATTTATAGAAACAAAAACTCCTTTGAACTGTTGCATTAAAAATAAAGGTGAACAAAATCATACACAATGAAATAAAATCATGAAAATGAAATAAAAATCAACATCCACGCAGCTAAGTGAACAGCAAACTTAAACTAGAAGACAAAACCTCACTACAAATGCTATTTCTCTCCAGCCGCCTCCCTGCCCTGCCCCGCATGCTGCCACCCTTTCATACTAGGGTACCAGTGCAAGAGGCTCGTGGATGTAGCCAGCCGGGCAGCAGCTCCTAAGGCAGCAGTGGCTGTGCTTCGAGGAATGTAGAGCTTCTGAGAAATCTGGTGCGTGGGAGACAAAATCAGAGAGAGCTGGTCTATGCCACCTTGACTCTTGTCCTTGAACACAGTGACAGCATCATTACTAGAAAAATCTTCATTCTTTATGCTCCCTGGAGAGCTCTCCACTAAAAATGAGAGAAAACAGGAATCTTTTCAAGAGGTTTTCAAATCAGTCTTTACCAACATGTCGTACAGCCACCATCTGTTAGGTGGTGATAGCAACCAATAGCCAAGCAGAGAGGCTGAGCCAGAAACCAGGCAACAAAAAGAAACATGAATCAGAAGAGTATTTCAGAATTGTAATAAATTCATATCCAGTAAGTTCTTTCAGCACTGAGAAAAATGGTATCCCCTAGGCATTTCTTATTGCCAGTGGTTCCAATGAAAAGTCTCTCTCAATAAGAACAAAATCATACTAGACTGTGTACTAACAAGAACCAGTCATCACATTAAATTATCACCATACCACACACATTAGTGTGTAATGTAGAAATGACCAAGGAAGAGGATGTTATACATTCTTAGAAGGTGAAGTAGCTGGTCTGTGTGCCTGCCACCACAGTGAGAGGAGGAGGAGGAAAGTAGTTCTTCATCTAAGATAACATGCTTCTTATATTAGCTTGGCATAGTGGTACATTCCTGTAATCCCAAATCCTTGGAGGAAAAACCCAAGCTGAAGCAGGAGGATAATGACTTTGATTGAGCCAGACTTGGGGGGGGGGGGAGAGGGGAGAGGAGGGTACCTGCTTTAAAAGATTCAGCAACAGTGCCATGGCAAACAAAGATGGGCACTGCTGTCAATCTTAAAAACAGATTTCAAAACTTTAGAGCAGGGCTGGGAAGGTGGCTCAGTGGTAGAGTGCTTGCCTCGCATCGAACCTGGGTTCGATTCCTCAGCACCACATAAGCAGAAAAAGAAAAAGCCAGAAGTGGCGCTGTGGCTCAAGTGGTAAGAGTGCTAGCCTTGAGCTGAAGAGCTGAGGGACAGCGCCCAGGCCCAGAGTTCAGGCCCCACAACCGGACCCCCCCCCAAAAAAAAACCAATTTTAAAGCAGAAGTAGGCATAGTGCAATCCTTTATAGTTTTTTATGTTCAGTTATGTTCAGGATTTGTTCCATTTGTTAATGAAATTCTAAAGTACAAAACTAATGCTCACAGAGAGAAAAGGAGATATTTCTAATGAAAAAATGTAGTTTTATAAGAGATACTAGATGAGTTCATATTTTAAAAGGTATCTATCTATCTGAATGAATGGAAGCAAAGACAAATGGCCAAAATGCCTACGTTCAGCCAGGTTGAACAGGAATTGTATATATTCTCTCCCCCTACAGAACTAGGAACCTGGAAGGATTGTATGGAGCAACTTAAGACAAGTGGAGGACAGTAATGCCTAAGAGAAGGGAAACAAATTAGAGGCACCTTCACTTACTCCTAGAAAGAATGTTCAGGAAAAGAAGTGCAGGCTGAGTGTGAGGCCTTCCTCAGAAGACAAAGTTCAATATTCAGGGAGGACAGCTATCTAGAATTTGTGAGTATAAAGCTCCAGGAAAGAGCAGCTATAGAGGGCAAAGAGCGGGGGACCTATAGCAAGAGATCTTACACTTAAGACTGAGCAGTGATCTGCTTCCTGTGCAAAAAACTGCTCAGGCCAGCATAGGGTACCACCTCAAAATAGTGGGAAAAACAATTATAAGAACTTGCATCAAGCCCCAACCGTTTTGAATTCTCACCTACTACAGTGGAAATGACATGGTCATACATGTGACATCAAATCCCAACCAGTATCCTGAGAAACAGCAGTTAGTACCCAGACTAAAAAGTCTGTCCCAGTAGAGCCTAATTTAAAAAAAAAAAAAACACAAAGAATCTGGGCAGTTGTGGCTCACACCTCTAATCCTAGCTACTCAGGAAGCTGAGATTTGAGGACTACAGTTGGAAGCCAGCCCAGATAGGGAAGTCTGTGAGAATCTAATTAATCTCAGAAAAAGCCAGAAATGGCACAGTGGCTTAGTAGTAGAATGCTAGCCTTGAGCAAATAGTAGCTCAAGGACAGCGTCCAAGCCCTAGGACTGGCAAAAAAAAAAAATCCACAAAGAATCAAACCAATCGAGACCAAACTGCATGTCATTTATACAAAAATCTATTGATGCAGATAGGAAAAATGAAATATAATCAAAGCAGGGTACTACCAAGAGGGTGAAAAGTCCTAATAAAGCTTCAAAATATTTGAAGCAAAACCTTAGAAAACTGACAATCCACTATAATGGGAAAGTTCAACAATTACATCTTTAATACATGAGCAAAAGTTATATAGAATACAACACTATCAATTGATCGATCTACCCATTTTCAGTTTGTACATTGTTCTATAGAGCATGAAGTAATTAAAAAAAATAGAACCTGCTGAGCGCTGGTGGCTCACGCCTGTAATCCTAGCTACTCTGGAGGCTGAGATCTGAGGATTGTGGTTCAAAGCCAACCCAGGAAAGGAAAGTCTGTGAGACTCTTATCTCCGATAAACCACTCAGAAAACCAGAAGTGGTGTTGTGGCTCTAGTGTTAAGAGTGCTTGACTTGAGCTGAAGAGCTGAGTGGCAATGCCCAGGCCCAGAATTCAAGCCCCACACCCGACAATTAAAAAAAAAAAAAAGAACCTACTCTAGGCTATTAAATTCAACAATTAAAAGGGTATGAGAGAATTTTTTCTTTGATCACAATGAAGTTACTTAGAAATCAATAATTATAAAAAAGTAATGATTGACATCTGGGATGGAGAAAAGTATATTATTGGAAGGTAATAAGGAGTAAAGATGAATGGCAAGTACATGAAAGATTGTTATTGGAAAGTAATAAACAAAGATATGAATGGCAAGTCCACAAAAAGATTGTCAATATCATAGTAAACAAAAATACAAATTATAATACTGCTTCTGCCAAAATTAAAATAGATCAAAAATACCATCTGGTGGCTGGAATGTGGACCAACTGGAACTTTTACTTCTGACTGAAGAAATGTGAATTATAAGGCCATTTTAGAAAACAGTTATTATATGGTCCAGAAAATTTAGTTACAGATAAATGAGATCATAACATTTTGGTAAATGAAAGAAGCCAGACATAAAAAGTATTTACATGATTCTAGGCAGTGACAGGTTCAGAGGCCAGTAAATAGGTGGGGGACCGACTACAAAGAGGTGCAAGGGCACTTTTCAGGTTGCTGAAAATGCTATGAGCTATGCACTTGTTGAGAACCATTTGAAAATGGGCACATTTTACTCTATATAAATGTGAAACCAGCTATAAAAACAGTAGTGGCTCACGCCTATAATCCTAGCTACTCAGGAGGCTGAGATCTGAGGATTGTGGTTCAAAGCCAGCCCAGAAAGGAAAGTCTCCGATTAACCACCAGAAAATCAGAAGTGGCTCTGTGGCTCAAGCGGTAGAGTGCTTACCTTGAGCTGAAGCGCTCAGGGACAGCACCCAGACCCCAGAATTCAAGGCCCATGACAGACCAAAAAAAAAAAAAAAAAAGCCAACAACAACAACAAAAGATAGGTCTTAGGACAAATGTTTGTTAATGTCAGCAATCTTTCAAGAAATGTTCCGAGAAAGGTTAAGTGAAGATTTTTAGCAACACAGCTACAATGTATTTGTCAAGTGTGAGCACACAATTATATGTAAACCTACCAGATGGAGAGAATTTTTCTGGAGAGTCATCCATTGCAGGAGTTGAATTGGACAACTGTGTGGACAACTGACTGTATTTTGGTTGAGTCTTAATGTGTCTAGTTTCAAACTGGATCCCTTCTGTTGATAGCTGTGATGGGCTAAGAGAGATGTAGAGTTCCTCCAGTTTAGGCAGTGTGGAAGAATCCAAAGGACCCTTTTAAGTTTGTTACAAAATGGAGCAAAGAAAGTGACATGAATTAAGTCTTTTTTGTTTCCTTACACCAAACACAAATATTTTCATATAATAAAACTTTCAAAAAGCTAGATGTTCAGATCAAGCTCTTCTCAACATAATAACGTTCATAATAATGTTCACATTACAATATATGCAAATACAATACATCAGTGAGGGGCAGTCAGATCACAGAAATGATCATGAAAGCTACTTAGCCATAATTAAATGATCTAGAGAGGAAATGGTATAAGCTGTTCTGCTGGTTTCAAGATGTTCCTTATATATTTGAGAAACAAATGGATTTTTGCCATGGTTAATGCTTTCTGCCAAAACAGTATGGTACTGGTCTATACTGAGGAAGATACCTAAGTTATGGGAGGAACCTATTTATCCCTATGTGAGTTTAATCAACTTTTTAGTTCTGGGTCTAACACTATCTTCTGAAGGAGACAAACTATATTAAAATTAATTTAAATCCCATTATGTATTTTATGTATCAGTATCCTACCCAAATGCTAAGAGCCATCATGTTTACTCTGAAAACCATCACAGTAACACTCACTACATATTTACCATTTCAATTCTGGCTGTGCCAGTATTTTTTTCTTGAGCAGCCAGCCCTTCTGCTTTCTGAATTTCTATATTCATTCCATTAACAAGGCCTGAATGTTGCCCCGAACCATCCCATACATCTTCAGATGGAGAAAAACACCAGTCCTAAAGAAAGAAAAAAATATGCAACAATAAACAAGTAACAGTGATTCCCCAGCCTAGAACAGAATGACTTGTGCATGGAAGGTAATGTGACTTTTCTCATTGCCTTACTGTACCCAATATCTTAAGCCCTTGAGTCTAATCTCATAAAAATAAATACAGGGTTTACTACCACTTTTCTGCCTAGATGCTTTTTTTATGATTATCTAACACTTAAAAGGTACAGATAAATACTAAGGAACATTTCTAAGGCCTATTTCTTCTTTCTTATAACTGTAGGAAAGTAAGTTAAATTTCAGTCATACAGTTAGGTACAATTAGCAACTATCCTGACTACAGAAACTCCAAGAATAATCCAACAAAAATAAAATTAGAGAAAATAATTAAATTGCTAAAGCTCTGACTAGAGGTCAATGATAAAAATAGAAATCATTAACACTTAAAATGTCAACTATTCAAATAGTCTTTATTCTAGCCTTTACTACTGCCACTTAAAAAACTTTCATAAATTCTTTTTAATTATAGCCTGACGAATCCTCATAGCTTTCTCAAGGCCAATTAAATATGAATTTTCTTTTTCCCAGTATTGATCTGCTGTTATTCTTAGGATCCAACCTTCTGTGGTATTTCTTCACATGATGAGTACTGTTCCTTTCCAGCAAGGCTTGAGGTGAACAGATGGGGGACAGCAGCGTCACCTTTTCCCATTCTAGCCCGCAGTGGTAACCAGTTCTCATCCCAAATATCATCACCTGTGGTCACTGATTCCAGGCATGGCATTCCAGTAGGAATCTCATCCTAGAAGGCATCAGAACACAAAGGAAAACATGGTTTATACTTCTTATATAGCGTAGTTTAAAATTTAGGTTTACAATTTTGTCTCTTAGTAGGGAAGACAATATAAATACACCAAAGTGTCAATTGATTTAAGTTACAAACCCATGGTCAAAAAGGATCCAAAGGAAAAAATGCTATCTGCATCCTGGATATAGGAAAGCAAACAACTAGTTAAGGAAAACTCAGAAAGTGCAATAATCTAAATTCAGGAGAATTTTAGAAGTGAAATTTTTAGGAGTGCAAAAGGGAACTGGAAATTAAGAGCTGTACTATCTAGAGACAGCCTTCGCTAGCCAAGAACTCAAGCACCTACCTCTCTTCCAACTGTGGAAGACCAGAGGGCCTTCTGGAGAGTCAAAAGGTTTCTAAAGGGTAAAACTGAGTGTGACACAAACATAAGAAAAATTTTGGTTGTTACATAGTTTGCCACAGTGATGGAAAGCTAAGAGAAACAATGTAAAAGGAGAAAAAGTTTATTTTGCTTCATGCTTTCAGAAATTTCAGTTTCTGGTCATTTGCATCTATTGCTACAGCAAAGCACAATATACAGCAGTGGGCAAAAAACAAAAAAAACCCACCACCCTTCAAAGACATGCCCCCAATGAGCTATTCCCTCCAACGAGGGAATAGCATCTGAAAGTTTTTACCATTATATTTGATATACACTACGTAAAATTAAACTGCATAACTTGAGGGTAGAGATAGGATGGGAAAAGATGAGGAAGAACACCAGAGAGATGACATTAATCATGATGCATTGTGTTCATAACCTTACTTCTGGAATTGAAAGCCCTTTATACAGCTATTTAATAAAAATATTTTTAAATTACAAAAATATTCAGCCTCAAGATTTTCCTTCCTGCTCCAATCACTCTCCCAATTGAACCCTTCTGTCTGCAAGTTGAGCAGCTTTCTCACTGTACTTCATCTATTGCTATGTATCCACCCACAATCCTTTGTTAGCTATGTAATTTGTAGATAACTGGATTGCCAGATCATTTTTGTTTACTTGTTTTTATTAGTTGGTTTATCTTTTATTCTCTTTTGCTTCTCTTTCCCAGTATATCATTACCTAGACTTTTCTACCTATTTTTAACTGTCATTACCCTACCACCACCTTCTAGTAACTGTAGCTGCTACCTTTTCCTAGTCTTCTAATAGCACATACCTTGTGACAATAATAGGCCTATCCCCCACTCACCATTCCATTACCATGCTTATTATTAAAGGTCTTCTTTTTCACACACGTGCATGCACGCGCGCGCGCACACACATACACACACTTTGCTTCTGTATTTCAACATACTGGAACAGTAGTGATGATTTGTCATTACTAGGAACTGTTGTAATCTCAGGGTGTATATTATCTGACTTCCTCCAAGCTACGCTTCTTCTCCCTGAATAGCACATTGGACCCAGCACTTAATGAGGGTGGCCAAATCTTTGACTACTGAACCATGACCTCTCCCAGGATAGCAATAAGAATTCACCACAACCCTGTCACTACTCAATTGTATCCCAACACTAGGACATTTCCAACCAAAAGATCCTATGAGATTACAATCTCCCCCAACCCAAAACCTTGCATGCAAATGTATAAATACCAACATAGAAATACTAGTAAAACGAAAAAAAAACTAAGGAAACATGTCTCCTTCAGATGCCAACAATTTCACAACTAAATGAAAGTGAAGTGGATTAAATTTCAAACAATGTACTCCAAAGAATGACAAGAATGATAAAAGTGGAGTAATTAAAACGAACAGGTGACAGAATTACAACAAACAAATGAACTAGACAATGTAAAAGATATAGACATCCTGAAAAAAATGAAATTTTAAAAGAAAAAACCCTAATAACCCAAATACCTAAAATCTTGCTAGTAGATTAGAACAAGTTGAGGGGGCTGGGAAGGTGGCTCAGTGGTAGAGCGCTTGCCTTGCATGCATGAGGCCCTGGGTTCGATTCCTCAGCACCACATAAAAAAAAAAGAAAAAAGCCGGAAGTGGCGCTGTGGCTCAAGTGGTAGAGCGCTAGCCTTGAGTTGAAGAGCTGAGGGAAGGACAGCGGCCAGGCCCAGAGTTCAGGCCCCATGACCGGACCCAAAAAAAAAGATTAGAACAAGTTGAAAATGCAGAATAATGATAAATTAGGGAAACCAGCTTAGTTAAAACACAAAGGAAAAATAAATGAAACATGAAAGAGCTATGGAACAGCATTGAAAGACTATGAATTATGGGTATAGAAGAGATAAAAATTAGGCAAGATAGATAAGACAGATATTGAATAAAATTTTTCCTATCTTGAGACTCTCACCCAGGTACTAGAGGTTCTACAGAAAAAAAACACCCCAGGGGCTGGGAAGGTGGCTCAGTGGTAGAGCATTTGCCTTGCATGCATGAGGCCCTGGGTTCAATTCCTCAGCACCACATAAGAAAAAAGAAAAAAGCCGGAAGTGGCACTGTGGCTCAAGTGGTAGAATGCTAGCCTTGAGCTGAAGAGCTGATGGACAGGACCCAGGCCCAGAGTTCAAGGCCCCATGACACACGAAAAAAAAAGAAAAAAGAAAAAGAAAAAAAAACACCCCAGACAAATTAAAATGAGAACAAATAAAGAATATTAAGGCAGGTGCTGGTGGCTCATGCCTATCATCCTAGCTATTCAGGAGGCTGAGATCTGAGGATTGTGGTTCAAAGCCAGTCTAGGCAGGAAAGTCTGTGAGACTCTTTTCTCCATTAAACTACTCAAAAAAGCTAGAAGTGGTACTGTGGCTCAAGTGGCAGAGTGCTAACCTTGAGCAAATGAAGTTCAGGGACAGCACCCAGGCCCAGAGTTCAAGCCCCAGGACCAGGGGGAAAAAGAATATTGAAGCTGCAAAGAAGTGACAGGTTATTTGTATCAACAAACTTAATAGATTTCTCAACACAAACTCTAAAAGAGCAAGGTATATATGAAATGACATCATTCCAGCCCTGAAATATAATTACCAACTTCTAGTGTTTTGTTTTAGTCAGTCATGGGGCTTGAACTAGAAGGCTGAGCACTGAGATCTTTTGCTCAAGACTAGTCTCTACCACTTTGAGTCACAGTGCCACTTCTGGTTTCTGGTAGTTAACTGGAAATAAAGTCTCACAGATTTCCTGCCTGGGCTGGCAACCCCTGAGTAGCTAGGATTATAGGTGGGAGCGACCAGTGCCCACCTCAGCGTAGTGTATCTAGTAACGCTATCCTTTATAGTTGAATTTACACAGTCATAATGAACAGAGATTAAGTTGTAAGCATGTTTCCTCACTGAAGTTTTTTTGTATTTTGTTTTTTCTGTACAGTCCTGGGACTTGAACTCAGGGCCTGTTCTGAGCTTTTGGCTCAAGGCTAAGTATTCTATCACTTGAGCCACAGTTCTCTTCTTCCAGCTTTTTGGCGGTTAACTAGAAACAAGAGTCTCATGAACTTTCTTGCCCAGCTGACTTTGAACCACAATCCTCAGATATATTCGTTGACTTGACTCCCAGCTTCCAGCTTCCGAATAGTAACCTGCACATTGAAGCTAGATAATGCTTTCTCTTTCCTGTGTTATTTTGCATTGCTTTAGTCCTGGTGACTATCAAAGAGAGACTGTAATTCATCTTTGAGAGATGAGGTATGACACCAAAAGTAGTGGTACTCAGTCATTTTATTCTAAGTCCTCTTCGTTTATGAATTACTTATATTAATTACATTTTTAAAAATAAAAAAGATACTACCTTTCCCCTTTCCTTCTCTTACCTCATTGTCTTCCTTCAGGTTGTTTGGCTCCAGGATGGCCCACTTAGGATCTTCTTCACAGCTCTTATGGGTTTTCAATGGATTAAACTCAGAATCATTTAATAGTTCCATTGGCACAGATTTAAGGTCACTTAAAGACTTTTCATTATTAACATCCTGCTAGTAGCACAAAAGAAAAGTTTTGTTTTCAATATTAATGCTGTTTCCAAGCTCTATGTATTTATATATTTTAGAGGGTATCTTTTACTTTAGTTCATAAAAATGTGTGTTATTCTAATTTATCATGACCCTAGGTTTCCCATCTGTTAAAGTATTTCAGGCATTTTTTGAGCATGTATTACCAAATCTCTTAAAGGAAGTAAAAATATAAAGGAAAAGCAATCAGATAATCACAGCGCACAGTCTTCTGAGTACAGTCATCATAAAGATATGCTCAAAATATTACTCAGAGAGAAGGGGAGGTGGTTGAGAAGTTGCAATGAAGAAGATAATGCAAACTGGAAAGACACTTAAAACACAGGAGGAGTCATCAGAGGACTAGGTCTACTACACAAAATGCAAACTGAGGTAACAGAAGAATTTTCTTTCTTTTTGGTGGAAAGGGTAGTCATTTCTAGGATTGAATTATGATTATCTGAAGGTATCAGATAAGGAAATACTCTAAAAATGTTAAATTCTTAAAAAAGGTTAAATTCAATTAACTGAAGAAATATTTTTCTTTAGCAATGATACTTAAGTAAAATTTGGGCTTGTCTGATTTCAACATTAACTAGAAATCTAAAATTCTTATATTTTGATATGTGGCAGGAATAGTCATATTTTATTTGTGATAAGGTTTTTTTGATGTACTGCCCAAGTTGATCTTGAGTTTATAATGCTCCTGGGATTACATGTGTCCTTTACCAGGCCCTAGCTCACACTCTGTCTTGACATTTTACCTTTTATAATTAGTATCTACTGAAATCATACTAATACACACATATGTAATTCATACTGAACATTAATTTTTATTTAAAGAACATACAATGCTTTGTTATATCAACAAACAAAATATTCTTGGACCTCAGCTACCAGTATCTTTTGTCCTAAGGAACACAAGACTCAAGAGGATTGATTTAAAAAGTGGCATGCTGGACAAGCACAGGCCCTAAGTTCAAATGCTAGGCCAAAAAAGAAAAATAGGGAAAACAAACCAGAAACTGGTCATAGTGGTACCTGCCTGTAACTCTAGCTTCTTGGGAGGCATACTTAGAAGAGTTCAAAAACAAGATATAAAAAGGAGAGTTCTGAGGAATGGTTCAAGAGGTAGAGCACTTGCCTAGCATATCCAATGCCATGGGTTCACAGCATGCATGAAAGAAGGAAAAGCACATAAAAAACCCCTGAAGTTTTTACTATGGTGTCACTTTCCCTTTAGCCTGGGTGAATTGTTATGAAGATTAAATTAGCTAATATATTGTGAATGTATGACAATGCCAGTGATGTAATATAACACATCATAATATTACTGTGGAGGGAGAATTGGCAACATTTTACATGACACAAACAATAGTTGAGGAAGACCCTGGAGTAGTATAGAAGAACACATGCAGGAAACAAGGGAATTCAGTATATGGCAGGAGGAAACAAGACTAATGAAAAGGTTAAAACCAGCAATAGTGACAGACTAATTGTTCCTCTTGTGCAAAAGTCCCAATATTTCCTAAGTCTGGAAAGCCTCAAATCTCTCATATATAAAATGACCACTATGCTTAATAACAGTAATTATAATATTTGTGAAACCCCTTACCAAGGTATGTAACATGTTATCTTTGGTTTGTGGACTTTTCTCTGGGTTCTCCTTTAAACAGCGCTGCTGGGAAGGATAACCCAATTCTGTCAAGACCACATCATCTGGCTCTCTACCGGCTTTCGTATATAAAGCTAAAGGGTTTAAGTTTTTGAAACCCTAGGATTAAAAAAAAGGAATAGTATTTAAATTACATAATCAAAAGAGAAAAGGTGAAAAGGTTAACACTTCATAGAAATTTTCAAATGCTATGAAAGTTCATTATCTTCTAAAAATCTCATAGAACATTTCTCCATATTGAAATGTTTTAGTTACAAAAATTAAGACCAATATGTGTAGTGATGTAGCTACCACTCTCAATAATTGCAAAATAAAAGCTCTTCTTCTCTAGTATATCCTTAACTAGGGACTTTGGGATAAGAGAGTATTTGGTCATTTGTTTAATATAAACATATTCACCTCTAAAAGACAATTAGTCAAATTTTTTGCAAAATGTTCATTTATGGTCATCTGAAGGTTAAGTGATGCTTTCCATTAAAAAGCACAAAGTTAATACATGTCTCTAACATTAAAGACTAAGTCAAATAACCTTCTGTACTAAAATTCTCTTACATCCTAAAGTGTTTGAATTAAATAAAAATATGTTAAAATACATCCAGACTGCTCTACCTTAGAAGGTACATTTTCTCGACATATAATAGCATGGCCCTCTGTTTTTAAGACATGATGGAAATAGATGTCTTCATTTGATGATGTATCACAAAGAAAAATGTTTAGGATTCCATCTATGTATTCATTCACCACTCCCACTAATGGCTTCAAACCACACAACTTCTGGAACTGCAAAATAGCTTGGGATGTCCAGTGTTCCTGAAATATCAAGATATTTCATTTAGGTTATACAGTAGATCTAAGCATGAATAACAGTAGTCACTATGAAAATGGATTACTGGGAAGCTAAAGCTTTAAGTGGAAAAATAAAACCATAAAATAACAATAGCACATATGATTTGTTGAGTCAGACTAGATTGTGGAAAATTATAATCATGTCATGAGAAACTCCCATTTTCAGAATTAATGAGCTGGATCATGAGACCGATCTTCCCACAGAAATAAAACCTAAAACTTCTAGGTAAAGTGTTTTTAATGTGTCCCAAAACTAAAAACTGGTAAGTTAATAACAAATTATTTGGTTAGAATCAAAGGTAGGACCTATTTTACTGTAAAGTCACTTGCTATTCTAGGCAAATCTAAACTTTGGTTTTGGTTCTATAAAAAGTTATCCCATACTAGACCATAAATAAGCTACTTTATGTTTTCAAGGGCTGATATTTATCTAGTGATTCATCAATAAATCAATAATTTTAAATTTAATTCAATAATTTGTTTAAGTCAATAATTAACGGTTGAGAAGTGGTCTTGTGAACTTTCTGCCTAGCCTGGCTCAAACCACATTCTAGCTGCCCAAGTAGCTGCAATTACAGGTAAGACCCACAGTGCCCAGCTAAAATTAGAAGAATATTTCAACTAAGCAGTAAAATGTATTAACAGAAAAACTACAACATCTACCAAAAGAAAGGCTAGAAATTAAGAATCTAAGTTTCAATATTGGAAAAAGAACAACAAAGAAAGTAAATAATAAAAATAAGACAAAATGCAAAACACATGCTTCTAAAAAGGACAAGAATAAAAAAATTTTTTTTTGCTTTTTGTTGGTTGTGGGGCTTGAACTCAGGGCTAGAGCTCTGTCCCTGAGCTGTTTTGCTCAAGGTTAGTGCTCTACCACAGTGTCACTTCTGGTTAATTGGAGAGAAGAGTCTCTCAGACTGTTCTGCCTGGGCTGGCTTTGAACTGCAATCCGCAGATCTTAGCCTCCTGAGAGGCTAGGTTATAGGTGTGAGCCACCAGTGCCAGGCAAAAGTTGATTCTTTAAAAAAGCAAAACACAGCTGGGTACTGGTGATTCACACCTGTAAACTTAGCTACTCAAGAGGTTGAGATATGAAGATCTTGGTTCAAAGCCAGCTTGGGCAGGAAAGACCTTGAAGACTTTTATGTCCACTAAAAACTACAAGACAAACCAGAAGCGGAGCTCAAGTGGTAGAGCACAAAAGCTCAGGGAAAGCATCTAGGCTCTGAATTTAAACCTCATGACCAGATCAAAAAAAATGAAAGAAAAAGATAATCAAAATGGCAAGTAACACTCTTTAAATCATAAAAATAATGGCACGTAACACTCTTTAAATCATAGAAATGAGAAATGATACAATTAAATAGTATTTGAGATATAAAAAGAATGCATCATTACAGGTGTAGACATCAAAAGTATTGAAAAAGGGTAGGGTGCTGGTAGCTGATGCTTGTAAATCAAGAACCTGAGATCTGAAGATCATGGTTCAAAGCTAGTCCAGGAAAACAAATTCAAAGGACTCTTGTCTCCTTTGAGCTAGCAAAAAAACAGAATTAGAGCTGTGGCTCAGGTTGTAGAGTGCCAGCCTTAAGCAAAAAACATGAAGCTTAGAGTGCAAGCTTTAAGTTCAAGCTCCAATACTAGTACAAAAAAAATACACTACAACAGACACTATCCAAAAGGGAAAAAAAGCTGGGTGCAGTGGCACACACCTGAAATCCCAGTACTCAGGAAGCTGAGGCAGGAAGCTGGCAAGCTATAGGCTACTTATGGTGACACAGTGAGACTCTGCCTCATACAAACAAGCCTAGAGGATATTATCAACAACTTATGCCAATAAAATTTTAAATTCAAGACACATTCCTTTAAAAATCATTTCAAAAAGGAAAAGAAAAGATTCTGTATATTTGTTGTTTCAGTGCCTCAATTATTAGGCTATTCATGTTATTACCAAGTTAAAAGTTAGACATTCAGTGTTTTTCAAGTTGGTAGTATTTGTATTTCTTAAGTTAATAAATGGCATTAAGACTTTTGGGATACATACAAATCAACACAGGATATACACTCCAAAATATGAGGTCATTATTTTATTTTTAAAAGTTGTATGTTTCTTAAATTCAGAGTACATAGAAATAATCTTTTTTTTTGGGGGGGGGGATCCAGTCGTGGGGCCTGAACTCTGGGCCTGGGCGCTGTCCCTCAGCTCTTCAGCTCAAGGCTAGCGTTCTACCACTTGAGCCACAGCACCCCTGCCAGCTTTTTTCTTTTTGCTTATGTGGTGCTGAGGAATGGAACCCAGGGCCTCATGCATGCAAGGCAAGCACTCTACCACTGAGCCACCTTCTCAGCCCAGAAATAATCTTTTTATTTGCCCACATATTAACCATTTTCCATAATCTTCATTCCTTCCTATAGATGTCAGTTACCATCTGGCTCGGTTTCATTTTCTTTCAGAAATGCAAGAGATTCCCTTAGCATTTCTTATACAACGTATCTTTTGTGTGGCACTGCTGAGGGTAACTCAAGGCCTGGCACATACTGGGCAAGCAATCTAACACTCACCAACCGTGGCCAGGGCCCTGCCCACTGCCCTCCCACTTTTTTACTTACAGCCATGTACTATATAACTACATATACCACTTTGGTTGATGACATACTACATATATAATCGTGTTCCCATAGATTATAAGGAAACTGAAAAATTCCTATTGCATAGTGATGTTGTAGCAGTGCTAGCACATTGTAACACGATATATTATTCATGTGTTTGTGCTGACATTGTAAAAACAAACCTATTGCACTGCCAGTTGGACTGAAAAGTACAGCACTTATAGTTATGCATAGTATATAATATTTGGTAGTTATTGGGGGATGAATTTATTTCTAATTATTCTATATGCCAAACACAATTACAATTTCTCCAATTTGTAACATTTATGCTATTCTACTTTGCCTGGAATGTCTCTTCTGTGTATAGTATTCCTAATCTTCCAAGTCCCACTCAAGTGCCAACCCTTTTCTGAGACCTTCACTTAATACGCTGTTAATTTTGCCTTCAACAGAGTTAGGCATGATTTCTTTAGGTCTTTCTAATCACTGTAAAACCTCTATTAGAGAAAATATGGCATGGCACAATTTTGTGTCCATATCTACCTTGCATCCTCAGGATAATGATATTGGGGGAGGGGGGCTGGTCCCAGTGTTTTGTGTGGTTTTGTTTTTTGGCCAGTCTTAGGGCTGGGCACTTTCCCTGGGCCTTTTTGGGCTCAAGGCTAGCACTTTACCACTTGATCCACAGAGCCTCTTCTAGCTTTTCTGAATTGTTTATTGGAGATAAGAGTCTCATGGGGACTTTTCTGCCTGGCTTCAAACCACCATCCTCAGATCTCAGCCTCCTGAGTAGCTAGGCATGAGCCACTGGTGCCTGGCCCAGTGTTTTATTTTTGTATCTAAGAACTCGGAACTATTCTTGACACACACTAGTCAAATGTCTTCTGATTAATGGGAAACACGCAAACATACCTCAATTGGTCTCACCCAAGCCAAAGAACAAGGGATAGCTTGAGCTGGAAGCTTTGTGTAGCAGCACCTACAGTAGAAAACAAACATGACAAAGGAGGGGGTAACAATGCTCAATAGAAAATGTACTCATTACCTTACTCATGTAACTGTAACCCCTCTGTATAGTATCTTTACAATAAAAAATATATATTAAAAAACATGAGCTGGGAAGGTGGCTCAGTGGTAGAGCGCTTGCCTTGCATGCATGAGGCATGGGTTCCATTCCTCAGCACCACATAAGCAGAAAAAAAAGCCGGAAATGGTGCTGTGGCTCAAGTGGTAGAGTGCTAGCCTTGAGCTGAAGAGCTGAGGGACAGCACCCAGGCCCAGAGTTCAAGCCCCATGACCAGACCCAAAAAAACAAACAAACATATGAACATTTAATATGTGTTTAAACTGAATTTTAGGGAATCTAAATCATTTAATGACTTGTTATTTCCAAGTATTTAATTCATAAAATTTACAATTAATGCCCTGCTAGTTATCATGAATCATGCCTAAATGCTAGTTACTAGGGAGGTAGAGGTAGAAGGATTATGAGTTTAAGGCCAACTAAAGTTAGCATTGAGACTCTATCTTCAAAAGAATAAAAAAGGAAGGGTCTAGGAACATATATTAAGTGGTAGGATGATTGCCTATCACATATAAGGCCTTGGGTTCAATCCCTACATTGAATCAAAGCCTTGTTCTTTAAAGCAAACTTAAACTTTTAAAAAACACAGTAAATGCCTTACAATGCAATTAAAACACAGGTGTGGACAGTACTACTTTCATGCCATACAAATCTCTTAGCATGGTTCAGTTAAGAGACTGAAATTTATTCTTATGGTCAAGTAAAAAAAAACATAAGACTATAATCTGTGAAATTAAGCAACTAGTTGCTAACTCTCCACTAAGAGGGAAAGGTAGGAAGGATGGAAGGGAAAAAGATAAGGAAAGTGCAAGCGAGATCCCAGCTCCAGACTTTCAACACTGCAATTCAAAATCTTACTTGAGGAACCTCAGAGAGGATTTCTGAACAATTCCAATATTTCCAAAGTCTGGGTAGAACACTTCAACTTCCTTTTTACCAAGGATGCGATGGATAATAACTCGATACCACCACTTATCCTCAGAAATCTTTACACAACAGAGATGTCCTGGTTGGATAAAATATTCTGGCATGATGTATCGATCAGAAACCAGCTGGTTGGAGTAACAACGCCTGTAGAATACCATAATAGAGAAACCCATGGGGAAGAAAAAGATTAATTTCTATTCAAGCATCAAGAACAAAGTCTTAATAAAGCAAAGAAAAAAATCTTTTTTTCTGATTTATTAATGCCAGTTTTCTTATTCAAATCATTCATCAATAAACTTCAAAGAGAAAGGATGAAAATTATACACTCATTTTCTTATCTCACATTCTTTGAAGAATCCAGGTAGGCGACTCATGTCTATAATCCTTGCTACTTGGGAAGTAGAGATCCGCGAGATCATAGTTCGAGGCCAACCAAGGCCAAAATGTTTGTTGAAACTTGCTTCCCAATCTTAACCAATAAAAAAAGCTAGACATGATGTTGTACATCTGTAACCCCAACATTGCAGAAACAGGAGGAACATGGTCTCTAGGACAGCTTGAGTATAATGGAAGATATTATTGGGGCTGGGAATGTGACTCAGTGGTAGAGTGCTTGTCTAGTATGCATGAAGCCCTGGGTTCAACTCCTCAGTAACACATAAAAAAGGCCAGAAGTGGTGCTGTGGCTCAAGTCAGAAACTCGAGCCTTAGGTTCAGATGCTGACCTCATCACTGACAGGATGTGCTTCAGCTTCCTTGTTGAGTCTGGAGGCAATAGTAAAAACTGTTCAAATGTGTAAAAATTTAAGAACTGAATATAGTAAGCACTCAAATACTATTGCTGCATATCATCTCATCCATTTTTACATCATCTACTACCAATAATCAATTTATTTTCACTATAGAAAACCTTGCATCCAGGGGCTAGGAATGTGGCTTAGTGGTAGAGTACTTGTCTAGCATGCATGAAGCCCTGGGTTCGATTCCTCAGTACCACATACACAGAAAAAGCCAGAAGTGGTACTGTGTGGTAGAGTGCTAGCCTTGAGCAAGAGAGGCTCAGGGACAGTGCCCAGGACCTGAGTTCAAGCCCCAGGGCTGGCAAAAAAAAAGAAAGAAAATCTTGAATCCTAATCTTCAAAACTTGTTTTGGCAGACATGCTAGTGAATACCCAATATCCACTGACTTTTTTCTTAGTAATAAGAAACCCATATTGAACTGAATATATAACCATTCAGAATTCTCAGGATATAGGTGCAGCGATGTGAATACAAAGTTCTAACCAACTGTAACAAAAAAGCGTATATAGTTAATGGCAAATTACTGAAAAAATTAAAAATTTCAGGTTGTGCCTTTCAAAGAAAAGGTATTTCAAATAAAAGAAAAGGTAGTATTTTTCTTCTTCCTACTGTCTAGAAGGAGCCAGTGGGTATGTGGCAAGCCACCCTGAGAACCATGTGGATTGGCAGTACATTGTCTATCACATGGTGATAGCAAACACTTGAGTCCTTGACATCATAGAGCTACACATTAGCCTGTACCACTTCTATTGGGGCTACTATGGGAAGAAGAAATAAACTTTTTTTGATGTTACTATGATTATGTCTTTGTAACTATAGTAGCAACAAATAGCTAGACACAATCCTAGAGTCACCTATTTGGTGCTGCTTATTTTAGAGGTACCCTGGCTCAAACCTAATCATTCTCTAAGCCAACAATTCTCATATTCTTTTCTCCCCCCTCCTTTTTTTTTTGTCAGTCATGGGGGTTGAACTCTGGGCCTGGGCACTGTCCCTCAGCTCTTCAGCTCAAGGCTAGTGCCCTACCACTTGAGCCACAGCGCCACTTGCGGCTTTTTCTGCTTATGTGGTGCTGAGGAATCAAACCTAGGGCCTCATGCATGCAAGGCAAGCACTCTACCACTGAGCCAACTTCCCAGCCCTCTACCTTATTTTTCCCAACTCCATCAGTCACCTATTTTACTTAGCTAATTTCTCTCTAGTTTATCTCTATCTACCAAAAATGTCTATTTATAAGTAAATTACAATATAGCTAGAGACAAATGTATAACACTACTTCAAGGATTTTTACCTATCACGGGATTCTCTGGAACATAACTGCTGCAATAGGTGAGGGATCACTGTACACAGCAAGTCAGAACTCCTTATAGTATTCAGAATTTACCTCTACCTAGCATTCCAGTTTCAAATTCAGTCTGTTCCCAAGTACTCCTGACACTTCCTGCATTTGTTGTCACAAAGTGCACCACTCCTTTGCTAATAATGCTGCCAGTCCCAAGCCTCAGGCCCTGAACAGGCCCTGAATGTTCACACCTCAACTAACACACTCATTTGTTTTGGAACCTTGCTCAAACTTTTCCTCTGTGAGGCTTTCAACCTTGCCCAGGCAAATCTACTGTGGCCTCCAATATTCCACTTAACCCCTTACCATGTTCACAGAAGCCAATCCATGACTTACAGTGCCAAAAACATCTCATCCTTGAGCAATTATATTATTGAGAACAGCAGTGAACATTTGAGCTAAACTCTTAATTCCCATAACTCTGCAGTAGATACTAGTATCATCCCACTAAGAAGATAAAGAGACTGGGTCCAGGGAAGCCAAGTAACTTCAAGGTTACAGAGATGGTAAGTCTGCCTTAAAATGTATTAACTTGCACAAATAAACTGGAATAAAAATATATAACATAAATTATACATTATATAATATGGTATATACTATATGTTATATATGTATATATTACTGAGTATTATGTAATTAAAGTATGCCCCAAGTTCTTAGGCCTGAATTCAGGACTTTGCATTCTTGTTTAACTTTTTTCACTCAATGCTGACACTCTACCTCTTGCTCTGCTTCCACCTCTAGTTTTTTGTTGTTGTTGTCTGCTGCTTAATTGGAGGTAAGGGTCTCACAGATTTGTCTAGCGTGGCTAGCTCTGAATCCCAATCCTTGAATTTCAGCTTCCTGAATAGCTAAGATTACATGTATGAGCCACTGGCACCCAGCAACAAACTGTTCCTGACTATGATGCAATATAAAACTCAAACATTTTTCACTGGACACTATGTTGAAAATGAACTACAAACTTGGTAGGATGAAAGGGAAAAACTGGGTGAGAACAGGGAAAAGAGTGACATTTTTCCATAAAGAATGTACTCTTTACCTGACTTACATTAACTGTAACACCTCTGTATATCACCTTTATAGTAACAATAAAAAATTAAAAAATCAGACATTATTTATAAATGCAAAATTCCAGATCTTACATAGTTTTTCAGCAGAGAAAAAGAAATGAATAGCAGCAGTTTCTTAAAAGTGTAGCCCATAAACCTCTGGGACCTGAATACCTTTCCAATATCAAAACCATCTGCATAGTAGTATCAAAATCTTATTTGTCCTGATTGCACTATTCTGACATTTGCAGTGATAGTGTAATTCATGAGGGTCAAACTCTAGCTGCCTTAGCTAAATCAAAGCCTTAGCATCAAACTTATAGTCACTTACTTGTCACTGACTCACATTCACTGACAACAAAATACAGCCAATGTTACTTTCAATGCCCTTGAAAACCAAGTAAGAGGCTCATGCTGTAATCCTAGCTACTATTGAGAACAGTCTGGGCAAAATGTTTGATAATTCTTTTCTTAAACAATAGCTGGATACAGTAGCACATGCGTGTCATCCTAGGTAGGTAGGAGGTTGAGATTAAGAGTATATCTGTTCCAATCTAGCCCAGGCCGCACCCCACCCCCTGCAAAAAAGTTCTTAAAACTCTATCTCAACAAAAAGAGCTGGGCTTGTAGTACATGCCTGATACTGCAGCTACAGTGGGAAGCACACATTAGAAGATTGTGATCCAGGCCCGTCTGGATAAAAAAGTGATAACCCATCTCAAAAGTAACAGCGCAAAGAGGGCTGAATATGTCTAGTGGTAGCGTAGCTTCCTAGCAGGCACAAAGCCCTGAGTTAAAACCCCAGGAGTAAAAAATAAAATGCTTATTAAATCTTGCCAAGTGACCAAATTTTCAGTATTCTCTGTGACAAAAATGGAAGTGCATATACTTTCTAAATTATCTCAAGTCATGAGATAAGCCAGTCATGATCTAAACTAACCTTTCCTTTTGGATAAGGGAGAATAATTTTAGTTGGAAGATTGCTAGCCACCTTTTCTTTTTCTTTAATTGAACAGCAGTTTTGCTCAAAGGAACCACTAACAAACTATGATAATTCAGAATAAGGTATTTGACACACTCTTTAAGTGAGCCTTGTTATCAACAAGTAAATTCAAACCTTCAAATCAAAATCCAGATTTTGGAATGTTCCATTTAACATGGGCTATAGATTCCCAAAAGCTCAGGAAATAAGTGTCTTGTTTTAATAATGTGTGTCAACATTTGGAAAATCTGCATAATTCAATAATGTAGTATTTTACAAACGACCAATGCATAATTTTATAAAATTACACATGGATCAACATTTATTCAGAACTGGTTTCATTTGAGCCTATACTCAAGTAGACTCTTAGATTGCTTAAATGCTCTATTATTGCCACATTAAAAAAATCTTAATTTAATGATGTGTGTCTCATTACTAGAGCGTGAACTCAGGGCCTTGCACTCTTGCTTGGCTTTTTTACATAAGGGCCTACCACTTGAGTTATGCTTCTGGATTTTGCTGGCTAACTGGATAAAAGTCTCTTGGAGTTGTCTGCCTGTATGATTTCAAACTGCCATTCTTATATCTCAGTCTCCTGAATAATTAGGACTAAAGGCATGAGCTACCAGCACCCTACTTATACTTTAAGCTCAAGTTTTAAGAGTCTCAGACTTTCCTGCCCAGTTTGGCTTCAAACCATGGACCTCAGATCTTAAGCCTCTTCAGTGGCTAGGATTACCATCATGATCCACAGGTGTCAGGCTAGTAAACAGTTAAGTTTAAAATTTCACATGACTGTTTGCAGCATGATGATTGTGCAGCACCTGCTCCGCCAGGATGCAGATCATCCCTTTATCCATGCTATACATTCTGTGATAATTTATGAATTAGTCATTAAAGGTATGTGTACTTTAGAAACTATTATTTATACATAGGGTTTTGTGTAATACACAACTTAAGGTACTTGTTCAAGGTCTTGAAACATATCCCCTGCTAAGAATATCTCAATGATTGTATAGTCGGATTGGAAAAATGTGATTTTTTTCTTAAAGGTACGTTATTTATAATAACACATATAGGTTCTTTTTTGACATCTGCAGTCTCAATTTCTGCATAATAAATATCAATAAGCAAAAGATTTCTTGAATCTTGTCATTTTTTTAAGATTCAGAGATTGATTAGTGATACATAGAAAAGCATATTGAAAAAAACAAGACTCCTACCGCATTTCAATCATCATGTCCTCAAGTAACTCTGATGAATCTCTGCTATAGATTCGAATGTAGAATTGACTAGGAGAAACAATATATTCCACAAAGACTCCTACAAGAGTGCTGGTATCCAGTGGGGGAAGTTTGCATAATTTCTTTTCCCGGGCAGCATCTGGTGGAATATCATGATTTGCGATTGCCAAGTTGAGCTGTGATTTGTCTGCTTCTACTTGCTATCAGTTAAAGAAAAAGAATAAATTATATCTTTGGGTGACAGTCAAACCTTGTGCCAGTTTTAAAGGTACTTAATGTCTTTATTAAAATTATTTGAAGTTATAAAATGCAAATTCTTGTACTCAGAACAGATTCAGAATACTTGAGAATGGAGCTTATGAGTATAAATTTTAAAACTTCACAAAGTAATTCTTGCTCATTTGCTTTATATCCTAAGAGAACATGTTCAATGCAAAATTGACAACACGATACTTCAAATAACCAGACTGAATAAGGAGGATTGTCATCCTAACCCGGCCTATCAATAGTCAAATAATTTCCTTTATGCCTTCCTTGAATCCTCCAAAAAATATGTCAGGCTCTCAAATATGTTTTCATTCCATGAAAAAGCTAATTTCAGTGAAGAACAATGTACAATGAACTCGTTAGCAACAACAAAATAATGAGAAATGAAAACACTAAAAGGAAAGATGGAAAGATGAAGAGAAAAATTTAAAGGACCAAGTAACAGGATGGGTATACCAAGGCAATTGCAAATGTTGTGGCACAGAGACAAAACAGAGCTCCTCCACTCTCCCTTCTAAAACTGAGGAGTTTCAAGCTTCCACTTTCAAACTCATGGATACTGAATCAGCGATGTTATCAGGACCTAATTCTCAGAACTCAAAATCATCTGGACACTTCAAAATGAGGTAGGAGGGAAAGCTACTAACATAAAAAATTGAAAACTAGAAGAAACCTCATGTAAGATGACTTTGAACAAAATGAGACCATTAATTATTAGAAATGATCTACCTAAAAATAATATTTTCCTTAGAGAATTTTTAGTTTAAAATTTAGTTACTTTCTGCAATGATAAATCTCTAGCACATCAAGACTTTAAACTTCACTCACCAGCTGTAAAGGCTTTACCACCAGATTAGGCTTCTTGCAAATCTTCTGTTCTGGGTCTTTACAAGTTTTCAAGAGGCCATCCCATGTAGTCTCCTTTACAGCAGCAGTAGACAGTGAATTTCTAGGGGGACTGGAGACCCAACCTTTGGCTTCTACTTTCTTAGTTGGTTGAACTAGCCATGGGTTTTTAACTGATGAAATAGTGGTATCTGAAATGGCCAACAAAGCAGCCTATGCATATTTATTAGAGTAATGGTAGAACAATTACTAAGCCCTTCTATGTGCCAGGCACTAGAGAGACAACAAGAAATGAGGAATGCTAACCTGTTCTTACAGATCTTTCAATATGGACAGACTCAAGGGATGCTCAGTACGAGAATCCTAAAGTTTTGTACTGAGGCATGGGAACTTACAATCTGGGAAGACTTCTAAAATTCTAGTTAAATGCCTTTTTCAACACACAGATTTTTATTAATATTCTGTTCCAGTTAAGAAATGTACACAGTGTAGGTTACTTAATAGTCCATAATATAATGCCTTATAATTAGAAATCAACCACACACTTTTTTTAAAATTTACATATGTGTGATACCTATAGACCCGTGACCACAGTGGGTCCTGAAGAAGTTAACTCATTAGAGTTTATTTCCTATAAAGATAGGTCCAAAAATATTTATCACAGGGCTATAGCTCAGTGGTAGAGTGCTTGCTCCATCTCTCAGGCTTTGAGTTTGATTTCCAGTACTCCTCCCCAAATAAATACCGTTTATAATTATATTTTTGTAATGGTGAAATGGAAACAATCGAAATAGTCAACAGGCTAAATGGATTATAGTATGGTTACATAAAAGAATTACAAGCCATGTATGCAGGCTCTTGTCTATGATACTATAATACTACTTGGGAGGCAGAGATTGGGAGGATTGTGGTACAAAGTCAGCCTGGACAAAAAAGTTAACCAAGACCTTATCTCAAAAATAGCTGGTTGTAATGATGCATACTATGATAATACTATTAACATAGGAGGCTGAGATCAAGATCATGGTTCTAAGGCAGTCTGTGCAAAAACAAAACTCATAAGACCCCATCTCAACAGAAAAAGATGTGTATGCCTGTTATCCCAGCTACAGTGAGAAGAATAAAATAAGATCATAGTGTAGGTTGGCCTGGGTAAAGAACAAGGTCTTGCGAGAGCGAGCGAGAGAGAGAGAGAGAGCAAGCGAGAGAGAGACAGAGACAGAGAGAGAGACAGAGGGGGGAAAGAGGGGAGAGAGAGAGGAGAGGTGGAAGAGGGGGAGAGAGAGAGAGAAAGAGAGGCTTGAGTGACAGCTCCAGTGATAGAGTGCCTACCAGCAAACCCTGAGTTCAAACTTCCCCCTCTACTCAAAAAAAGGAAATAGCTAAACAATATTTATATAATATTTCTTTGAGCTGGGTTCTGGTGGCTCACACCTGTAATCCTAGCTATTAGGAGGCTGAGATCTAAGGATTATGGTTTTAAGCCAGCCCAGGCAAGAAAACTCTGTGACTCATATCTCTAATAAACTACTCAAAAAACCAAGAAGTGGCACTGTGGCTCAAGTGGTAGAGTGCTCGCCTTGAGCAAAAAAGCTCAGGGACAGTGTCCAGGCCCAGAGTTTCAGCCCCAGGACTAGCAAAAAAAAAAAAAAGTATACATGTGGTGGTAATTATACTACATAGAAGAGGTCCACAAATATACATACTAACTATTCACATTATTACTTCTATAGTGTTAGAATGGTTTTGAATAAGCTTTCGTGATTTAGAAAAATTTATGTTTATACATACATTGAAAAATATCTGGAAGCTATCTAAAATTCTAAGCATCATTTCTAGGTCACCTAAAATGGTAAATTTTCATTTTATACTCATCTATATTTATTTTTAAATTAACATGAGTTTTAGATCAGAAAAATCAATAACAATATTTATACTTTGGAAAAGTAACTGTGCATTATTACCACTTGTATATGACTGTAAAAAGTATCATTTTCTGAGCCGGGTGCTGGTGGCTCACGCCTGTAATCCTAGCTACTCAGGAGGCTGAGAGCTGAGGATGGCAGTTCAAAGCCAGCCCAGGCAGGGAAGTCCGTGAGACTCTTATCTCCAATAAACCACTAGAAAACCAGAAGTGGCATCGTGGCTCAAGCAGAAGAGCATCATTGATGCGCTCCCATCATTTTCTATGCTTTGCAAAGTGTCACATTTAGCAAACAGAGTTAAAAAAGTGCATGGGAGAAATCTGTATTATTTTTCATAACTGCATAAAATATATTTATCTTGATAAAAATTATTAAAACCAAAAATCAAACAAAAAACAGGAAATCAATGTGGTGACTTGAGTATATATAAAACCAGAAAAAAGACATTAATGGAAAAATTGGTTAACATACAAATAAAGTTTGAAGTTTGCCAAATATATCCTGGGAATGTACTAGTAGTAGGGAAACTGAAAAAAGCTATGTGGAACTGTGTACTATTTTTGCCAATTTTCCATAAACATTTATTAAAAATCTAAGTATGGAGTCCTAATACTTACCTATTATGTATTCTGATTCTCCATGTATCTGTAAAAAAAACTTTTGATACATAATTAAGAGCTACTGAACTACCTTTGTACTATTGATGTATGCTAACTAAAAAAATAAATGAATAAAAATGACCTATTGAACATTTTTTTCTATCACGCTAATCAATTCAGAAAAATTTCTCCAGAATTACCAAAAATTTTTAATTTCAAAGCCAGGTACCAGTGGCTCACACCTGTAATCCTGTCTACTCACGGAGGCTGAGATCTGAGGCTTGTGGTTCAAAGCCAGCCCTGGCCAGAAAAGTCCCTGAGACTCTTATCTCCAATTTATCACAGAAAAAGCCAGAAGTGGTGCTGTAGTTCAAATGGTAGAGCACTAGCCTTGAGCAAAAGGTGCTTAGGGACAGTGCCCAGGTCCAGAGTTCAAGGCCTGGGACTGGGGAAGAAATTAATTTCAAATTGATTTACAAAAATATGGGTTAACCTTGCAACAAATATTTCCAAAAAAGGAGGTTATTATTTTCAACACATGCCATGCTAATATGTGAAGTATTTGAGTTGATGCACTATGATGACTCTTCCTTCACTAATGATTTCTCTTTCTGTATTTAGAAGGACACTAAAGAGAGAGGGAAGGGGTAACACTGTCCAAAAAGAAATGTATAATTTACTTATGTAACTGTAACCCCTCTGTACATCACCTTTATAATAATACAATTTCTAAAGGACAATTACGCATGGGGTTTGCATTAATGTGGTTCAACTCACCAGGCTGTACCGGCCTCATCTCAGCATCAAACACCAGCAAGTCTTGTTCTCCTTCCCTAAACTCAACGCGAAGAATGTCACTAAGAGCTCCAACAAGTTCTGTTATGTTTAAGAAGCCCAATTTCTTTGGTGAAAGCTGTTCTTTAAAAACTATCTGTCACAAAAAAAATTAAATGAAAATATGTAACAGAAATAGATAACATATGCAGATGCCTTTAGACAATGCTTAAATTTGGATTTTGTCAAGCTAAAAGTCAATGGGTCAGTAAACAGAATTGTAAAGGTTTGTTTCAAATAAGGCTCTTATAAACTAAGAGACTAACACTTTTCATCTTGTTAACTTCTAGGTGAAGTCCCATTTTTCCACATTTTTATTCGTATGAGTTTTAAAAGGAGTTTTGTTATTGTATATAATGTACCTTTGGTCAGACATCTCTCCCAGTCTCGATAAGCTTCACCATCCCATTTTCACACACGTACAGAAAGTATTTTGACCATCACACTCCTTCACCCTGTTTGTCCTCCTCACCCCCGACTAGGCACGTTTTACATCCCTGTTACTTTTTAAAATGTATCTTAATTGTTCAAAGAGGTCTTACCCTACCAGTTCACACAAGCCTTATGCTATAATCAGATTAACTCTTAGCTTACTCTCACTTTCCCCATATCTACTACCCCATTAACAAATTTCAGTATTTCTTTATTCCTCATTCACAAATGCAGTGTATTTTAGTACTATTTACCCTCTAATCTCCTAAGTCTCACAACTACAAATGTTCAATGTTTGTAATATGTATATATTCACTCCTATATGTATTTACATATATCTCCCAGGTTTAGCTTCTACATTTGAGAGAACATGCTACCTTTGTCATTCTAAGCCTGGCTACTTCACTTAATACAGTCGTTTTCAGATCTATCCACTTCCCTGCAAGTATTTATTATGGCTGAATATCCAACTGTGTATATACACACTTTCTTGATCCAGTCATCAGTTAGTTGTAGGGCATGTAGGCTGTTTCTACAGTTTGACTATTGTGAATGGTGCTGCAAGTACCAGTATTGTATCCTGACTCTGGTTCCTTTGGATATATGCCTTACATCATATGGTATCCCTGCATCATAATGTAGATCTATTTTGGGTTTTTGAGGAGCTTTATTACTGCTAATTGCACTAATTTACATTCCCAACAACAATATATAAGGATTTTTTTCTTCCATACCTTATCAGCATTTACATTCTTGATTGCCATGCTGACCGGAGTAAGATGAAATTTGTGTTTTTTTCTTTTTTCTTTTTATTTTTTTTTATTGTGAAAATACTGTACAGAAAATACTGTACATGGGCAAGATAATGAGAACATTTCTTATCAAGCATTGTAGCCTCCTCCTTTGTTTTGATTTGTATTTCCTTTATGGCCAGGATACTGAACATTTCAAGTGTTTCTTAGACATCTGTACTTCAAGAGCTGATTGTTCTGTTCATCTGCACATTTATTAGCTGAGTTGAGTCTTTGGGAATGGGGTTTTGAGCTCCTTGTTTATTATGGTTATAAATCTCTGGTCAGATGTATAGCTGGTAAACACATTCTCACACTCTATAAGCTATCCCTTCAGTCTAGTAACTATCCCTTTTTTTTTCTAATTGCAACCAAAAGTTTATTGATTTTACTAGTACACAGCAAATAAATGAATCATCAAGGATCACAGTTATACTTTAGAAACAAATACTGCCCAGATTTACAGAGAAATTAGATTAAGATTAGAAAGAGTAACATCCTCATATTGAGTTTCTTGATAAAACCAGCTGTGATTTTAACATAACAAACATTTAAGTGATTATTCAAGGATTAAAAATCTTTGATCACTCGATCCTGTTAATAGTTTAAAAGCAGCACTGGAAAGTTTCTTCCACTTAATTTGAATATTTCTATTAACAGTTGAGAGATTGGCTTGATCTGGTTTAATAAATAGAACACGGACCAAGATTAGATCATCTCCAGTGAGAAAAAATACAGAATGACTTAGTATACAAAGGACTAATATACAGAGGAAAAATAATACAGAATGATTTAGTATAGAAAAGTCTATATAGGGTTGGAGGAACGGTACAGTTGGTAGAGAAGGCTTTAACACTCCCCTTATAGCTATTTAAGTCTACAACTGCCCATAACCACCTCAGAAACTTTTTACCTGGGCTGTTGGAGGAAAGCTATGGCTCGAAAGCCAATGTCCCTTCTATAAACTACTCCCTCAAACTTTTATCACAGTGAGTCCCTTCTTGGCTTCTTCCAGGGCCAGTAGATTCTCCCAGCCGGCCGTCACTGTAAGGACTATGCCCCCACTGGTCACCACTTTGCCATCCTTAAGAGCAGTGCCAGCATGGAACACCTTTAGTCCTAAGGCTTGACCCTCAGAAAACCCTGTTGTCTCTTCACCCTTGGTATAGGCTCCAGAATGACCTTTACTTGCCATGACAACCGTTATGGCAGTGTGGCTTTCTAGCCAAATGGGTAGAGATGCACTCAGTTGGCCATCTAGGAAGGACTGAATCACTTCATAAAGATCACTCTTAAGAAGTGGATTACTTGGCACTCTGGATCACCAAAACGGCAATTAAATTCCAGAACTTTTGGGCCATCCTTGATCAGCATTATGCCAGCATAGAAAATTCCTCTTTATGGTGTACCCTCTTGCTGCATGCCTTCTACTACCCTCTGCAGAACAGTGTTCTTAACTTCCAGTAACAATCCTTAAGACAGATACTTCTTCAAGATGTTCTTCAATGACAATTGTACTCCTGCAGAGGTCAGGTCTCCAACAATTCCAGCAGCCCGAGGTGCCTCTGGTCCAACAACTACAAATTCAATGTTCTTGTCTTTGCAGAATTGAGCAAGGGCAGTGTGATCACTGATGGGGAGAGCAGTATTTGAATTCTTTTCAGAGCAGGCAGTGCCTGCATTTCCTGGGGCAACCAACACTTGTTTGACATGATCAGACTGTGCAGGTTTCCAGGCCAATGTATGCTCCCTTCTGCCATTGCCAATTACAAGTACTTGGGCTGTCATTGCTTCCTGCAAAGTTGGAATTTAAAAGGAAAACAAATCGTGTCCCGCAGACACGCTGCTTGTATTCGCTGGCCGGAAGTCAGACTATCCCTTTACTGTAAAGATTTTTAGCTTGATGTAATCCAATTTATCAATCTTTGCTTTTATTTGCAAACCTACTGGAGTTCTAGTCAGGAAGTTCTTGCCTTATGTCAATATGTTCCAGTGTTTTCTCTATTCTTTCCTGTAGCACCTTCAAAGGTTTCAGGTCTTATATTAATATGGATCTACTTTGAATTGATATTAATATAGGGCAGCAGATAGGGATCGGCCTCCTACAGGTAGATATCATTTTTCCAGCACAGTTTGTTGAGGAGACTGTTTTCTACAACTTACATTTTGGGGCCCTTGGTCAAAACTCAAACGGCTATGGCTGTATATATTTCTGATTCTTCTGTTTCATCTGCCCTTATGTCTGTTAGTACAAGCATTATGTTATTTTTTTACTATGGTTCTGCAGTATTATTTCAAGTCTGGTATTGTGATACTTTCAACATGGCTTTTTTTATGCTCAAGATTGCTTTTGCTATTTCTGTAAAGAAATATGAGGATTTGTATGAGGATTGTGCTAAATCTTTACATTGCTATCAATAGTACAGCCATTTTCATTCTGCCAACTCATGAGCATGGGAGGTCTTTCCATCATCTTGTTTCTTCACTTTCTTCAAGGTTTTATATTTTTATTGTAGCGGTCTTTCACCTCTTTGAATTTATCCCTATTGTTTTGAGACCACTGTAAGTGGAAATGTTCTAATTTCTTTCTCAGTAAATTCACTGCTAGTATTCAGAAAAACTGATTTTTGTAGCTTGGTTTTGTATCCTGCTATGTTGCCTAAAGTGTTTATCAGATCTAAGAGTTTGGGAGTGGGATCTTTAGGATTTTTTAAGTACAGAATTTCATCTGACCTCTTCCTTTCCTATTTGGAGCCTTTGTATTTCTTTCTCTGACTCATAATTCCAGGACTAGATTGAATAGTTTAGTATGTAGAAACCCTTGTCTCATTCCTGATTTCAGAGGAAATGATTTTGGTTTTTCCACATTTAAAGTGATATTGGCTACCATTCTGTCATGTATACCCTTAATTATGTAGAGGTACATTCCTTCTATTGCTAGCTCTAAAGCTCTTAGCATTAAAGGATGTTCAACTTTGTCAAAGTTTTTTTTTTTTCTGCATCAACTGAGATGATTCTTGTCTTCAATTATGTTTATATACACATTACATTTATTGATTTAGGTATATTGAATCAACCTATTATACCTGGAATGAATCCAACTTGATGATGGATATTGCCTTTTTTCATGTGATATTGAATTCAGTTTGCAAGTATGTTATTGAGAATCTTTGAGTCTGTGTTCAGAGATTGGTCTTTTTGCTGTGTCCTTATCTGGTGTTGGAATAAGTGTAATGCTGGATCTATAAAAATGGCTTTGATAGTATTCCTTCCCTATTTGTATCCTTATTCTTTCTCTTGCTTTATTGCTCTGATGAGGAATTCCAGCATTGGATTGTTTTCTTGATGATTTACCATTCTGACTGATTATAATTTTGATTTCTATTTCCTTTATGGCTAAAGATGTTGAAGCTTTCTTCATGTGTTGATTGGCCATTTGTGTTGCTTCATTTAGGTGATACTACGGTTTGAACTCACAGCACTGTGCTTGCTAGGCAAGTACTCTACCACTTGAGCTATGCGCTCAAGACCTTTTTGCTTGATTTTTCCAAGAGTCTCACTTTTTGCACTGGCTAACCTCAAACCAAGATCCTCCTATATCTATAGTCTCCATGTAGTTGAGATCACAGGCATATGATAGGCTAGGTATGGTGGCATGTGCCTGTAATCTTAGCTGTGCAGGTGTTGTAGATGTAAGTGTAGGTAAGCCCAGGCCAAAAAAAAAAACAAACTGAGGCCCTATTTGGAAAATAACCTAAAGCAAAAAGGTTGGAGGGTATGGTTCAAATGGTAAAGTACCACCCTACCAAGTACAAGACAAAGTTCAAACCTCAGTACTAAAAAAAAAAAATCTTTTATGACAATGATGTTAGAACAGGAAGTGGCAAGAATATCCTTTCCATGTTCAATCAAGTATCAGTATGGATATTCTCAATTTTTAAAATAACAAAAAAAACATTAAAATGCAAAACAAGTGTTGAGAAAGACTCACAGAGGAGGGGGGAGGAGGAAGGAAGAGGGAGAAGGGAGGGGAAGGAGTTGGAAAGGGAGAGAAGGGGGAGGAGGGGAAGGAGGGTCTGAAGCAGGGGGGAGGGGAAGAGAAGGAGGGCACCATAAAAAAATTCAAAGTTGGAAGAGAAGAAAGGTGTGACAGGGTCCAAGAGGAGGAGGAGGAGGAGAGCGCCATAAAAAGATTCATAGTTGAAAGAGAAGGAAGAGGTGACAGGGTCCAAAAGAGAAATGCAGGCATTACCTGAATTGTGAAATGGTAACCCCTCTGTACACCTTAATAATAACAAAGAAAATTATAGTTTAAAAATCCAGGGTTGTTAAAAACATTTACCTCAAACTCTCCAAGCAGTTTAGAAATAAACAAACCCTCTGGAAATTTAGCCACAACCTAATAAATAGAAAACAAAAATAATTACATACAATAGGAATGCTAGGAGACAAAATGTTTTTTAAAAAGCATAAACTTAAATAATAATAGCAAAATTTCATTTATCCACATTAGTGAATAGTAAAAAATATATGTTAACAGTCACATTCAATCAGTTTTATAAAACTTTATAATACCAGGGCTGGCAAGCACTGAGGCCCTGGGTTCGATTCCTCAGCACCACATAAGCACAAAAAGCTGCAAGTGGCACTGTTGCTCAAGTGGTAGAGTGCTAGCCTTGAGCCGAAGAGCTGAGGGCCAGTGCTCAGGCCCAGAGTTCAGGCCTCATAACCGACAACAACAACAAAAAAGACTTTATAATACCAATAGTGATTTCCACCATTCCCAGAGCCAAGAATTTTACAATATTGTAATGCTACAGTTCCCAGAAAGCGCTACAGATTTAGCTTCAATTCATATAATAGTTAATATTTTACTGTGCAATTTTAAGCATTTTAATTATCAGAAAAGAAATGCAATGGACACCATGTACAATTTCATATCATTAAGCAAAAATATGTATAGCCATTATCATCTATATATAGATATAAATATAGATATGTATATATAAGAATATATATTTAATATGGAGATAAGGTCAGTACATATCCATAAATACAGATAAACATTTTAAGGGCTACAAACTCTTCAAAACAACCATTTAAATTTATTTCTTTGATCCTCTATGGCTGTTATTTTTCAGCCTAAGTATTGCAATGAATGTCTTCATACTGGCATTTGTACTAATGATTTTTTTTTTTTAGGACAGGTCCCTAAAATTGCTCTATCCTAGTAAAGTATGGAAAGCTTTGTGTTTTTTCCAGCTTTTTCTAGGTATTGTTTATACAACATTCTAATTCAATCATTAGAGAAGAGATATAAAGTAAAAATTTCAAAACCCTGTGACTTAGAGACAGCCAGTGCTGTACTTCAGAAAGCATCCTTGCAGAATGCACACACCTGGCTCACCTTCCCCCTGACTTTTATGAAAAGACAACACTAAACAAGGTATTCTCTGAAACCCAGGTTTTAGGAGTTCAACAATCTGTAAAAGAGATACTCCTATGTAATCTAATAGAGACATATATAAACTTCCTTACAAGCCACACCAATTCTTTACCCATCAATACTTAATTTTCATGTTTTTATATAAAAAAAAATCATAGTAATTATAAAAACAAAAATGAGAGCCTGTATATGCACCAGAGCTTTGTGTCTCACAGCAAGTCCTGCAGAGGAAATGGGATGATATAAGGCTGTAACGACATCTAGATTACTCAAATCAGAATAGTCCTACCCAAACCATAAATGTACATATCCTTTAGCCCAATACTTAACAGCCAAAGAGCATTACACAGCAAGACCACAAACAAGGCAAAACACACAAAGGGAAATCACACTGAAAAATCTAAGTGACTATTAAGCATATATCAAAATACTTAATGTAAAAAAAAAAAAAATCAACACTGGATGGTGAGACACTTCACTGCCAGTGGAACTGTAAATTTGCTCAAATCTTTTGGATGGCAATACAGCAGTATTTATCATCAAAACATCCAAAGCCTCTGATTGGAAATCCATACTACAAAAAGGTTCAAGGACATTAACTGCAGCACTTTTTTTATAGCTAAGCGCAAAAATCAATCAAAACTCAATCATACATGAAACATGACATAAATGTAAAGAAATACTACACACCATTGAAATGAGATTTGATGTACAGGGATATAAAATTAGAATTGAAAGGATCCTGGATTGTTTGCCAATTATTTAAAGGGGGTAAGGGTAGGAGGAGAGGAAGTAAGAGCATTTACAGAAGAATTTATATTTTCAATTTTACATTTCAAAATGTTACGAGTATTTCATGTATTAATTTTTCTAATTTTAAAAGCTACTCCATTTGCAATATATTATGAAGGTCAGGTATAAACATAAAATGAAAGTACTCTGAGGCATTGAAAAAAAAATAAAACTCAGGCATTGAAAAAACTTACAAATTTTATCTTATGTTTTAGTTCTGGATTGATAGTCCCTCCAGGTCCAATTTGTGCAATAACTGATTTGAATGTGTTCTCCAACTGTGAACAAAAGAAGAAAATGCCAAATCATATCTTTCCTCATGCAAAAGTTAAAGATAAACCTAAACAGTCCAAAAAGATATCTAAAAGGAAATGTATTTTAGTTAAATACATTTTAAGAAATGACAATGTAATATTTCATACCATATAAAATAGGTGTATGGGGGCTGGGAAGGTGGCTCAGTGGTAGAGCGCTTGCCTTGCATGCATGAGGCCCTGGGTTCGATTCCTCAGCACCACATAAGCAAAAAGAAAAAAGCCGGAAGTGGCGCTGTGGCTCAAGTGGTAGAGCACTAGCCTTGAGCTGAAGAGCTGAGGGACAGCGCCCATGCCCAGAGTTCAGGCCCCACAACCGGAGGGAAAAAAAAAAATAGGTATATGGAGTTTTCTAGGATAACATTCTTATAAAACATTCTAGAATCCTTCAGTTAATCAATCCCATACTTACCTAGAAGAAAGTTTTTAAAACTAATTTTTTACTTAAAACTGTATTCAGATGTAGGGGCTGGGAAGGTAGCTCAGGGGTAGAGCACTTGCCTTGCATGCATGAGACCCTGGGTTTGATTCCTCAGCACCACATAAGCAAAAAGAAAAAAAAAAACTGTATTCGGATGTATGTGCATGTATGTGCATGTACCAGTCCTGAGTCTTGAATTCAGGGCCTAGGTTCTGTCCCTGAGTTGCTTTTACTCAAGGCTAACACTACCACTTGAGCCAGAGAGCTCCACTTCTTGCTTTAAAAAAATTTTTTTTCAAGCAGGTATTAACAGAGAGCAGCCCTTTTTAAAGTGGGGGGGGGGGGAAGGGCGGGTGGCTTGGCAGGGGAGGAAGCGGAACCAATCACTGTCAAGGTCACACCCTATCATGCACCTAAGCTTTCACGGGCTGGTTACGCATGGATCACACTGATCGTAAGGCATATGTTTTTAAAATGTTTTGTTTATTGAAGATATGGAGTCTGGGGACGTTCCTGCCTGTGCTGGCTTTGAACCTTGATCTTCAGATCTCAGCCTCCTGAGTAGCTAGGATTACAGGTGTGAGCCACTGGCACTCAGCAATATTCAGATATTTAATTGAACTCTCTAATGCTGGGCAGTTATATACAGACAAGTCCTAACCAAGATCATGGGCAACTATTAGTTTGTAAGAAATCACTTTATTAGGTATAATTGACATAGAAGGACTATTGGAGCATTGCTCAAGTACACAGCATTTATCTAACACAAGGCCCTGAGTTCATGGAGAATGGTAATGCACTCATTTACCATAAACAAATCAACAGGTTTTCCTAAGTATATGGCTCTGTAATTAAGCATCAATACAGATATGATGTAGAGGATGTCCATCGTTGTAGAGGATGTCCATCGTTTCAATAAGGTTTTTCAGTGTTTTGCTTTTTTTGCATCAGCAGCTAACTAGTCTTTGCCCTGGGAAGACAGTGACTTATTTATGAGTTTTTTTTTTCTTTTCTACCATTCCATGTAAATGGAATTAACAGTTAACATACAATAGAAAAAAAAAAAATCCAGCAGGAAGCACAGGTGACTGTGATGAGAAACCTAGCGTGGCGCACATCCATGCTGCAGGCCAAGGGAAGAGCTACAGCAGAGGCACACTGCTGTAGAGAGCACAGAACATGTTCACTCAAGTCATTGAAGTTAGAACTTTAAATTGAGCTCTTTGAAGATAAAAACTTTAAAAAGTCACAAAGCCATAAAGGAAAATACAAGCTATTTGAAATCCTATCACCTAGACACAATCACTATGAATTTTTTTTCCTGCTGAACATTTTTTTTTTTTGTCTGTCATGGGGCTTGAATTTAGGGCCTACGTATTGTCTCTGATTTTTTTTTTTTTTTTTTTTTTTTTGCTTAAGGCTAGAGCTCTACCACTTTGAGCCACAGCATCACTGCTGGTTTTCTGATGGTTAATTGGAGAGAAGAGTCTCATGGACTTTCCTGGTCAGCCAGGCATTGAACCATGATCCTTAGATCTCAACCTCCTGAGTAGCTAGGATTACAGGTGTGAGCCACCAGCACCCAGCTCTGAACTTTTTTAAAATAGTCTTTTCACTTGCCCTGTCAAAATTATAATCTTTTGGTCTCAGCTTCCCAGTCTCTCACAGGGTGGTGTGAAAACTAAATAAGGTAAGCAACCAGTATAGGGTGTGCATTCAGTATAACCCTGTCCTGCTTCTTCCAGCATGGCAGTGTTTACCCTAACAGCATTTGCTAAAAGATTGTGGGTGGGAAGACAGCTGTAATTATAGAGGGAAGAGCTATAACTATGGAACAAAAATTGGGAGGTCATCAATGACTGATATGGCCAAGTGATCAAAAGGCAACCCTGATTTCAACAATGCTTTCATATTTATAGATGCCTACAGATTAAACACAAAGGATGGTCAATCAAGTTAATGAGACAGAATAAAATGGAAAATAAAAATATAAAGTAGCTAAGAAAATTATATATTCAGAATAGGAGCCTACAGAACCAAAGAAGAAATGTGAATACATCAGAGCTGGAGGTATAGCTCCACAGTATGGACAGCCAATTTAGTAGGCATGAAACCTTGACTTTAATGCCTCAGTCCTACACACACACACACACACACACACACCTATATTCTACGACTATCCAAGAATAGCAATTTTTTTAAATCACATAATAAAAGTCTGCAATTCAACCTCCAATAAATACGTATTAGTAAGATACTTACAAGATACTAAATAACAATCAATTATATGTACAGAGCATACTCTATGTGATTCTCACTGCAATGAATGCTGGATATACAGGGGTAAATAAACTTTCAAAGCAATTCAGTATTTTCTAGAAATATGCCAGCTACCTGCTGTGGTCCTAATGTTTATGACCCTCTCTTAAATCCTTATGTAGAAGTCCTGTCACTTTTTGGGAGGTGATTAGGTCTTAAAGGCCCTTATGAAAGAAACCCTAGAGTCATTTACACATATTACATGACCAAGATGATTAATGTAAATACAAGAGTGAAACATCTGTGCTGGAAATGTGGCTTAGTGGTAGAGTTCTTGCCTACCATGCATGAAGCCCTGGATTCTATTTCTCAGTACCACATAAACAGAAAAAGACAAAGTGGCACTGTGGATCAAGTTGTAGAGTGCCAGCCTCAGGCAAACAGAAGCTCAGTGACAGTACCCAGGCCCTGAGTTCAAGACCCAGGACTGGCAAAATAAAGAGTAAAATACCATAGTTAGATCCGGTGAACAATTATCAGACAGCTAACAGAATGGAGGGAAATCGAGAAGCTAAACCATGTTTTAAAGGAGGAAGGCTAGTGGGAGAATGGAAAAAGGACTATTGACAAGTACAGACATAATACATATGCATTTATGAACAAGGAAGTGTGAAGCTGGATGTGACAGGAAGGGGTAGTGGCAGAGGGAGAGGGCAGGAGGATGAGGCAACGGGCGATTCTGATCAAGATGCACAATGCACATAGTGGACATGTTAAATTGTATCCCCCTGTATAGCCATTTGAAGATAAAAAATGAAACTGTTAAAAATGCATTAAAGAAACACATAGAAACTTTTACATGTTCACTGTATGAAGATATAATGAAAAGACTTCCACTTGAGAAGGAAGCAGTCCCTCACTGGCAATATCTGTCAGTACCTTAAATGGATGTCCCAGACTTCAAAAGCTGAGATCTGATGTTCACAGTGCAAAGCCCACCCAAGCTGGCTATCCTAGAGTGAAAGCTAAAATACAACACCTAGAGCCTGAGTTGTTCATGCCAAAGGACACACACACACACACATTTCATTGCAAACTAAGATCAGTCCTTATATTCATTTAAGATCTAGCTTTGAAAGAGGCATTCTTTTCTAAAGCTGAATTTGCTACTTTAAATCTCATGACTAATGTTAAACCCAGGATCCACACATATCAAGCAAACATTTTTACCATTGAAATAAACTCCCAACCCCCAACCCACTTAATCAGAGAAAACATTTCCACAAAGAAAACTCTGGGTCACGTTTGCTTCACTGATGAAATCTGTGAAATATTTAAGAGGAACTAATATCATATGAACTTACAGAGTAAATAACTAAAAAGAACTTCCCTCTCATGAAGTCTGTATTATCATTCCAAAACCAATAAAGATACCATAAGAAAACTACAGAATGATATACTTTATGAATACAAACACAAAGATACTTAAAAGTTAGTAAATTGAATGCAAAATATAAAAAAGGCTAAAACATGACCAAGTACAATTCATCCAGTAAAGAAGAAAGACAGAAGTTTAATAACATATATTCAAATCTTTGCTCTGCAAACCATGAAACACTGCTAATATAATTTAAAGACGTAATAAATGTACCATGCTCTTCAATCAGTTGACACTATCATCATGGTATCACTTTCCCCAGAACTTGTCAATACATCCAGTGAATTTTTTGTTATGGCATTACCTCATTACATAGTCCACACTGTCCTCTTCACACTTGCCTTGTAGCTGAGGCTGGCATCAAATCCATGATCCTATCTCTACCCTCCCTAGTGTGCTACCACATCCAGCTTATCTTCATTCTAGTCTAATAAAAATGACAACCTAGTTTTCTACATGAACAGATTTAAACAGATATGTCAAAGATCACATAAAATAGCAAATATACATATGAAAAGATGTCCACCACCTATTAAATTATCTAACTAAAAAATGAAATGGTATAAAACTACATACCCACTCAAATAGCTAATATTTTGAAAACTGACAAAAACAAATCTTAAGATGAGCAACTAAAATGTGAATGTTTGGAATATAGCTATTTCTTATAAACAAGTACATACTATATGAGCCAGTAACCCAACTCTTAAGGATTTATCCAAGGGAAGTTTATGTTCATACAGGTGGTATGCAAATATTCATAAAGCTTATTTATAATAACCCCAAACAGGAAAAAAATATAATGAGGAATAAATAACAAACAGGAATATCAGTATAATGGAATAAAACTTGAAGTGAAAAAGGAACAATTTACTGATACATGAAACTTTGATAAGTCTCAAAAACATCCTGCTAGGTTAAAGAAGCCTGGCATAAAAGACTATTGCTTGATTATATATGTGTGTTGTGTATCATTTTGTCAAAACTCAAATTGTACACTTAAAAGGTGTAATTTTTACTATGTCCAAGTTGTGTTACTATAGTTAATTTTCTTTTTATGTGCCAATCCTGGGGTTTGAACTCAGGGCCTGGGTGCTATCTTTGATCTTTTGCACTAAAGGCTAGTGCTCTACAACCATGAGCCCAAACTCCACTTGTGGCTTTTGTGGTCTAACTGGAGGTAAGAGCCTCATATACTTTCCTTCCTGGGCTGGCTTTGAACTTCAACCCTCCAATCCCAGCCTTTCCAGTAGCTAGCATTACAGGAGTGAGCCACTGGTGCTGACCTATGGTTAGCTTTTTAAGTTACAGAAATAAGACACTTGAACAGTCTTGAATTTGATTGCTATGGCTTATTCTGAGTTTTGCACACGTTGTCATGCTAATTTGGGGCCTTGTACTTGAAAATTGATATTATGGTGAGCTACACCTAAAATAGGCAAGTGCTCTGCTACTTGAGCTACACATCCAGCCCTTTTATGCTTTAGTTATTTTCTAGTCTGGGGGTGGCCTTGGGTTGCAATACTCCAATTTAGGCCTCCTGTGTAGCTGGGATTATTCATATGAGTCTTATTAAAATAAGGTCTTAACTTTTTTTCTCAAGCTGGTCTTGAAGTACAGTCTACCTGATCACTGCCTCCCAAGTAACTAGGAGTACAGGCATAAACAAGTGTGCCATGCTAGTTTTTCTTCAGCCCTTCAGCATTATAGTCACAGCAAAACACTAGGATTATGGTACTCAGGGTGAGCCATTCAGGTGAAGATATTCATAAGGAAGCTACAAATATGCTTCTATCACTCTGGTGGAAAGCTGGAACTAGAGACACACATTTGGGAATCATTACCAAAAACAACAGAAACCAGAGAATTGCTCAAACTTTCATCTAACTGTCAGCTCTCAAATCTAAAACAAATGAGTTCAATTTTTTAAAGGTCAGCTTCTCTATCATATTTAAGTGGTAACACCACTGGACTTAAAACCATATTTTTGATTTGTTGCTATCTCCAAGCTCAGGAACCTTACCTGGTTTAATTTTTCAGTGTGGTTCAGCCTTGAAGTTTCCATTGCATTGAATGACGTCTTCTCGGGGGCCAGTATTTGCTTTGGTGATTCCATGTTTGAAGTAGGTTGTAAAAAGGGTGCCTTTGCAACTGGACAGCCTGTGGGATATGCCCCCTGCTGTTTCATTCTAAATGGCTGACTAAAATTTTTACCTTTTGTAAGTAACAGAATAAAAAAAACTATCACTATTAAGCAATTGCTTATTTGATTGAGAAGTAAAGCTTGAAGAAAACTTACATTTTTATAGTAATAAAAAAGTACATACAAGTTGTTAGTCATACATAGAAGAAAACCAAGAAATCCTAACTATGTTACAAAAAATGATTGGCATGTTTGAAACTCTAGATTATCTAGACGGCAGGACTATACAGGTAAACACCTAAAAGTTGTACCGAAAATTCTCCCAACTATGGAGTGTGCTTAGAATTGTGCTTCTCATATCAGCAGCTGTGGTTCACAAGAATAAATCTTAAAGACCAAAAAAAAAAAAAAAAAAAAAAGAATTGTGCTTCTCAAACTAGATGACCGTTTCATAGTATGGGAGAGGGAGAAGGAGGAGAATCTACAAAGCAAAGATTATTGTTTGTTTTACTCAACTCAACCTCTGCAAAGTCTAATAGCATAATTTAGTCTTAAGTTTGAGCACGTGAAGAATATTGATGCTGAGAGAGCTACACCTGACAGTAGCCTCCACGGCTTTCTGTGACTATGGCAATCCTTCTATCATCAAACTTCTAACTGGCCAATTTAGACACTGTTTTGGAAACCCATAGCACATGGAAGAATCTACATACAGATTTTGGGGAAAAAAAGAAAAATCACTAATACAGTTGTAAAATTCAGAGTCCTCTTCTGCTCAATGTTAAATTCTACCTTGTTCAGGGTCTAGGGAGATGATGTATGAAAGACTGCATTGGCGTTAGTCTTGAGTCTTTATAGTGACTACTTGTTACAAGCTCTTTACAGACCTCATCTCATGTAAGGTGCTCAGCACAGCTCCTACGGACAAGTACCTCTAATTCTGAGATGGGGAAACATGGACAGATGGGAGTAACTTGCATACTCTTGTTTGCAAGGGGCCTAGAAAGCTTTTTTAACTTTCACAAATTCAAGGAGCTTAACTCCTGATTGTAGCACATTTCTACGTGTCATGATTGCTCCACATGTGCTTCTCTACAATTATTATTGCAAATATGCTTACCTGCTGGCCATCCTCTATGCTTTTCCTCAGACATATTCTTCTTTAGCATCAGTAAAGAACCTGCTCTGGTCTGCTCTACGGCAATGATATCTGAAGCTGCATTCAACACTTCAAACATAGAGAGAAATCCATACTGCACATATTGAAATGATCGTCCAAATCGCTTGACAAATGCCTTTTCAAAATCAGAAAGGAGAACAGGAGACAATGCCAAGAGGTCTTTCAACTCACTCTTCACAACAGCTGGGAGAATGGGAGGCACCCTTCCCCGGTAAGGCACTCGACGAGAGGTTGGCCCAGAGCAAGCACTGGCTCTTCCCTTTTGTATGGAGTTTCGAACCTTAGTGCTGCTCCTCTGTTTTGCAACTAAATTTGCTATTCCTTTTGTGGATTCATCTGGAATGGCTAAGGAGAGGTGAAAAAATAAATATCTAAGTGAATAACATCCTCCTTTTATCCTTGGTATCTGAAGTTATACAGAAAATATTCAACTCCCCAAGGAGCTGTTTATCTAAGTAGTAGAATACACATGAAGTCCCTGTTCCATCATTTCTTGCTTTTGGACAACAGCATGCTAAATGCTCTAAGATGAAACCTATTGTATCATAATTACTCCTAATTGGCTCCTGAAAAATTTGAAACTCTTCAGATGGACAACAATCTTTCCTACAATGATTTGTGTGTATGCTTCAAAGAATTTAAAATGAGTTCTTGCTGGGTACTGGTGGTTTGTGACTGAAATCCTAGCTACTCAGGAGGCTGAGAATTGAGGATCTCAATTCAAAGCCAGCCCAGGCAGGAAGTCCATGAGACTCTTAAAAAAAAACCAGAAATAGAGGATTTGGCTTAAGTGGTAGAACACTAGCTCTGAGCAAAAGAAGTGCAGGGACAGCACCCAGGCCCTGAGTTCAAGCCCCAGGATCAGCACAAAATAATTGTAATTTCATTGTTGTTTTTTCCTGATTTGAGGTAAGAACCTGCAGTCAGGCTCTTATGCTAATGTTATTTTTATAAATGAACATTTTGCCAGCCACCCGTAGCTCACACCTCTAATCCTAGCTACTCAGGAGGCTGAGATCTGAGGGTCACAGTTCAAAACCAGCCTGGGCAGGAAAGTCAGTGAGAGTCATCTCCAATTACCCACCAGAAAACCAGAAGTAGCACTGCGGCTCAAGTGGTAAAGCGCTAGCCTTAAGCTGAAGAGCACAGGGACAGCACCCACGCACAGAGTTCAAGACCCACAACCAAAAAAAAAATTTAAAAATAAATAAAATAAATGAGCATTTTTCTGAGAAATGGCTTGTTATTATTATTATTAGGTGGTACTGGAATATTGGGGTTTGAACTCAGGGTCTGATGCTGGCTCGGCTTGTTTGCTGTCTGTCCATCACCTAAGCCACACCTGTCCAGCATGTTGCTAGTTAACTGGTAAAGGAGTCTACAGAACTTTTTTCTGCCAGGCTGGCTTCAAACCCAGATCCTCCAGATCGCATCCTATTGAATAGCTAGGATTACAGGTGTGAGTCAGCAACGCAGGGCTGGCTTCTTTTAGAGGTGTTTCACTTTGCCCACAAACGTAAAGGCACCTGATTCTTTCAACACTCAAATTAAAATCCACTGCCTGGATAACCGTCGAGGTAGAACAATTCTATACTGTGTATTTTTAAATGACAAAACTTAAGAGACCCTGAGAACTCTTAAACCTACCTTTCAGTATTATGGTACCATTTCCACAGGGGCAGACACTGACCACATCAGGCATGTCTAACACCAACTCCATGGTGGACCGATACCCCAGGATTCGGAGGGGCAGGTGATTGCCAACCATCAAAAGGTACTCCTTTTCCAACTGCTGCGGGGTCAAACCATTTTTGGTAGAAATAAGAAGTGATCTTATTTCTTTCCTCAGACATTCCTGTATACGCTCTTGTTCAGACATTGTACCCTGCAGGATTTAAGACACGAATATAGCTCATTGCTCATTGGCGGGGGGGGGGGGGGGGGGGGGGGGGGGGGGGAGCAGGGGAAAATACCCTTAACCGACCCATAGTGAAACGATCAGTCATAAGCCTAAACTTGGATGCAGCCGGGGCTGCAGAGGTGGACACGCGCCCCCTCCACTCAAGCCTTACAAGTCAAGCTGTGGGGCAGGAGCCCCCGGCTCCCCGCCTGGCTCGGTTCAGGGGATCACTGGGACTCCCTTGGGGGTGCTACCTGGTATCCCAACGACTCTCGGGGAACGGGGTGGGGCTGGGCTGGGAAGCCAGGACAGTTCCGAGGAGGGAGCCGCCCCTGGAACACCGTGGCCTACAGTTTCCAAGCCCAGACCGCTTCCCCTTACCTCAAGGCAACGACGTCTCTCGCCAGCCTGGCTCCCCCTCACTAGGCCAGAGTGTTGGGGTCCCGCGCCCAACGGCCCCTGCTGTCCCTGCCCCCCACCCTGGCGGAACTGAAGAGCAGTCCTTCCACCCGCCTGGGGGCTCTCGGGGGCCTAGGCGGGGAACCCGGATGTGGAGCAGGCCTCACGAGGCCTGGAGGCCGTTGACCAGCGTGTCCTCCTGAAGCCCGCTGGTGGCTGCACTGCGCATGCTCACGCACCGCCTTTTCCGGGACGTTTGGCTTGGGGTGCGTGCTGCTGCGTGCGTGGGTGGGACGGTTGGGTGGGACCCGCTGCTGCGGAGGCCTGCCTGGGCTCCCTCATCCGGGTCACTCTGCTTATCTCCTCCCTGGGAGTGGAAGCAGCCAGGTGGGACCACGGCACGTGGGGGTCCTCTGCGTTAGGGGAGGGAAGAAGCCCCCCACCCCCCTTCCCTGGAGGAAGCACCTGATCAGAAACAGCCCAGCACACGAGGCTGGGGAACCTGGCTCAGGTGGTAGCACTCCTGCCTCGTAAAGCGCAAGGTTCCGAGTTCAAGCCCCAGTAGCCCCACAGATGTTTCTGACCAGCAGAGATTTAGAGGAAACTAAAATTCCTGATAGAAAACCACTGCGAGTTTGGGTGGAGAACATGCCGGGCTCCACTACTTATAGGGGACTAAAGAACAGAAAAATGCCAGAAAGAAGTAGAAAGAAGCCAGACTTGCAGGGTCCTTGGCAAATAGCCACAGTAGTTCGTGAGCGTAAATGGAGGCATTCTGAGCTAAGGGGAAGTGGCGCTGTGGCTCGCGGGGTAGCGCGCTGGCCTTGAGCTGAGAGCTGAGGGACCGCGCCAGGCCCAGGGTTCAAGCCCCACCACCGGCAAAAGAAAGAAAAATGTAAAAGCTAATTAAACAGGACAAACCAGCACCCGTAATCCCAGGGCTTGCGAGGCTGAGCAAGAGGATCTCAAGAACATGGAGTATCTGGTTACATGGATAAGCCCTTCATTAAAAAAAAAGAAACCTACTTTCTTCCTGAAGTCCCATGTTCTATGTTATAACCAAAACCAAAATATTCCACCCATGAATGAAGAATAGTAACAAGAGGGACAAGATTTATAGCTGGTTTGTAGTAGGATGAGTGGGCCTGAGTATTAAGTCAAAAAGAAAGTACATGGACGATAAATGCACATGCTGCAACACGAATGACAGAAGCTATAAAATAAAACTGTAATGAGGGTAGTGGTAGTGAGGTTTGGATAGTTTTAAATGTGGACAAAAATATCTCCGGATACAAAGGGGGTGTATAGCCAGCATGGCCCCTGGGGCTGGCCAGAGGGGGTGGGGCGTCGAGCCCCTCACGGTGAGCTGTTAAGTGATTGGGCAGTGGGCAGCTTGGGCGAGGGGCCTGAGTGACAGTTGGAAATAATAGGCCGATGAACCCTTGCGGCCTGTGGGAGTGGGGGAGAGGCACGGCCTATAGGCTGCGCGTGTTCTGAGTGTAGAGGCCACAGGAGGGGAAATCAGACAAGAAGCACCTACCGGAGCAGGGCAGGGCAGGGCAGGGCAGGGCAGGGCAGGGCAGGGCAGGCCTGTGCAGAGTGGAGAGGCCTGCAGAAAAGGAGGAAGGAAAGAAAAGGAAAAAGCCTTCCTCTTTGGAGGTTTGGAGGTCTGGGGTTTGGAGGTTTGCAGACCAACTAATAGCGGTCGGGGCTGCCTTTTGGAGGCTTGGTGGTCGAGGCTGCTCTTGGTTTTGGGTATCTAGCTCAGGGCAAGGTAGTCGCAGGCCCCCTTTCTGGTGTAAATAGTGTAAATAAGTTTATTATCTTTAACTGTGCCTCGATGGATGGTCTCGCTCTTGAGAGGTCATAATTGGGGCACACGGAGTCCTTAGAAAAATTATTTTTTTTAGAATAACCTTAAAAAAATCCCCCAAATAAATGAAACAAAATCCCATCTTAAAGCGGTTTTTATATGGAAATTAGTTGCAAAGAAGATATAGCCAATAACTTAAAAAGACAGCCTACAGAATGGAAGATTTTGCCAGCTACACATTAAACAATAGCCTAATATCCAGAATATACGGAGAACTTATAAACTCTCATGAGGCCAACAACCTGTTTAATAATAGACAAGTGAGCTGAGACTTCTCAGAAGAATCAATAAAAATGGCCAATAGAGGGCTGGGAAGGTGGCTCAGTGCATGCATGAGGCCCTGGGTTTGATTCCTCAGCACCACATAAGCAAAAAGAAAAAAGCCAGAAGTGGCACTGTGGCTCAAGTGGTAGAGCGCTAGCCTTGAGTTGTAGAGCTGAGGGACAGCGCCCAGGCCCAGAGTACAGGCCCCACAACTGGACCCCCCCCCCCAAAAAAGGCCAATAGCCACGCACAGAAATGCTCAACATCTCTGTCCATAAAGGAAATGCAAATCAAAACAACATTGAGAATACCTCACCCCAGTTAGAATGGCCATTATCCAGAGAATAAGTGCTGGCAAGGATGCAGCCAAAAGCAAACACTAATACACTGTTGGTGAGAATGAAAGGTATTCAACTACTCTGGGAAGCAGTATGGAGGTTCCTCAAAAAAAAAAAAAAAACCATAGAGCTACCCTATGTTCCAATAATTCTAACCCAAAAGATTATAGGTCAAAATTCAGCCAAACCACCAGCACAACCAATTATATTCCAGCTATTCACTTGGTAACTAGGGCCATAATCACTACATGAACTCAGTCCCACCAGCCTCCATCTGAATGTGAACTTGGACTAAAATTCAGTTTGTCTCCAAACCCTATCAGTTCAAAATGTTAATGGCAAACAGGGACATCTTGGGGGACCAGAAATGGGTATCTGTTTGTGAATGCCAAGTGGTAGTCACTAACAAGTTTGGATATTTTCTTTTCTCCAGAGAAATTGTACATAAGGGATTAGAAGTATGAAATGAGTTTGCCATATTAGGTACAGTGTTTCCGCAGCATCCTTCAAGACAGCTATGTTCAGAAATGGCTATGGATCTCTGACATTGTTTATTGCTAGGAATCAGATAACACGTTCTATCCCTCTACCTCATGAGAGGGCTCTGTTCCTAAGACTCACAGCCTGTGGGTTTGGTGTTTTTGTTTTTGGCCAGTCCTGGGGCTTGAACTCGGGGCCTGGACACTGTCCCTGAGCTTCTTTTTGCTCAAGGCTAACACTCTACCACTTGACCACAGAGCCACTTCTGGCTTTTTCTGTTTTTGTGGTACTTGGGCTTCATGCATACTAGGCAAACCTCCTACAACTAAGCCACATTCCCAGCGTGAGCCTGTGTTTTAAAGGGTTTTGTTGCTCCACAAATCAAAAAGGCCTGTTAGTGAACTGTTGGGTTCATTCCTTGGGATCCTAAAATTAACTATAACCAGAGGACTCTGTGGGTTAAACCAATATGATCCCCCACCATCTGTTTACTATGATGATCAGGATCTGTTTCTGCTAGTAATTACCTGCCTCCAGCTGGTCTCCTCCCAGCTCTGCTTATATCTGGGAGTATATTTTAATTACAGCTGTTCCTAAAAGCATTCTTGACTTACAAAAATAAGAGTTTTGCTTATGTTTCTAAAGTTCCTAGCATTTCAATATATGCTTTATGACAGGAATGAGGAAAAAAAATTGCAGTGTTGGGGATAAAACCCCCTGGCCTTGTGCAAGATAAGCAAGCACTGTATGTGTGAGCAATATTTCTGGCCAAGAGAATCTTTTGAAGACCAGAGGGAAGGAGTGGACAGTTAAAAACACACGATAGAATCAACACAGCATTCCTGTCTTCCAAGATCTTGAATATTGTACCTAGTTTGGGGTCATTCGATATTGTTGATCAAGCCTGTTGCCTACAGTTATTGCTCCAAGTTTTTGCCATCTAACACTTCTTTCCCAGGTCCTGCCCTACCATTAAAAATGACTTTGCTCCCCTCTATTGAAAATGGAAGGACTTATACATGACTCCCTTCAACTTCCAGGTCAAGACTATTTATTAACCTTATCATATCTTTCCTTCTAGCATCCACGTGAAGGAGTCATCCATCTGTTCTGATTCTGTCCCCCAACACAACTAGGACAATGACCTTGCCCTTTGGTTATATTATATGATCCTCTATCCTCACCATCTCTTTTCAGATTCCTTTCATATAACATCATTCTCTGATGGTTTTTATCCTATGTACTCAGACCCAGGAAGAGAAAGAGAGTCAGGGAGAAACAAACACTTCCCTTGACCTACATTGGCCTAAGCCTCTCCTTCCCAACCAAATCAACTTTTTCTACTTTCTCTTCCACCATTTACCTTTTAATCCAAAGCAATGAGCCCACTTCTCAGGACATCTTTTTTTTTTCTGTTATTTTTACTGAAATTAATGTCAGATCTTCACGTTGACAATTTGTATGGATGTGTCAATAATTTTATCTTAGATTATCTCTGCCCTTTACTGTTGGTATTCTCCAAACCTTTCCCTCAAACATGTAATCCTAGCTTCTCAGGAGGCTGAGATCTGAGGACTGCAGTTCAAAGCCAGCCCAGGCAGGTACTTCCGTGAGATGCTTAGCTTCAATTAAGCAGAAGTGAAGCTCCAATTCAAGTGGTAGAGCAGTATCCATGAGCACAAAAACTCAAGGATAGTGCCCACACCTTGATTTCAAGTCCAGGGACCACCACACACATACATACACACAAAATCCTCTGGTCAAAGGACATTACACACACACACACTTTTTCTTTGTCTCTCTCTCTCTCAAACATAGATGAAGAAAACAAAATGAAACACACCAATCACTATTTGAATAAGGGGGAGGAGGGAGAGAGATTAAAGAAACATAACAGATGGAATTAATTTATTCAGAGTACACTGTGCACACCTATGTACTTATCACAATAATTAATGTAGCTAATAAAATGTATGATAATGTATCCTAAAAAATATGCTAATAAAGATTTTAATCCTGTCTGGGATTCTATGAAGAGGCTTCTTGGAGCCTGTTTCTGTTACTCTATTCAGTGAGCATGTACATTTAGTAGATCTGATCTTTTAACTCTTCCCCTTCTACCTAAGTGTTTGTTTTTTTGTTTTTTGTCAGTCATGGGGCTTGAACTCTGGGCCTGAGCACTGTCCCTGAGTTCTTCAGCTCAAGGTGAGTGCTCTACCACTTGAGCCACAGCGCCACTCCCCCAAGTGACCTCTTTAATGCATGGTTTCAACTTTGGTGTTGCCTTCTAAAAGGCATGTTCACTCAAACAAACGTCTACTATGTGTCCTAGGAGATAGGACTACCACAGTGAGCAAAGTAAAGTGACAATCTGCCTAGATAAAACAAAGACAAGGGGCTGGGATGTAGCTCAGTGGCAAAGCTCTTGCCTAGCAAGTGCAATGTCCAGGGTTCGATCCCCAGTACCAAAAAAGACAACAAAAATACAGTTAAAACAAAGACAAGCAATATTAGATAAATACATAATGCCCAGTAATGATGATTTTTATTTTATTTTTTGCTGGTTGTGGGGCCTGAATTCTGGGTCTGGGCACTGTCCCTCAGCTCTTCAGATCAAGGCTAGCGCTCTACCACTTGAGCCACAGCGCCACTTCTGGCTTTTTCTGCTTATGTGGTGCTGAGGAATCAAACCCAGGACCTCATACATGCAAGGTAAGCACTCTACCACTGAGTCACCTTCCCAGCCCCATGAAGTGATTTTTGAAAGCCCTGAATTACATGAAATATTCAGAAAACATGTTTAACCCTTTTCACAGTAGTTCTCTAAGTATGGTTCCAGACAGCAGCATCACCTGGAAATTAGTTTAAAAATGCAGATTCTCACTGGATACAGTAGCTCAAGCTTATAACCCTAGCTCCTGGAGAGGCAGCTATCAGGAAGATTTATGGTTTGAGACTAGCCCAGGCAAAAAGTGCACAAGACCCTCACCTTAATTAGTATAAGCTAGTGGTGAGCACATCACTAAACAGGAAATATAAATAGGAGGATCATGGTCCAAGGTGGCCTGGGGTAAAAACTAGACCTTATTTGAAAAATAATGCAAACATCATTGGAAGTATGTCTCAAGTGGTAGAGGGTATCCCTGCAAGCACAAGGCTGTAAGTTCAAACCTCAGCACTACCTAAAGAAAAAGGAAAATCCAGATTCTCAGGTTGCACACACATAGGGAGGGAGAGAGGGGTGTGGGGGAACGTGTGTAGAGTCTAACAATCTTATTAAGACCTCTAGGCGATTTTGATACGTGTCCTAGAGCAGCTTTCCACAGTGCTGTGAATAGCTGTGTATTCTAATACTGATTTTCTCAGCATGTCAAGGAAGGCTGGGGTTAGTGCAGAAGGGAAGTGCTGGGAACCCCAATTTTAAAGTAGCCTTCCCCCAGACTTTGTACAAGGCACTCAAGTAATCAAGTGGGGTCAGCTGGCAGGCTCCGGGATGGCACAGTTAAAGCCATCTACCCCCTGCTTCTCCAGGAAATGCATTGGGAATGCTTGGAGTCTGTATACTAAGAAGCCAGAAGCCAGCTGCAGTTATAACCAACTGCTCAGCCTAAGATGGAAGTCTCCATTTTCCATCTTTCTCAGGTCCTGTCCTATAGTCCCGCAAGATCACCAGATTCTGCTAATTCTCACAGATTTACTTTGGGAATCTAGGACATCCCTCCTGCCGAAGCCTTGGGTCAGGCTCTTATACATTACTTCCCTACACCACTCCTGCACAGACCCACAATGTCTCTGCCATCCGCAAATTGAGGTCAAAGTTAACAAATTGTGAATTGTTTCCAGCTCTAAAATGACAAGGTTCGCAATATCATCTACTGATGCCTGTGATCATTAAAGTTTCCATTAAGCAGTCAATTTACAAATCAATATTTATTCCATTAATCTATGTGAATTTCAACATAGAATAACCATAATAATTTTTAACATCTTGCCTTCTTTTAGGACCTTCCTTCTTGAAAACAAACCCAAAAGTCAGCAACTTTACTCGGTCCTCTCCTTCACAATCCTATTCCCACAAGCAGCATAGGAGTTAGAGTTTAGCAATGTGTGCAGAGAACACTTTCAATTAAAAAAGTATCTAAAAGAAAACAGCAGCAACATTGTAAGAGTAGAAGAGGCCAGCTGCACCCACATGCTGACTGCCGCACACTTTACTCCCCAACTTCTCCATCTTTCAGAAATGCTGGGTTGGCCTTTTTTCCATGGAATGTGACGTATTTTCTCAGATATTATCCTCGTCATTCATAATCCCAACCAACTTGTTTTGTAGGCGGATTTTTCTATTTTTACATAGATATCGAAAATGAAGCAATGATTAAGGAGTTTGCCTGTGGTCAAATGAACAAGGAGGACTGAAAAAAAAAGTGCCTAGCAGGAAGTTCAACACTCAACAGCACCTGCTCTCATTGCATTTTCTCTTACAAGAAATTGCTCTTATTGGTGGACAGCATAGTTTGAAAGATATCATCTGGCCAAATATTTGTCCTCCTTTACATAATCTGTGAAATTATCAGTTTTGAAGAGGTAAAAATAAAATTAATTTCTTAACAGTTAATTACTATTTCCAATGACCTAACTTGGGCCTGTGGAATAAGCTAGTGAGATAGTTTCTCTAGATACAAATATTTTGGCTGCTCAGTCTTTAAGACTTTTGAGAGAGAAAAAAACTATCTCTGTGTATACTCAATAAACACTAGAAAATAAAAAAGTGAGTATTATTGTCACTAGCACAAGATCTGAACTATTTGAGTAGAATCTTAAATCTTGCTTGAAGACATCTAGATCAATCTCTCTCCTTCAGTGAAAAACAATTTATAATAAAGTATAAGAAAAATCTACTGAATGTCTCAAGTTACTCCTAAATGGTCATTAGTTTGCTGTTAGAAGTAGCCTAACCTGTGAGTCTTGAAAAAGCAAAACAGAGCCACACACTGGTGGCTCAGATCTGGAATCCTCACTGCACAGGAGGATGAGACCAAGAGGACTGAGGAACAAAGCCAATCTAGACAGAAAAGTCCATGGGACTCCATCTACAAAATAAATCGCAAAAAGCAGGGCTAAAGCATGGTTCAAGTGGTAAGATTGCTAGCCTACATAGAAAGCTGACAGAGGCTCTGAGTTCAAACCTGAGAGAGAGAAAGAAAGAGAGAGAGAGAAAGAGAGAGAGAGAGAAAGAAAGAAAGAAAGAAAGAAAGAAAGAAAGAAAGAAAGAAAGAAAGAAAGAAAGAAAGAGAAAGGAAAGAAAGGAAGGAAAGAAAGAAAGGAGGGAGGGAGGAAGGAAGGAAGGAAGGAAGGAAGGAAGGAAGGAAGGAAGGAAGGAAGGAAGGAAAAGAAAGAGGGTTGGGAAGGTGGCTCAGTGGTAGAGTGCTTGCTTTGCATGCATGAGGCCCTGGGTTCAATTCCTCAGCACCACATAAGCAGAAAAAGCTGGAAGTGGCGCTGTGGCTCAAGTGGTAGAGTGCTAGCCTTGAGCTGAAGAACTGAGGGACAGTGCCCAGAGGCCCAGAGTTCAGGCCCAGGACCGACAAGGGAGGGAAGGAGGGAGGGAGGGAGGGAGGGAAAGGAAGCAAGGAAGGAAGACAAAGGAAAGGAAAGGAAGAAAAACCAGCTTTCAACCTACCTACATGGGGACAGGATGTAGGTCTAGGTAGGACAAAAGTGACATTGTCCTGAAAACAGAAAATTCAAGAAGCATAACATTATCACCAAGAGTAAACATTATTGGCTTGTTGGGGTGGCTCATGACTATGACTCCAGCTAATTGGGGTGGGGAGGGGATCCAGAGGATCAAGATTGGAGGCCAGCCCAGGTAAAAAGTTAGCAAGACCCCATCTCCACAAAACAAACTGGGCATGGTAGTGTGTACCTGTAGTTCCAGCTATGAGAGAGACCTTAAATAAGAGGACAAAAATGAAGACCCTACTTAAAAACTGAAAAGCAAAAGGACCAGAGGTGTGCGTCAGTGGTAAAGCACCTACCTAGCAAACATTAGGTTTAAGAAAAAAAATGTAGGAAGTGGTACTGTGGCTCAAGTGGTAGAGTGCTAGCCTTGAGCTGAAGAGCTGAGGGACAGCACCCAGGCCCAGAGTTCAAGCCCCATGACCGACAAAAAAAGAAATGTAAAGAGAAAAAAAAGAGTAGGACCACCAAAAGTTATCATTACGAGATCATGCACTGTACCTTGTCTTTAGCCTAAAGTTTCTGTCATATAATAAATAAAAATAAGTGGTGGGGGGGGGTGAAGGAGGGAAGAATCAGCTAATATTATTACTTTAATACATTGGGAGAAAGAAAAATCAGACTGATATAAAAATAAGAAATAAGCAGAGAGATGGAAGATGCATTCTTGGAAAAACAAGGGGGAAACAAACAGAGGGCTTGAGGAGAAATAGCTAATTCCACCTACTTCAATGACATTTCCTAGTGCAATGTCCTAACCCTAGCATTCCAGCCCAGGCATCCCGTGTCTACAGAAAGACAGTGGAAATATCAGGTGTTCGGCCATCTGACCCCACCGTGCTAGGCTAAGAGTCGCACCAGCCCCTCTGGGAAATGCTGTGGGTTTTCCAGTGAGTAGACTGGGCCTCTCACCCATCCCATCCCAGGCTCCACGCCCTGCTAAGCCGTCGGCCCCTTGGGCATCGCCCGCCCCGCCCCGCCCCTCGGGCATCGCCCCGCCCCCCAGGCATCGCCCCGCCCCGCCCCTCGGGCATCGCCCCGCCCCTCAGGCATTGCCCCGCCCCGCCCCTCGGGCATCGCCCCGCCCCTTTCCCTGCCCTGACCCCGCCCTCCCGTCCCTCTTCAGGGGCCAGGTCGGGCTGCACTCTCTGCCGGCCTCACCTGCCCCGCTGCTGCCCTGCATCTGAGCATGGAGAGGAGGGCGCGCAGCAACTCCAGAGAGGCCCCGGGAAGAAGTGGGAGATCCTCCCCCAAGGGAGGCAGGAGCGCTAAGGCCGAGAAGCGCAGCCGAGAGCCCGGGCGCCAGGATGCGGGGCACCAGCGGCGGAGCCCCGGACGGTCAGGAAGCCCCGCGCGGGCTGCGAGCCCCGGGGAGCCCCGGGTCCCCGCCGCCACCGTGGTGGACGTGGACGAGGTCCGCGGCTCTGGTGAGGAGGGCACCGAGGTGATGGCGCTGCTGGAGAGCGAGCGACCTGAAGAAGGTAGGACCGAGGGGGCTCCGGGGACCTGGAGCCGGCGTGGGGAAGCTAGCAAGCCCCGCGGGCATCCGGAGAACCGCAGCTAGACGTCCCGGGGCTCAGGGCCAGCCACGCACTGAGGCCAGGGAGAGGCGAGAGGGGCGTGTGCTCCAGGACCAGCAGCACGCGACCCAGCCAAAGGCGATGCTCCTGGCCGTGGAAGGGCCGATGGAGACATAAAGTACACTGAGATGCCAATGGGAGCTTCGGGTCTTGGTTAGGCACCCCCACCCCGCAGGCTTAGCTAGATACACTTCATGTGTTCTTCGGGTGGGCATTCTTTCCAAAGGGCAGAGCCAAATAAAGAAAAGACAGGCCTAATTTAAATATCAACCGTGCAATTCTAGTTAAGCAGTATGAGAATAAAATGAGATGAGCTTGGGGCAAATAAGATGTTCAATTGCTGTTGACTCCTTGTAGCTAAACAAGAACATCAGCTCCAAGGAGGGAATGAATGCACAAAAAAGTGACCATTTCACTTCTGCAGGTGAAGCAGTTTCTTAGAAACAAAGGCATGTAATGAATGGAAGACATTCATTATACCTGAAATAGGCGGATGGTAGACATTGAAAGGAAAATAAGGAATAGCACATTACATACATAGCTTTCTGCTGGCTATATTTTCACATTCCCTTATTATTAGCAATGTGATATATGCCAATTCATAGAAAGCTACAAGTTGAGGAAAACTCCTACAATTGGGATGTAGTTTCAATGGGCTGTATTAATGCCAAACCAATAACCCTTTGTTATTAAGGATGGTTGGGTTCAATGCTACTGTAGCAGGTCACAGAAGTCAGGTTGGCGAGGAAAGGATCCTCCTCTCTTCTGGAGCCCTTTCTATATGCCAGGCACACACTGGCTGTTACATTGTTTCAGAGTCCCTTATCACAGATGAGGAAACATATACTGAAATTTTAAATAATTGGTCCAAGACCTCTGCCTAGGAAGTGGAGAGTGGGAATTCTGGAGTAAAGCCATCTGACTCAGGTGCCCACCCTTATGGGTGCTGCTTCTGGTTTCTGTCATGGTATCACTGCTAACTGCTACCAACTAGCCATGGCCTTGGGTTAACAGCATCACTTCTGTGGGTTTCCATCTCCTTAGCAGCTAGAACAGAAGACACCTAAAGTGGGGTGACAAGTCCCCCAGGATGAGGCAGTTTTGCTGAACCCTGGCCAGGGAAGTGTCTGAGGCTCCCAGGAAACAGAGACCGCATTCTCTATCTCAGCACCACACTCCAAAATCAGGTTGGGGGGGGGGAATAAAGGGTCACCTCCCACCTTCCCTCCTTTCCTCCCTTCTTTATTCACTAAGTATTTATTGAGCCGGTATGTTGTATCAAGCACTATGTTAGGCCATGCGAACACAAAATAAAGGAAAACCTGCAAGACCTTGTGTCCCACAAGGTTAACCATCCTTAACACTATTTCATTTACCATCCTGCAAGTTCTGCATCCAGCTCCTTAGCACTTGCTTTTGCAGATGCTCAATTACACCATGTTCTGTGGTTTTCATAGATAGAAATCAATGAAGGAACTCTAGTGGAGGAATTTCAGACTTCAGAGCTGGTAAGGGATTGGGGAAGTTATTTCATGGAAGGTAAGACCCTGAGCTCTGTCTTTATCTGTACATGTGATTTCAGCCTTACATGATATGAGACATTTAGTATAACTACCTCATTGTACAGATGAGGAAACTAGGTTTAAAGAAGTCCTCTGAGCCAGGTGCTGGTGGCTTATGCCAGTAATCCTAGCTACTCAGGAAGCTGAGATCTGAGAATCGCAGTTCAAAGCCAGCCTGGGCAGGGAAGACCGTGAGACTCCTATCTCCAATAAACCACTAGAAAACAGGAAGTGGCGCTGTGGCTCAAGTGGCAGGGTGCTCACCTTGAGCTGAAGAGCTGAGGGACAGCGCCCAGGCCCAGAGTTCAAGTCCCAGGACCGACAAAAAAAAAAAGAAAAAGTCCTCTGCCCTGCTAAATGTCATTTGTGGACATGAGACTTACTGGGACTCTGGTAGTGTTCCGGGCTGCCTGTCCCCAGAGCCTGCTCTACCATCCACCAGCCCACATGGACCACACACCCTCAGTCTTGAGAACTCTGAGCACTCTTATGTCTGCGTTCATTCCAATATTTCTGAAACCTCGCCAAACTGATCTAAGGCTGGTATCAAATATGTACTGACAAGTGAATACAGTGAATATAGGAAGGTTTCAATATAATTCTTTTTTATTTCAAGGAATCAAGTCTTCCGGTTTAGGGGCCTTCGAGTGGCTTCTTGTCCTTACTTCCCTCCTCTTCATCATCCTGACTTTCCCCTTTTCTATCTGGTTCTGCATAAAGGTGAGTTTCCATGATGATTCAACAAGTAATTTCCTGGTGCCTCTTACTGACCAAAGCAGGCCACCTTTGCTGTGGCTCTGTCTGGGATGCCTGTGATACTACCTACCCTCCATGAAACTTTAGTTCCTTCAAGACCAGGCTCAAATGTTCCCATGAAGCCTTTATGAGTCCTTCAGACTGACAATCCCTTCCCTGTGCTCCTGGGCCACTTTGACCCCCACTCCTCCATTTGCCACATGCATATTTACTGAGAGCTTGTTATCACCCATTAGACTGAGAGGCCCTTTAGGGAAGGGGTCATGTATAGTTCATCCACACCTGGTGGTCCAGAATAGAGCGTGACACCTACTCATCCACTCCTGACATGGAAGGAAACTTCTCAGGCAACTTCTATAGCTCATGGACATTCACCCATGGCAATGACACATGCCAGTCCCTGAAGTTAACAAGTCCCAAGGCAGTTCAAAAAACACATACTGAGGTAGAATTAGAAATGCTGGGTATTTATTGGGAGGCATTGCCTAAGTAGTTGAGAGACAAACAAGACTAGGGAGGAAAGACAGGGAATATAGATTTTTATATCTATATTCATAAGATATATGTATAGTTTTCTTGTGGTAGCTCTGACTTGTTTTGGTGGCAGGGTAATAATACTAGCCTTAGAGATATCTCAGGAAGACTTCTTTGTGCTGCGGTTTTTTGGGGAGGAGGTGGGGAATTTGAGAGATGTTAATAATTTTTCATCTCATCAGGTATCTGGCAGAATTCACCAGTGAAGCCAATTGGTCTTGGATTTTTAGTGGGAAGTTTCCATTTTCTTAAAGTTGTTTTTAATTTTTCCAGTTTTATTGTGATATACTTGAAAAGTAAAAATTATGTATATTTATTATACAATGTGTTTCTTTGTGGTGCTATACTTATGACCTCTGAAAAGCAAGACCGTCCATCAAGGCACAGTGAAAGGTGGACAAAAGAGGTTTGCAGGGCTGGGAAGGTGGCTCAGTGGTAAGCGCTTGCCTTGCATGCATGAGGCCCTGGGTTCCATTCCTCAACACCACATAAGCAGAAAAAAAAAAGCCAGAAGTGGTGCTGTGGCTCAAGTGGTAGAGTGCTAGTCTTGAGCTGAAGAGCTGAAGGACAGCGCCCAGGCCCAGAGTTCAGGCCCCATGACCGGACCAAAAAAAAAAAAAAAAGTTTACACTATTTACACCAGAAAGGGGGCCTGCGACTACCTTTTCCTGGGCTAGATACCCAGAACCAAGAGCAGCCTCAACCACCAAACCTCCAAGCCTCCAAAAGGCGGCCCCAACCTTTATTAGTCGGTCAGCAAACCACCAATTAGCCAGTCTGCAAACCTCCAAGCCCCAGACCTCCAAAGCTCAAAAGCTCCAAACCTCCAAAGGGGAAGGCTTTTCCTTTTCTTCCCTTCCTCCTTCTCTGCAGGCCTCTCCACTCTCCACAGGCCTGCCCTGCTCTGCGCTGGCAGGCTTTCCCCTCCTGCCGTCTCTCCCTCCACTCCTACTGCTGTCCATCCCTTCCTTCCTCAGGACTAATAGTTGATTCCCACCCCCATCCCCCATGGTTTTCCAACTGCCATTCATGCTCCTCCCCCAAGCTGCCCACTGTCCAATCACTTCTTGACAGCTCACCCTGTGGGGCTCGACGCCCCACCCCCTCCTGCAGCACGTCCCACGGTGACATCTGCCTCTCAATGTCCTGCTCTGTCCAGTGACCGGCTCTGTGGAGCAGTGAGGCCCGCCTGTGCCCCGCCCCTGTCAGCAGGCCGGGCCACAGGGCCACGCAGATTATTGGGCCCCACGCCGGTTATTACACTAAGAACCTAACCCAGGGCTTTCACATGTTAGATAAGCATGCTACTCCCACTCCCCAGACCCAATATAATGCTTTTACATCATATCTACTGTGAAATAACCATGATCATCAACCTCTATTACTTCATAGTTACTATTTGTGCATGGTGAGAACACTTAAAGATAATCTCTCAGCAAATGGCAAATTTACAATATAATATTAACTGTCATCATCATTCTGTACTTTAGACCCCAGAACTCATTCATCCTATATAACTGAACCTTTATCCCTCATTAAACTTTCCAATAAGCCCAATAAGCACGTGCTATTCTCTGCTTCTATGAATTCAACCTTTTTAGATCCCACTTGAGATTATGCGGTAGTTAATGTTCTGTATCTGGCTTATTAATCTTAAATTATCTTCCAGGTTCAGAATAGGGAGGGGACAAGGGTGTCCTAGGAATCAGAACAGTTAGTTCCTGTTTCCACCAAACATGGTATGCTATGCAAATGAAGATTGGATGAACCAATCACACATCTATTGTTGGTAAAGAACCCTCCCCTGGTTGGCCTGGGTAGAAGTGGCAGTTATGACAGTTGATCTTCTGATGTGCCAAAGCACCTTTTGAAAGGGTGCATACAAAAAAGACTTATTGACAACAGTACTGTACAGTAGTTGACAAAATTCAACTTTCAGCAGTGTGCTGGTGGCTCAAGTGTCTAATCCTAGCTACTCTGGAGACTGAGATCTGATGATTGTGGTTCAAGTCTATCTTGGGCAGGAAAGTCTATGAAACTCTTCAATTAATCACCAAAAAAGCCGAAAGTGGATCTGTGGCTCAAATGGTAGAGTACTAGCCTTTGAGCAAAACAAGCTCAGGGACAGTGCCCAGACTCTGAGCTCAAGCCCCAGGACTAGCACCACAAAAAGAAGAAAGAAAGAAGAAAGGAGAAAGGAGGAAGGAGAAAAGAAGGAAGAGGAGGTGAAGGAAGAGGAGGTGAAGGAGGAGGAGGAGGAGGAGGAGCAGGAGGAGGAAAGAAAGAAATCAATTTTCAAAGAGTGCTTGCAAAACAGTATCATACAGAATCATTCTATGTTGCTGCTTTAAGGTGAAAGAAAGATGAAGGAGGAAAGTGGACTTGTCTATGATCCCACATTATTTCTTCATTCAACAACGTATACTGAAAACCATGTTATCAGGCTTTTTTTTTTTTTTTTAGCCAGTCCTAGGGCTTTAACTCAGAGCCTGCGCACTGTCCCTGAGCTTGTTTTTGCTCAAGGCTAGCACTCTGCAACTTGAGCCACAGTGCCACTTCTGTTTATGTGGTACTGAGGAATCAAACCCAGGGCTTCATGCTTGCTAGGCAAGCACTCTACCACTAAGCCACATTCCCAGCCCCGTATCAGGCATTTTTTAGGTACAGAAAAAAGTCTATATCACAGTCTGATGGGTATAAATAAGTAGGATCAAATAATTTGGGAGAACTCATATCCTGATACTGGGCCAAAAAGTAGAATTGGGGTTTTTAAGATATTTTTTCTATTGTACTAGACTGAGTATTCTACACAGATAATCTTTTTGTCATTTCAAAATATCTCTACACATTTTCAGGGTGCTCAGCTTATCAAGGTCCGTGAGAACTGGCAAATTAAAGTCCACTGGACCCCTCTGAAGCAGCCTTAGAAGAAACTGAAGTTTGGAACAATTGTGTTATCAAGATATATTCTCTGTGTTCAGTAGCTAGTGGGGGATGCATAGAAAAGCTAGCAATGCTAAATCACTGCAAGGTAGAAGCTCAAAGAAGTTCTGATAAGATTTGCTTTTGGGAATTCAAATTGGAAGCATTTTAGACCATAATTAAGTTTTGAATCAAAATTCTGCCTGCAGACTCAAAAATTAAAATTGGTCATTATACTTTTTCCCTGAAATTCTACAGGTACTAAATCTAGATGTTAGAATATCAAGTAGTTAGACGGGCGCCAGTGGCTCACGCCTGTAATTCTAGCTACTCGGGAGGCTGAGATCTGAGGATCGAGGTTCAAATCCAGCCCTGGTAGGACAAGTCCGTGAGACTCTCATCTCCAGTAAACCACTAGAAAACCGGAAGTGGCACTGTGGCTCAAGTGGTCGAGTGCTCGCCTTGAGCTGAAGAGCGCAGGGACAACACCCAAGCCCAGAGTTCAAGCCCCACAACCGACCAAAAAAAAAAAAAAAGACTATCAAGTAATACAAATTTATTTTGAGTTCTCAGAACAAATTATTTCTGATACTTAGGCTTATTCTCAAAAGGGTGGTGCCTTTGAAGATGTTATTTTTTATCTTGACATGATTTGAGAGAATTGCATTTCCCACATTTCCCTTTAGGTTGTACAAGAGTATGAGAGAGTAATTATTTTCCGACTGGGACACCTGCTTCCTGGAAGAGCCAAAGGTCCTGGTAAGAAAAAAAATTTTTTCTTTTTAACCCACACCCTCACTCCTTAATTTTTGATTTCTCTAATCTATATACACATAACACAGAGCTTAGGTTACATGAAGCTACTTGATTCATGAAATCCATATTCCTAATCTGTTATAAAGTGTGGAAGTTATTAAGAGACTGTTCAGTCATAACTAGCAAGTTCTAGGTGCAGAGCTAGAGTATGTATACCAGGGTCAGGCTGACTGGAATAGCAAGTCAGCTTGGGAGCCACATCTGGACAGTGGGCTGAGGATCGTGGGTGTGGTTGGAGTCAAGTGACTTCTCAGAGAAAAGCTGAACTAGTCCAGAATACAAGGGACCAGATTAAATCATGGAAGACAAAAAAATAGTAGTTTGGAGATCTGAGTCAGTCATGAAGGTACAAGAAGGAGCAGAGTATAGTGGCTCATGCCTGTAATCCTAGCTACTCAGAAGGCTGAGGTCAGGAAGATTGTGGTTTGGAGTCAGCACAGGCAAAAAGTTCTTGAGAACCCATTTCAACCAATAAAAATCTGTGCACAATAGCATGATCCTCTCATCCCAGCTACATAAGAAGTATAAATAGGAAGATCACTGCTCAGACCAAACCTGGATAAACAGGAGACTGTTAAAACCAGAAGATAGAGCTCAAATAGTATAATTCTTTAGAAAGACTAAGCCAAAGCCCAAGAAAATAAGTACCAGGGAATGGGTACTTGAAGGGGGATGGGCAAGGGGAGAGGAATGGATGAATGAAGGGGGGAAGGGAGAGAATCCAATCAAGAATCATTGTACCTACCACAGAATTGAGAAAAAATAAACAGGGTTTAGCGATTCACAACCCAATAAACAGGCCCACACAGAAAGAGAAGCGTACCTTGTAGCTCCAGGACATGGGCCATCTTGCTCTGACCCTGGTGTTCAGGAGCCTTCTCCACTGAGGCTGAGGAGACCTGGTAGCTGAGTTGCTCCCTAGATAGATCCTGAGCTCTGTGAGGTTTTGCTGATTCCAACAGAGTTGTGATTCATACAGAAGCCCACAATAGCCAAGGGATTTGAGAAAAATCTCAATCCATCTGTAGGTGTTTACTGTACATAGCAGTGGGTAGGTGAGGACCAGCTAGCTAGCTAGAATGCTACTAGCATCATGGCACTGCTATTCTGATTACCTCTGGGGCTTGCAGTTTAGGAAATAAATGCATGGAGATTGCTGGTTCTAAAGTGTGACTCATGGGTAAAGCATATAAAACTATTTCCCAGAGCACTAAAAGGCACTAAACTATTTCCCAAGATTAACAGTGAGGCATATGCTACTATACTTATGGAGCTCAAATCTGGAGAAGGGGCAGGTATGTGGTTAGGTCTAGAAAGGTCAGCACCATGACCAAAGTGACCTATTATGCAGTAAGCTAAGAAGAATCCCTGTTTACCTCTATGGTCCTAAAGTAAGTTGGAATAAAGCTCCCCTTTAGCCTCCAAAGTGTCTCAGATTGAATAAAAAATTATATGATTACATCTTAGCTACAAAAATAGACCACTGGAACAGAGGTGGAATTTCACAGTGGTCTCTGTGTAGTTGGCAAGCATTGCAGTGTGCATTCTGATTCTGAAAAAGTGACCCTCAAACTGTCTTCACACTTGTTACTCACCTGTCCCTCTTCCTCTCCCTCTTCTAGGTTTGTTTTTCTTTCTGCCCTGTCTGGACACCTATTACAAGGTTGACCTCCGTCTCCAGACCTTGGAGATACCCTTTCATGAGGTAAGGTGAATGGTGGCCTCTGCTTTTTCCCCACATTTACATGACTATGCTCAAAAGTAGGAAAAAAAGTAGAGATGTAGACATCGGAATTAAAAACAGTTGTGTAGGAAGGATACAAGCAACAGAATGGAAGGCAACCTAGGGAATGGGAGAAAATATTTGTAAATCATGTGGCTTGTAAGGGATAAATATCCGGAATATATAAAGAATTTATATATATCAACAACAAAATAAGCAAAGACCTGACCCAAACATGGATAAAGAACTTCATGATTATTCATCTTATTTATCTACTGAATGGTCATTTAGCCTACATTTAGCTAAACACATTTGGATGTTATTTGGTAAGTCATTTTTAGATGAAATTAGAATTTAAGTCTGTAAACGTTGAATCAAGAAGGACTAGAGACATAGCTCAACACACACACACACACTCTCTCTCTCTCTCTCTCTCTCTCTCTATTCGTTCTATTTCTTGAGAATCTAGATTTGAATAGAAATTTTTCCAACGAAGATATACAGATGGCCAACAAACACATGAAAATATGGCTGACATCACCAATTGCTAGGTAAATGCAACTTAAAATAAGAACATACCATTTCGTAATCAGTAAAAGAGCTAGTGTAAAAAAAATCACAAGAGAGCTGAGGGCATGGCTCAAGTGGTATAGCACCTGCCTAGCAAATGTGAGGCCCTGAGTTCAAACCTGACTACCGAAAAAAAAATTTTAAACCAAAAATAACAAATAGAGAGGAGGATTAAGAGTGACTGGAACATGTGTGCATTGCTGATGGGAGAACAAGATGGTGTCACACCATCTCCAGAGGACAGCTCGCTGGGCACCGGCTACTCAGGAGGTTGAGATCTGAGGATCACATTTCAAAGCCAACCCAGCCATTAGAAGAAAATCACAAGTGCTGCTGTGGCTCAAGTAGTGGAGCACTCACCTTGTAGCCTGCTCTTTACCTAACAATATATTGTTATTTTTTTCATGTTAGCTCTGTTTCTAGCTCATTATTTTACTTTTTTGTGCAAGTCCTGGGACTCACATTCAGGGTCCAGATGTTGTCCCTAAGCTTTGTTCCTGAAGGCTAGTGCTCTAGCCATTGAACCATAGCTCCACTTAGGATTTTTAGTGGTTAATTGGCAGTAAGAGGCTCATGGACTTTTCTGCCTGGGCTGGCTTTGAACCTCAACCCTCAGATCTGAGTCTCCTGAGTAGCTACTATTATTAGAGGCATAAGCCACCAGTGCTCAGCCTAGCTAAGTTCTTTATAATGTCCCTATGATTAGTCTAGAAGTGGAAATGTTGAGCGTACAGCTTTTGAAGGGCTTTTCATATGTACCATCAAAATGCCTTCTAGTGTACAACCAGCAGGTGCTGTACTACTATTTTTGGTTTATTTTTGAGATTGGGTATTGCTGCTTCCTGCTCAGACATGCACCTGGACCACAGTCTTCCTGTTTTTCACTTCCCACTATACCTGGGATGACAGGTATGCAGCCACCATATGCAATTTCTCCCAGGGAGATAGTATCATGAACTTTTCTGCCTAGGCTGCCCTTGAACCATGATTGCATATCTTAGCCTCCCACATAGCTGATGGGTCATTCCACTCTATCCGTGCTATGTGAGAGTACTACTTTTCTAGAACATGCCTTTCTTTTAGTAGATTTGTTGACCTAAATTTAGAAAGACCTGGTGTAAAACCAATTGAATGTTTACACCCCAAATTAGACTTTACTGCTTTTTTATTAAAGGAATTACAACAGGATTCCTTTAAATTATGAGTTCTTTAGTGCTGTATCTTTTTGGTTTTGTATTTTTTCCAAACAGGATCTCCGATGCCTATGCTAATTTTGAGTGATCCTGATCCATCATCTTCTGTATTCTTGCCCTATAACCACCAGCTGGCATATACAGCTCTTTAGTGTGTACAGCTCTTAGTATAATTTTAAAAACAGGTTTATTTTGGTGGTATAAGGATTTGAACTCAGAACCTAGTGCCTTTTGGCAGGTGCACTATCACTTGAGTCATGCCTCCAGCCCTTTTCATAGCTGGGGTGACAGCTACATCACCACACCCAGCTACTTATTAAGATGAGGTTCCCCAAACTTCACCCCAGCAGACCCTCAAATGATGACCTTTCCAGTATCTACTCCCTGAATAGCTAGGATTATAGATGTGAGTCACCAGCACCTGGCTAAAATAGGTCTATTTTGAATGAAGGATAGGCTAATTTTTCTTTTTCCATGCTATACTTTCTCTGAGAAAAAAATCACTTTGAATATCTTTAGCTCTCCACCCACATAGGGAAGGAGTCCAAGAACCCAGCCTGTTATCCACACATTTTTTTTCTGCCTAGGTTGTAACTAAAGACATGTTTATAATGGAGATAGATGCTGTCTGCTACTACCGCATGGAAAATGCCTCTCTTCTCCTACGCAGTCTTGCTCATGTGTCCAAAGCTATCCAGTTCTTGGTGCAAACTACCATGAAGCGCTTGCTAGCACATCGCTCCCTCACTGAAATTCTTCTGGAGAGGAAGAGTATTGCCCAAGATGTAAAGGTAATTAGCATTCGTGGTTCAAGATGCCATCCCTTAGGGGACAGAGAGTTAATTAAGAGGTTTCCCAGTTGGCCTCTGAATCAATTCTAGTCTCTAGTTGAGCCTCTCAACACCACGTCTACAGTAACTCCATGGAGTGCACACTCCCTGTGAAGTAGTACTTGGTATGAAGTTTGGGAGTGGCTGCTGGAAGGAGAGATGGAACTGCCAGGGCTGGGTGGAGGGGCTGCTGAGATACCAAGGTGACTGCACCTGCTTCCTAGGGGCTTAGAGGCTAGCTGGGGAGAAGCACAGTTAATATGCAGTTAAAAAAAGATAGCTTCAAAGACTTGGAAAAAATTATATTAAGTGAAGTAAGCCAGGCTCAAAGAAACATAGGTCCCATGGTTTCCCTTATTTGCAATAACTAGTATATGTCTGAGTCAAGCAGAAAAGGTCAGATAAGTCGATGTTAGGTGAAATGAACCCCAAGATAAGTATTCAAATGTTTTTTCTTTCTTGAGATTGTTTCTAACATATTTATAAGATGATTTCTTTGTTGCTTTGTATGTCCCTCCCCCACAGTATAACCCCTGCTTTGATTGTATTTGATGTTGGTATAATTTGTGGAGGGGAAGGGAAAAAACAAACCGTTTAAATAGGGACACATGTGGACCCACTGCAACAAGGAGATGTACAAATCGTTATGTCGAAAACGAACTTTACAACTTTTGGGGGGAGAGGAGGATGGGAAGGGGAAAAAAAGGATGAAGCAACAATGCTAGATAAGAAATGTACTCATTACCTGGCCCATGTAATTGTAACTCCTCTGTACAGAATTTCACAATAAAAAAATTGAAAAAAAAATAAGGATAGTTTCAAGTAAGACTTTCAGAGGTTAAGATGCTGCTCAGCCTTCCATGATTAATCTTACAGTGCTTTGTCTGGATTTAATTGGAGTTCAAGGAGAGAAAAGTGAACACTGTCCCCAAGTAGACTCATGAAAGAAAACACAAGAACAAAGCAGAATTCCAGACAACTGGCCAGTCCAGTGCATTACCACCAGTGACTGACTGTATCATTGAAACCACGGGGCACCTAAGCCCAGAACAGGGTCAGGAGGTTGTAAATCAGATGTAGGAAGGAGAACCTCAGATATTAGGGCACTAAGAATCAGAGGAACTGCTCGATGACTGCATTATGCAACCTGAATCATCACTAATTTTAAAAAGACGCAGTATCCAAATATTTGTGATGTGTACAGCCTAGGAGGTTTGGGGAGAAGAATCCAATCCTGTGCCCTTATCAGCATCTTGTCAGCCCTGCCCAGCCCCTTTTTCCTCCCTCCATCTCCATAGTGCACTACTCCATGCTTCCCCTTCAAGTCTGCCTTCCTCTTAAAAGACACCTGTGATTATATCTGGAGCCCACCTGGCTTATCCAGATATCTTCATTTGAAGGGCCTTTGACTTTCTCTCATTTGTAAAGTACTTCTTGGACTAACGTTCATAAGTGCTAGGGATGGGGACATGGACATCTTTGGGGGCCACCGTTCAGCCGAGTGGCACGCTGCAAGTAAAACAACTCTGCACCATGCACTGTGAGGCTTAACCAAGGCAGGCAAGCAAGTAGCATCCTCTCAAAGGAAGGGTTCTTAATATAGAACGGTGGCCGTCAGGCACAGGTTGCTCTTCTCCTACCCAAGCCTCTCACTGACATCCCAACTCTTCCCTCCACAGGTTGCCTTGGATTCAGTCACCTGCATTTGGGGCATCAAAGTGGAGAGAACAGAAATGTGGGTAGGAAAATAACCATGAAGATCAGTACAATAAGGGAAGATATTCTAGTTTCATTTTCCATTTGAAAATTTATTTTGAGTACTCTCTCCATCTTGGCACAGGCTTAGAAAAAGAGAAAAAAAATACCTAACATCTCATAGCCAATATACACACACTGTAACAATTGGACAAATTACTCTTGGTTCTTTTCATTATGTATTAAAAAGCCCTTTTTTAAAAAGACGAGGTTGACATAAAACTACAATTTAGCCATTTAAAGTTGCACAGTTGCTGGGTGAGGTAGCTTACAGCTGTAATCCTAGCTACTCAGGAGGCTGAGATCTGAAGATCAGGTTCAAAGATAGCCAGATCAGACAAATCTGAGACATTTTTATCTACAATTAGCCAACAAAAAGTCAGAAATTAAAGCAAAGTTCATGTGGTAGAGCACCAGCCTTCAGCAAAGAAATTAAGCAAGAGCTCAAGGTCCTGAGTTCAAGCCCATTATTGGCAAAAAAAACCAAAAACCAAAATCTGTACATCTTAGGTGCCTTAGCATATTTATTCATCACTACCATCTAATTTCAGAACACTGCAAAAGAAAACCTGCATTTATCTAGTAGGAACTCTCCCTCACTATCACCCCACAAGCCCTGACAACCACTCGTTTCTTTCCATGGACCTACCTATTCACATAAATGTGATCATAGGATGAAACCTTTTTTGTCTAGCTCCTTTTCAACTTAGCACAATGTCTTCAAGATTTAAACCCATGTAATAGCATGGACCAGCACTTCATAACTTTTTTTGTTGTTGTTGTTGGTCGTGGGGCTTGAACTCTGGGCTTAGGCGCTGTCCCTGCATTCTTCAGCTCAAGGCGAGTGCTCTACCACTTGAGCTACAGCGCCACTTCCGGTTTTCTGGTGGTTTATTGGAGATAGGAGTCTCACAGTCTTTCCTGCCCGGGCTGGCTTTCAACCGAGATCATCAGATCTCAGCCTCCTGAGTAGCTAGGATTACAGGATTACTGGTGCCTGGCATTCATAACTTTTTAAAATCAAATATCCATTCATCACTCAGCCACATTTTGGCTGTTAGGAAGCAATGCTGCAACTATACTCATTAGCAAGATTTTCATGTGAATATCATTTTCCACTCTCTTGGCTAAATTCCTAGGAGTAGAATTACTGGACTTTATGGTAAGCTCTAGAACTTTTTGAGGAACTGCTAGGCTGTATAAGCATTAGATATAATCAGGGCAAGAAGCCAGTTTGGTACCTTTTATATTAAGATTGTTCTTATTTAGTCAGACCACTTCAAAAGTAGTTCTTTTCTAAACTTAGGCACATTCCTGTTCACTTTGATATAAATTATATGTCTAGTCAAGGCTGTTTTGCATTGTTCATATGGAATGGCTGGGATGTAGATTAAATCTTAAGTGGAGGAAATGCCAACCACCTGTGAACGCCAACTACAAGGTGTAGGGAGAGACCAGCAGCACCTCCCTGCAGTTCCTGTTTGAGGCACTGATCCCCGCATGTTCTTCCCAGCACACCCCATTTGCTGCTCATGGAGGAGAGTAGAGAGGCTGTCAGGAAGCCCTGGATGTCAGCGTCCAGTCCACACCCACCTGCCCGCTTCTCTCTTTCAGTAAAGACGTGAGGCTGCCGGCTGGGCTTCAGCACTCCCTGGCTGTGGAAGCCGAAGCGCAGAGACAGGCCAAAGTGCGGGTGAGCCAGGACCGGGCACCCCACCCTCCACTGAGCTGTTTCTTTGAGAAACACCACAGAACCTAAAGGCAGGCCTGCTTGCTCACCTTCCCTTCATGCCCGCGCTGGAGGAATCTGGCTTGCATCCCCACCACTCGGCTGAAGTTGCTCCCAGGGTGGTCACAGCCTCTGATCTGTGAAAAGCCTGCCCCTCTCCCCAAAGCTGCTGCCAACAGTGGCTTCTGCCCCCCCCTTTCCTTAGAAACATCTCCCCCCCCCCCATCCCTCTTCTCACACAGGCATCTCTCCTTGAGTACTCTCAGCCACCTGTTCCTGCTAGGTACAGGAATAGGTTACAGATGAAGGAATAAAGGGAGGCAGAGTTCTCAAAGGGAGGCAGATTTCTCTCAAAGAACGGAGTAGGTGAAGGAGAAAAATCCCTAACCACAAGGGAGAGCCGATCACTTTGGGACACTATGAGAAAGTGCAGAGAGAGGTGTCCTCTGGCAGAGTTGTTTCAAGATAACTGAGCGTCATCTTCCCAGCCTGTTTCCAGGTGACATTTGGCTACTAAGTTATCTATTTGTTTGGGGGAGATGGGGATTGGGGCTTGACACTAAGAGCCTTGAGTTTGTTGGTCAAGTGCCCCCTTGAGCACCCCGTGTTTTTTTTGCTTTAGTTATATTTTTTCAGATAGTGCCTCATGCTTTTGTCTAGATCAGCCTTAAATCATGAATCTTTCAGCCCACCTCTCAAGTAGCTGGGATTATAGATGTGAACTCAACTTTTTTTTTCCAGTAGTAAGTTTTAAACTCAAGACCTCGTGCTTGCTGGGAAGGTGCTCCCAGCCATGTCCCTGTGTCCTGCCTATTTGTTTGGACCAAGTTGAAATGAACCAATTCACGTTCCAGGCCTTTGCCTGAACACTAGCCAGCTTTTCTTCCAGACAGCAAAATTCTACTTATTTTTCAAGCTCACTAGACATTAGTAATTCTTCTAACACTTTGCTTTACTTGTCATGGCCTTGGACAAACTGTCTTAAGTTGAACTGATAACAGTATCTTACCACTCCATATCCTTCTAAAAGGATGCTGACTGAATTTGTTCCTCGGTGTTGCCACCTCAGAGATGTACAGTGCTTGTTGGCGGAATCACAACCAATAGTGAGTGAAAGCTTCACGAGTGAAGCATAATCACTTTGCCTTTCTTCTTCTATTTTTCAGATGATCGCTGCAGAAGGAGAAAAGGCTGCCTCCGAGTCCCTAAGGACGGCAGCTGAGATTCTGTCAGGCACCCCAGCTGCCGTCCAGCTTCGATATCTGCACGCCCTTCAGTCATTGTCCACAGACAAACCTCCCACTGTGGTTTTACCTTTGCCATTTGATATGCTAAATTTCCTGTCTTCTCCCAGCAACAGAACTCAAGCAAGCATCCCCTTGCCAAGTTCTCCCAAATCTGTAGAGCCACTAAATCCCAAGAAGAAAGACTCTCCCATGCTATAAAGCCACACCCGAGAGGCAGCATTCAGTCCTCCTCCTCTGCCCTTCTTTGGTTACCAAATGGAACATTCTCACGCATTATGTCACAATGTGGCCAGTACTAAGAACACAGTGACATAATGACAGAGAAGCAATCTAACAAGTTTAGGTCATCCTGAAAGAATACTTCTGGAAAGATCTTTGATCGATATTCTCATCTGGACAGATTTTAATGTCTAAATGTAGTTCAATTTTTACTGAAGACTTAGTTCAGGTATCTTTTTGACTACTAGATATTCTTTAGCCTCTTTAACAGCCCCTTTGTAGCTGCCACAGCCCTGTCTCTGAGCCCTTACCACAAGATGCTTAAGATGTAGGCTTCTCCCAGTACACTCCCAATTTTTCAACGTCTTGTCTAGTATGTCCTCCTCTCACATGCAGTCTATGTTCCTCATCCCCAGCGCTGATAGTCTCACTGCAATGACAGCTCCTCCATGGACACAAGAAAGAGATATACAAAACTTACACCTGACTGGAGAATGTAAATACAGTTCTTTGTATGGGCTTTGCTGTGTCAAATAGAAAAATCAATAAAAGGACAAAAAATGTCTTATATTGGTGCTTTAAGATGTGAGGAAGAATCACTATAAATAGGTTGTGTGTATATAATTTATCAGATTGCCGTCAAATCCTTGAAGTCAGGTGGGGGTAAGGGAAGTTGGTGGACCTGCTTAGCAATCTCAAGTGAAAACTTGCCTTGAGGTTCTGAGAGATTGGCTCACCATATTTGAGGCAGGGAAGTTCCGATGAGCTCTAGGTGCTGCTTCCTATCAGTGCAGCTAGAGGGCACCAGCTCAGGCTTGGATAGCAAGCATTTCAGTTTTGTAGGTAGGCAGGCTCTAGGGTGTAGGCTACAGCAGCTATCCTTATAGTATGTGTGTGTGCGTGTGTGCCCATGTGCATATGTGCTATACTGGGGTTCAAACACAGGGACTGGGCAACTGTCTCTTAGTTTTTTTCTAAAGGCTGGCACTCCACCACTTGAAACACAACTCCATTTCTGGCTTCTTAATGGTTTATTGTAGGTAAAAGTCTCATGGACTTCCACGCCGACTCCAGTGGAGTCTGCTTAGCATGGGAAACCATCTATCAGACCTAAGATAGGGGCTTCAGAGACCTATCTCTGAGTTTTGGGACTTCACCGAAGTCTACCTCAGAGAATGGGGCTTTACAGAAACCTATCTCCAAGTTTTGGGACTTCACCGAAGTCTACCTCGGAGAATAGGGCTTCTAAGAGGCCTACTCCTGGAAAGGCTGGCAAACCCCTGGGAAAGATGTGTTTCTGCCTTTCTTTTCCTCATAAGAGTGCCTATTAATCTTTTACTGTTTCTGCTGTTCATTGTACTTACTCATTGTCAACATTCCTTTATTCAAAGCTCTTTCTTAAGAGTGTTGACAACTCCAATATCTGATGAGTGTCTTAAAAATATGACTAACTCACCAGAGTTAAGTGCTAACCTAAAACCCCTTATGGAGGCTAGTAGACAAGTCATAAGTAAATATTGGGGGTTTCACAAAGTCACTTCAGCAGAAGGAATTGTTTGTGAGAGATTTGCAAGAAGCTGTAGGCGCGGCTAGAACAGAAAGAATGTATGGCAATTGCTGAGATAACTACTTAGGAGAAAGAACTTCCTGTTACTCTCTTTCATTTACTAAGAGACTTGCTAGATCTAGGCCTCCGTGACCTTACTATTAAAGAAGGAACAGGAAAAATCTTGTGGGATAATTAAGGCCTCTAAAGAAATAAGGTAATGGTTAGTTGGTGACAAACATCGAAACCCATTATATTTCTTAGAGATAAGCCGGAAACAAGTGCCTTTCAGGCGACCATCTGGTGACCACCTAAGAATGAAGCCCTGCAGCAAGATTGTGTAAGCTTTTGCCTTTTCAGGCGACCAGCTGGTGACCATCCAAGAATGAAGCCTTGCAGCAAGATTGTGTAACCTTTTGCCCCTTTCTTATGAAGACTTCTGTTATAAAAGTTTGTTATCCTCTGCATTAAATCGCACTCAGCACTCAGCATCCACTCCTAATGTGTGTGAGTTGTCTGTTTGCCATCTCCCCATCCTATTCCAGGTTCCTCCCTTAGGTGTCCTCCGTCGTCCCGACAGAACCTGGTCCGCGGCAATGGACTTTCCTGCCCAGGCTGGTTTTCAACTATGATCCTCATATCTCATCCTCTTGAGCAGTAGGCATGAGCTACTGGCACCTGGCCTATCAAGTCCCTTGCTTCATGTGAGAAAATGCTGGTAGGTGAGATACTATTTAGGAGACCAGAAATGGGCAGACTGTACTCTAGAGCTTTGGGGCCTACAGTAGAACTGGTAGCTAGAGAAAGCCAATGCTGTGGTTTGAATGAGTATCCTCCTAAGGTCCATGATCCCTAAGGCTTAATCCCAGGGGTGGGAGTCACTGGGGGTTATAGAACCTTAGGGCCTACCGCATTATGCTATTAAAGGAGGTTGTAGGGCTCTGGTCTCTTCCTGTTCTTTCTCTTTTGTTTTCTGGCTCACAAAATGAATGTTCTAGGGTCATCAAAGGCCCAAAGCAATGGATTACTCAATGGATTGGAACCTCCAGAACTGTGAGCCAAATGAATCTTTTTTCTTTATAAGTTAATTCACCTCTAGCACTTCACTTCTAGTAGTGATGGAAAACTATGCAGCCAAGAATATGAGAAATTGTGTGCTACCAAGTGCCACACAAGTAACATGACCACAGTCAATTCCCTGTGCTTTTCCAAAATCCTTTCAATGAGTTGAGCTGGCAAGAGTGGGTTCCTGTGGCTTGTAACCAAACAACTCCAACACAAATACCTCATTCTAACTGAGCTAGTAGTGGATATAGCTCTGGCATTGACACCAAACCTTCTACTCAATGGATTGATGTAGTGTTTGACACATCCTAAGGGCAAGGAAGGCTCTTGTGTTTAGAGATGGTAGCTACTGATTTGGATAAAAATGACTACTCATTCCCACAGACTGGGAAATTAATTTTAAAAAATCTGCAGTCATGTAAAACAAAAAAGTTCCCAAATCTGCTAGAGCCATAGTGTTGCCTGTCAGTTAGGCCATGAATATAGCCAAGTGTCTAAAGGGGGGCTGGGAAGGTGGCTCAGTGGTAGAGCGCTTGCCTTGCAAGCTCGAGGCCCTGGGTTCGATTCCTCAGCACCACATAAGCAAAAAGAAAAAAGCTGGAAGTGGCGCTGTGGCTCCAGTGGTAGAGCGCTAGCCTTGAGCTGAAGAGCTGAGGGACAGCACCCAGGCCCAGAGTTCAGGCCCCACGACCAGACCCCAAAAAAAAAAAAAAAGTGTCTAAAGGAGTCCATGCTTTCTTTCCTCAGAAGGAAAGGATAGAATTGCCCTAATTTATCCAGCAAGTATTGCTGAGGTGGAGCCTAAGCAATGTTGAACCCACCTCTCACAATCTGATGATGGCCAGGAGAGGCCTAGGCAGGCAGATGTGAATTTGAAGCTGGAGGTAGAAGTGAGCCCTGGCTGTGTGACTTCCCAGCACATCTGTTTGTCATTTGCAACTTTTTTCTGCAGGAAAATCAATTCTGCATCCCTACATGGATTTGGAATGGTGACCAGAACAGACAAATAAGGTGGTAAAATAAAGGAAAAAAAGGAATTCATCTGAGCCAAAGCATAGTAGCTTTTGCTGTTGTACAACAGTCTAGCTATGAGTCCAGCAAACTGTACGCTCTGGCACCAGTCAGCTCTGTGGCCTCAGTGAGGCTTCAGTTTCATCTTCTGATTTCCCTGTGTATTCATAGCATCACTGTGAAGATCAGAGAAAAAGTATAAAGTTTTTTAAATTTTATTTTCCAGACTTCTCTATGGAGTTCAAAGTCTTCAAAAAGACATTATCTTCTTCTTCGCAGACATTTGTCACAAACCTTTCAGGAAGTCAAGCAAAGAGGCTAGCAAACTTTTGCATAAGCTGTTTTTAATCTGGGAAGCAAACAAATACACTATCTCCACCACAGTCATGGCTGTTCTTTTAAAGAGGAAATGCTCTTGGCTTGTATAGTGTGGCTTTGTAGCTGTTAAAAGGGAGTCTGCCCTGCTGTGGAGCAACATCTGGGTATGTTCAGGGGTCACAAGCCACTGTGAGCCCCAAGGCTCACTGCTTACTACTTGGATTTGGTCTTGTTACTGGATTTAGAATGGGATTTTGATTCACCCACCTTGCGTGGTCCTCCTATAAAAAGATAAAGACAATTAGAGTATTGTAGTAATAATATCTCGACTAAGTGCTTTTTAACTTTATTTTTGCTGGTCCTGGGGCTTAAATTCAGGGCCTGGGTGCTATTCCTGAGCCTCTTTGTGCTCAAGGCCAGCACTCTACCAAATGAGCCACAGTGCCACATCTGGCTTTTTCTGAGTAGATTTTTGGAAATAAGCGTCTCACGGACTTTTTTTTTGCCTGGGCTAGCTTCAAATTGCAATCCTCAGATCTCAGCCTTCTGAGTAGCTAGGATTACAGGAGTGAGCCACTGGTGGTCCAGCTAGCTTTTGTTTTTCAATTCCATTTTGTTGAGTAACCCAGAAGATACAAACAAGCCAAAACTTTTATTCTAAATTGATTATTGAGATACAGCAGGCATTTCACAAAGTTTAGGTGTTCTAATTCTTTATCCTGCAGTGGGAGACTATGTAGTCACACAGCAAAAAAAGAAAGAAAAAGAAAAAGACTTGCTTGGTGGGAAAAGATCCCAATAGTTTTCAGAAAATTCTTTAGTCTATTCCTGGACCCCTGCTATCCCCTATTCTCTCTCTCTCTCTACTCTCTCCAGCATATATATATATATATATATATATATATATATATATACATATATATATATATATATACATATATATAGAGAGAGAGAGAGAAAGAGGTTAGATGGATAGATAGATAGATAGATAGATAGATAGATAGATAGATAGATAGATAGATAGATAGATTATACTTAAGCTCCATGCCTGGGCTGGGCTCTGGCCTCTGGCCCAGGAGCCTGCGCTCCCTGGCCAGGGATACAAAAAATAACTCTGTAACACCAGCTTTCCAAGTTGAACCCTTCAGACTGATTGCTGCCACCTCCATCTCACATTAGTCACCTGTGTCTATACTTTTAGGATACTTTTCCCATTTCCAGTTGTAGGCCCAGTGAAAAATCATGTTCCCTTCAATTCCTTTCTTCATTCATGGCTGGCAGCACAGTGATTTGCTGATTATTAGAAAGACTGACATAAAAACAAAAGAATTATGTTCCCTGGTCTGCCTGATCTCTCTAAAGTCCAGTACTTACAGTGTCCTTTTTAACCACACGTGATTTTCCATTCCTTCACTGAAATGGAAAACAGTTTTCACTACATGGACCCATACAAATATAGCAGTGTCTGATATAGCTGTGCTTCTCAAGGGGCTACCTGCTAAGATAGGAGTCTGACTTGGGGGTCTCCTAGAAACTGTTCTAGTCATCCACATGGCCTGGAGATTCCCTTGCTTGGGCCAGCTCTCCTTAAGCTTCATAAAGCTTCTTACCTTTCACTTTTGAAGCTTCTGAAATGACTTTGATGGTGTTATCTGGAATGAATGACTTAAGGTGAGGTGTTTATATAGGTCATTGCTTGCAGCTAAGGAGAACTAGATATACTTATCTACCTTAACTCAGGTAAGAGCTTTGTGGAAATGGGCAATATTAAAGTCCCTCATTCCATAGTGAGGTAACTTCTCCAGTAGCATACAACTTTTTATTTTTTCTTTTTTTTTGGTCCGGTCATGGGGCCTGAACTCTGGGCCTGAGCACTGTCCCTCAGCTCTTCAGCTCAAGGCTAGTGCTCTACTACTTGAGCCACAGCGCCACTTCCAGCTTTTTTCTTTTTGCTTATGTGGTGCTAAGGAATCGAACCCAGGGCCTCAGGCATGCAAGGCAAGTGCTCTACCACTGAGCTACCTTCTCAGCCCCATATAACTTTTTTTTATGTGGTTTGCATACTCATCTCTCTAAATCTGGAAATGGTCTAGTTTTCAAATGATCAGGATAATTGACTCAATGATTCTACTGCATCCAGAATTTGGGAGAATGGAATGTTTTAAAATTCATGAAAACAGTTCACCAATATTCAGAACCTAAAGCTAAAGGACTGTCACACTTGAATAAATAACATTTCACCAGTTCAAAGCTGACAGAAGAGAAAATGGCCTCACACTCCTCCTCTACATTGGCACCCTCTACCTGGGCCTGGAGACTGTGAGTTTGGCTCTCTTCTTTGCTTTTGCTGGAGGTGAAATAAGAACAATAGGAGAAAGCTGAAGTAGATATTTCCCCCTTGAACCTGGAGCTGTTCTGGGAACATACCATAGTATGGGGATGAAAGTAAAAATCAAAACTATAATCTCTAACATTTGAGGTACTGAGTGAGAATTACCTGTAGGCAGACTACAGCACTAAATAGAGGTAAGAAAATGAAAAGGTTAATTCCTTTCCTGCAGAACTAGAGTAGGTTTTCTTTTAAAAAAAAATAGACAATCCAACAAGTACCAAACCATTAAATAAGGACGAAATTCTCCATAACCTTCATTACCCAGAGACAATGTCTATCACTGTTTGTTCATGTTTCTTTCTGGTATTCTTTGTAGCCCTAAAAAAATTGTGTCATATTTTATTTCTTTCTTTCCTTTTTCTTTTCTTTCTTTTTTTTTTTTTTTTTTGTGCTAGTCCTGGAACTTGAACTCAGGGCCTGGGTGCTGTCTCTGAGCTTTTTTACTCAAGGTTAGTGCTCTACCAGGTAAGCCACAGCACCATTTCTGGCTTAAAAAAATATTATTAGAAATAAAAGTCTCATAGACTTCCCTGCCTGGGCTAACTTTGAACTGAGATCCTGGCACCTGGCTCATATTCTATTTCTGCATGGGTGCGTGTGTGTTTGTGTACGCATACACGTGCATGCACACCAGTAGTGGGGGTTGAATTCCAGGCGCCATATCTTGGGTTTTTCACTCATGGCTGGCCCTTTACTACCTGAGCCATGCCTTTACTTCCAACTTTTTAATTTGGTTAACTGGAAATAAGTCTCAGGGATTTTCCTTTAGAGTTGGCTTCAGCCTCCTGAATACTTGTAATTACAGACATGAGCCACCAACTCCAGGCCATATTCTAGTTGTTATATTATATTATATATATATATATATATATATAATTTATTATTATTATTTTTTGTTGGTTGTGGGGCTTGAACTCAGGAGTCTGGGCACTGTCCCTCAGCTCTTTTGCTCAAGGCTAGTGCTCTGTTACTTCAAGCTACAGCTCCACTTCTGGTTTTTGAGTGGTTAATTGGAGATAAGAGTCTCTCAGGGATTTCTTGGCCTGGGCTGGCTTCAAACTCTGATCCTCAGATCTCAGCTTCCTGAGTAGCTAGGATTACAGGAGTAAGCCACTGGTGCCTGGCTGCATTTGATATTTTAACAAAAAAAAAATCCTGTTATTACAAGCTCTTTGTAAAATCATTGTAATAGTTGTATGGTATTCAAGTATCCTGACAGAAAAAAAATTTCATTTAATCTTTCTTCCATGATTAAAAAAGTAGGTTGTTTCTATTTTTGCTATTACACTTAATACACTGAACACTCTGTACATTAATTTTTTTCTTGTATTTAGGATTTTTTTCTGCAGTGCTGGGGATCAAACCCAGGACCTTGACACTCATGTTAGGCAAGTGCTCTACCACTGAGCTATATTACAGCTCCTAAGATTGTTCAATTTTACTTTATCGTATTCTTTGAGATGGTATCTTGCTACATTGCCCATACCAGTCTCAAACTTGTTGACTCAAGCATCTTCCAGCCTCAGCCTCGAGTAGCTTGACAGTAGATGCACATCATCCTGCCCAAGTATTTCTTTTTTCTTTTCTTTTCCTTTTTTTTTTTTTTTTGGGTCTGGTCGTGGGGACTGAACTCTGGTCCAAGGCGCTGTCCCTCAGCTCTTCAGCTCAAGGCTAGCGCTCTACCACTTGAGCCACAGTGCCCCTTCTGGCTTTTTTTCTTTTTTCTTATGTGGTGCTGAGAAATCGAACTCAGGGCCTCATGCATGCAAGGCTCTACCACTGAGCCACCTTCCCAGTCCCTGCCCAAGTATTTCTTTAGAGTCTAGTCTCAGGACTGAAGTTACTAGATAGAAGTATATGAACACTTTAAAGGACTATCCCGCAGACTAACGAATTCTATTCTAAAAGGTTAACCTGCTTTTCTTCCCATATGTATTATCTGCAAAACCATGTCGCGCCACTTGTGTGTGAGTATGTGTAGTACTGAGGTTTGAACTCAGGGCCCTGCACTTTTCTAAGGAGGTGCTGTACCATCTCCAGCCCTTTTTTGTGCTGGTGTGGATGTACCACAATGCCAGGGTATAAAACTATGCCCAGGTATTATTTGAGAAAAGAGTTGCACGAATTTTTGTGTCCAGACTACCTCAAATTGGGACCCTCCTAAGTAGCTTGAATGACAGGCATGAGCCATGGTGCTACTTCTAAGTTGCTACTTCTGATAAGCAACTTTCATTTTGAAAAATCTCTGCCAGGTTTTTTTCTTATTTTTCTTTGGTTCTTAGTTTTCTTATTTTTCTTTGGGGAGGGACAGGGGGGCAGTACTAGGATTTGAACTCAGGGCCTAATGCTTGCCAGACAGATACTATACCACTGAGCCATTCCTCCAACAAAAGCTATTGCTATTTATTATTATTATTATTACTAGTATAGCACTGCAGACTTTGTACTTGTTAGATAGGCATTTTGCCATTTAAGCCACACTAGCCATCTGGCAATTTTTAAAGTACAGACTGTATTTCAGTTAGTTTATTCATCTACAATTGTGAGTTGTTTTTCCATTTTGTTAATTGTGTCAATAACATAATCAAATGTATACACCCACCTGTGGCTGCCTTTGAGAAATACAGACTAAGACCATCAGCACTAAAGTCACAAAAGCTCTTTTAAAATATTTGTGTGTTGGGCTGGGACGGTGGCTCAGTGGTAGAGTGCTTGCCTTGCATGCATGAGGCCCTGGGTTCCATTCCTCAGCACCACATAAGCAGAAAAAACAGTAAGTGGTGCTGTGGCTCAAAGTGGTAGAGCACTAGCCTTGAGCTGAAGAGCTGAGGGACAGCGCCCAGGCTCTGGCCCAGGCCCCACGACAGACAAAAAAAAATTATGTGTGTGTATGTATTTGTGTGCTAGTCAAGTTTTATCTCATAAATAAAACCTAAATAAAGCAAAATAAGAAAGCAGCTCTTACCTTTCTTCTTACGTTTTGCGCAAGTTTCTAGTGGCTTGGCTCCTTCATCTTCCTCCTCCACTTCTCCCTCGTCCTCCTCAACTTTCACTTTCTTAATTTGTTTTGCTTCTGTGACTTCTTTTTCTTCGTTGTTTTGTTCTTTCTCTTCTTTTTCTTCGTTGATTTGTTCTTTCTCATTTTCTTTTTCAGGTACTTTTTCAGGTACTTCTTGTATCTCCTCCTTTTTAGAGCTCATGACTATTTCCTTTAGTTCCTTCTCCAAGTTTTTATTCCTTATGAGTGTAAACTGAAGCTGTTCATTTACCTTATCAAACTTTTCCTCTGCCTGTTTGGCTCTGCTTTCAACCTCTCTGGTGTGGATGAAGTTCAGTGAAACACAACAAAATGGAGACGGGTGGAAATATGTTTGATATAGAAACTCATTTTGTAAAAACCAACAAAAACAAAGCAGTGGGGACTAGATGAATCTTTCTAATGGGTACAAATACAGAAAGCAAGAGTTTCACTGATTAACCAAGAACAGAGGTACCAGAGTTACTCTTGTTACATTGGGGTTGACATCATGCTATGATTTAAGAATACAACATATTTATCACTTCTTATGCAAATCTGACTTTTGGGTATTTGAAATTTTCCATGAATAGCCAGGGAATCCCCTTTCAGTAGTTAACTTTAGCTTCATGTAATTGATGTGATCCAACAAACTAATAGTGTCCCTTCTTCTCAGTACTTTTAAAACCAAAGTTTTATATGTCTTATAAAAACAAGCATAAAACCAAGTTTTATAGTTCTTATACTCCAGAAAAGATGCACTACCTACCTACTTAAGTATGTGATATATGTCTATGTGACCATATTCTTCTCCTAGGATCCTTAGGAATTCTAACTGCCTATTAGTATTTCCCCCTCCAGTTCCATTTATTTCAAGTAGTCACTTAGAAACATACTGAAGCCAGGCACTGGTAGCTTCATCCTGTAATACTTGCTACTCTAGAGAAGGAGATCTGAGGATCAATGTGTAAAGCAGCCTGGAAAGGAAAGCCAGCCATGAAGCTGTGGCTTAAGGATACAGTACCAGTTTTGAACGCAAAAGCTAAGGAACAGCACATAGCCTCTAAGTTCGAGCCCCAGTACTGGCACAAAAGAAAATAAATATGCTGAAATGGATTACTCCTACTCCCTCAACATAAACATATATACACCTTGACTTCCTTCATCGCTACATCTCTACTGTAAGGATAGATGTTCCTATGATAATAGTATAGTTCACTGCCTCTTGAAGATTCATAAATACCCATCCCCAAATAAAGCAAACAGAACAGACAAAAGTAGGCCAATAGTGCAGTTTTTCAGCTAAACCCTCTGGCTAGCAGTCTTTATCCTCTGACCATTGTGATCATACTTACATTAACTTCACCTGCATGTGTTCCATTACAGCCATTAATTCAATATACTTTTGGGCCAATGTGCCTTTGCCAGCCGCTTTTCTCTGACAAAAGGAAATACATGACACAAATGAATCAAGAGCCCAATATTAATATTTTACTTCTAAATGTCTGGGGTCAAGCCCTCCAATATACTTTCTTTACTCATAATTATCGAGTAGATCATTAAGCTCATTTTTAACAACCAAACTAAAAATAGTTGGATTGTGGCCAAATCATACAGTGGCTTCCAAGTTATTTATAACCACAGTGTGACACAAATTTGTTGTGTTGTTCATTCAATTATCAAAATGAAGTAGAGAAATCAGTACGAGCTAAAAGGAACAAGGAAAAAATGTTTTAAAATAAAGAGAAGGGTGAGTACCAGTGGTTCATGCAACAATCCTAGCTACTTTGGAAACTGAGATCTGAGGATCATGGTTCAAAGCCAGCCCAGGGAGGAAAGTCCATGAGACCCTTATCTCCACATAAGTACCAAAAACCAGAAGTGGAGCTGTGGATCAAGTAGCAGAGCTCCAGCCATGAGCAAAAAATGTTCAGAGACAGTGCCTAGGCCCTGAGTTCAACCCCTAGTACCAGCACAACTACAGAGGGAGGGAGGAAGAGAGGAAGAAAGAAAGGGAGAAAAAGAAGATAAACACTTTTCTCTAATAAATAAAATTAAAAGTAGGTGCCAGAGGCTCATGCCTGTAATCCTAGCTACTCAAGAGGCTGAGATCTGAGGATTGCTGTTCATAGCCAGCCTGGGCAAAGAAGTCCTCGTAAGACTCTTATCTCTAATTAGCCACTCAAAATCTGGAAATGGGGCTGTGGCTCAAAGTGGTAGAGCACTAGCTTTGAACAAAAGAACTCAGGGACTGTGCCCAAGCACTCAGTTCAAGCCCTGCAACTGATAAAAAATAAGTAAGTAAAGATTGGAGCCTAACTATACCTATCTTCTTATTATTTATTTATTTCATTAAGCATGTAATATTGCAGAAACAAGTACAAATTTTAAACTCCTTAGGGAAAGTTCAGTTAAAGTATACATCTTGTTGGGAAAGATTTATTTTGAATCTAGATATGGTATTGAAACAAAATAAGAGCAAAGTGAGAGGAGAAATTGGAGGACAAAAACATATAAGCATATTTTCAAATAAACATTATATTTCCCCAGAACTTTTAAAAATTACATTCATAAACTTTAAATTGTGCCCCTCGGTGGCATGAAGTTGCATGTCATTCTGTTCTTTGTCCATGTATTCCTTGTAGCCTTCCTATTCTACAACTCGAGTCTCAGAGATATATGGCAAATTACACCTGCAGACCACAGGCTTTTGTCTCTCTGCCCTTTCTTCCGTCTTTCCCTTCCTTCCCCATCCCCCCATTTCCTGGCTCCAGAGCCTCCCTCTGATTCCTGCTGTGGTTGGCTCAGCAAGGTCCTAACTTCGGCAAGAGGGCTTTGTCTGGGACTGGTGATTCTTTTTTTTTTTTAAGACAGGACTCATGATACTTCATTCCATTTATACTGTTTCTCACATCTTTGACTCACAGTCTTAATGACTGGCATACTAATATATTATTTTTAAAACTTGTTTAAAAAGGTTCTACTTTGGGAAATGTATTTGTAATGCCCAACTTGTACAAATCCTCACTCCAATCTTGCTCTCCACATAACTACTTCTTTCTACCAAGATTGGATCACATCGCCCATAGCCTCCCTGGGTATACATCAGTGCAACTTGTTTCTACTTTGGGACTGACCTCAACCTAAGAGATCTGGCTGCTATTCACTGCTACTCTGTCATAGTCACCACCTATATACCACCACCTCCCAATATAAAGGACCCTTAACAATTTTAATGGCTCTTAACTTTAGAATTGATAAAAAACCTATTCACCTCTACCCTCAATTCAAGAAAATACACATGAGCATACACATAAAATGTTGCATTCAGTTTCTGCAGATTGATGGAATGAGGCAAATCTACAGACTCCTAAAAAGCAGCTTTCTGTGGAGAACCTGATGAGCCTGACAAGTCTACCATTGACCTAAATGAAATTTCTATGGGGAAATTTAAAATCTTGTTTATCACTAAATTCCCACAGCAGTAAGTTTCTGTACGTTTCCAAAATCCCAACAACCTTGTAGTTGGTATGTGTTATCACAGCTCTCAATAAAACCTGTTGAATGGATGTCTTTGAAAACTGCTCAGATATTGACCAAAAGATTGTTAAACTAAAGAGAGGAATGAAATTCTGATATTAAAATAAGGTTTAAAGATTAAAAGTTTTTGTAAAGTTTTTGTAAAGTGAAAGGTTAAAAAAAAAAAAAAGGCTGGGGGGAGGGTTGGAGACATGGCCCCAGCTCATTTGAAGAGTGCTAGACAATGAACAAAAAAGGGTCAGGTACTGAGTTCAAGTATCTGTTTCAACCAAAAGACACAGAGAGTTTTCCAGGGATTATGCAAGAAGGAAAAACTGTAAAATGCATTATGGAACTGAATGTTATGTTATATTCACGACACTGATGACACCCATGTGTTAAGTTCACTTTAATTTTTCTAGTTGGGTTTCAGATACATACCCAGGATGTCAAGACATCTGCTGCATCTAGAAACTTGGAATGAATATTTTTATCTTTGCCAAGGAATCGAACAGTTCTTTCCTTGTTTGTAGATGTTGAAGGTTCCTATAGTACAGAAAACGAAGGACCTGTTAGCCAGCTTGACAAAAGCATGTCAAGTAACCTGAAGTTTCCATTTTGTCTGAAGCTTTAAATGTGCATTTGCTTTCATCATTCTGCAGATGGTTTGGTTGCTGCTATTTTTGTTTGGTTTGGTGTGGGTTTTTTTACTAGTAGTAGACCTTGCACTATCACTCAGCTTTTTCACTCTTACCTGGCATGCTACCATTTGATCTATGTCTCTAGTTTTCTAGTAAATTGGAGATGGACTTTTCTACCTGGCTGGCTTTGACCCATGATCCATAGATCTCATCCTCCTGAGTAGCTATGATTATAGGCATGAGTCACTAGCACTGACCTTCCTTGGGCCTTTTTTGAAGGTTTGCCCAACCAAACACTTACATATTGAGGGCGTGGGGACAGCAAGAGATGATTATTGGGATAATAAAGAGGATTTCTTCTACAACTTTGGAATTGATGGTATATTAAGAGAGAAAGATAATAAAATACTCATGTACAATATGATTACTGTTAGCTTAAAGGTATATTCCAAGGGATGTGCTCCCAGAAAAGGGCCTTACATTCTTCCAAGAAATGCCATAAAGTGCTCAAAGAGAAAATAATATTTGAAGACCTAATAGAGAAGGGCCCAAACTAAGCCCACAGATAACAATATTAATAATAATAGGAGCAGTTATTATAACATTAATATCGAATTATTCTATTTTGTATATAATTAATAACAATTAACAATATAATACATAATTATCATATGTGATAGTTATTAGATGTAATGATATATAATAGCTATCTCATAATTATATGATAATTATTGTATATATATTATAATGCCTTTAAGGTATTCTGTAAATAAATGGAAAAGTAGTATTTGGCTATCTATATGCTAAGCACTGTACCAGGATAAAACAGAAGATACTGTCAAAAAAGAACTGGGGGTTGTGTAATAACTTTATTCTGCTGTCCTGCCTTTACAGAGAGTAAGGTGGCCAGTAACAGCCTGGAGGCTTGTAGCAACTTTTAAGCTACATGCAGAGAAGAAACACTAGGAAAGTAAATCAAGACACTTGAGGAAGCATTAGGCCAACATAAGTTCTGAAAGCCAAAGGTAGTAGCAGTCAGTCTAGGCATTAGCAAATGCTCTTCTTCCAATCTCATTGGGGTTTGAGTGTTGGTTCTGCTATTGATTTGAGGTACATTGCTCTTTCAGAGCTTAGGTATTCTGTAAAATTAGGGTAATTTTTATACTTTGTTGTTGTATTGTGTAGATCTGAAGGAAGGTGTAGAACATAGAATTCCTGATAGAAACACAACTATTGCTACTTATTATTGTATAGCTATGACTACTAAATACATGTGCAGAGTAGAGAGAGTAAGAGAAAGAGGTGTGAGGCTGCAGGTGGGAGGAAGGGGAAAGGGCAGCTCAGGAACAGGAGCTGAGGCAGTTGAGACAAGAAGTAAAATCTTATTTGAAATGTCTGGCAATGAAGGGACAAAGAAACAGTACCACGGTAATAGGTAGATTGTGTAAATAGGACAGAAGCTTATGGAAAATGATCGAATTTATAAAGGAAAAGAGACCCTCGTTCATCAGGGGGGAAAAGTGACAAAGATAAGTATACCTGCAGGTGTGGTTCAATCTGTATGAGAGAAGGAAGTCCAAGAACTGACTACACTGACATAGTTCTAATTTCCATAGCACTTATCTATCTATTCTTTAAAAGATTCAGGGAGCAGATGTCAGTGACTCATACCATAATCCTAGCTACTTCGGAAGCTAAAATCAGAAGAGCCATGGTTCAAGGCCAGTACAGACAAAAAAAAAAATGCAAGAGAATTTTCTTTCTATGTAGACAGAAAAAAAAAAAAAACAGATCCAGTGTTATCCTAGCTGTGGAGGAAAGTATAAATAAAGACAACCATGGTCTTGCAGTTTGGGCAAAATATAAGACCCTATTTCAAAAATAAAGCAAAAAAAGTTCTGCCAGGCGCCAGTGGCTCATGTCTGTAATCCTAGCTACTGAGGAGGCTGAGATCTGAGGATCACGGTTCAAAGCCAGCCCGGGTAGAAAAGTCCGTGAGACTCTTATCTCCAATAAAACCACTAGAAAACCAGAAGTGTTGCTGTGGCTTAAGCGGTAGAGCACTCGCCTTGAGCTGAAGAACACAGGGACAGCACCCAGGCCCAGAGTTCAAGCCCCACAACCGACAAAAAAAAAGCTCTGGCCATGTGACTCAAGTGGTAGAATACCTCCTTAGCAAGCATGAAACCCTGAGTTCAAACCCCAGTACTAACACCACCTCAAAAAAAAAAAAAAAAGATGAAAGGAAAGGAAATAATCATCATCATCATTATTGCATCTTGATTTTTTTTTTTATTGTGAAAATACTGTACAGAGGGGTTACAATTACATGAGCAAGATAATGAGTATATTTCTTATCAAGCATTGTAGCCTCCTCCTTTGTTTCCCCTTCCCATCCTCCCCCCACACCCCCACCCAATCCTCCTCCTCCCCCACCAAAGTTGTAAAGTTCGTTTTCGACATAACAACTTGTACATCTCATTGTTGCAATGGGTCCACCTGTATCCCTATTTAAACGATTTGTTTTTTCCCTTCCCCTCCACAAATTATACCGACATCAAATACAGTGAAAGCAGGGGTTATACTGTGTTGGGGGGAGGGGGCATACAAAGCAACAAAGAAATAATCTTATAAATGTGTTAGAAATAATCAAGTGAAAGAAAAAAAACATTTGAATACATATCTTAGGGTTCATTTCCCTAACATCAACTTATCTGACCTTTTCTGCTTGATGTATCTTGATTTTTGTCTTTGTCTGGGACCTGGCTATGCTGCCATGGACTCAGATGATTTTCCTTCTTCACATCCATAAAATAATTTTACTTCTTTTATTCAGTGAAAAAGATAAAATTTATTAGGAAAGAGATACACATTTTTTTTTGTCAGTTGTGGGGCCTGAACTCTGGGCCTGGGCACTGGCCCTCAGCTCTTCAGCTCAAGGCCAGTACTCTACCACTTGAGCCACAGCACTACTTCTGGCTTTTTCTGCTTATGTGGTGCTGAGGAATCAAACCCAGGGCCTCATGCATGCAAGGCAAGCACTCTACCACTGAGCCATCTTCCCAGTCCAGAAATACACTTTTAATACACAGAAAGCAAGTTGTCTCTAGAGTAAAAATGATACCTATTTTTTATAATGTTTATTCATTCTTTATTGTGGTAAGAAACACCTTTATTGTATTAGTCACTAAGAAGACACTGTATATACTCCCATGTAGTCATTATATGAATGATACAATCTTACCTCTGCTACTTTCTCTATTGTCTCTTCCTTTTGAGGTTCCTCACCCATTTGGTTTCCTTCTTCATCCTCTTTGAAAAGATCCTCTAGTTCAGATTCTGTAAACTGTTTTATAACTTCCTGTGCAACATGACAATATTATGATTAGTTTCATGTATATAAATATTAGCAGTTATTTATTCAGATATTAAATGAGCAGTTGAGTACTGTGCTAGTAAAAATAATAACACAAAGGTTGGTAAGAACAGTCCCTGCTTTTAAGGAGCTTACAGGTTTGTAGACAGTACAATGCTATGGATATAGTCAAAGAGAAAAAGCACCAAATCTATATGATAGACACAGTGAAAGAAGAAGTTGGGTCATGATAGTTCACTGGGTTCTTACAGAGAGTAGAAAGAAAGGAGGATTCATGCAGAGGATGTAGTGTGTATATGATGAGTGGATCTGAGAACAAGAGTAGTCCAACAGGAGAAATCTTTAACCTCAAAGGTCTAGAAGCACAATCCTGGTGGAAAGCTGGATTGACATGCCAGAGCAATTGGATTTTACCCTAAGACAATTAAGCAAATTGATCTGCTTTGCATTTTAAGGCAACCGCTCTAACAACAGGAAATCCAATTAGGGAAAGGAAAGAAGGGAAGAGAAAATACAAAGAAGGAAAGAGAGAATGAAGAGAAGACAAAGTCATAGGGAAGGAATGAGTAGCATGGTGGTTGTGGGAGGGAAGGAGAGAATTCAAGAGTGATTCAAGACATGCATGACATAGTGACTGATGAGAGGAACAGGGATGGTGAAGGGAAGCGCTCATCTCTGCTGTTTTGAGATAGGATCCCACTATGTAGCCCAGGCTGGCTTCAAACTCTCGATCTTCCTGCTTCCATGTCCTAAGTCCTGGGATGATGGTACCATCATCCCAATATCAAAATGCACATCTTGCTAGGCACCAGTGGCTCATGTCTATAATCCTAGCTATTCAGAAGGCTAAAATCTGAGGATCAAAGTTCAAAGCCAGCCCAGGCAGGAAGGTCCAAAAGACTCTTATCTCCTATTAACCAGCAAAAAGCCGGAAGTAGAGGTATGGCTCAAGTGGTAGAATACCAGTCTTGAAGGGAATAAAAAGCTAAGCAAGAGTAAGAGGTTGTGAATTCAAACCTCAGTTCTAGCATACACACACGCACACACACACACATACACACACATACAATACATCTTTAGTGACACACGATTTATGGTTTAGGCCACAAGACATATGCTGATGTCATTTACAGAAATGCTGAACAACTTGAATAAGCAAATTTGGGGAGAGAGCTGAACTCAGGTTAGATTGTGTGTATTTGAGGTATCACTTAAGTGTCCAATTATAAATATCCAGTAAACTGTGGGAAATATATGGAGTCTAGGAGAGATGAGGGCTAGAGATCAAGATTTGACAGTAAAGCCAATACAGTAAATCACATATACAAATTGAATTTAGAATGGTATAAGGACAAGAATTTAGGATGGGAAGCTGGATATATACAGTAGTAAAGAAGATAAAGGAGTCTACAAAGAGCCTCAGAAAACAGCCTCACAAGCATAAGAGGCCACTAGTAGAGTGGAATGAAAAAAAGGAAAGGAAGAGGAGCTTATTCAAGTTTGACTAACCAATGTCCATGTACATTAGAGTGAGGTAAAAATGCCAAAGGAAAAAAAGACCTTAAAAGTGGACAAAGAGTGGAGATAGATTAACTACAAAGGGACTGACAACAGAAGCCTCAATTGTCAGTTGTACAATTATAAACTAAAGAAAACAATAGAAATAATATTGTCAGTGTGCTGAGAAGAGATAATGCCATTATAGAGCTAAGTGTGTACCCAACAAAACATTTAAGAATGAAAGAAAGATATTTTCAGACCGAATTTGAGTAAGTCTTCACTAAACAAAACACTAAAGGTAAGGCAGGAGAAAAGTATCCCCAGGTAGAATGGTTGAGATACCTGAAGGAAGAATGAAGAAATTAAAATCATTTAACCATTGAATCAAGCTCACTGACAAGTTTTACTTTAAGGTAAATCACGACAAGCATTCCTACTAAAGTCAGAAATAAAAGGATACTTGCTATCATCATTGTTATTTAACATTGGACTGGAAGTCATTAGAATACTATTGGACAAGAAAAAGCAATTAAATTATCAGAATAAGAAAAACATAAAATTGTTTCTAATTACAGATGATTTGATTCTAGGTTATCTCAAAGAATTAGTTGCAAAAGATAATTTAGTAAATCTACAGCATATGAAAATAAAATACAAAAAAATGAACAAATATATAGAAACCGTTAACCATTTAAAAATATAATGAAAGATATTTTACTTAAAACAGCAAGAAACAGACAGGCATGGTGGGTTACACCTGTACTCTCAGCTACTCAGTAAGTACAGACTGAGAGAATTGCAGTTCAAGGCCAGCCCATGCGAAAAGCAAGACCCCCCCCTCTCATGTAATAAGCCATGTTTAGTGGTTTCAATTTAGGGTCTCACTTTGCTTACTTCATTTGTTTGTCTCACTTTGTTCAATTTGCTTACTGGGGTGGTGTTCTACCATTTGAATCAGACCTCCAGTCTAGCTCTTTTCTGGTTATTGTCTGAGATGGAATCTCGGCTGTTTTAAACGAGGTCTTCTGGATCTTAGCCTCCTGAATGCTAGAATTGAAGCTGTGAGACAGTAGTGTGCAGCTACACCAATACACTTGATCAGTCAGAATACTGATTGGAAAAAGTTGCTGAGACTTATCTATTGAAATGCAGGAAGGATTTGAAGGCCTTTTCTTTTTCTTTTTCTTTTTTCTTTTTTTGCTGGTCCTGGGGCTTGACCTGGTCCTGGGCACTGTCCCTGAGCTTCTTTTGTTCAAGACTGGCGCTCTACCACTTGAACCACAGTGCCACTCCCAGCCTTTTCTGAGTAGTTTATTGGAGTTGAATAGTATCACAGACTTTCCTGCCCAGGTTGGCTCTAAACCATGATCCTCAGATCTCAGCTTTCTGATTAGCTAGGATTACAGGCATGAGCCACCAGTGCCCAGCTACCATTCATTTTCTTATAAACCAAATAATGTGAACATGTGGTATATACCTCTTCTCCAAGTAGTTGAACAATTTCTTCATATGTCAATAATCTTACATTTTTGCCTTTGATATCAGAGAGGAGGTAAGTACATGTGCTGATCCACTCAAAACATTCTCTCTGAGAAAGGATAAAAGATGATTACTATGTGTGTGTGGGGGGGGGGGGGGAATCAGACTATACCAACTTACTCACTTACTCAATCCTATGGAGGAGACTTCCACAGCCTCTTCTGAGAGACTAGGTCCCTTAGTCAGTATAGAACCCAATATTCTATTTGCTCTCACCACTCCCTGATGCTTTCGGGGGTCACCTGAGGCTTGCATACTTGCAGCTCATGGGAACATAAACTCTGCCCAGCCCATAGGTTCCAGAGACACAGCCAGCAGCAGCTCCCAGATTACAATACTTCTGAAGCAAAGATCACCCAAAAGTGGACAACAAACCTTGTACAAGACTAGTTTACAAAAAAAAAATTTAAATAGGCCAAAAATTTCAATGTAAAGCCTGAAACTTTGAAACTATTAGAGAAAAACATACAGAAGACCACTGACAATAGAAGCATAGGTAATACTTGTCTGAATGGAATTCCAACTGCTTGGGAAAGAAGAACAAGAATTAACAAATGGCATTATATCAAATGTAAAAGTTTCTGCACAGCAAAGGAAACAATTAACAGAATCAAGGGACAAAATCTACAGAATAGGAGATGATCTTCCTCAGTTATTCATTACCAAGTGGAACAGGTGAAATATACTATTCATAACTAGGCACAGCAGCAAGGATCCTTGGAACCAAGTCCTCCTAAAAGTTGGTCTTCTGCTTTTGATCAGAGATCAGTATGTGATATCAGACTGGATCAAATATACAAGGATCACTGCCTTGTGGTCTTGAGAAACTACATAATCCCATATCTTCTTGAAAAATCATTGTTTTTAAAGAATTATTTTATCTAGAATGTTTTGTTGGCAAAGTGGAGTAATAGTGATCAAACTCCCAAAATTTGTTTGAGGTCTCCTGTGTCAGAACCCTGTCCAGAATCAGGCAAATCTTTTTTACTGGAAGGGAGCCAAGAAACATTAGATTGTAGAAACCTATCTCTAATGTCTTCTTCATTTCCACCTGGAAAGTTTGCAAAATGTACTTCAAGCCCTGGAACATGGTGTCTCTTAACATTGATGTAATCCACATTAGACAAAGTTGCTCTGGAAAACAGCTTCCACTCTACAGCATAGGAGATAAAACTATAGAACTTCTGGGGAAAAAATGTAAGGGGACAATCTTTGTGATATGTATACAAAGATTTTTCTTGGATGCTGTATCAAAAGCAAGCTCCAGGCTGGGAATGTGGCTTAGTGGTAGAGTGCTTTCCTATCATGCATAAAGCCTTGGGTTTGATTCCTCAGTACCAAATACACAGAAAAAGCTGGAAGTGGCACTGTGGCTCAAGTGGTAGAGTGCTAGCCTTGAACAAAAGAAGCTCAAGGACAGTGCCTCAGGATTGGCACAGAAAAAGAAAAAAAAAAAGCAAGATCCATAATGACAGAGAGAGAGAAAAAAAAAGAAGGCTAAATTTCACTAAATTTAGAACTACCTATTAAGGGAGATATATAAATACAATAGAAGTATACTATATACATCAGGAAAAGCATAATAAAACCCATTAAAATTGGTTTTCAAAAAGGGAAGTGAGAGAAAGTGTATATTATCAAAGTACCATATATCAATTCATGAAAGTATCATGAAGCATTCAAGTAATATGTGTAAATTTAAAAAATACTCCTCAAATTAAGAACTGCCTAGCTTTCACAGTCACTATTAAGAAAATAAAAAATCACAGACTAGGAGAAAGTGTTTTTAAACATATGTATGTGACAAAAGTCAGATATATTTAGAATATATTATCATATATTCAGAATTTATTATATATTCAGAATTTTTTAAAAAACCACTCCTGAGCTAGGTGCCAGTGGCTCACATCTATAATCCTAGTTATTCAGAAGGCTGAGATCTGAGGATTGTTGTTCAAAGCCAGCCCACGGAGTAAGTTTGTGAGACTCTCGTATTTTCTGTCTTTAATTAACCACCAGAAAACCAGAAGTGGTGCTGTGGCTTAAAGTGACAGAGCACTAGCCTTAAGCAAAAGAGCTCAGGGACAGCACCCAGTCCCTGAGTTCAAGCCCCACAACTGACAAAAAAAAAAAAAAACTCCAGAAAATCAATAATAAATAAAGATGTTAATAATATTTAATGAGCCAAAGATTTGAACAGCCATTTCACCAAAGAAGATACATGAAATCAAGCCTGTAATCCTAGCTATTTGAGAGGCAGAGTTGGGAGAATCACATTTAGAGGCCAAAAAAAAAGTTCACAAGATACCATCTCAATAATTAAAAAAAACAAAACCACAGTGGGTACGGTGACATGCCCATATCTTCTCAGCTAAGCAAAAAGCATAAACAGGAAGATCAATTTCTTTTTCTTTTTTCTTTTTGGTCGGTTGTGGGGCTTGAACTCTTGGCTTGGGCGCTGTCCCTGTGCTCTTCAGCTCAAGCTGAGCTAGCGCTCTACCACTTGAGCCACAGCACCACTTCCGGTTTTCTGAGTGGTTTATTGGAGATAGGAGTCTTACAGACTTTCCTGCCCAGGCTGGCTTTGAACCAAGACCCTCAGATCTCAGCCTCCTGAGTAGCTAGGATTACAGGTGTAAGCCACCAGCACCTGGCCATCGGAAGATCAATTTCTAAGCTGGCTTAGGCATATAAATGAGACTTTATGAAAACAAGAATGGTGGGGAGAGTGGTTCCAGTTGTAGAGTGCCTGCTAGCAAGCATAAAGCCCTGAGTTCAAACCCTAGTACAACAAAAAAGCATAATCAAAGATGTTTGGCACTATTAGTCATTAAGGAATGCAACTTAAAACCACAATAACATATTACTACCCACCTTTTAGAATGCTTGCAATTTAAAACACTGGGCACATCAAGTATGAGTTCAAATGTGAACTCACACTTATTTACTGTTAGCAGGAATGCAAAAATGGTTTAGACACTTTAGAAAATGTACACACTCCATTCTTAGCTATTACCCAAGAGACATGCAAATATAAATGTTTCTTCCAAGAAACATTTGGTGTACAAAAATGTACACCAAATCTTTGCTTATAATAATAAAAACCTGGAAACAATTCAAATACCCATTAATGGAGGATTTATAAGTAAACTATGTGCATCTGTATTAAAAAAAATTCTGTTATGGTTTGGATATCAAGTGCCTTCCCCTTAAAAAACAGGCTTATCTTGGGCTGGGAAGGTAGCTCAGTGGTAGAGTATTTGCCTTGCATGCATGAGGCCCTGGGTTCGATTCCTCATTACCATGTAAGCAGAAAAAGCCGGAATTGGCACTATGGCTCAAGTGGTAGACCACTAACCTTGAGCTGAAGAGCTGAGAGCTGAAGGACAGCACCCAGGCCCAGAGTTCAGGCCCCACAACTGACAAAAAAAGAAAAGCTTATCTGTTGAAAGTTTGCCCTTCCCCGCCCCCCAACTGGGTACATTGAAAGGTGATTGGATAATAAGGGTGTCAACTTCATCCATGAACTCATTCACTGATGTGTTCATAATGAATGGGTTGGGTATAAGCGGGTGGGACCTACTCCCTATATCATCCTGGCCCCTTCCTGTCTGTCTTCTTTATTTCTAGGCTGCCATAAAGTAAGCAATTCTGTTCTTTTACACCCTCTCCACCGTGATACTCTATCCTCACATCAATGGAGTTGGCTGACTATAGCCTGAAACATCTTAAAACATGAACCAAAGTAAGTCCTTTCCTTTTATAGTTTGTTTTCTTGGGCAACCTGTCACAGCAATGAAAGAGACTCACACAACATAAAACAAGTTCATTACTTTTTGATAAAAGCACAATGCATGTGATTTTCAATTATGCTTAATCAAAAAATTTAGACCAGAAGAATATATTCTATGATTTCAGCTTTAGAAATTCTAGAAAATAAAAAGGAATCTGGCTAGAAAGGGGGTCAGATATTGCCTGGGGACAAGACAAAGCTGAAAGAATTTACAACCTATCCAGACTTTTGGTGTGTTGGATATATTCCCCATTTTTATTTTTAGTCATTACTTTTGTAGGTATGTGTATATTTTGGGACTCATAAAATGGTATACCCAAAACATGTGCAGTTTGTTTTAAATAAACCAAACCTTGAAATACTGCTTAAAAAAAATTAAGGTAAAGAAAGAGCTCTTACCTTTAACTTTTCCAGTTCTTGACGTTCCTTAGAGGCATCTTTTTCTAAGTGAGCTGCTTTACTCAGAGTGATTGCTGTTACCATCACGTTGCAACAACTGTGAAAGAAGGAAGAAGGAAGGAAAGAAGGAAGGAAGGAAGGAAAGAAAAAAGAGAAAGAAAGAGAGAGAAAGAGAAATTAAGAAAGAAAGAAGGAAGGAAGGAAGGAAGGAGAGAGGCAGGGAAAGAAAGAGACAGAAAGAAATACAGAGAAAATAAAAAAACACATAGACTCAGTACTATGGTCTGTATATGTGCCCACCCCAACAAAGCACATATATTAAAGGTTTGGTTCCCTAAGATGACACACCAGTGGGATGTGGTGAAATCTTTAAGAGGTGGAGTCTTGTAGAAATCACTAGTCATGACAACGAGCCCTTGAAGAGGATGTGGGAACCCAGTCTTTTTGATTCTTCCCCTTTTCCTGACTTCTGGAGTCCTTCCACTTTGCACTCCTATAATGATGTGCTGCCTAGCGACAGGCTTGAAACACTGAAGTCAATCAATCATGGACTGAAACCTCCAAAACCTACACAAACCTTTTCTCTTTCTAAGTTAACTATCTTGGCTGGGAAAGTGGCTCAATGGTAGAGTGCTTGCCTTGCATGCATGAGGCCCTGGGTTTGATTCCTCAGCACCACATAAGCAGAAAAAGCCACAAGTGGCTCTGTGGCTCAAGTGATAGAGCACTAGCCTTGAGCTGAAGAGCTGAAGGACAGGGCCCAGGCCTGGCGTTCAGGCCCCATGACTGACAAAAACAAAGTTAACTATCTTAGGTATAGAGTAATGGGAGGCTGACTAACATTCCTAGCATGGTCTGTTTATTGTTGGTTCCTCTAAGTGTTTAAAATCCTGCCCAAATGGAAATTTACCATAACTCAGTAACTTAACAAAGGAGAATAATTTATCCCTTTCTAAAATTCTTTTTTTTCAGTCCTGGGACTTGAAATCAGGGCCTGGGCACTATCCCTAAGCTTCTTTTGCTCAAGGCTAGCACTCTACCACTTGAACCACAGTGCCACTTCCAGCTTGTTCTCTTTATGTGGTACTGAGCAATCAAACCCAGAGCTTTATGCCTGCTAGGCAAACATTCTACCACTAAGCCACATTCCTAGCACTCTAAAATTCTTCTCTTCTTTTTTCCATGCCTTTCATCCTTGACCATTAGTAAACTCAAAATCTGTGTTTATATACACATGTTTCACTATGCTAACACTGCTTCCAAAAGAATATTAAGGCTACTGGGAGAAGAGAAAGTCTCATATTCCAGTTGGGTACAGTGTTGAAGGTAGCTGAAAAACTCTACTCAGATTTCTTTCAAGGTTTTAAAGTAAATCCTATTATATTGTCTTTTTCTACCTTATGTCCATTTTATCATCAAATGGACAGCAATAAAACAACCAGAGTTTCACCTGGCCAAATAGCAGGAGTATTGGGCCAACTTTTTGGACAGTTCAATCGCATTTAGCTCTAATTCTGCAATTCCTACATCACGTTGCTTAGTACTTTCAATAATGTCCTGCTCCAACTTTGGAAGAGTGTCCGGGTCAGTTAAGTCAGGAACCATTACAATCAGCAAGTTTACCATCCACTGGACCATAACTATATGCAACGCATCCACCTGTTTAAAAATAATTACAATACAAATGACTCACTTGACATAAACAGTAAAAGCCATTAAAAATTTAAAGACAGAAAGGATCATACCTGTGTCCAACTTTCAACTATAAAATCAACTAATCATTACTAAACCAGTGTAATCCTATTTCTTTTTGCTTACTATCCTACAAACTACTCTATTCTTTAGCTTTGCCAAGATTAATTCATTAAAGCTGTACTTTCCAAGGCTGCTAGTGCTCCACAGACATTCACAAGGTTGCTATGGGATTTTTAAACTGAGGGGAATGATGATATGAGACATAGCACATCACAAACTTATCAATCATATGCATATTTTATCACCTCATACATTTCCAATCTTTTTGATATTGTGAGATAAAACCCATTACTGTGTGAAAATAAATGTTGAATGGGAATGTAGAAAGTACTATCCAATCTGATTCCTTGCTTAAAACAAACTCTGTAGAGCTCAACAAACACATGTATTCCATTAGTGAGTAATCTTGATTAAATGAAAACTGTTATTGGTCATCAGTACTATTAAAAAAAATATACTTGTCATATGGACTGCCCTGATATTTAAAGCCTGCCTATTTCCATTTTTATTAACTAAATGAGCACTAGTGTACATGTGAGATGCCCTTGAATATTATGGCATGTCTATCTGGAATCATTGGCTCTACTCCCTAACTTGCAAAATATGTAGTTTTTATTTGTATCACTTATGTATTCTTGTTACCTTAGCTAAGATGGGCTCTGGTGGCTCACATCTGTAATCCTAGCTATTCAGTAGGCTGAGATCTGAGGACTGAGGTTCAAAACCAGCCTGGGCACAGACACCCATGAGGCTCCAATTAACCAACAGAAAATTGGAAGTAGTTTTGTGGCTCAAAGTGGTAGAATGCTAGTCTTGAACAACAACAACAACAACAAAAACCGAGGGGACAGCACCTAGGCCCCAAGTTCAAGCCCCATGACTGACAAAACAAACAAAGAATCCCACAACTTTGCTCCAAAGGAAAAGCTAAATTAACATGTATATATGACAAGGGACTTCAGTCAACCATGGGCAGTTCATGGGCTGGTGGACCATTCTAAGAAAATTGTCCAGAAAAAAGTTTAGAGAAAAATTTGTTCATATAAGAGGGCAAATTGTCAGAATGTAATTGGGGTCACTTGTGCCAGCCCTTCCAAAACCAAATAAGCCAAGAAGTTTAAAAGATGTTGTTCTCGCATGTACATGGATATCTGTCATTAAAGACATTCTAGGCAAACTCATATTTTTGGCCAGAGTCTTCTAAATAAGTAGAGACAGAAATGACTATTTCTACTAGTCCATGCTTATAGAGTCAGGAGGTCTACACAATTTATTTACTTGGATGTCTTCTTTTACTCCCTCTTGTATTCTGCTTATATAATGGTGTTGTAAGCTTAAACCAAGAAATTTGTAAATCCAGATAGGCTAATTTCCTTAAGATGGAGGAATGTTCAAACTTAAGATAGGAGCTGGGCACCAGTGACTCATTCCTGTAATAACAGCTACTCAGGAGGCTGAGATCTGAGGATTGAGGTTTGAAGCCAGACTGGGCAGGAAAGTCCATGAGACTCTTCTTATCTCTAATAAACTACTCAAAAAAAAACCAATGTGGTACTGTGGCTTGAGTGGTAGAGTGCTAACTTTGAGTAAATGGAGCTCAGGGATTGTTGCCCAGGCCCAAAGTTCAAGCCCCAGGACCGACAAAAAAAAATAAAACTTGATAATTTCCTAAACTATATTTTTGACATGTTGAAAACCATTTGAGTAACTATCATAGAAGCTTCCATTTTGTTTTTCCAACTCCCTGTTTCAGTTGGCCTGCTTCATCCTTGAAGAAAACTACCAGGCAAGGCAAAGATAACTTCACCAAAGCCTTATAAGTTACATACATGGCGCCGAAGTTCAATGTTACCATTGTTAATTTCATTTCCTATCTTCAAACTCAATTGTTGAATCATATTAAATATATGATCTTGAAGTGACCTGAAGGGAAAAAAAATCAGGCAAAAAAAAAGAAAAAGATAGGTGACTTGCTTAGCATCTATTAGTAACTATCAGCTAAAAGAAAGGGTTTTATTTGGTTGGACATAATAAACTTAGGTGTTGACAGTTTTCCAAGAACTTAGGCAAAAGTCAATCCAAGACAAGCACTGATAGCTTATGCCTGTAATTCTAGCTACTCAGGAGGCTGAGATCTGAGGACTGCAGTTCAAAGCCAGTCTGAGCAGGAAAGTCCATGAGACTCTTACTTTACCTCCAATTAACCAGCAAAAAGCTGGAAGATGAGCTATGGCTCAAGTGTTAGAGCACTACCCTTGAGAAAAAAAGCTTAGCGACAGGGCCCAAGCCCTGAGTTCAAGCCCAGTACTGGCACATACGCAAACACACACATACATACGCACATACATACGCACATACACACACACACACACACACACACACAAATCAGTGCAAGCTTTATCAAAATAGCTTTCTAGGTAGGTTGTATATGTCATAATATATTTTTGGACAATATATATTTTACCCTCAATATTAGCTCTCTACTATAAAACTCATTTACAATCACTAGTAGGTCCATAGAGTTATATGAGAATATAATAATAGTGAACATTAAGTCCTCTTAATTGCTTCCAGCAGGACAATAAGAAGAGAAAGAATGCTCCATTCCCCAATGAAACTGGTTTAGTGTCTTCACCAGTTTAAATTTGTTTAAATAATTTAAATAAACTATTTGAAGCTTCTTGAAATGAGAAAGAGAGCAAAAAAGAAGTCAAAGAAACCATGCCTGCAAACATACTAAATGTACTCAAAAACAGAAACTGTTAATCAATAAAGAATTAGAGAACAGGGAAAGCAAAACAACTTAGATAAATTAGATGAAATGGTTCAATTCTTAGAGAGAGAAGGAATACTACTAAATTCATTCTATGAAGCTAGTATTAGACATTCTAAAAGCAGACAAAAATATAACAAAAAACAGAACTATAGACCAATTTCTTTCATGCACATTGAATAAAATACTTGCTAATATAATTTAAGAACTAATCATAAAGATTCTACAACACAATTAAGTAGGTTTCATTCCAAGTATTGCTGGTTCAGCATACAGAAATCAGTGAACATTATACACCATACAAACAGAACCAAGACCAAGAATCACAACTGATACAGAAAAGGCTTTTGACAACTTTCTACATTCTTTGTGCTAAAAGCTCTTTAGAAATTTAAAAGGAAGGAATATTACTTAATATAATAAAGGTATATATAGCAAACCTATAGCCAATATCATCCTAAATGGAAAAAACTGGGACAATTCATTCATAAAAGAAAAAAAGGAAAAACAAGGGTCTCTACTGTCTCTACTACTATTCAATACAGTACAAGAATTTCTAGCCACCAGCAATAAGACAAGAATAAGAAATAAAATGGATCAAGAGGGAGGGAGGAGTTGTAGTAAAAAATTCAATGCTACAAAATTAAGGAAAGTGAGGGGAAAGATGGGTTGTAAGAGTGAGAATGCTGAGAGGGGTGATATTGATCCACACGTACTGTACACATAAAGTGCTTTGTCAAATGGCAATTCCTTTGTACAACTACTTAAAAATAAAGATATACAAAGATATACAAAGCTGTGCCAGTGACTCATGCCTATAATCCTAGCTACTCAGGAATCTGAGATCTGAGGAGCACAGTGCAAAGCCAGCCTGGTCAGGAAAGTCCGTGAGACTCTTATCTCCAATTAACCACCAGAAAACAGGAAGTGGCACTGTGGCTCAAGTGGTAGAATGCTCACTTTGAGCTGAAGAGTTCAGGGACAGTGCCCAGACCCAGAATCCAAGCCCCACGACCGAGCCCCCAAAAAAGATATACAAGTCAAAAATTTTTACCTACAAAAAAATAAAACGGATCAAAATGGAGAAGTAAAACTATCTCTATTTACACATGACATTATCCTATACCTAAACACACCAAGGATTCCATCCCCAAATACTCAGAGCTAATAAAGACCTTCATCAAGAATACAAAATCAATATATAAAATCAGTAATTTTTCTGTAAACCAACAGCAAACAATGAGAGGGGAATCAGGAAAACATACTCCATTCATAGTAACTGAAAAAATAAAATAAAATACCTAGGAATAAATCTAACCAAGGACGTGGAGAGGACCTCTGTAATGAAAACAATATAAAACTGAAGAAAACACAAAAGGTGGAAATGTTCTTAGAGTGGTAAGATCAATATCACAAAAATGTCCGTACTGCCAATGACAATCTGCAAACTAACATCATATCCACAAAATCCCCAAGTTTTTCTTCACAGAGATAGAAAAGTCAATCTTAAAATTCATATAGAAACACAAACGCCTTGAACAACCAAAAAAGTTCTGGGCAACAGGGTTATCACAAGAGGGGAATGCTGGTTATCACAAGTTTTGTATCACAATACCAAACTTCAATTTATTATAAATCCATAACAGCAAAAACAGTTGGATGCTGGCACAAAAACAGACCTGAGGCCAATGGAACACAAAGTGTTTGATCCACTTTGAACTGATATTAGTATAGGGTGAAGATTAGGGGTCTAATCGCAGTCTTCTGTATGTGAATATTCAGTTTTCCCAACACCAGTTGTTGAAGAGGTTGTCTTTTCAACATATCTTTTTAGCTCCATGTCAAAAATCAGATGGCTGTAGGAGTGTGAGTTCATTTTTGGGTCTTCTAGTCTGATTCATTGGTCTTCAAGTTTGTTTTTGTGCCAGTACTAACTTGTTTTGCTTATCATGGATCTGTAGTAAAGTTTGAAGTTTAAAACTGTGAAACCTCCAGCAAATTTTTTTTTTTTTTTTGCCCAGGATTGCTTTGGTTATTTCACTATGTGACTCCATACTAATTTCTCTGGGTGTGTGTGTGTGTGTGTGTGTGTGTGTGTGTGTGTGTGTGTGTGTGTGTGTGTGTGTGTGTGTGTGTGTGTGTGTGTGTGTGTGTGTGTGTGTGTGTGTGTGTGTGTGTGTGTGTGTTTTGTCGGTCCTGGGGCTTGAACTCTGGGCCTGGACGCTGTCCCTGAGCTCTTCAGCTCAAGGCAAGCCTCTACCACTTGAGGCACAGCGCCACTTCTGGTTTTCTGAGTGGTTTATTGGAGATAAGAGTCTCACGGAGTTTCTTGTGCAGGCTTGGCTTTGAACCACGATCCTCAGATCTCAGCCTGCAGAGTAGGTAGGATTACAGGCGTGAGCTATTGACGTCCGGCTTCCATACTAATTTTATGATTGATTTCCCTATCTCTCTAAAGAATTACATCAGGATTTTGTAGACTGACTTTAGCAGTATCCTACTTCAGAATATTAAATTTGACAATCCATGAACATGGGAGGTCTTCCCACTTCCTGATGCTTTCTTCTATTTCTTTCTTCAGAGTTTTATAGGTTTCATTCTATAGGTCCTTTATCTCCTTGATTAGGTTTATTCCTATCTTATTTTGAAGATATTGCAAGCAGAATTATTCTGTTTTCCCTCTCCATCTCCTTTATTCTTGGTCTAAAAAGGCTATTGATTTTTGTGGGTTGACTTTATATCCTGCTACTTTGCCAAAGGTATTCATCACCTCTCAGGGTTTGTTAGTGAATACTTTAAAAGTCTTTAGGGGGCTGGGAAGGTGGCTCAGTGGTAGAGTGCTTGCCTTGCATGCATGATGCCCTGGGTTCGATTCCTCAGCATAAACAAAAAAAAGCCAGAAGTGGCACTGTGGCTCAAGTAGTAGAGTGCTAGCCTTGAGCTGAAAAGCTAAGGGATAGCGCCCAGGCCCAGAGTTCAAGCCCCATGACCGACCAAAAAAAAGAGTCTTTAGGTGTCCCTATGAACATAATGAAAATTAGTAAATTGTATACTTTACAAGGGTGAATTGTATAGTAAGCTAAGTATATTGCAACAAAACTCTTACAAACATTCTTTCAAAAGGAAAGAGAGCTATGGAAACTTACAGGCCAGAATCCAAAGTCATGTATTGTGGAACATTACCAATAAAGCGTAACAATGCATCCAATTGAGATTTCATTTCATTGATTTTTTCATTTATTTCCTCCCATTCTTCAAGAGGATTATCTGAAGATTCTGCCTTTTCCAGCTTGTAAAAACAGACGTCAAGAGAAGCAATCAAATTTGGAATAATTTTAGAGATACCTAGGAAGGTATTAAATTAAATATTAAATTATTAAATAGTAATTAATATGAGTATAATCTATTTAATATTAATTATTAGATATTTTAAATTATTTATGAGACTGTAATAGAAACAGATACATAAATATGCTCACAACTATAGTTTTAGCCCTTTAACTATTTAAATAAAATGAGTTTGTGTTCTAAGTTTATTTTCTCAGGTTACAATCAAATGTACTAACCCCCCAAACTATCAATTACAGTTTCCTATAACATGAATCAATTTAATAAATCACTATATGAAGGTAACAAAGGAAAACAACAACTTTCTCATGGAATGACCGAAGGAACAACTGAAATTAAACAAATCAATATTGTTTTAAAGTCATTTTTAATTTAGTAGTTTTCAGTCCTGAATAAAGTTTTGAGTATGGATCCTAATGTTGATCCACTGGACTTAATCACTGAAAGATTACAGAGAAAATACCCTATTAGTAAACTTTGATTGGCAAACAAGATTATTTAAAATGACCTGTTAATTTCACCAACTTTTAGCATTTTGAATTCTTCATTACTTTAAATCATTTGCTATCTCTTTTTTTTCTGTTCATCTTATGCTCTCATGGGCAAATATTGCCATTGTATTTAAAATGTTATCGTTGAATATTATGATTGTGTTTTCTCACTTAGTTTTATATTGAACAACAATGACAGTCAATGGATCAGGGTTATCTGCAACTTTTTACTAGGAAGCACTGTTAAAGAATACATGACAGCCAGGCACCAGTGGCTCACACTTATAATCCTAGCTACTCAGGAGGCTGAGATCTGAGAATCTCGGTTCAAAGCCAGCCTGGACAGGAAAGGCCATGGAACTCTTATCTCCAATAAACCACCTGAAAACCAGAAGTGGTGCTGTTGCTCAAGTGGTAGAGCACTGACCTTGAACTGAAGAGCTGAAGGCAGCATCAAGCCCAAAGTTCAAGCCCCGTGACAGACAAAAAAAAAAAAAAAAAAGAATACCTGACAGTAGATAAGAATGCTTTGATGGATTTCTAGGACCTCTCAAGCATTTGGGAAGACAGAGTTTTAATATCTTTCATGGCAAGTCGGGATATTAGGACATTGTTTATCCAGAGATAGAGGAAATTGAAGTGTATGAAGGACTAGAAATCCTGGTAAACAAAACAAGTTTCATTGGGCCCCTGAATCCCTGAAGAAAAATCATGGAACGCAAATAGACTAGTCTTCACCAAGTCTAAAGCCAGACTTCATTTCAACTGAGTTCCAGCTTAAATGGAGGTGATCTGCCCTCACCAGAAGAAAAAGTAAAAACTCATTCTTGTAGAAAATAGTACATCCAGAGACTCAAGTTATTTCTAGAACTTTCCATACACAATGTCCAGCATTCACTCAGAATAAAACATGTAAAAAAATGGAGTCAAAAACATGATCAAATGCAATTATTTAAAGCCATATAGGAGAACCAGATATCCAAGTATGAGATATAAACTTTGATATAAAAAGTTGAAGTCAGGACTGGGAATGTGGCTTAGTGGTAGAGTGCTTGCCTAGCATTCATGAAGCCCTGGGTTTGATTCTTCAGTACCACACACACAGAAAAAAACTGGAAGTAGCACTGTGGTTCAAGTGGTAGAGTGCTAGCCTTGAGCAAAAAAAGCTCAAGGACAGTGCCCAGGCCTAGAGTTCAAGCCCCAGGACTGGCAAAAAAAAAAAGTTGAAGTTGTTACTACCAAGGATGTGGCTTGATGATAGAGAACCTGCCCAGTGTGCTAAAAGACCCTCCATTTGAACATTAACACTGTTTTTTGGTTTTTAGTTTTAGGGTTGTTGTCTTTTTTTTTTTTGGTCAGTCATGGGGCTTGAACTCTGGGCCTGGGCACTGTCCCTCAGCTCTTCAGCTCAAGGACAGCACTCTGCCACTTGAGCCACAGTGCCACTTCTGGTTTTCTTGTGGTTTATTGGAGATAAGAATCTCATAGACTTTCCTGCCTGGCTGGCTTTGAACAGCGATCCTCAGATCTCAGCCTCCTGAGAAGCTAGGATTACAGGCATGAGGCACCACCACCCAGCCATTAACACTGTTTTTAAAAATTAAAGTTATTAACTGATAAGATAAAAAATTTCAAAGACCTAAAAATTCCAAGACTGAAAAATGCAATAACTGAAATGAAGAATTCAGTGGATGTTCAATAACAGATTAAAGTATGGAAAGAAAGTTGATGTTGCAGTAGGGTTTCTATATATGGATAAAATAACTTAGACAAAAGGAAAATAGCTGGGCACTATTGGATCATCCCAGTAATCCTTACCACCCTGAAGGCTGATCTGAAAAATCATGGTTCAAGTCCAGCATAGGCAGAAAAGTCTGAGACCCCATCTCCAATTAATTAGCAAAAAAATATTGGACTGGATGTGTAGCTCAAGTGGTAGACCACTAGCTAGGCAAGCAAGTTGAGTGAGTGCAAGGCCTTGAGGTCAGGCCCTGGTACTGGGAACAAAAAATTCTCCTAATATCTGATATATATTTATATATCTATATATCTTGTATGTAAGGTTTAGGAGCCTTAGTAAAACAAAACATTATAAATATTTGGAAACTACTTGCAAAACTAAACCTAGATCCTTATATATCACCCTGCACCAGAATCAACTCCAAATGGATCAAAGACCTCGGAGTCAAAGTAGACACTCTGAAAACATTACCGGATGGAATAGGAGAAACCCTCGGTCTCCTTGGCACAGGCCAAAATTTTCTTAATAGAGACCCAGAAACACAACATATCAAAGAAAGGTTGGACAAATGGGATTGCATGAAATTGCAGAGCTTCTGCATGGCAAAGGACATAGCTAGCAAGATCAATAGAAAGCCCACGGATTGGGAGAAGATCTTCACTAGCCATACAACGGACAAGGGTCTCATATCTAAAATATACCTGGAATTCAAAAAATTAAATCCCCCAACAACAAATCCTCAAAGAAACAACTGACCAATAAATAAGTGGGCGAAAGACTTAAAGAGAAACTTCTCTGAAGAGGAAAGAAGGATGGCCACTAGACGACACATCAAGAAATATTCAACCTCTCTAGCCATAAAAGAAATGTAAATCAAAACAACATTGCAATACCACCTCACCCAGTTAGAATGGCTATAATCAAGAACTCTAATAACAACAGATGCTGGAGGGGATGTGGACAGAAGGAAACCTTACTGCATTGTTGGGAGTGTAATCTTGTTCAACCACTTTGGAAAGTAGTATGGAGGCTCCTCAAATGACTCCACATAGAGCTCCCCTATGACCCAGCAATCCCACTTTTGGGCATTTACCCAAGTGATCACTAACAAGACCATACTAAAGCTACCAGCAAAACTATGTTTATTGCAGCATTATTTACCATAGCTAAGATATGGAACTAACCCAGATGCCCCTCACTAGATGAATGGATCAAGAAAATGTGGTATATATACACAATGGAATTCTATGCCTGCATCAGAAAGAATGACATTGCCCCATTTGTTAGGAAATGGAAAGGCTTGGAAAAAATTATATTAAGTGAAGTAAGCCAGGCCCAAAGAAACACAGGTCCCCATGGATTCCCTTATTTGCAATAACTAGTATATGTCTGGGACACGCAGAAAAGGTCAGATAAGTTGATGTTAGGGGAAATGAACCCCAAGATAAGCATTCAAATGTTTTTGCTTTCATGCGACTGTTTCTAAAATACTTATAAGATGATTTCTTTGTTGCTTTGTATGTCCCTCCCCCACGGTATAACCCCTGCATTCACTGTATTTGATGTTGATATAATTTGTGGAGGGGAAGGGAAAAAACAAATCGTGTAAATAGGGATACAAGTGGACCCATTGCAACAATGAGAGGTACAAATCGTTATGTCGAAAAACAAACTTTACAACTTTGGGGGTGGGGGGAAGGGAAGAGAAGGGGGGAGTTGGGAAAGGATGGGAAGGGGAAATAAAGGATGAGGCAATAATGCTTGATAAGAAATGCACTCATGGGCCGGGCGCTGGTGGCTCACGCCTGTAATCCTAGCTACTCAGGAGGCTGAGATCTGAGGATCGCGGTTCAAAGCCAGCCAGGACAGGAAAGACCGTGAGACTCCTATCTCCAATAAACCACCAGAAAACCGGAAGTGGCGCTGTAGCTCACGTGGTAGAGCGCTCGCCTTGAGCCGAAGAGCTGAGGGCCAGCGCCCAGGCCCAGAGTTCAAGCCCCACGACCGACAAAAAAAAAAAAAAAGAAATGTACTCATGGGCTGGGAAGGTGGCTCAGTGGTAGAGTGCTTGCCTTGTATGCATGAGGCGCTGGGTTCGATTCCTCAGCACCACATAAGCAGAAAAAAAAAGCCGGAAGTAGCGCTGTGGCTCAAGTGGTAGAGGTGAAGAGCAGAGGGCCAGTGCTCAGGCCCAGAGTTCAGGCCCTACGACTGGAACCAAAAAAAAAGAATTGTACTCATTATCTTGCCCATGTAATTGTAACCCCTCTGTATGGTATTTTCACAATTAAAAAAAAATATTTGGAAACTATAAATCATTTATGATTCATAATTCAACTCTTTTGAGAATTATGTCACGAAGTTTGTCATTTTTTTCATGTAAATCTGTGCCACTTTAAAAGTAAACTTTTAAGGCATTTATAGGTTTAATCACTAATGGACTGTTAACATCTTTTCCATTTCCATTTTTAGGTTCTTCATTGTTCAAGGCAATAATGACTTTCATCCTTGAAATTCCCTAGTTGATTTTAGTCTTTTTTTTCTATGATACCAAATCTTCTAAGTTTTTAACTATATTATCAGCACAAATTGCCACTTTATCTTTTCTAATGTTCACATTATTTTTTTATTTTATTCTATTTTTCTATTTTCCAGGATGCTAATAGTTTTTGTTTGCCATTTATGATCCTATTTTTGCCAATCCCAGGGCTTGAATGCAGGGGCACTGTTCCTCAGTTTTTTGGCTCAAGGCTACTGCTCTATCCCTTGAATCACAGCTCCACTTCTGGCTTTTTGCTGGTTAATGGGAAAGAAGAATTTCAGACTCTCTTGCCGGGCTAGCTACAAACTGCAACCTTCAAATCTCAGTTTCCTGAGTGGCTAGGATTACAGGTGTGAGCAATGGGCACTCAGCTCTACTATTGCTTTTTAATTAGTGGTTTTGCTTTTAAATGTTTCTAAGGCTATTTAATTTTGACTTTTTGTTAGGAATAATTGTTACATTTTAACCAAAAATTTCAGCATCCTTTTTCTTCTAATATATTTTCTCTTTCAGTATTTTGATGAAATGTAATGTGCTGATCTATTTCCTAATGCTGAATCACTCAAATATTTCTGGAGTCAACCCTACTTGGTTTATAGTGTTTCAATTTTTAATCTCTGCTATATTGCACTGATTTTGTTTATAATTTTGGCCCTTATAGTCATAAATGAGAGGTAGCCTATGAGTTTATTTTACACTGTTATGTTTTTATATTTACTCTAAGTTCATAAAAGTTAGAGAATTCTATATAACACCATGAATTATTTAGGAAGGTTGAAATAATGTTCTTTAAAGCTTAAATAAAATTTAGCGTTAAGCCCGATATTGGCTCTTCTCTAACTATTGGGGAGGCTGAGATCAAAAGGATCACAGTCCCAGGTCAGTCCAGACAAAACACTTCACAAGAATCCTTCTCAACAGAAAACAATGGGCATGGTGGTGTGTGTATATCATCCCAGTTATGGTGGAAAGCATAAACAGGAGGATTGTGGTCAAGGGGAGCAGAAGCAAACACTGAGATCCCATCTCAAACATAACTGAGCAAATAGGGTTGGAGATACGGCTAGAGTTGTGGAGCATTTGCCTAACAAACACTAAAGCCCCAAGTTCAAATTCTAGAACCACTAAAAAAAGAGAAAGTTGGGGCTGGGAAGGTGGCTCAGTGGTAGAGCGCTTGCCTTGCATGCCTGAGGCCTGGGTTCGATTCCTCAGTACCACATAAGCAAAAAGAAAAAAAAAGCCGGAAGTGGTGCTGTGGCTCAGTGGTAGAGCGCTAGCCTTGAGCTGAAGAGCTGAGGGACAGCGCCCAGGCCCATGACCAGACCAAAAAAAAAAAAAAAAGAAAAAGAAAAAGTTTTGTGCTCTTACCGAAAACTTATCTACTTCTACATAATCATATTGTTGTTGCCAACACATTATTAATCACGAGTCAACTGCAAATCTCAAAAATATGTAACCCCTTGTCTCCATGATTCAGCTATTCTTTTGCTTCTAAACATTCTTTTTCATTTGTGCCATGTAATAAACTCATTCATTTGCTACTTTTATTTGTACTTTTAAATATTACTTGCATTCAAAATAATCATTGTCGCAATGCTTTATAGTGTCAAGAAATCTAGTATTGTAGTTTTCTCTTACCATTGTCCCCATTTATTCTTATTTCATATTCTTTGTAGAGCTTTTTTATGTACTGCATTAGTTCCTCCATGTACTGCAGCTCTGGTGGCATCTGCCCCTCCAGACTTCTATGGCGACGAAAGATCCCAAATCCAATATCTGCCCAGTTTTCATGTAAGTGCTGAATAATCTTCAGAGTATCATATCTGCACAGTAGAGTATCCCCAGAAAACTTTGCTGATTCCTCACTCAGCATCTAGAAGGTGAAAAGGATGGAGTAACATTTTCCTTCATCATATTAATGTAAACATGATATCTATAATTAATTAAACTTATTTTCAAAAGATGTTTTTAGTTGGGGGCTAGTGATTCACGCCTATGATCCTGCTACACTGAAAGTGAAAATCTGAAGATAACTATTAAAAGCCAGTGCAGGCAGTAACGTCTGTGAGATTCTTATTTCCATTTAACCAGCAAAAAGCTGGAAGTAGAAATGTGGGTCAAGTGAATAGTACCAGTCTTAAATGAAAAATCTAAGCAAGGGTGTGAGGCCCCAGGTTTAAGCACTAATAGACACACACACACACACACACACACACACACACACACAAATTAAATTTTAAAAAAAATAGTCTTAATGGTAAAAAAGATATAGTGTCTGCTTATTTATGTATTTAGTGTTTATCTATATATATAATATACTTAATGCACATGAGGAAATATTAGTCAGCCTTAAAAAGGAAGGAAATACTGACACATAGATGACCTTGAGAACATTATGCTAAGGGAAATAAACCAATCATAAAAGAACAAACATAAGATTTTACTTTGGTGAAGTGACTAGGATAGTCAAATTCATAGACAGGAAACAGAATGAGGATCACTAGGACAATAGGGAAGGCAAAAATGGAGAGTTATTCTTCAATGGGCACAGAATTTCAGTCTTAGAGGCTGAGGGACTCTGGAGGAGGATGGTGGTTATGCTGAACAATGTCATGAATATACTAATGCCTCTGAACTATATGCTTAAAAAGGGCTAAAATGTAAGTTTTATGTTAGGCATATTTTGTCATAACTTAAGAAATGTTATTATATTTCAAAGTCTAATTGATCCTAAAGGCAAAAGCCAGAGGCTGGAGAGATGCACTCATTATTCTTGGCAATTAGATGGACAAGTAAAGAACCACACTCACTTCTACATGAGCATCTTCTCCCACTTTTTTTTTTCAGGTAGCCTAACTTTTTTGATCTCCCAAATTTGCATTTTAAAAAGCCTCTAAGAGCTTGCTGTTTTGTCTTTAGTAAAACTTTCAACGTAATTTTGAAAGAATGAGATGTGAGGGAGCTATAGGTAGGGACTGTCACATAACAGCACAGGCGCTGGTGGTTCATGCCATAACCTAGCTACAAGGAGGCTGAGCTCTGAGAATCAAGGTTAAAACCAGCCCAGACAGAAAAGTCCAAGAGATTCTTAACTCCAATTAGCAAGCAAAAAGCCAGAAGTGAAGGCATGGCTCAAGTAGCAGAGTGCCAGCCTTGAGCAGAAAAGACAAGTGGGAGTATGGAGGCCCTGAGTTCAAACAAACAAACAACTAAACAAAAAAGACCCTAGCATTTTGATTACCAACTTGTGTATTATAAAGTCTTACCCTTTGCCATTTCTTGAGCTCTGAAGGAAGTAAAATCAGTGTATTTCCCTTCAAAAGGGAGAAGATACTTTTTTTACTAAAATAAGGGGGAAAAAAGCAAGAGAAAGGGCTCAGAACAAGGTAAAACAAAAGAAAATGATACATGCATATTCTATAATAAGATTTGTTTCTCTTCCGTGATTTTCAAGTGTGCCTCTCAGGTCTAGCCCTCTACCCACAAGCATTTATGTTTCAATTTACAATATTAATATAAATTAACATTCTAATCAACCAAGTTCCAGGGCCAGGAACCATGATCCATCAAATCTGTTTTAAAGGGTGGGCTTTCTAGCTACTCAGGAAGCTGGGATCTGAGAGTCAAGGTTTGAAGCCAGTTAGGGCAGGAATGTCCAAGAGATTTTATCTCCAATTAACCACCAAAATACCAGAAGTGGAATGTGGCTCAAGTAGAGAGCCAGTCTTGAGTGAAAAAGCTAAGGGACAGTGCCCAGGCTCTGAGTTCAAGCCCCAGTCCCTCCAACAAACAGACACACAAAAAGGCAATGTTAGAATAATTACAAGGTAAGAGAGAGGAGACAGGAAAGAAGGGAGGAAAAGAAATGAGAATTGACTTAGTCATCAGACATGATCCAGTATAATAAGGAAAACACTATTCTTGGAGACACACGTATTCTCCATGAAGAAGGGCTGCCATTTGAGAAGGCCATCCTTTACAATCTGTGCTTTCTCCTTCACGGACTCTTCAGTGTGTTCCACCTCCATTTTAAATTTGTCCAGTAAGTTTTTCCACTTTTCTGTCAACCTCTCCAACAGTGCATGGTCTGCAGTGTCCTAAAATACACAGCATCACTTTATTCTTTTATTCATATAACAAATATTTATGAATACACACTAAATCATTACTAATATTGTAGGACTAGAAAATCCATTAAAAATGGATTAAAAATTGAAACATGTAGCCCTTCCTTCAAAATGTCTTCATTAACATTGTTTGATGATGAACTTCCTATGGTGTGTGAAGTATTAGAAGCAAATTGTTTGGTTGTTGTTGTTGTTGTTTTGTCAGTCATGGGACTTGAACTTGGAGCCTAAGTGCCATCCCTGAGCTTTTTTGTTCAAGGCCAGGGCTCTACCACATTGAATCACAGATCCACTTCTGGATTTCTGGTGATCAATTGGAGATAAGAGTCTCATAGACTTTCCTGCCCAGGCTGGCTCTGAACTGCAATCCTCAGCTCTCAGCCTCCTGAGTAGCTAGGATTACAGGAGTGAGTCACCAGCATCAGGCACAAGATTTTTTCCTGTAAAGCATGAACCCTTTTAGGGTGGTACACTGGATAGAACAGGAACCATGAAACCACACAAAACCAAACATGAATCCAAGCCATTTACTGGCTTTGTAACCTTGGATGACATTATTTAATTTCTTTTTGAAGTTCTTTTTTATTATGCAGACCCTAATAAACATCCTGCAGGATTAAGAGCTAACTGGTGTAAATGGTTTGTCTGGGCTTTTTTCTCTTTTTTGTAGTATTTAAGTTGAAATGTAAGACTTCATGCTTGCTAGGTGGGTACTGTATCATTTGAGCCATACCTAATAACCTCTCTTGCTTTGGTTATTTTTGTCTTTGTTTGTAAATTGTTATTGCCTTGGTTACTTTTGAGGCATGATCTTGCTTTATGCCCAGGTTGGTGTGAGGCTGTGATCATCCTATTTATGCTTCCATTCATGCCTGGAGATGGTAGGTATGTGCCAATGTATCTAGCTATTGTGTTTCCCCTGTATCTAGTGTAATAGTTGTATATAAGTGAGCTCAAATACTGGTTGACATGCAGTCTCTCGAACTTTTATGCTCAGGCTGGCCTCAAACTGAGATCTCTCAATCTCTGCCTCCCAAATAGCTAAGATTGCAGACTTGAGATGTAACCTGTGGCTTTGGTATAAATAAGTAGCATCCTCTTTTTCTCTTCAGGGCACTCAATGAATTGACTCATGAAATGATGAAAGCGGTAACTCATCCAGATGCACTGTACTCACAAACTGACATGTTGAACTGAAATCCCTCTGTTCAACTACTTAAAGATCATTTTAAAAAGAAAAAAGAAAGGGACAACTGCTTTCATGGCCCTGCTGCTTACATGGTCCTGCTGCTCACTCTTCTAAGTGGCCTTTACTTTTGCTTTGTAAAATAAACTCTTTGTTACCATGTGTGTGTGTATATATGTTTTGTTGTAAAAAAAAAAGAAAAGAGAGGGCTGAAAAGAGAGGGCTGAGAAGGTGGCTCAGTGGTAGAGCACTTGCCTTACATGCTTGAAGCCCTGGGTTCGATTCCTCAGCATCACATAACCAAAAAAGAAAAAAGCCGGAAGTGGCACTGTGACTCAAGTGGTAGAGCACTAGCCTTGAGCTGAAGAGCTGAGGGGCAGCGCCCAGGCCCAGAGTTCAGGCCCCACAACCGGACCCCAAAAAAAAGAAAAAAGAAAGAATAATATGAACAAAATTCCAAATAAAAATTTTAATAACATTGCCGAAAAATAGTAATTAATTGATAATGCAACAATCAATAAACACAGTTACTTGTTCTTTGTTCTGTTGAGACAGGGTCTTGATATATAAACCAGGATAACCTGGAACTCACTTTATAGCCTAGGCTGTCCTGGAAATTGATTCTCTTTTCTGATTCTCCCAAGTGCCAATAAATAGCAGAACTATGAATAATTTTGTAGTGTTACTAAATTTAGATAAACAAATACAATGGAACAAAATATAGGAAATTACAGCTTTTACTCATATGCCTTTATTTTTTCATTCTGATCAAAATAAAACACAAATGTAAACCTAAAAGTGGCTTAGGCTTAGTAGTAGAGCGCTTGCCTAGCATACATGAAGCCCTGGGATCAATTCCTCAGTACCACATAAACAGAAAAAGCTGGAAGTGGAGCTGTGGCTCCAGTGGTAGAGCGCTAACCTTGAGCAAAAAAGAAGCTCAGGGACGTTGTCCAAGCCCTGAGTTCAAGCCCAAGGACTAGCAAAAAAAAAATCTATGAGCTGGGCGCTGGTGGCTCATGTCTGTAATACTAACTACTCAGAAGGCTAAGATTTGAGGATCATGGTTTGAAGCCAGCTGGGTCAGAAAAGTCAAAGAGACTCTCTTTGTTGTTGTTGTTAGGCCCAAGGCCTGTACTTGAACTTGGTTCCAGATACATTCACTCACTAGCTAGTGACTTGCCAACTAAGCCACGCCTCCAAACCCTCTATGAGACTCATCTCCAATTAACCACCAAAATGCCAGAAGTAGCAGTGTGGCTCAAGTAGGAGAGTACTACTTTTATGTCAAGGCCCTGAGTTCAAACCCCCTCATACTGGCACATACACACAAAAAATCAAATGAAAAAATTTTAAGGCTATAACTATAGAAAATTCAATGGTCTCCACCCTCAACATCTGCAGTCATTTTTACATAATTAAAGTGAGTTAAGCTTTACCTTGGTTGAGAGCATGGTGATGAAATGCTTAACGTACTTATTCCAGGCTTTTTCATTGAGGTAGAGTTGTTTAGCCATTATGACTCTATTTCTTATGATTACCTACAAAAACAATGTGCTATAATCAGGACCCTACAACATTAACAGACCACTACATTAACCTGGGTTCACATATCCATTTCTTCTTCTTCTTCTTTTTGTTGTTGTTTTTGTTGTTGTTGTTGGTCATGGGGCTTGAACTCTGGGCCTGGGCGCTGTCCCTGAGCTCTTCACCTGAAGGCTAGAGCTCTACCACTTGAGCCACAGTGCCACTTCCAGCTTTCTGGTGGTTAGTTGGAGATAAAAGTCTCACAGGACGGGAGCTGGTGGCTCATGTCTGTAATCCTAACTACTCAGAAGGCTAAGATCTGAGGATTGCGGTGAAGCAAGCCTGGGCAAGAAAAGTCCATGAGACTCTTATCTCCAATAAACCACCAGAAAACCAGAAGTGCTCAAGTGATAGAGCACTAGCCTTGAGCTGAAGAGTTGAGTGACAGTGCCCAATCCCAGAGTTCAAGTCCCATGACTGACCAAAAAAAAAAAAAGTCTCATGGACTTTCCTGCCCAGGCTGGCTTTGAACCATGATTCTTAGATCTCAGCCTCCTTAGTAGCTAGGATTACCGGCGTGAGCCACCGGAGCCTCAGGTTCCATTTCTTCTTGAATCACTATCCCATACAAAATTTGCTGTTTAAACCATTGACTACTATGAATTACAATTGCTAAAACTGTTTACCTGGAACTAAAAGTATAGTATATAACAGAAAGTCTTAAGTAATTTGAGTTTAAGACTTCCCCTTACACTTAAGACCTCTTTACTTAAAAATCACTATGAAATTGAAAATACTCATCTATTTATTTAATTTTTATTTTTGTTTTGCTTTGGTTTGTTTTTAGTCAGTTGTGAGGCTTGAACTCAGGGCCCAGGCACTCTCCCTGAGCCTCTCTTTGTGCTCAAGGCTAGTGTTCTACCAACCAAACCACAGCTCCACTTCCTTTATTTAATTTTTGTTCCAGAACTAGGTCTTGACCCTAGGGCCTTGCACTCTTGCTTGGCTTTTTTGTCATACTCCTAACAACTTGAGGTACATTCCCATTTCTAGCCTTTTGCTGGTTAATTGGAAATAAGAATCTCACAGACTTTTCTGCTTGGGTAGCTTTGAATTGTAATCCTCAAATGTCAGCCTGCTGAGTAGCTAATATTACACCCACAGCACAGCTCAGTGTTTTTATTTATTTGAATTGTATCTATTGATATTTTTCTTGACTTACGCTTCAATTATCTTATTATTTTTTTTATTTTTTGGGTCCGGTCGTGGAGCCTGAACTCTGGGCCTGGGCACTGTCCCTCAGCTCTTCAGCTCAAGGCTAGAGCTCTACCACTTGAGCCACAGCATCACTTCTGGCTTTTTTCTTTTTTGCTTATGTGGTGCTGAGGAATCGAACCTAGGGCCTCAGGCATGCAAGGCAAGCGCTCTACCACTGAGCCAACTTCCCAGCCCAGCTTCAATTATTTTAAATATGCATATATTTTAATATATTACATATTAACAGAAATAGCACTTGTATGAAAAACTGTATTTTTCCAAAAGTATGAGTAAAATATTCCATTTTGCTTTTTTTTTTTTCTGTCCATTAGGGGCTTGAACTCAGTGCCTGGGTACTGTCTCTGGGCTCCTTTTTGCTCAAGGTTTGCACCCTACCATAGCACAGAGTTCCTGAAAGGGAACGGCTTCCTCTTAATTATCCTGTTATAATTCTATATTGAGATGGGACATTATATCTTAGGTAAAGTCTTCACATTGCAGAGTATCTGCCTTCCTCTATTCTCTTTACTTTCATCTTGTATGTGCCTAACTTGGTTTTATAAGTGTCTACATGGTTTTATAAACTGTGCAGTGAAGTGTAGTAGTCCATGCCTGTAATCCCAACTATTTAGGAGACAGACCCAAGGAGGATCCCAGTTTCAAACCAGCCAGGGCAGAGTTAGTGGAATCCTATTTCAATCAATAAACCAGGTAATAATAGCATGCATTTGCAATCCTAGCTAGGTGGGAGGCATAAGCAGGAAGATGTCAATCTAAAGATAATTCTAGAGGTGAGGGGGACATGAGACTCTATTCAAAAAATAACAAGCGTAAAGAGCTAGAGACATGATATAGTACCTGCCAATACTTTTAAGTCATAGAACACTTGCCTAGCAAGCATGAGTACCTGAGTTCAATCCATCATAGCACACATATACATAAAAATCTCATTTAATGGCCAATGGCCTTATAGTAAAATAGTTATCATTTCAATGTCAACGGCCTTTTTATTTTCTATAAAGCTGCTTTTTCACTAGGTTTTCTGAACCTTGTCTATTTGTCCCAAAGACAGTAGAGCAAAGTAATTGGGAGTTCAGAATTTAGGTAAGCATCAGTGGCTCACCCCTGTAATCCTAATTGCTCAGGAGGCTGAGAGCTGAGGATCATGATTTGAAGCTAGCCCTAACAGATTAAGAGTCTAAGAGAGTTTAATCTCCAATTAAGCAGCAAAAAGCCTGAAGTAAAGCTATGCCTGAAGTGGCAGAATACTAGCTTTGAGTGAAAAAAACTGAGGAACAAATGCCCAAGCCCCAAGAAGCCCCAGTACTGGCACACACAAAAAAGAATTTTTTGCTCCTACTTTATAGTTCTAGTATAAAGGAGAGAGATAGACAGAGACAGAACAGATACACAGAGAGAAAACTCTACTGTGCAATGTCTAGATATCAAAGGCAAAAAATAAAATTTTAACTTTCCATTTCAAGGTCTATCAAAGGTCTATCTCATTCACCAATAAATATATTATCTCTTTCTCTTTTTAGTTTCGTCTAAATTATTAAAAATTATAAAATATAACTTTAACCAATAATGAAGTTTGAATTGAAGAAGCAGATGATCAAACCTTTAGGGCCAATTCATATGTGGCTGAGCTCCAAATATCTCTTTCATCCATTAGCTGTTTAATGTCATTCTCCATCCTTCCTCTTTGTAATGAATACAAATCATGGTATTCTTCAACAATTCTAAAAGAAAAAATAAGAAATGGTTGTAACAACACATTTTTAAGAGAACTTTGTTATAACCTGAGCAAATACAAGAGAATGGAGATAACTCTTTGCATCCTATCTGATCACAATGGAATTTCAACAAAAGATACTGCGGAAAACACTCAAACACATGGAGTCTGAACCACGCACTGCTGAACAATAGGGGGGGTTACTGAAGAAATAAAAGAGGAAATCAGAAAGTTCTTACAATTCAATGAAAATGAAAACATATATTGGAACCTTTGGGATATAGCAAAAGCTGTGATATGAGGATAGTTTGTAGCTCTAAGCATGCGCATAAAAAAAACAGACGTGCCTCTGATCATATAAAATAATATTTATCAAAACGGACTCCAGAAAATGAAAACAAAGTTTTTTCTTTGTTGCTCTTTTTCTTTTCTTTTTGTTTTGTTTCTTCATTTATATGTTTTTGGGGTGGTATGAGGGAACACAGAAATTGAGGGATAAAAGGTAAACAAATGCAGCAGTGATCCTTACAACTTGTGGTTAAAACCTGGGGAAAAGAAAGGGGAAAAAGAGATGTACTAACGTAACTATAACTATTCTGTATATCACCTTTATAATAACAAATAAAAGTTGTTTTTTTTTGCCGGTCGTGGGGCTTGATTATAAACTTATCATAAGAAAAAAACTCATCATAAGGTAATTATGGTATAACTGCTGGATATATTGATAGCAAAACATGAAATATTCACAAAAGTATTGGCAAAACTTACAAAAAGTCATAACAAAAGTAGAAAGTCCAGTATAATGGCCCTTGCTCTAAACACTTTATATTTTATTCTTTTTTTGGTTGGTTATGGGGCTTGAACTTGGAGCCTGGGTGCTCAAAGCTAGTACTCTACCACTTTGAGCCACAGCTCCACTTCCAGTTTGCTGGTGATTAATTGGAGATAAGACTCACATACCTTCCTACCCAAGCTGGCTTTAGAACTGGATCTTCAGATCTCAGCTTCCCAAGTTGCTAGGATTATAGGGGTGAATCACCAGCACCTGGCTTCAATTTATTCTTTCTTTTCTTTTTGGGGGGTCCGGTCGTGGGGCCTGAACTCTGGGCCTGGGCGCTGTCCCTCAGCTCTTCAGCTCAAGGCTAGCACTCTACCACTTGAGCCACAGCACCACTTCCCACTTTTTTCTTTTTTGCTTATGTGGTGCTGAGGAATTGAACCCAGGGCCTCAGGCATGCAAGGCAAGCGCTCTACCACTGAGCCACCTTCCCAGCCCCTTCATTTTATTCTTTATCACAAAACTTTTTACAGTATTACATTCTAATAGTATAACAACACTGTATTTGATGAAAACTTCAGAACACAAGGAACAGTACTGCCACAGTTTTGTTAGGTTTCTTGTTTATGAAGTTAGGATTTATTTTTCATTTGTTGTTTTCATTTGTGGTGCCAGTACTGGGGCTTGAATTCAGGATCTGTATGTTGTCCCTGAGGTTTTTTTGCTCAAGGATGGTGTTATACCACTTAAGCCACACCTCCACTTCTGGCTTTTTGCTGTTTAATTGGAGATAAAACTCTCAAGCTTTCTATCTAGGCTGGAACCCCAATCCTCAGATCTCAGCCTCCTGGATAGCTAGGATTATAGGCATAAACCACCAGCACCCAACTGATTTAAGATTCTTTACTAGTCATAAATCCCAATAATTGTGAGTCACCACATTTTAAAATATTTAAAATTAATACAAGATTATAAGAAACTCCCTTCTGGCCACCTGAAAGCCTAAATTAAGCACTTCTTTTTATTTCTTCATGTCTACCAGAAAGTGTCTTTTTCCTTCTGATTTACATGGAAACTCTTCTCAGAAGTTGTAATGTGACAAGTAGTATTAGACAAATCTTCGGATACTTCTTTGAGGGATGTTATCACTGGTGCAAGAATTAAAAATCCTCTACTCAGAGTTGTCCATGTGTTTAAAATAAATGAGGAGAAATCCACATAGGTGAATACAAGTATATAAATTCAATTAGCTGAATCTATACTACTTGTATGAAAATTAGATAACAATTTTTAAATGACCCAATTTTTTTTTTTTTTGTCAGTCACAGGGCTTGAACTCTGGGCCTGGGTGCTATCCCTCAGCTCTTCAGCTCAAGGCAAGTGCTCCACTGCGGAGCCACAGCGCCACTTCTGGTTTTCTAGTGGTTTATTGGAGATAAAGAGTCTCACAGACTTTCCTGCCCGGGCTGGCCTTGAACCGTGATCCTCAAATCTCAGCCTCCAGAGTAGCTAGGACTACAGGCGTGAGCCACCAGCGCCCAGCCCAAAATGACCCAAATTCATAACAATAAAAAGTTAAAAATTCAGAAACAACTTTAATGCCCCAACAAAGGAGAGACTGACCAGGTAAAATTCAATTTTTTATGTTATAAAATGACCCAAAAGCGGGGCGCCTGTAACCCTAGCTACTCAGAAGGCTGAGATCTAAGGATCAAGGTTCAAAGCCAGCCCAGGAAAGACCGTGAGACTCTTATCTCCAATAAACCACTCAGAAAACCGGAAGTGGTACTGTGGCTCAAGTGGTAGAGTGCTAGCCTTGAGCTGAAGAGCTCAGGGACAGTGCCTAGGCCCAGAGTTCAAGTCCCATGAACCGACAAAAAAAAAAAAGATGACCCAAAATGCGAGGCCCTGGTGGCTAACACCTATATCCTAGCTACTCAGGGGGCTCAGATCTGAGGATCAAAGTTCAAAGCCAGCCTGGGAAAGAAGGTTTGTGAGACTCTTATCTCCAATTAAGCACTCAAAAAGACAGAAGTAGGGTTAACTCAAGAAGTAGAGCTCTAGTTTTGAGCAAAGAAAGCTCAGGGACAGCACCCAGGCTCTGAGTTCAAGTACTAGGACACATACTCATACACACACACACTCTTTCTCTCTCATTTTTTTTCTCTCTCTCTCACACATACACCACACATACACCACAAAATGACCAAAAAAGTAAAATTAAATATTCAATTTGATTTTACTTTTATAAATAATCCATAAGTAAAAACAAATAATAAAAATATTAATAATAGTTAATTCTAGAAGAGTTACCTATGTTCATTATTTTTCTATTGTGCTTCCATATTTTCAATTCTAAAATTTCAATTCTTTTTGTTTTTCTTTTTTGCCAATTCTGGGGCTTGAACTCAGTGCCTGGGCACTGTCCCTGAGCTTCTTTTGTTCAAGGTTACCACTCTACCACTTAGCCACAGCACCACTTCTGGCTTTTTCTGTTTATGTGATACTGAGGAATTAAACCCAGGGCTTCATGCATGCTAGGTAAGCACTCTACCACTAAGCCACTCTCCCAGCCTGGTCCCCTGCTTTTCTATTCTCTATCTTTTCTCATTTCTTTGACTCCATTATCCCTTCATGCTGTCCCAGGTTGCAAGTAGCAACAGTGCTCAATAACGCAAAAGAATTCTCATTTAGTTAGTTAGCTAGGTAGGTAGGTAGGTAGGTAGTTAGATGTCAGTCTTGGCCCCTACCCCTGAGCTCTTTTTCCTCAAGGCTAATATTCTACCACCTGAGCCACAACTTCACTTCCAGCTTTTTTGTAGGTTTTTTTTTTTTTTTTTTCTGAGTATTTTATTGTAGCTAAGAGTCTCATGGACTTTCCTGCCTGAGCTGACTTGTATCTTCAAATCTTAACCTCCTGAATAGCTAGGATTACAGTATGAGCCACTGGGCACCCAGATGGCTTATTTTATTTTTAAATTCCTACAACAAGTCTGTTTAGTGTTCTTTCTATGACAGGCACTGTTAAGAAAACAAAACAGGGCTAGGGTTTGTAGCTCAAGTGGTAAAGCACTTTTTTTTTTTTGCCATTCCTGGGGCTTGAACTCAGGGCCTGAGCACTGTCCCTGAGGACTCTTACCACTTGAGTCACAGCACCACTTCTGGCTTATTCTGGTTATGTGGTACTGAGGAATCGAACCCAGGGCTTCATGCATGCTAGACAAGCACTCTACCACTTCCCAGCCCCAATATGGTCAAATAAATCTTCACTTTTTTATGTGAAGCAACAATAAACAATTAGAAAGGTAAAACATATTAAGTACCAATAGTGTAGTCAGACTAAATATACAGGTATGGTGTAATTTTAAATAGGGCCATGAAAATATAATAATGAGAAGATAACATTTGAGCAAAGAAATATCCAAAAGAGAGAGAAGGATGCTACACAGCTCTCTGCGTGCTCAAGAATCAGAGCCAGGCCAGTATGTCTGAAACAAAATAAAGAAAGTCAGAAAAGTTAGAATAGTAAGCCATTTTCAAAACATTGTCTTTCAAGCTACAATGGGAGGTACTGTACAATTTTGAGCAAAGAAATAACATTCTGAACTAAAGTAGATCATGTTGGCTAGTGTGTTAAGAATGAATGTAGAGGTTAGTATAAAGGAGAAAGACCTTTCTGAAGTTTTGGCAATGAACCAGACAAGAAATGAAAATGACGATAATAAAAGGGTTGAAGATTCTATATGTTAAGAAAGGAAAATTGGGGGAAGGAGGGAGGAGTTAGGGAGGTGGGGAAAAAAGGGATGGGTAAGGGAAAAACAAAGGGGGGTTAAAATGCTCGACAGGAAATGTACTCATTACCTTACTCATATAACTGTAACCCCTCTGTACAGTATTTTTACAATAAAAAACATTTTTAAAAAAAAGGAAAATTGAGCCAAGTTGTCAGTGGCTCATGCCTGTAATCCTAGAGACTGAGGAGTCTGAGATCTGAGGATCATGGCTCAAAGCCAGCCCTGGCAGGAAACTCTGTGAGACTCTTATCTCCAATTAAGCACCAAAAAAAGCTAGAAGTGGAGCTGTACCTTAAGCACTACAGTGCTAGCCTTGAGCAAAAAAGCTCAGGGACGGGGCCCGGGCTCAGAGTTTAAGCCCTAGTACCGGCACCAAAAAAGAAAAAAAAAAAAAAGGAAATGGATCAAATTTGCTGATGGAAATATCTGAGAGATTAAGGGAATCAATTAAGAATGAGTCAAGGATATGGAAACAACCCAGATGTCCCACCACAGATGAATGGATCCAAAATTGTGGTATCCAAACCCAATGGAATATTATGCAGCCATTAGAAATGACAAAACAATGGCATTTGCAGGGAAATGGATGGAGCTAGAAGAAATCAGGTTGAGCGAGGTAAGCCAAGAGCAAAGAGACAAAAGGTACATGGTCTCCCTGATAAGTGGATATTAAACCCAAAATGTTAGTTGATACGACAAAATTAACAGGACTTAAGAAACAAAGGACTTCCACTCATGTATGGTATATATGTGCACACCGGAGGGGAACCAGGAAGATGACACAGAACTAGAGGGAATCAGGGAAAAACATAACAACGGGACCCATCAGCAGCACTGGACATTGACCAAAATGAACTAAGCAACCTAATGGCAGTGATGGGAGGGAGGGAACAAGTGGGAAAGAGGAGACAGCTGACGCTATGCAAAACAAAAGAAATGTACATATCACCCAATGTGGAAGAAATAACTGTATCGCAAAGCTCATAGAACTCATAAATGTTAGACCGTGATAGACAATTTGCTCCAGTAAAGTTAGAATGTGTTTGTGACTTTAACTGAGCATCACTATCCCACAATACTGTGAAATTTGGGAAATTATGTAACCACTTAATCACAATAAAAAAAATTGAAAAAAAAAAAGAATGAGTCAAGGATTTTGGGTCTAGAAACTGGAATGTAGACTTGCCATTAACCAGGAAAGCAAAGACTGCAATGCAACAGGATTGGGGATAAGAACAGAAATTCACTGGGCAGTTCCACTTAGACCTCTAATTGAAAATGCTGAGACTTGATTATATGAATCTGAAATTCAGGGAGAAAATTGAAGCTGGAGAAACAAACTCATGTTTGTAGAATTCAAAAAGTTAGTAGCATACCCGTTTTTTCAGAAGTCCCCATAAAATACACTTAAAGTGACTCACTTTGCATTCTTCTCAGCATCTAAAATAGCCTGTTCCAATTCCTTGCGGGCTTTGTCTGCTTCCTTTGTTAATTTTATATCATGTGCCCGAACCAGACAAAGTTCCCTGAAATAAAGGTAAGAAATTTCAAAATCTGGGGATTTCCAATAGTTTCTAACCAGGAAATTAGACTTGCCCTCAGCCCTCTTTTCAGTTCTAATATGTTAAAACTTCCTACTTTTTCTATCTCATAAATCAAATGAAGAAAATCAAGGGAATGTCCTGGATGAAATCTTGCCAGGTATGACAATGGAATCACACTGGTAGAAGGAAGATCCTTTAGAACCATCTAGAACCAAAGCTGAAGCCCACTTTGCTCTACCTGACTCCTCCATCTGCTTTCCTGTTCTCTTTGTTTTATGTCTCTTCCTATCAAATATATACAGAGCTTTAATTTTGTGCTAAGCCATGTCTTCCATTTTTCCACATCAGTGTCTATAGTATTCAATTTTGTGTTTTTTTGTTTTGGGGGTTTTTTTTAGGGTTTTTTTTGGTCAGTCATGAAGCTTAAACTCTGGGCCTATGTGCTGTTCCTGAGCTCAGCTCATGGCTAGTGCTCTACCACTTGAGCCACAACACCACTTACAGTTTCCTGGTAACAAATTGGAGATGAGAGTCTCACAGAGTCTCTTGCCTGGGCTGGCTTTGAACCACAATCCTCAGATCTCAGTCTCCTGAGTAGTTAGGATTACAGGCATGAGCCACCAGCACCGGGTTAATTTTTGTTCTTTTGAGACATCCTTGGCTGATTGCTCACATCTGTAATGCTAGCTACTCAGGAGGCTGAGATCTGAGGATTGCAGTTCAAAGCCAGCCTGGGCAAGCAAGTCTATGAGACTTTTATCCCCAGTGCACCACCCGAAAACCGGAAATGGTGCTGTGGCTCAAGCTGAGGGAGAGCACCCAGGCCCAGAGTTCAAGCCCCATTACTGACAAAAAAAAAAGGAGACATGCTTGTGAATTTTTTGCATTTAGGACAATCAATCAGTTTTTGTGTGTAGGATAATTACAGTCATAGTTTCTACCTGGTCAATTCTTCAATAACATGCTTGAAATTATACAGTTCTTCTAAAATGCGCTGGTCCATCACTCGTTGAGTCACCAAGTCTTTGTAGAAGTCAATCATCTGCCGGGCAATCTGGTCAAGCATCTGCACATACCTCTGTCTGCATGAGAAAAGAGGGAAACAGGATATTAGGCAAAAGGAAAAAAAGAGGGAGGCAGAAAATAGGCATGAAAGAAAGCAATGTTAGAAAACCAACATCCAAGCCGGGCGCCGGTGGCTCACACCTGTAATCCTAGCTACTCAGGAGGCTGAGATCTGAGGATCACGGTTCAAAGCCAGCTCGGGCAGGAGAGACCGTGAGACTCTTATCTCAATAAACCACTAGAAAACCGGAAGTGGTGCTGTGGGGCTCAAGTGGTAGAGCGCTCTCCTTGGGCTGAAGAGCTGAGGAACAGCGCACATGCCCAGAGTTCAAGACCCATGACCAACAAAAAGAAAAAATGCAACTTTTTTTAAGGTTCAAGACTGGGAATTGGTTCCTGTTGCTTTTACTTACTGGCTAGGCACTCTACCAACTGAGCCATGCTTCTAACCCCTAAAAACACCTTCTTTAGGTCTTTTTCTTCCCAACAACAACAACAACAACAGCAACAACTACAATACATACACAAATATTTTATAGATTTTTTAAAGTGTATGTTGCCAGGCACTATTGGTTCATGCCTAATCCTAGTTACTCAGGAGACTGGTATCTGAGGATTGTGGTCCAAAGTCAATCAAGGCAGGAAAGTCTATGAGACTCTTATCTCTAATAAACTACTTAGAAAAGCTGGGCGCTGGTGGCTCACGCCTGTAATCCTAGCTACTCAGGAGGCTGAGATCTGAGGATCTCGGTTCAAAGCCAGCCTGGGCAGGAAAGTTTGTGAGACTCTTATCTCCAATAAACTACTAGAAAACCCGAAATGGTGCTGTGGCTCAAGCGGTAGACGCTCACCTTGAGCTGAAGAGCACAAGGACAGCACCCAAGCCCAAAGTTCAAGTCCCACAACCAACAAAAAATAAAAATAAATAAATAAATAAACTACTCAGAAAAAGCAAGAAGTGAAGGAGTGGCTCAAGTGATAGAACACTAGCCTTGAGCAAAAGAAGTTCAGGGACAGTCTCTAAGCCCAGAGTTCAAGTCCCAGAACAGCACGCACACACACACAAACACACACACACAAAAACTATGTTATGTGATGCCAACCATATATCATTCTGAAATTGACAGAAGCAAACAAGCTGGACACAATGGCTCAAACCTGTAATCTTAGCTACTTGGGAGGTAGAGATCAGGTGATGATGGTTCAAGACCAGCTTGGGCATAAAAGTTCATAAGACTATGGGTGATATAGTTCATGCCAGTCATCCCAGTGACAAAGGGAAGTACAAACAATAAAATTGGCCTTAATGAAAGAATCTAGATCATGAGTATCTGTTTTCACATCAAGAGCCTTTGCATTTTTATATTTGAAATTTTTAAACAAAATACTAGAAATGAAGTGAAATAAAGTCAAGTAACTCTAGTGTAAACCAAAAAGAATTATAGTAGTACTCCTATTTCTATGTAATGTGAGAGTTTGTTCAGCTCATATCCAATCTAAGAATTGTGCTTCTTCCTATAAAAATGTTCTCTATTCATGTGTTCTGTGAGATGGGAACATATGCTTGCGTTTGGGAAATTATCTATCCAAATTCATTTCCTACTTTCCCTCAAATAGACTCTCCAATCTAACTTGTGACCTGAATAAACCTTACTGAACAGGGCTCATTTCAGTTTCTTTCTAGTTCATTGCTATATCTCCCAAAGCCTCAGCTCATCCATTTAATCATTTGTTCAACAAATTAGTAAGCAAATGATTATCTCTGAGCTGAACACATAAGGGTTCCAATCAATGCCAAGTTACAGGTGGATAAGGTTGAGACTCCCAAATCTAGAAGTAGTGGCTGACTCCAGATAATTACAGGAGAAAGTCCTTGGTAGAAGAAGCATAGACATTCTGAATTCCTCCTGTAATGATGTGTTTGCCTGAGAAACACACATACAAATTAGAAAGCACTCAGAGATAGAGAGGAAGCTACAGTAACAAGACAGAGAAGACCTTATTGGCAGACAGCAAGTATTCTCCAGGGTCTGGTGTTACCATTGGCTGGGGACTTCTACTGGATGTTCATAACCATCTTGTAAACAGGGAGGATTCTGCAAATGACAGGATGTAGAAGAGCGGAAATCCTCTCCACTGAGTACTTCCTAGATCTTCAAAAGAGCTCCTACAATGAGGAAATGCTGGGCTCTGCAGAGTGCTTCACCAGTCCATGAAATTATCATGAATTTTGTTGGCAATAACCCTGATATCACACTGCTAATTCTCATTTACTTTGTACTTTAATCCCATCTTTACTCTAAATCTTAGCTTTTAGAGCACTTGTATCTCTAGTACTTTGAATTTAGCAATTTTTAAAATTGGTCTCTCTGGCATCTGGCTGGATTTTTCTTTTCTTTTTTTTGGGGGGGGGGGGGGAATCCGGTGATGGGGCCTGAACCCTGGGCCTGCGTGCTGTCCCTCAGCTCTTCAGCTCAAGGCTAGCGCTCTACCACTTGAGCCACAGCACCACTTCCAGCTTTTTTCTTTTTGCTTATGTGGTGCTGAGGAATCGAACCCAGGGCCTCAAGCATGCAAGGCAAGTGCTCTACCACTGAGCCACCTTCCCAGCCCGATTTTTCTTATGTTTGCTTTGATTTGTCTGTCCCTTTCTATTTAAACTTTCTGAGATGTGACTCCACCCTATTTTGGCCACTAAAACTTAACTCCTGAAATCAGCTGGAATAGTCCTCTCCAAACCTGCCCCTTATGAGGGGAAAGTTTGTACTTTAATTTGAATGGTAAATACTGCCCCCCCACCAGGCCTGTGTGTTTAAAGGCTTGGTCTGCAGTGTGGTACCCCAAGGAGGTAGAAGAATCTTTAAGAGGTGGGGCCTAATGGAGGCCTTTAGGTTACTGAGCATATGCCCTTAGAGGGGATAATGGAATCCCAGCCTCTTCTTTGTCTCTTATGCTTCCTAGTAGGACATATGTTTTTAAACTACCATGCACTCTGCCATGGTGCACTGCCTCATTATAGCTCCCCAAACAAAGGGGCCAACCAATCATAGATCAGAAACTATAAAACCGTGAGCCAAAATGAACCTTTACCCTTTTATTTTTATTTTTTACAGTATCAGGGTTTAAAGACAGGGCTGATATGCTTGTTAGCCATGCCTCCAGCATTACTTTTTGCTGATTATTTTGGAGGCAGCATCTCATGGACTTTTCTGCCCAGCCTGGCTTCAAATTGTAATCCTCTGTATTTCAGTCTCCTGAGTAGCTAGGATTATAGGCATGAGCCATCAGCACCCAGCTGAACCTTTATACTGTCACCCACCTCAGGTATTTCATTATAGTGGCAGAGAGCTGAGCAACACAGCTGGTACAGACTGTTTGTCATATATTTCTTTTGCCTTGCTTCTTCATCTATCACTCTTGGTTGTCCTTTGACTAACAACTCAGACCTCAGTTGTTCCTATTCTCATTCTTATTCAGCACTTCTCAGCTTCTAGTGATGTTCTAACTATACTCATTTCTAGCTAATCTTAACCATGCTCTTATTAATGGCTTTGTTTCTAAGCTTCCAGAACTCCCAGACTACAGCAAAACTGACAAGGTTAATTCCTATTTAGAAGAAACTGATATTCAGAAAGATCTAGTAATGTCCCTCTATTTTGACAATTTAACAAAGGTATCCTTATTCTGCTATTTCTTTTATCATTTTAGAGAAAAATTATAGTAACAATACTATTTATCATCATCATTGATAATAGTAACATTTATTGAACAACTTACTGTGATTTCATTTAAACCTCATTATAATCCTGTGAAACATGACATTACTTGGCACATACTTGGCATTCATTGATTTATAAATGAACAAATGGGTTAGTGAAATTGTCCTAGAAGCTATAACCTTTACTTACAGATAAGAAAAACCCAGCCTCTTTCCAATTGAAAAAGTAAAATCGTCTATAAAATGCAAATTATGAGTGGGACACTGATGGCTTATACCACCGGCTACACAGAAGGCTGAAATCTGAGGATCACAGTTTATAGCCAGTCAGGGCAAGAAGTCCAAGAGATTCTTATCTCCAATTAACTACCCAAAAGCTGGAAGTGGAACTGTGGCTCAAGTGGTAGAGCACCAGCCTTGAGCAAAAAAGCCAAGGAGGAGCAGAAGTTCAAAAACCTCCCCCCCCTCTCAAAAAAAGGGGGGGGAGGGGAATTACATCTTTTTTTTTTTTTTGCGGGGGGGGGGGGGGGATAGGGGGAGGTCAGTTGTGGGGCTTGAACTCTGGGCCTGGGTAGGGTCCCTCAGCCCTTCAGCTCAAGGCAAGTGCTCTATCACTTGAGCCACAGCGCCACTTCTGGTTTTCAGGTGGTTAATTGGAGATAAGAGTCTCACAGACTTTCCTGCCTGGGCTGGCTTTGAATGCGATCCTCAGATGTCAGCCTCCTGAATAGCTAGGATTACAGTCGTGAGCCACTGGGACCTGGCTACATTTCTGATCAGTAAAACAAAGAACTGTATTTTTGTGGACTTCTCAAAAGTAGACATAAACACAATTGTAATATAAAACTCAAAACTATGTGTGTGGAAACATACAGTAAATCTCATTCTTTTGCATAATGAATTTGTGTTAATAATTGTAATTGCTGCTGGTAGCTCACATCTGAAATCCTAGCTACTCAGGAGGCTGAGATCTGAGGATCATAATTAGAAGACAGCCAGGGCAGGAAAGTCTGTGATACTCTTATCTCCAATAAACCACTCAGAAAATCGGAAGTGGCGCTATAACTCAAGTGGTAGAGAGCTAGCCTTGAGCTGAAGAGCTGAAGGACAGCTCCCAGACCCAGAGTTCAAGTCCCACAACCGACAGATCTCAGCCTCCTCAGTAGCCAGGATTACAGGTATGAGCCACCAGGTCCCAGCTTATAATTGCAATTTATAATATACAAAGGAGATAGGAAGATTCTGATGATAGTTCAACCTGATCTTGGATAGCAGCTCTCCCCTGTCTGCACAGTCCACACTGACTTGTCGAATAAGTTCATGAAACACTGTATTGTAAATGGCCTGTTCCTTCTTCAACACATGTAGTAGCTGGTGCATCTGGGAGAAGATAAAGTAATCAGCACTTACCACAGTCTTACCAGTAAAAATTGTCTTACAAACTAAGTACACCAAATGTGAACACGTTTTAGTAACATCTGATTTACTTCACTTCATTTAAAAAATTATATAATGTTTTATTCTATCTAGTTTTGTACATTTTAATATGGTGCCCAAAAAGGGTCACATTACCACCACTATGTTATATCTGCCCTAAGAAACAAAACTTGCCAGGTGCTGGTGGTTCATGCCTATCACCTCGCTACTTAGAAGGCTGAGATTTGAGGATCATTGCTCAAAGCCATCCTGGGAAATTAAATCCATGACACTCTTATCTCCAACAAGGCACCAAAAAAACCAGAAATGGAGCTGTGGCTCAAATAGCAGAGTGCTACCCTTGAGCAAAAAGTTCAGGGAAAGTGCCCAGGCTCTGAGTTCAAGCAATACAAAACCTGAATCTAATCTTGAGTATATAGACAAACAAAAACAGAAAAACTGAAAACTGGCTGTGTAACTGCAAAATATCAAGGTCGAGAAAATTAAGGAGACTGGCATCCATGGCTCATACTATAACCCTAGCTACTCAGGAGGCTGAGATCTGAGGATCGCAGTTCAAAGCCAGCCCCGGAAGGAAAGTCTGTGAGACACATATCTCCAATAAACCACCAGAAAACCAGAATTGGTACTGTGGGTCAAGTGGTAGAGCACTAGCCTTGAGCTGAAGAGCTGAGGGACAGCACTCAGGCCAAGTTCAAGCCCCACTACCAAACAAAAACAAAAACAAAAAAGATCCCTACAAAGGGATAAACCTATTCCTAGTATTCTCTTTAATTTACCGATTTAGAAATTGAGACAGAAATACATTAAATGATTTGCCCAAAGTCACTGTTAATAAATGTAGAGTCAAGATTTCAATCCAGGCACTCTGCCACCAGAGAACAGACTCCTCACCACTAATTTAGTTGCACTGAGTTAGTTACCTTGGTTGGTCCTGTGTATTCCTTACTTTCTATACCAGCTTTCTCTAGCATTGAGTCCATCACATCATTCAGCTGGATCACTTCAACTCTTTTATTAGGTTTCCTGGAAGATTAAGGTGGCAGACGGATATAATTAACATTACATAGATATTCCACAAATAGAAAGAATATAGTATGTGTAAAGCAAATATATATGCTACGAAATGTTAATGGAATTTTAATGGTAAGAAAACTTGGCAGAGCTTTATTAGGTAAGCAAGCAAACAGACAAGCAGGCAAACAGACAAGCAAAAAGGCAGGGGCACACTCTAACAGAGTATGGGTGCTCTCAAAGAGAAAGACCTGTTAATGGTATTTTAAAGCATGGGAAGGTGGCTCAGTGGTAGAGCACTTGCCTTGCATGCCTAAGGCCCTGGGTTCGATTCCTCAGCACCACATAAGCAAAAAAGAAAAAAGCTGGAAGTGGTGCTGTGGCTCAAGTGGTAGAGCACTAGCCTTGAGCTGAAGAGCTGAGGAACAGCATTCAGGCCCCACCACCGGACCAAAAAAAAAAAAAAAGAGAGAGAGAGAGAAGAAAGGAAAAGATTGTGGCAAAATGGAGAACTACTAATGGTTAAGCTAAAAGCATTTCATAGTATATAAATACTGCACTATATAGATTTGAATATAACTAGACACATGGAACCACTGTAGATGACTGCAGTGTAAATCACTGCATTTATTATCTTTGTTCTCTTCTACAATTTTAAGATTTTTTTGTTGCATAAAATATAACTTTTGTTTAAGAAATTATCAAAAAAGAAATATAAGTACACACAATTTATTTTTTCTCAGAAATGTTTTAGAAAACAAACTACTTACATAGATGGGAAGAGTAACAGTCTGTTTTCACTATCTGTGAGAAGAGTTGTGTATTTACTACAATAAATAAGAGGAAGTAAGTATTATTTCAAGAAAATATTCTGGGAATCCCCAGCATCCCAAAAAAGGAAGGCAGCAAGGAAAAAAAGGAAGGAGGAAAGGAAATACTTTGGTATGTTTATCAGCACATCTAGTACTCAGAATCTTGATTTCTAAGTACTATTCTTCACTAAAAGTATTTCCTAAAGACATGATTTATGGTAAACTTAAGCCCTCATGAAATTAATAAGGTTGGAGGCAATCAAAAAGGTCCATCATTTACATGTAAGTTCATACATACCTAGATATCCACAGACATCTATAAACATAGTTACAATGATATCATTTTGGAACATTTTTAGGTAAAAAGGAAAATTAGTTATATTCCCTTGTATGCAAAAATATAAAAGTTTCCTGATTCATTAAAAAAAAATCTCTTTCAACCTTTTTAAAAGTGGAAGGACAGAGGGCCAGGTGTGGTGGTACATGTGTGTAATACCAACACATTAGGAACTTAAGCAAAAAGGTGGAGAGTGTAAAACCATTCTGGGCTGCATAGTGAAATCCTGCCTCAAAAAAGAAATAATATAGTTACTCCCCAAAAATGAGTTCCATGTAGTTGTCTTTGGCAAAAACATTGGAAATGCTATATGACACACATCGGATACAATCTGGAGAAAGAGAAACTTTGGATACTTTATTCTAAAACCTAATCTTAAAGTTCCATTTTTATGCACTTTGAAACATCCAAGTGTTGTTTCAAAAAATAAAGACAAGATCCCATACTGGATTCCATAAACAGGAACCAATGAAAACAATATGATTCATCTGCAAAAGTACAGCATGTATTATGAAATCCTGGCGACCTTCTGTAGAATCTATGTGTGTTCATTGTTTCAAAATTCTTTTTAAGGAACATAGTCCAAGTTTTTATTTTTTTATTTTTTTTTTGGGTCCGGTCATGGGGCTTGAACTCTTGGTCTGGGCGCTGTCCCTCAGCTCTTCAGCTCAAGGCTAGTGCTCTACCACTTGAGCCACAGCGTCACTTCCGGCTTTTTTCTTTTTGCTTATGTGGTGCTGAGGAATGGAACCCAGGGCCTCAGGCATGCAAGGCAAGCACTCTACCACTGAGCCACCTTCCCAGCCCCTAGTCCATGTTTTTAATAAGTTCCAAAAATTCAAAAGCCATTGTCATGAAAAGATAAAGAACAATTTAATTATGAAAATTCTGAACTCCTCTATTGGGAGGTAGCACTTGAGTTTAGATCTCAGGGCAAATATTCGATCACTAGAGTCATGCCTTCAGGCACTTTTTGCTTTTTAGTTTTCTCAGGGATTTGCTCTTCCATTAAGGCTGGTCTCAGATTATAGTCTTCCCATCTAAACCTCCTCTGTAGCTGGGATGACAGGAGTAAAGACACTACACAGGAAGTTTTCAGTCCTTTCCGCAGTCTTTAATATCTTTCTAAAGTTGTGTTAGGGCATCTAGGAACCCATGAACACAAGTGTACTGCCCATGGGCTCCTCTATGCAAGGAAAGCCAGAAATAGCAGATGAAATATTCGTTATATACCATGGTACTTACTCATCGTAACACTCCAAACCTGAAACTCCTGTATTTGACACAATATGAAATTCTTCAGGAATCAAAGTATCTGTTAATGTCTTTGGCTTAAAACAAACAAATAAAAAATACCCTGTTAATACATGAAAAAACTGAGTTACACAAGTCCTAATTTTGGGGTGTGTGTGTGTGTGTGTGTGTGTGTGTGTGTGTGTGTGTGTGTGTGTGTGCGTGTGTGTGTGTGTGTGTGTGTGTGTGTGTGTGTACTGGGCTTGAGCTCAGGGCTGGGGCATTGTCCTTGAGCTTAAGTTAGCACTCTACTCCTTGAACTACAGCTCTTCTCCCCAAAGGATATTATTTACCAAGTAGATTTTGATTTGAGAACTAACAATATTAGCAATATAGGTCACAACAAGTGACCAAAAAAAAGCTTTAAGCAGAAAATGCACATTAAAAATAAACACAAACTTGAAAACTACCTTAGTTGGAGTATAACTTTCTTGGTGTCTGAAGGGTGGTCTGGTTCTAGGACCCCCATACATATACCCAACTCTGCAGATGATTCAGGTCCTTGTATAAATTGGTACTGTTTTTAGAGATAGCCCATACACTGACTCTCATTTACTTTAAATGGTCTCTAGGTTACTAACATAAAGTAAAACTTTGAGAATAATGACAAGGAAAAGCGCAATACAGATGCAACTGTTTTTCAAATATTTTCCATGTATAGATGGTGTTTGAGATAGAGGGCAAGTTGTATTCATTAACTCTTTGCCTTTTAAGTTCAGTACGAAGCTTACTATCAAAGATAAGAATTCAACCATCTTATATATGGATTTCTACGGAGAAGGGGTATCTAATCTCTCACACTGATTAAAGCAATAACTGTGAGTTGAAAAACAGTTTAAATATCTTTTCTGCCAGATTTAGTTCACTTTATTTTTTAAATCGTGTTGTAAAGGTGATACACAGAGGGGTCACAGTTATATAAGTCAGGTAATGAGTACATTTCTTTTTGAGCAGTGTCACCTCTTCCCTCATTTTCTCCCAGTTTTTCCCCTCCAAACCCCTTTCCCCTGCAGTTTGCATGGCTGATTCCCAACATAGTGCAGTGATTATCACTGAAGAATTGGTTCACCCTTTGTCCCACTGTTTCTGTGCTCCTCTTTTCCTCCCCAGATCAGACAGACTTATGTACAAGACAAAGGGTACAGAAATAAAAAATATCTTTGATCTTTTCCTGCTAAATACTCTTTTTATCCAGGTACAGTGGCTTATGCCTGTAATCCTAGCTACTCAGGAGATCTGAAGATCATAGTGTGAAGCCAGTCCCGGCAGGAAAGTCCACCAGACTCTTATCTCCAATAAACTACTCAGAAAAATCCAGAAGTGGCACTGTAGTTCATAGCTCAAGTAGTAGAGTGCTAGCCTTAAGCAAAAGCAGCTCAGGGACAGACCCCAGGCTCAGAGTTCAAGCCCCAGGACTGGTAATAAACAAATACTCTTTTTCAGAAAAAAAAAATTAGAGCTAGAGGCATGGCTTGAAGGATAAGGCATTTAGCTATAAACATGTAAGCCAAATGAGAATATAAGGACCAGAGTTGAAGTCCCAGTACCAGCAAAAGGAAAAAAAAAGAAGGAAAGAGGGAAGGAGGAGATAGGTAGACATATAGAGATGATAGATAGACAGACAGAGACAGAGACAGACAGACAGACAGACAGACAGACAGACAGATAGATAGTAGATAGATAGATAAATAGTAGATAGAGGCTTGGGGTTCCAGGGCTAGCATGATTGCCTAGTAAGCATGAAGCCCTGAGTTCAAATCTCTGTGCCACACACAAAAAAAATAAAGAGTTAGAAAACACTATAAAGACAGATACGCAATGTAGACTGTCACAGAATTATTTCTTTATCTTGGAGAAATTATTTAAAAGGTAGAGAAAGTTATTGTCAACTATATTACCTTATGAGGCACAATGACACCATCATGTGACTGTATGGACCGGCCAATACGTGGGGGACAAAGTTCATTCTCCTTAGCCACTCCTTTTACATACTTAACATCATAAAGAAAAGAAATATCTCTAAAAATAAGAAAAAAGTATTTTAAAAAGTAAAATTTCTAAAAGTAAGATACCCACCTATCCTACTCGTGGGCAAAATGGTCATTTAAGTGAGCCCATCTGACCTCCTTTCCTAGAACTTCGTACTTCACTGAGCCATTAGACATGAATTTCCCTCACGTTCTAGCTCTTCTCTACACACAATTTCCATTCACCTCACAAGCTCTTTGCCTTCAGTCTCATGGTTATTCCTTCCTTCCACTTACATGCTTGATTCTATCTGGCTCACCTCCTCAGAGACCTCATTCTACTCACTAAAATTTCTAAAACATTCCTCTTGATCATAATAAGTATTTTCCCTTTCTAAAAAGTGTCTCTTGATCCAGGAGCAGTGGCTCATGCTAGTAATCCTAGATACTTGGGAGGCAGAGATTATAAAGAGACCAGCCAGGGCAGAGAAAGTTCCACTAAAGTTCCAATAAATGTTGGGCACAATGATATGCACCTACCATCTCAGCTATTCATGAAATGTTAATAGTATCAGAATCCTGTCCAGTCTGGGCAAAAGCAAGACCCTATCTGAAAAATATTTAAAGCAAAATAGGACTGGGGAGGTAGCTCAAGTGGCAGAGCATCTACCTGGCAAGTATGAGCCCCTAAGTTCAAATCCCAGAACCACACACACACACACACACAAAACTTTCCTTCATCATGATTGCGGTTGTGATATCACTTTCTACTAAATGTCAATTGAAATTTCGTTGCCATTTGATGTCTGCCTATACCTCCCTTCTGAAATCATTCCCCAGAAGGCTGATAATGACTTTTCCTTGACAAGTCAAACAATCATTAGCAATTCCGGTCTACTGCTCACTGTCTGGTTGTAACAGAAAAGACCAGCAAATCTGTGTACAGCCTTTTTTCCCCTTAGAATTGGGTTTGAAGTCAGGGCCTTGAAAACATTAACCAACTATTCTACTATTTGAGTCATACCCCCAGTCCAATTTACATATATTTTTTACTTGACAAAAACCACCCGCAGCAAATTCAAAAAGTTAAATCTACAAAATGAGAAGATATATTTCCAGGCCAAATCACTAACAAAGAGATGGATTCCCTAAAAAAGTCTTCTATAACTAGAAATGGACCATCAATTCAACAGCAAACTAAGCAATTTCCAAAAAAAAGAAACATAAATACCTCTTAAACATATGAAAACATATTCACATATAAGCAAATGCAAACAGATCTTAAACAAACAGAATACTGTTGACTTGTGCACTTTAAGAGAAATATAAATTAAAACAATCCAAATACAAATTTTTACCCAATAAATTGTCAATAATCATCAAAAATTATTTTTTTAAAAAATTGGCAATGAAAAAAAGGTTGGGACAGCCAGGAGGAGTGGCTTAAGGGTATAAATGCTATTTGGGAGGCCAAGATAAGAGGGTTTAGGTTCAAATCTAGTCTAGACAAAAAGAAAAAAAAAGTTTTCAAGACCCTATCTCAACCAATGGCTGGGCATGGTGGTATATACCTATAACCCCAAGTTACAGAGGAAGCACAATGGTTAGTGTGGTTCTGTATCTTATCATTTCATCAACACTAGTGAAATAAGGACAGGGGGTCTGACTAGCACCATCTTAGCAATGTAGTGGATGATAGAGAATTGGTTCTAACCGGCACATTCTTGTCTTCTTGGTGGATGAAGGTGTAGTCCCACCCTCAGGTGATGGGCATGCCTGAATTCCTAGAGGTGGGGCAAGGACTTGATCAATAGGCAACTGGACCTACCAGTCCTTGCCATGAACTCAAGAAACTCTCAAGCTCCCTGTGACTCTGCCCCCGATCATGAGCCTATTTAGGTGCAGACCAGCTCAGCTGCCACTTCGCACCAGGCCTAGTGTTTCCTGACTCTCCTCACGACACCATGCCATCTGACTTCAGCTCTCCATTGGAGCTGATCAGGTTTGTTGGGACTGTTTTTCTGCTCTTTCTTTACCTTCCTATCCTCATGGCTGTTTCTAACAAGATTAAGTATATTTGAAGCTGCAAGTTTTGGGGGATAGGTGTCCACCTGCAATCACTGGCTTTCTAATAAAGACTCTCGATTAGACCTCTCAAAATGTGGCTTCTCTATATCTAAAAATGAATTGCAGAATAACACTAGGAAGCACGAATAGGAAAATCACAGTTCAAGCTGGCACAGGCACAAATCAAGACCCTATCTTGAAAATAACCGACACAAAAAGGGGTATGTGGTGGCTCAACACATGGAGTGCTTGCCTAGCAAATGTGAAGAGCCCTCAGTTCAAATCTAATACTGCCCAAAGTATGTATGTATATAAGTATATATGGATATATGTATGACTATTATATGCTATGTATCTAATATGTTATATTTACTACATAAGCTAGATGATATTTGTTTTGTATTTTACAGCTGTGCTCTGGTCCTTTGAGGTCATTGGACAAGTTACCGCTTAGCATTTACTATCATTTGTGCGTATGTTTATTAGTCTTGGTGCCATAACAACTTACTCCAAACTTAGCTTAAACAATAAATTTTTCATAGTTCTGCAAGTCACAAGTCCAAAGCAGGTATCATAGAGCTAAGATTAAGGTGCTAATATGCTGTGTTCCTGGGTACACTAGAGAAAGACCCATTTCTGAGCTCATCTGAACCGATTTGCTGCCTTGCCCATTGTAGGATTGAGATCCTTGCTTTCATGGTATTTACCCCTTTAGTTGTCATAGGAAGTCTCAGCTTCTAACATACAATTGTATTTCTTGGCTTGTGGCATCCCTTCTCCCTCTTCACAGCCAGAGATGGAAGGTGGAACCCCTCCTATGTTTCAAATCCCCATCTGCTTCTGATACATCTCTGTGACTACTGCTTCTTTTCCACTTTTAACCAGGTAATTAGGATGGGTTCACTATGACAATCTGGATAACCCCTCTCTTAAGGTTCTTAACTTTTACCACATCTGCAAAGTTTTGTTGGCCATGTGAGGCTTGTGCTCATAGGCTCTAGGACTACAATAAGACTAGTAGGAAGGGGTTCTTATGTTTCTACCTGATCTTCACTTTTTAAAAAAAATTGTTTACAGTACTGGGGCTTGAACTCAGGGCCTGGGCACTGTTTCTGAGTTTTTTGGATCAAGCAGGTAGTCTACCACTCTAGCCACAGTTCCAGTGCCAGCATTTTGGTGGTTAATTGGAGATAAGAGCCTTACTAATTTTCCTGTCCAGATTGGTTTTAAACTTCAATCCTCAGTTCTCAATCTCCTGTATAGTTAGATTTACGGGCATGAGCTACCAGTGCCCGGCATAAACTTCATATTTCAAAACATACCAGTCAGGAATATTGACATTAAAACCTTTGTGTGGATTTTTTGTCACATTTAGATAGACCTAATTTATTTTTCAAAGTACTCCAAACATCTTGTAACTAGTAATTATTATCAATAACAGCCATGTTTTAAAGGCACAGAACAAAGTACAGATACTTGAGAGCTAAAGCCCCAGGACACAAAAGTCAATAAGTCAAGTTCTAGCCACTCTTTCTAGAACTGCCACCACTGAGTAGTCAGACCCCATACTTAATAGCCCTTTAAGGATTTACAGGCTCTTTTCCATTCATTACCTCACCTGTGCTTCTTAACACCTAGAAGGCATGCAAAAGTGAGCAAGTCTACTGTTCTCTCACGATAGATCAAGAAAGTAACTTCAAAAAGACTAAACAACCTACCCAGGTGAAAGATACAGAAGAGCAGAGACACAAGGGTCTAAAATGATAAATGGACAATGTTTAGAAAGTATCCAAACATTTTTGACAATTAGAAAATTCTTATGAATTATACAAAAACACTATTTGATCTGAACATGTCTACAGTGGCATAATGGCGATGAATTCCCTCTGAAGAGAACCAGGAACCAAGCCCCAGTTCTCCAAGGTTTTCCATATCAAGAAGCTATGTTTCCTCTATGATGGACAAATAAACACCTTCACAGACAAGATGCTGGGAGCACTAAATTTTGTCCCTCTTAGAAGGGTACAATAAGGAGTAGGAGTACAGGGGCAAAAGCATGCAAAAGCCCTAACAGATTTAAAGGTATGGACAGTCAGAACCTACAGATTTTATACTATTAATAATCATATACAAGAAGATAGTCCTTTACCTTACAGATTGTACTGATTTAACATAGATACTTTAAGTTTCATAATTCATGATTCTATAGTTTTTCCAATCTTGCCCCTCCAAAATCTATCATGCAAAACGAGAAAATGACTATCTGTATCTATCCCATCCTCCTCCTTCTTTACCTTCCAGCTCCAGTTAGAGAGACAGGATGATCAATCAGGTATTTGAATCTATTCCTTCGAACAGGGTGCTGCCAGACATGATCTGCAGTACGTGGAAGGGTACACTGAAGGAAAAAAAAATTCACAAAATTCCAGAAGAGGGCGCACTAGTCAAATAGAATCAACCAATTTTTTTTTTTAATCTTAGTTACACTAAGAGGTTACTATGCAACATGTCAGTTGATAAATACGATGTATCTTGATCAATGTCACTCTTTTCATCGTTCTCCTTTATCTCCCTCATCCTTCCTAACCATACCCCTCCTCACAATTTTCCTAATTTCATAGAATATGCCCTAAATATTATGACTATGAGTACACTTGAAATATGGATTCTGGGTCTAAGTAAAATCATCTTGTCCTTACCACATCCGGGAGTCTTAATAGATGATGGGGACTTTTCAGCCAGTTCAGAACTCTAAAGGTGAAATAGTTCATTCTTTGAATTGCATGTTTAGCAATGTCGTTGAGCTCCAGGACAGTTTTGCTCCAGAGAATACTTGCTCTTGATTGCCCGATTGTTCACCTAGTTTGCTTTACTTATATCTAACACTTTTGTTAGGTTTAGTCCCCACCCCCAATCATGTGGTTTTTGCATTTATAAGCTTTGTGCCAGCTACATTCAGGGATACTAGTTTGTATGTGGGGAGGGGCCGGAGGGGCAAGAGTCCACTTGCAGTTGCTGGCTTTCTAATAAAGACTCCTGATTTGACCTCTCAAAATGTGGCTTCTCTGTATCTGATCAAATTCCAGTATAACACATTCCCCGCCCCACACACACACACATTCCTCTCTTTGTTAATCCACCCCCTCTCACTTGGCTTCTCCCACATGTAATAGTTGCCAAAAGGATACAACCACATGGTTCAGGCAGAAAAGAGTTTATTGGGAGAGCCAGACAACTAGGGTGCACTCTAGGGTAGGGTGTAGCACCTCAAACTAAGGGCAGAGAGAGACTATATAAGGAAGGGCAAGAAAAAGGTGTGACCTCAGCTCATAAGGAAGTGACTTCAGAGTCTAGGGGACCTCCCACTAACACCCAGCTGTGCAGTGACCAGTTACCTGGGGTTACAGGTACTGGGTGGGGACTTCCAGGGAGGGCCACAGGCAGTTTTTCAGAGAGAGAGAACAAAGAGGAAGGGGTCTAAGTATGGTTTCCCACGGAGAGAAAACAAAGAAAAGGGGCCATTTCCCCAGAGGACATACCACATAACTCTCAAGTGCCAGCTTCCTGGTAGTTATTTTGAACATTTTATATTAAGGGCATTGGTATATTAAGAAAACAGAATTTTTATTCAGTAACATGGGGAAAGACTGAAACTAGAACAATTCTATAGGAATGAAAATAAGACCAAAAGAACAGTAATGATCATTTTAGTAAATTTACATTAAAACACATAGAGTTTGTAAAGATAGTAGAAAACAATGAAAAGGGTAAAACTGACCAACAAACATGGTACTCATAAGGTGACTTGAAAAAAAGGACAAAAAAAAAACAAAACCCAACCCACATTTGTGAAAATACTCAAAGTCTTGAGAATATTCCTGCATAAGATCTGAGCTTTTGAGATGGGGAGGCTAAGTCTAACCGACACCTTCTTGGCCCCATAGCAGATAGGGTATTGGGTTTAACTGGCGCCATTTTGTCTCCATGGTGGAGGAAGGGGAAGTCCCACCTCCCAGTGATGGTGTGCCTGAATTCCAAGAGGCAGGGGCGGGGACTTGGACAACAGGTTACTGGACCTGCCAATCTTTGGTCATGAACTCCCAAGCTCCCTGTGACCCTGCCCCCTGATCTGACCCTATTTAAGCACAGACCAGCTCAGTGGCCATTATGCCATGCCACATGTCTTTGGTGTCTTCCTGTTCCTGTCTCCTGGCTCTCCTCTGGTCAATGTGGCGTCCCACTTCAGCTCCCCACTGAAGTTAGTCTGGTTTGTTGGTACCGTGTTTCTGCTCTTTCTTTCCTCTCTGCATCTCATGGCTCAATTTTCTAACAGTGTTAAGTGTGTTTGCTGTGCTGCAGATCTGTGACAGGAGTCCATCTGCAGACCACCAGCACTCCAATAAGGGCTGCAAATCAACCTCTCAAAATGTGGCATCTCTGTGTTCTCTTACCATACAACTCTTTCATTTTAAAGTTTAATACTGTCTAGAATATAAAATATATATTATATATATCAAATATTCTATATAAGTACATAGTCACCTTTGGAGTTTTAGTTTTCTTAGAAGGCAATAAGTTTTCAGGACAGGGGCCAGCATTAGCTGCAGAGGTTAGAGAAAGAAGAACTTCCTCGGGGATGAATTCATTCTGGAGAGAAGTGGAAAACGGTTTGGAATTATCCACATTATTTGTTTTCTCCTTTAGCTCAGGAAGTCCTACAAAAGTAATGGGAAAGAAAAGTTTTTACTGTAGTATTTTGGAGAATTAAATGGAACTTCCTAGACTGCCTCATTGATCTCATCTGTATTTTTCTATCAGAGGGAAAGATGGCTTCTAGGGAATAACAGTAACAATATCTAAATCACTGAATACCATCTTGTCAAGAATAATGCAATCAACTTTTCCTTCCCTAGAAACATTGCCTCAAACATAGGTTCAAAATCTCAAATATACAGGTGAACCTGCATTAATACAAATTCAAATATAAACTCAGTTCACTAACTCAGTTATTGGAATAGTCTTAAGATGACTCCCTTGATGTGGAAATGATAAATCTCTCCAAATTGTCATGCTACTTAGTAATATTCTTTTCTTATATAAAGTCAAAAGTGGGAGCCAGATGCTGGTGGCTCATGACTGTAATCCTTGGCTACTCAGGAGACAGATCCAGAGTGTCTCAATTCCAAGTCAATATGGGCAGAAAAGTCTGAAAGACTCCATCTCCAAAATAATCAGTAAAAAAGGTGTAGGCATGGTTCAAGTGGTAAAGTACCACCCGAGCAAACAAAGCTACCAAAGTCCTTGAATTGAAACTCCAATACCACCATTAAAATATAGGTGAAGGTGAAGCTGGAGAGAGAGCTTTAGCCTCATCAAGGTAAAGATGACTTTGAGACTTAGTCTGAAACAAATTTGTATTCATTTGTACATAAATGAAAATCTTAAGCAATTATTCTTAGAACAAGGTCTAACCCCTGATACAAATAGACATGTACTAAATTGCATGTGTTTAGCTTACCTCCACTAATTGCCTTTTTAAAAGTTTCTTTAAAGTCAAAGACCAGGTGCCAAAACAGATGCTGTTTCATGCAATTATTGATATTTAAAACAATATTAAAAAGTGTATACTTGAAAAAAAAAAGTATAAACATAGTCCTTAGGGGGTAGTAGTGAAACAGGATTCTGATTCAAAAAATACTATACAAGTTATGGTGTTTTATTTAGACAAATGTGGCAGGAAGACATAGATAATTAAGATGCCCTGAATTTCAGACGAAGAGAAAATGTGAATGGGCTGGCATAGTGACTCACACCAGTAAAACCAGCACTAAGGAGGCTGAGACAAAAGGAGATTGAGATCAAGGGCAACCAGGGAGCCTGTTTCACCCCACTCATACCCCTCCCCCGAAGAAAACACACAACAAAAACAAACAAGTGGAGGGCTGGGAAGGTGGCTTCCTGGTAGAGTGCTTGCCTAGCAAGCACGAAGCCCTGGGTTCGATTCCTCAATACCATATACACAGAAAAACTGGGAGTGGCGCTGTGGTTTCCGTGGTAGAGTACTAGCCTTGAGCAAACGATGCTTAGGGACAGGCCCTGAGTTCAAGCCCCAGGCCTGGCACACACGCACACACCAACCAAACAACAACAAAAGGGTACTCCAGAAAAACGGTGGATGGTGAGTTCTGTTCATAACCACGGCAGTTTATGTCGCAGGATCCTTTAGGTTTACCTACTGACTCCTTGTCGACACTTTTTGACTTTTTGCCATCAGATGGCGATACCGAGGGCGGCGTGGTGGTGGGGCTTTTCAGGAGAGACATAATAAAACAATGGCTCCTTTTAGTCTTCGCACTCTGAAATATGCTTCCAGAAAGTTAACTGGGGAACAAATCGGCCTCCTACGGGGCCTCCTACGTTCAGGATGCCCCGCTGTCCTGGAGGCATTACAAGCCAAGACAAAGGAACGGACCGAGGAGAGGCTAGCTAAGGACGTGAACGCAGGCCGCAGCCGGACGCCTCCACGGCTGTTCTCGGCGTCGGGCGCGGGGCCGGAGACGACCCTCAGCTCGGTCCGGGGGCTCAGGGCAAGTCCCCAGGCTCCCCCACAAACAGTGCCCGGATGCACTGCCGCTCCATACACTCCGGGCTTGGGCAGGACGAAAAGTCCTTTCTTCCTTAAAACCAACGACAAACGGACACCCGCGGCCCAGACCCGCAAGTTGTGTTTCCCGCCAGGTATCCGGCCGCCCCGCCTCCTACTGGAACGTCTTTGCGTAGTCATAGAAACGCAGGACCCCCCTCCGCCCCCCCCCCCCCCCGCCCCGCGCCCGAGCCACGCTCTGTCGGGGCTGTCTATGGCAGTGCCTGCAGGAGGGGAAATTCACAGATGAAACCCAGTCCCACCCGACCCTCGCCCGGGCTTCCGGTGTGTTGTAAGTCCTAGCAGAAGTTCCGTCGCAATCAAAAAGAAAAATATTGGAAAATGTCCAGAAATCGGGCCGTGTCTCCCCGCGAGGGGCTTGGGGTTGTGGGCGGGGCAGGTGCGCAGGTTCTTCATGATATAGTTCTTGTTTTTGTTTTGTTTTTCTAAAAGCCAAACTCAGGAAAATTGTGCAACCAAGGCTGCAGCTCCGAGGTAGAGCAGGCTGTAGAGAAATAAAACAACACACCAAAAAACACCTTACTTTCCCATTAATCCAAGTTTTCCTGCTGAAGTGGCTTTGCTGTCACTTGGTGCTTGGCTTTCCCGGACCACCAGGAAAGCCTTCCTGGATCCATTCCCTCCTCTCCCCCGTGGACTGAGTGCCACTGTTCCCTTTGATCAAAGCCACACAGGTAAAGCCGTGGCCGCTCCCGCCCTATGGTGCTCAGGGCATTGCAGTGAGTTCATTCCCACCCAACTGCCTCTCAGAGATCTATTTGCACTAAGGCCCAAAGGTAATATCAAGTGAAGCCCAGTGGAATCGCAGTATCTGCAGGCCTTAATTTTCAGAAGAGAAGAAAGATCAATCATATTGATCAGTACAAAGCACCATGGGTGGACAAACACCTTCTGAAAGGCTTTCCCAAGAAAAATCACTAGGACACATGGTCACATACAAAGGAAAAGGATTTTTTTTTTTAAAGGAGTTTTTAATTTTAATGGAGTTTTAATGACAGGCTACCTTGTGGGCATAGTAGCAGCTGGGAGGAGCTATGAGCACAGTTACAGGGCTGGGTTCCTGTGGAACGGGAAAGCAGGAAACTGCCTAGTGGAAGAGGTTAACATTTACAGTTATAGCCGCACAAACGAGGGAGAGGGAAGTTGCATTTTGAGGAGGGGCTGCCATTTAAGATCGCACCTTCCTGCATCACTTGTTTTCAGGAATAAAAGCCTGTGGCACCTGTTTTCAAGGAAAGGCAGTTTTGTTTTTGCCTAATGTCTAAGGTAGCGGACTCGGTAAGAAGGTGGAGGAGGAAAGGCTAACATCTTCAGTAGGCTGCCTGAAAAATCATAGTTCTGCTTTGTACTGAACAGAACTAAGGTTTTGATTTCTAGAGTCATTGCAATGAGAAATTTGGTTAATTGGTTCAAAGCCACGGAGGTTCCTAGAGTGCATAAACCCCGTGTAGTTTCATGGCACCCATGCCAACTGAGTTTGTGACATTTGTCACAGAAATGAATTTGTCTTAGCCTAATTATGTAAGGTTATAGGTTTTCTTTCGCAAAGCAGGAAAACAAGGCACATCCTCATTGGGCACATGAGAAAGGCGAAGTAAGGCAAGTAGAAGGCTCAATGTAGGGCCTAAAAAGGTGCACTCGCTTTCCTTTTGATCAGCTTATGATGTGGTTTGTGTGTGTATGTGTGTACTCAAAGCCTGGGTGGTGTCCCATAGCTTTTTCATGAAAGGGTGGTATTCCACCACTTGAACCACACCTCCCCTTCTGACTCTTTGGTGGTTTGTTGGGAATCTCAGATTTCTCTACCTTGGCTGGCTTTGAACTAGGACCATCAGATTGCAGCCTCCTGATTAGCTAAGATTACTGGTGTGTGCCACTAGCATGTGGTTATATCTTATTTTTAAAAACGAGTAAGTTTGGGATTCCTGGAAACCCAAGTTTCCTGGGCTAGGACTGTGGCTTAGTGGTAGAGTGCTTGCCTAGCATGCATGAAGCCCTGGATTCAATTCCTCAGTACTACATAAACAGAAAAGGCCAGAAGTGGCATTGTGGCTCAAGTGGTAGAGTGCTAGCCTTGAGCAAGGAAGCTCAGGGATAGTCCCCAGGCCCTGAATTCAAACCCCAGGACTGGCAAAAAAAAAAAAAAAAAAAAAAGGAAAGAAAAAGAAAAAAAAGAAAAAAGAAAAACCTAGTTTCCTTACTTGACATGGGTGTTATATGTCTGAATCTCCCAGGTACTTAGCGGTACTTAGAGAAGAAAGGTTTATTCTCCTTTATTGAAATATCCCTTATTTAAAAAACTATTGGGGCTTAAATTCAGGTCCTCATGCCCTTGATCTACTGGCTTGCTCATGGTTGGTGCTCTTACTTCATGAGCCATTCCTACAGCCCAGCTTTTCACTAGTCAATAGAAGATGAGGATCTCTGGATTTTTCTGCCCCAGCTGGCTTCAAAACTGAGATCATCCTGGTTCCAGCCTCCTGAGTAGCTAGGATTACAGATGTGAGCCATCCACACCCTGCTCAAATTTTTTTCTCTTCAGATATTTACTCTAGATATGGTTATCTAGAACTCCTGGCAAATCATTACTGCAATATTAAATATTGCTTGGCTACAATAGCCTAGCTAGGGCAGATGTAACCTAGTTGTGAATACAGTGTTCATGCCTACTACCTACCTTTTAGTTCACTTTTTTTCATGCTCTGGATTTTAGCTTACTTCTTAGAACTTTTTCTCTCATCTGCTCCATTTTGAACTTCATCCTAACAATTCAAACAATCCAAATGCATATATACAGCATCATAGAGTTCCTATGTAGTTCATCTTAAGGACTTATGATCATCAGAAGTAACAGGTGTAATTGTAAGGGAGCAAAAGAAAATAGTACTTTCCCTGAAGTTTACCTTTCTTTCAACTCACTGATGTCACATTATCATTTGAAACCATAGCTACAGTAGTAAAATTCAGAGCTACCAAAACCCATGTCAGCTCATACAAGAACAAAGCAACACATATTTCATATTAACCTTGTTCAAAAAAAATCTAAGTAGATAGACATAAGTGAACACATTCAAGAAATACATAGCAAATAAAATCTGTAGGACTGGAAAGTAATTGGATTGGTAGTGCGAAGAAAACATATGAAGTGTTACTTCTCTTGTGGGTACAGGAGCAAGTGCCTGTAGTCCTGGCTACTTGGGAGACACGCAGAACACTGGAGCCCAGGAGTTCAAGGCCAGCCTGGACAACATAGCAAGACCTTGTCTCCAAGAAATAATTATTTCATCTTTAAACTTGTGCAACAGTAATCATACCTTTCACAAGACTGGGGAAAATAGGAAGACCAGGTTGTAGGAGGCCTTTGAAGAGATTTTTGTTTTTTAATGTCTTATGGAGATACTGACTTGGCAGTAGCATTAAGATATCTGAGGGGAAATGGGAGATAACTATTTGATTAGATATCTGGGTCTGAGAATCTCAACAAAGCACTGAGAATACAAACAAGAATACAAGACAATCATTACTGAAAAGTGCAATGGCTATTCTTGGGGACAGTCCTCCCATATTTTGAATTATACCAAGGGAACCCTAAAATGTAGTAATAATTGTTGAAGTCTTTGATGGAAACTTTTTTTTTTTTTTGTCAGCCGTGGGCTTGAACTCTGAGTTTGGGTGCTGTCCCTCAGCTCTGCAGCTCAAGGCAAGAGCTCTACCACTTGAGCCACAGTGCCACTTCCAGTTTTCTAGTGGTTTATTGGAGATAAGAGTCTCACGGACTTTCCTGCCAGGCTGGTTTTGAACTGTGATCCTCAGATCTCAGCCTCCTGAGTAGCTAGGATTACAGACGTGAGCCACCAGTACCCAGCTTTGATGGAAACTATTGTAGATTGCAAAATCTAAGATAGCAGATAAGAATTGCCCTACTTAGGTAAGTCAAGATACTGAAAGTGAAGTGTCAAAGTTAGAAGCAGGGCAAATTGTGCTTGTTGGTGGGGGCAGATTCCTGTAGCTACTTAACCTCAAGGAGCATTGGGTCTTGCAGAACTTCCCAGGAAGTATCCCAGAAGCCAGTGCAGCCACCACACATGCATTGAGCTGGGGGAAGAAACTATGAGTGTGTTTTTGTAGCAAAGCGCACTTTTGCCAATTCAGTTTCTAAACATGTTGACAGGGAATCTACACATGTCCACAGACATTAGGGCTTACGAAGCTCCCTGAAGGATGCAATGTATAAACTCATCGGTATGTGTGTTGAGTGTAGCAAAGAAACTAAGTTTCAATTAGAGACTGGCACTCTACCACTTCAGCCACAGCACCACTTCCAGCCTTTTCTGTTTATTTGGTACTAAGGAATCGAACCCAGGGCTTCATGAATGCTAAGCAAGCATTCTACCACTAAGCCACATTCCCAGCCCAAGATACTTTGTCCAGTGGTTTTGTGTTGCAGTGCTGAAAATTAAACCCAAGGCCTCATGCAACCGCAGCCCCTGTGTAGGTTTGTCTTTATTTAGCACTCACACAAGGTACTGCAGGAGGAAACAGCTTTTATCTCCAAGATTGATCTCCATTGCATGACACTGTACTTGTCACATAACACTGTCTCTGAGATTAAATTCACCTTTCTTATCCTAGAATAACTTGGGCTCATACAAATGGCAAATTCAGATATCATGCCAACCTTGAGTATGGCAGTTGACAATTGATGTCTCATGGTAAATCTGTAAACTGCTATGTATGCCAGCTTTATAAATCAGATGCATAAACCTGATTGAATACAAATGCAAGTTGTCAGAGCAAGACCCTAGACTTTTCTAAAGGTAAAAGAAAAAAAAAGCCACATTGCTATGGCGCATTCCTATAATCCTAGCTACTCAGGAGGCTGAGATCTGAAGATGGTGGTTCAAAGCCAGCCCTGGCAGGAAAGTCTGAAAGACTCTTATCTCCAATTAAACACCAGAAAACCATAAGTGGAACTATGACTCAAAGTGGTAGAGCTCTAGCATTGAACTGAAGAGCTCAGTGAAAGCATCCAGGCGCAGAGTTCAAGCCCCACAACCGACAGAAAAAAAAAAAAAGTTACATTTAATTTCTGCAAAAATGGATAGGTAGTTAGGTGGTGACAGAGGGTAACTATAGTATTTCTTGCCTGTTATGTGCTTCAATGGTAAAAATGTCAAATTCTAATCCCAACAGGTTCCTGGAGGAAAGGTATTTTAATTTGGGCTGCTGTAACAGACTGAGAAGTTTGAAAAGACAGGCATTTATTTCTCACACAATGCAGATTGAAAAGTGGAAGATCAAGGTGACAGCAGGTCGTGTTGTTGGTTGAGGGCTATATCCTCTGGAGAGGAGGATGTGTCCTCATTTGGTAGAAGGAAAAGGAGCAGAAGAGGCAAATGTGTGTGATGCACCTTGTAAGGGGCTTAGTGGCTTTCATGAGGAAGGCATCCCTGTGGTACAATTATCCCTTAAAGGCCCCATCTCTCTTCATACTGAACAAGAGGGGATATATTTGAACTATAGCAAAGGGATGAAATCTATCTTGTTTCAAAACTGGTCTATCTCTCTGTGTGTGTTGGTATCTGGATTTGAACTGTTAGTTTTTTCTACTCAAGGCTGGTGTTCTACCACTTTAGCCACAATTTACTTCTGGCTTTTTGTTGGTTAACTGAAAATAAGAGACTCATGGATTTTCCTGCCCAGGCTGGCTTCAAACCTTAATTCTCATATCCCAGCCTCCTGAGTCGCTCTGTTTACAGGTGCGTGCTGCCAGTCTCAGATCCTCAATCTTCCCTTGAAAGGCAATGGTGGCTGCCACAATGATCAGGAGGATCATTGTTCTAAGATAAACTGGACAGAAAAGTCCAAAAAACCCTATCTCCAAAATAGCCAGCAAGAAGTCAGGGAGGAGGCATGACTCAAGAGGGAGAGCATCAGCCAACCAAGCAAGCCTCACAAACATAAGGACTAGTGTTCAAACCTTGGCATTAGAAAAAACAAAAAAGCATACCTCAGTCAGGTATGGTGGTAGACACCTATAATCCCAGCACTAGGGAGGCAGAGGCCAGAGGCAGAGAGAAAGATAGAAAGTTCAAAGGCATCCTGGACTATGTTGCAAGACCCCCCTGCTCAACCTCAAAACAACACAAAATAAAAAACTTTTACCTGGCCAACAGATTTTCACCTGTTTTGGAAGTACTAAGGACTGAATTTAGGGCATTGTGCTTGCTAAGCAGGTGCTGGAACACTTGAGCCACAACTAGGGTTCCCTTTCTCATTGGTTACTTCAAGGTATGGTCTTGCTGAGATGACACGCTCCACTACATGCAGCCACTGTGCTTCCCTCTGTATTGCTTGAGATGGAATTTCCTGAATTGTTTTTATGCCTGGTCTTGAAACAGTGATCCCCTGATATCTTCCCTAAGTAAATTTTCATGTTTCTTTAGACACATGTCTATTTCTATCTCCTAGGAGGAGGGATCTGGGGTTTCTTAGAACCCATTCATATGTTTTAAAAGACCAAGAACAGCAAGATGCTAGTGGCTCGTGCCTATAATCCTAACTACTCAGGTTGAGATCCGAGGATCAAGGTTCAAAGTCAGCCTGGGCAGGAAAGTCCATGAGACTCTTCAATTAATAATCAAAAGGCTGGAAGGAGCTGTGGCTCCAGTGATTGAGCCTTGAGCAAAAAAGCTCAGGGCATTGATCAAGATGTGTTAGACTTATAAACTGCTTTGTTAAGTGCTAACTTCTCTGTACAAGTACTTTTAAAAAATAAGCAAATAAATAATAAAAAGCTCAGAGACAATGTCTAGTCCCTGAGTTCAGCCCCAGGGCCAGAACTAACTAAATAAATAACCGCCAAGAGCATAAGGATTAAACAGTAATGAGCACAATAGAGGTGGCTAATGACTTAGTGTGTCACTGATTTTCTTGATACAAAGTCACACTGAGCCCCATATTTATTTCTTTGTAACCTATAGCACCGCTCTCTCCATTGTCTTGGATAAAAGAAAAAAATCTTATTCAGTTATTTGTCTTCTCTTTGGGACATAAAGCTGCCTGAGATGAAGAAGAAAGGCACATACAAACATAAAAATAGTTAAAATTTAACACACAAGAAGTTACTGTTAAGCTGGGCACCGGTGGCTCACGCCTGTAATCCTAGCTACTCAGGAGGCTGAGATCTGAGAATCACAGTTCAAAGCCAGCCCAGGCAGGAAAGTCCGTGAGTCTCTTATCTCCAATAAACCACTAGAAAACCGGAAGTGGCGCTGTGGCTCAAGTGGTAGAGCGCTCACTTTGAGCTTTAGAGTTGAGGAACAGCGCCCAGGCCCAGAGTTCAAGCCCCACGACCGACCGAAAAAAAAAAAAAAAAAAAGGAAGAAAAAAAAGAAGTTACTGTTAAAACAGACACTAGGGGCTGGGAAGGTGGCTCAGTGGTAGAGTGCTTGCCTTCTATGCATGAGGCCCTGGGTTCGATTCCTCGGCACCACATAAGCAGAAAAAGCAGAAAGTGGTAGTGGCTCAAGTGGAAGAGTGTTCACCTTGAGCTGAAGAGCTGAGGGACAGCGCCTAGACCTAGAATTTTCAAGCCCCATGACCAACAAAAAAACAAAACACAATAAAACAAACACTAGGTTTTTCTCAAATATATTTATTTCCCACAATCGTCATGAGTATGGTATTTTTGTCATCTTATGTGTGTCTCTGTGTGTGTGTGTATGTATAAAAATTACACTAAGCTGGGCACTGGTAGCTCACACTGTAATTGTAGCTACTCAGGAGGCTGAGATCTGAGGATCAAGGTTCAAAGTCAGCTCGGGCAGGAAAGTCCATGAAACTCCAATAAACCACCAGAAAACCAGAAGTGGTTCTGTAGCTCAAGTGGAAGAGCACTAGTTTTAAGCTGAAGAGCTGAGGGACAGTGACCTGGCCCAGAGTTTGAGCCCCATGACCGACAAAAAAACAAAACAAAACACATTACACTAATGCTAATATAATGCTTATTTTAAACTCAAACTGGTTATTAGACATTGCAGGGGTGGGAAAGAGATTCAGGAAAAAAACAAATAAGAAAAGGTGTCTTTAATTATAGAAAAAGCAACTTTTGATTTCTGTAGGTTTTCTGCTACTCCCAGACCACCACCGTTCCCAGTATTAGACGTAGCTGTAGAAACACAGAAGCTACTGCCCTAGCTCAAAGCCTTCACCAGGGCTCCAGCTCTCTTTCCACACAGCAACAGCATAATGACATGCAATGCAAAGTACATGACTGGGCGGTAAACCACCTGTTTCTTTTTTTTTTTTTTGCCGGTCATGGGGCCTGAACTCTGGGTCTGGACGCTGTCCCTCAGCTCTTCAGCTCAAGGCTAGCGCTCTACCACTGGAACCACAGCGCCACTTCTGGTTTTTTCTGTTTATGTGGTGCTGAGGAATCGAACCCAGGGCCTCATGCTTGCAAGGCATGCACTCTACCGCTGAGCTATCTTCCCAGCCCTAAACCACCTGTTTCATAGGTATTTAGAACTAGTCTAGTCAGCTGCACTTCAACAAGCAAACACACCACCACAGAGTGGCGCAGCAATACCTGACCTGGCGCAGCACTGCTGGGAGACATGTTGAAGCCCTAGAGGGAGCAATGTAAAAATTAAGGTGAGCATTTAAAAAAAGGAATACATAGGCAATTTTTTATTTTTATTTTCTAAAAAGCATCTACAATTTCTGAAAATCATCCCCTTTCTCTCAAGCTTCATAAGCCCATCTTGCCAGGTGCATTGGTGGCTCACACCTGTAATTCTACTCAGGAGGTTGAGATCTGAGGATACAGATCAAAACCAGCCCGAGTAGGAAATAAACCCATGAGACTATGAAAAAGCCAGAAATGACACCGTGGCTCAAAGTGGTAGTAGTGGTAACCTAGAGGACAAAAACTCAGGGGCAGTGCCCAGGTCCTGAGTTCTAGCCCCAGTTCAAGTGTACAACCCGCCCCCCCCCAAAAAAAAATACACCTATTTTTTGCACCATTGAAAAGGTCTATTTATTTATTTGTTGGTCTGCTCGAGGATAGTGCTCTGCTACTATGAGCCACAGTATTACTTCTGGCTTTTGGGTGGTTAATTGGAGATTAAGAGTCACACAGACTTTCCTGACAGGTCTGACTTCAAACCATGACCCTCAGTCTTAGCCTTCTGAGTAGCTATGCTTACATGCATGAGTCACTGGCACCATACACACATACTTTCTTAACCTGCTAACTTTTACCTTGCAGACACTGAAAAGTTTTTCTCCCACTCCTTTTGCTTCCAGATGTTGTAGCTGACTCAATTGTGTAATTAAATTTGAACAGGAGACAAGCAATTTACCAAGGCAACTTCAGGTCCTCTATCTACCACCAACAAAACTTTGTTGCCTTTATCTAGTAAGCTTTCAACACATTTCTCCCATACCATAGAGGTACTAAGAGACCAAATTAGATATCTCAATAAAGGGTAAATTAGTATACACAGGGCTTAGTTGTTTCTTGTAGGATCATCATACTTCTTACAGAAAAAATACTTTAAACCTACAACTTTTTAAAAGGAATGAAGTATTTGAAATGGAAAGTTTTATCTCAATAATGAAATGGGAAAAAAAAATTTAAACTTTTGAAACACATCAACAACAGGTTTTAGGTTTTTTTTTTTTTTTTTTCTTTTGTTGGTCATGGGGCTTGAACTCTGGGCCTGGGTGCTGTCCAGAGCGCTAGCCATGAGCTGAAAAGCTGAGGGACAGTGCCCAGGCCCAGAGTTCAGTCCCAACGACTAACAAAAAAAACAAACAAACAACTTGTATCCTAAACAGTGTGACTATTATATTACATTATCTTCTGAGATTCAAACTGACTTGAAAAGACTTCCTAAAACACTGGATAGTTGTTAGAATACTGAGAAAGTGGCATTCTAGTGGTGGATCAAAGCACTAATCATTTGAATAAATTCCTAAGTCTCACTTCTTTGCATAAGAAAGTGAGTGGCATGGTCTCTGACATCCATTACTTTATGCAACCTTTTTGCTATTTTGTTTTTCCAGGTAGTACTAGAGTACTGCATTAGGACAGTATTATTACCACTTTGGCCATGCTCAGTCCTTTTTGCTTTAGTTTTTCAGATAACATCTTGTTTCTGCCTAGGGTCAGTCTTGGACCTTGATCCTGGTCCTCCTGTGCACCACTACTTCTGACCCAGTGGAAAATGATATAATCATACCTTATGCTCAGAAACAAAATAATCCCTACATACCACACTGCACTAAGAATAGACATCTTGGGCTGGGAAGGTGGCTCAGTGGTAGAGCGCTTGCCTTGCATGCCTGAGGCCCTGGGTTCGATTCCTCAGCACCACATAAGCAAAAAGAAAAAAGCCGGAAGTAGCGCTGTGGCTCAAGTGGCAGAGTGCTAGCCTTGAGCTGAAGAGCTGAGGGACAGTGCCCATAGTTCAGGCCCCAGGACTGGACCCCCCCCAAAAAAAAAGAATAGACATCTTGGGAAGGTTGCTCAGTAGTAGAGTGCTTGCCTTCCATGCATGAGGCCCTGGGTTTGATTCCTCAGCACCACATAAGTAGAAAAGGCTGGAAGTAGCACTATGGCTTAAGTGGCAGGGCACTAGCCTTGAGGTGAATTGCTGAGGGACAGCGCCCAGGTTCCAGAGTTTAGGCCCCATGACCGACAAAAAAAAAAAAAAAAAAAGACATCTTGGCCGGGCGCCGGTGGCTCATGCCTATAATCCTAGCTCCTCAGGAGGCTGAGATCTGAGGATCACAGTTCAAAGCCAGCCCGGGCAGGAAACTCTGTAAGACTCTTATCTCCAATAAATCACTATAAAACCAGAAGTAGCACTGTGGCTCAAGCAGTAGAACACTCGCCTTGAGAGCTGAAGAGCACAGGGACAGCACCCAAGCCCAGAGTTCAAGCCCCATGACCAACAACAACAAAAAAAGAATTGACATCTTATAACCTGAAAAAATCACATAACAGAGTACATGTCTTTCAAAACAATCACAAACTGGTCACCAGTGACTCACACTTCTAATCAATCCTAGCTACTTAGGAGGCTAAAATCTGAGGATCAAAGCTGAAATTCAACTAGGCAGGAAAATCTGTAAGACTCTTATCTCCAATTAACCACAAAAAGCCAGAAGCAGATCTGGTGAAGATCAAGTGGTAGAGTGCTAGCCTTGGACAAAAGAGCTCTGGGTTAGTGCCCAGGCTCCAAGTTTAAGTCCCAGCACTGGTGCGCGCACACACACACACACACACACACACACACACACGCGCACACACACACACACACACACAAATTTATTTGTTTCATCTAAAAATATATTGTTAAAAAATAAAATGACTGAGCAGATGCTTCAGAAGCCAGCTTCTGGATGTTTAATGATCACTTTATTAATGCAGGTGATTAATACTTACAGACTGTCTAGTCTGCAAAAATCAGTCAATATTTAGCAGAGAATAACAGTTATATCAAAGAACACTTCTAAATAACTTCCAAGAAATTATAACCTTAAGAAAATATCTCCCATGTGAGTTCCATAATATAATTTAAGCACATGAGGAAATGCTTTTGCTTGTCTTGTGCTACTTCCCTCTTTTTTCCCTTCTGACTACAGAATCCCTCAAGATGTGCATGGGATGACGGTGTATCCATGGTAGAGCACTGCTGAGCATGTGTGGGACCCTGGGTTTGATCCCTAGCACAACCAGAAAACAAAACAGTTCCAACAAATAAATGAAATAGATTGTAAAATGAGACTATCTTTGGAAAAGAGATATATTTTTTCTAATAGAAACAGAAAAAATGGTTCCATTTTAATTTGCTTTCTTCTACAATTGATGGTAGATTAGCATACCTTCCAACAGTATGGTATGTTACGATATGAAACCAGAGGTATGTAAATGAGTTCTTCACATTTTGGCCAATTTTCAGTGCCAGAAAAACATGATGTTTAGTCCCTTGATTAAATAGAGTGAAGAAACAAAACAAAACAGTTATCAAGGCTTGAGCTGAGATGACCCAGCAAAAGCTTGCCATTACCTCAGCCATCAGTTTCCCGTCTCAAAAAGGGGGAAAAAATGCCTGTTATGTGAACTTCCCACAGCACAGGCTCAGGTGAAGTAGGGAGGTAGTAGGCCATCTGGAAAGGCTGGAGCAGTCCAAATAGCACAGGTAACTTCAGGAACAGCTGGCTCCAAATCAGGCAGGATAGTCAATCTTCTGTGGCAAGGAAAGAAATGAAGTCCCAGCTTCTAAAACACATAGCGACAAGTCCAAGAACGGGGCCGGATGTAATCCAGAAACGTGGGCTATAATGAGGAAAAAGAATGAGAGAGCAGTTCATTTGTGTCCACTGTGCACATGAGCTAGGAGAGGCAGAGTGTTAACGTTCCATATTCAACATGTCCAAGCTGCTTCTCAACATCTCGGTGACATTTTAAGAAGCTCACTAATTCAAAGGATTTTTAATATTTCATTTTACAGTACCAACTTATTTATATGCTTCACAGGAAGTTTCTGTAATTTTGTGAACTCTACAATGGACTGGCCAATTGCCTCTTTGGCATCTTGCCTTTTTTTTGAGACAGGGTCTCATTATGTAGCCCAGGGTGGCCTCACACTCACAGTCTTCCGCCCATGTACTGGCATTCATTACACACCTGGCTATGCATCTTCTTTTACATCTTAATAAAGAACTGTATTGTTTTTAGCCTAAATTCTAAGCACTGGTACATTAAGGATGATAAAATATACACAAATATATACAAATAACTATCATCCAAGGTGGCATATTACTGAATTGTTTGAAGAAAGAGATGAAGTATTATGGGAACAGTAATCTGAAAGTTTCAGGGAGGATCCCAACTGGTTTTGGTGGAAGAATAAAGTCTAACATGTGAGGCCTGAGTATAAAGACCTGTATGCCTATGCATAGTGTCTAAAGTGAGGGGCGGTCAGTTCAAATGCACAAAGAGAACTCACTTCCAGGAGGAGGGAGAACTAAAGAAGATGTATTGAAAGAAAGCATGAGGAGAGGATCTGACTGATTCAATTATAGACCTCTTCAGTTACAGGTACTTGGATAAAATGCCAGGTTTATATGGCACAATGACATCTTACCCTTCATTCTTCCCTCTCCCCCTAAAATTTTGAAGTTGTCCTAAAACACAAAGCATTAGAGATGTACCTGAACATAATCATTTTTAAAAAGGGGGGAAAGCAAAAATAAGAAACACAGGAAACGGACTCCTAGGCTTATTGGTATTAACTGCCATTTTTTATAATTGTTTATTTTAAGAAGAATACACACTTGTATAATATGGGCATATATTCTATTGGAAAAACTGAAGAATTCCTGTAAGAGGATAGAGAAACAACAGACAAGTAAAAAAAAAGAAAGAAAGAAAACTAAGAACTAAAAAAGTTCAATGTAAAGAAAATTAAAGAAGTAAGAAATTGCAAGGATGAGATTAGATGATGATCTAATGCTTTTACACCAAACTTCCCTCTTTTCAAAAATGCATACTCTCCACTTGTACCCCTTTCCCAATCACTAGACATAGCTACTCGAACTCCAGTTCAACTGGTGACTCACATTTTTCAGAGGACAGTGCTGACGTGCATACCATTCTTGGGAATAAAAGCACAGAACGACTCCATGGCCCAAGAAAAGAGAGGTCCACATCATAATGTTCCAAATCGGCCTTTTCCGACCATCATTGACGATGAAGTTGAAAGCCACTGAAGTTAAGAGAGAAAAAGTATATAGTCATCAAAGAATAGACCATCAGGAGATGATAGGCCATATATACTTGTTCAATCAAGCGAGCATTATATACCTGCTTTATTCTGATCAAAAGTCCTATAATTATTCAGATCAAGTGAAAATATAGTTGATGGAATTACTCATATCCTAATTTGTCCCTCTCCACCCACACCAAAAATGTTTTCTGTGCATGTTTAAGGGTATTTGTGAATGGACGAGTTGTACACAGGTTTATCATCTACAACTCTTCATGCATTTCTCCATGTCAAAGTGTAAACACCTTGAGACGAGCTGTATATAATTATTTAAAGTCAGTATTTTGACCATTTTGAAATGGTATTACTATCTACTATTTCTACATTGATTTTCTTTCTGTCTAGTTTTCTCTTTGTTTTGTCAGTTGTGAGGCTTAACCTCAGGGCCTAGGTGCTGTACCTGAGCCTCTCTGTGCTCAAGGCTAGCACTCTACCAGTGAAACCACAGCGCTACTTCTGTTTTTTGAGTAGTTAATTAGAAGTGAGGCTCACTGGGATTTTTCTGTAGGGACTGGCTTCCAACCATGATCCTCAGATCTCAGCTTCCTGAGTAGCTAGGATTACAGATATGAGCCACTGGCACCCAACTTTTCTTTTAATTAATACTGAGTACCCACAATGTGCCATATACTTACTTCCAAAAGACATGAAGAGCACAAAGAGCACGGGATAGAAATAGCTCAAGCAAACAGCCAGGGCATACTCATGCACTACAGCTGACATAGCGAAGACCGCTAACATGGCCGCAGATTTGAATCTCTTTGTGAAAAACTACGATGAAAAGAAAATATTAAGTAATTTAAAATTTGTAGGGGGATTGGGAGGAAGAAACTAGGAGAAAATGAGGGAGGGGGTGACACTGTTCAAAAAGAAATGTACTTATTACCTGACTTACGTAACTGTAACCACTCTGTACATCACCTTTACAATAAAGTTTAAAAAAAAAAAAAGTACTAAGCATGTCCTCTTGTAAGACATAATTACCGCATGCTAAAGGCACCTATTTAATTATATTTTTACTTGACTTTCCTAGTTCTTGTATTAATCTAAATCAAAATAATTACAAAAAGAAAAAAAAAACAGCCAAAAATCATGCTTGATGTATGTATGGCTCAGTGGCAGAGTGTCTGCCTACTAAGTGTGAAGTCCTAAGCTCCAACCTTAGTACCATACACACACAATTACAAAAATTAATCCTAGGCACATAAACACCTTTTTATTCAAATAAGGCAATTTCCAAGAAGTATTCAAAAGTCTGGGCATAGTTGTAAAAATATCAATTATCTTTATTTACTTTGGGACAGGATCTTGCTGTATTGCCCTCGTTGGCATATTCGTGATCTTCTTACCTCTGTCTCCTAAGTAGCTAGAATTACAGGCATCTGCTACTTCCATTAATTTTTAAATTAATAGAATTTATATTTGTGAGCTACTCTGATGCAAAAAGTTTTAATGTATTCAAAAAACACTACTTGAAGTGGAGTTGTGCTTCAAAGTGGCAGAATCAGCCTGGAGTGAAAAAGCTAATGAACAGCAACCAGGCTCCGAGTTCAAGTCCCAGTACCAACACAAAAAGAAAAACCAAAAAATGATAGTGTCCACACTTCAGACAAAAAATACAATACAATTTCCATTGTTAGTTAGTGATACTGTTCAATAAATAGGGCTTATCTGGGCTGGGAAGTTGGCTCAGTGGTAGAGCGCTTGCCTTGCATGCCTGAGGCCCTGGGTTCGATTCCTCAGCACCACATAAGCAAAAAGAAAAAAGCCAGAAGTGGCGCTGTGGCTCACGTGGTAGGGTACTAGCCTTGAGCTGAAGAGCTGAGGGACAGTGCTCAGGCTCAGAGTTCAGGCCCCACGACCAGACCAAAAAAAATAATAATAATAATAAATAGGGCTTCCTCTACAAAACCAAGATTTAGCAAGGCTAAGAGTTTCCCCTCTATATGGGAAACTGCACTTACAAATGAGAGAACTAAAACTTACAAGGTGCTGTCACTTAGCCAAATTTCCCCTTAACAATAGAATCCAACCCAGAGTATTAAAATTACTTTTCATCAGACTAAACTAGAGTCAAAGAGCTAGTGGGAAATTATTTATTAGCAATGAGATTCAAAAGAAAGGGTCTGTTCAATTGGGTGGGTCACTTCAACACTTTCAAAGACCTCCAAGAATTCTTATTTTATTGTTTGGTTTTTTTTTAACTGTATTTTTTTTGTCTTTTCTTTTTTGGTACTGGGGATCGAACCCAGGAAGTTGCGCTTGCTAAGCAAGCGCTTTGCCACTGAGCTACATCCCAGCCCTTTTTTTTTAAACTGTATTTTTTTTGTCTTTTCTTTTTGGTAGAATTCTTATTTTATAATTGGGTAGAATAATATTCAGGTAAAATACATGGCATTAAATTTAGCACTGGGCATAAGTACTATTCAAAACATAAAGATTCTGTTCTTTGTAGTGGTGCTAGGTTTTTTTTTTTCCTAATAGTAAATTATTTTTATTTACTTGCAAAGCTATTAATCATAGGGAGAAAGATATTTCAAGAGTTGACAGCAAGCCAGGCACCGGTGGCTCACTCTTATAATCCTAGCTATTTAGGAGGCGGAGATCTGAGGATGGCAGTTTGAAGATAGCCTGGGTGGTACTGGATTTGAATTCAGACCCTACAATTGATGGAAAGGCATTCTATCGCTTGAGCCACACCTCCAGTCCAAGAGTTCTTAGATATAAAAATGTTTTAGAGAAACTATCCACCTTTTTTCATGTGCAAGTAAGTGATCTTCTTCCATCTTGCACTACACTATAGTAACACTTTGTGGAAAAGAATCTGATTTCTCAAATAGTATCAAATAAATATCTTGCTACTTACCCACAGAAGGTCCTTGTATGCATAGTAGTACAGCCAGTCATGGACCACCACATTCCAGGTCCTATAGTAGTTGGAGTATGATGTGGAGTTCCACCAATCCTGAGGGAAAAGTATAACTATAAAATTGCACACACACACAGTCAAAGCAAAGTGCCTGAATATTGCTTAAGAACATAATACATGGAGGGGAGGGCAGGGATGGTAAGGGGAAACAAAGGAGGAGGCAACAATGCTTGATAAGAAATGTACTCATTACCTTGCTCATGTAATTGTAACCCTTCTGTATGGTACTTTCACAATAAAAAATTTATTAATATTAAAAAAACAGAACACAAGATAAAAAGAACATAATACATGATATAAAACCAAGACTATAATAAATTGTTAACGCATATATCCATGTCAGAAAAGCCTTAAAAGACATTTCCGTTATTAATGTTCAATATATTATTCTAATAGTATATGTATGTATATGTTTATACATACACATACCCCTAGGTTCATTGTCTCACTATCAAACAAATTATGATGGAAAATACAGAAACATATAGAATCACTTAATACAAAGATCACTTGAATAGCAATCAGTAAACCCACTTCCTACCCTATTAAAAAATAATGAAAGAATTGTAGGTTTCAAGACTGAACACTAACACTAATACACTGTTTGGCAGTTTCACAATTGGCTAAATCTAATTGCATAGAAGTGAGATAGTGGCTTCCTCCATCCTTTTGTATTTCTTGCTCCCAATTTTAAGATCAGACAGCTCAAAATTTGTATTCCATGCTATTTCTTTAAAGAGAATGGCAGACTTGAGTACTGCCAAAACAACAAAACCTAAGGATCTTAGGCAGCATTATGGAATGTTCTGAACCACTCTGGTTCTAGTCAAGAACTTAAGTACAACTTCAGAAGAATATTGTTTTGTTGTTGTGGTTTGGAGACAGGGTCTCACTATGTAGCTCAAGCTGGACTCAAACTTATGACCCACTAGCATCTGCCTCTTAAGTGCAGGCCCATTTTAGAAGTATAATAAGCTGGGAAGGTGGCTCAGTGGTAGAGCGCTTGCCTTGCATGCATGAGGCCCTAGGTTTGATTCCTCAGCACCACATAAGCAAAAAGAAAAAAAAAAGCCGGAAGTGGCACTGTGGCTCAGGGGTAGAGCACTAGCCTTGAGCTGAAGAGCTGAGGGAAAGCGCCTAGGTCCAGAGTTCAGGCCCCACGACCAGACCCAAAAAAAAAAAAAAAAAAGAAGTATAATAATATAGCCAGATGCCAGTGGCTCATGCCTATAATCCTAGCTATTCAGAATGAGATTTGAGGATGACAGCTCAAAGCAGCCCAAGCAGAAAAGTCCGTTAGACTCTTATCTCCAATATACTATTTGTAAAAGGCAGGAAGTGGTGCTGTGGCTCAAGTGATAGAGCGCTAGCCTTAAGTACAAAGAAGCTTAGGGACAGCACTCAGGTTCTGAGTTCAAGCCTCAGGAACCCCCACCAAAAAATAAAAAGTATAATAATACAACGATAAGCAAAATTAGTACCTTTCAAAATTAAGAAGGGAAAAGTTATTTCCCTCAGAAGTTGCTCAACAGTCTTAAAGGGAATAATATGCAGAGGACACTTTTACACAACTAGACTGCCAATTTCAAATAAACACTCAAGAAAGTCTCACCAAGACCTTGGGATGAATGTGTTCCCACCATATCACCCATAAATATATCCTCACAATATTCAGTAGAAACTATGTGCCACATTAAAGAGATAGGAGACAAGATCATGTTAATTATATCTGTCAGAATTTCAGACATGTTGGTAAACCTTGTGGAAAATTATTTCACAATATTTGTGTCAAAAAAACCCTGGTAATAATAGCCAACAATGCAAAAAAAAAAAAAAACCCATTAACAATGACTAAAGAAATAAAATATAAAAAGAAATATAAAACCAAGTATATATCACCTTATAAAACATCCTGTCACCAAAGCGTAACATCTCAGCAAAGGCATTGAGCCAGCAGTGCAAAAAGGCAAAGAAAGTAAGGAACAGTATCAGCACACCTAAAAACAAGATTAACAAAATGAAGAGTCTTTCCAAAGTGCTCATATACCAAACCATTAAGCATCAGTAAAAACCTAAACTGTTATTGTAGATAACCCATTCCAAAGATACAGTATAAGTTTATTTTAATTTAAAAAAGCAGTAACTCCCAAGTTGGTTTAATAGACAACAGATGACTCAGTCTGTTTTTAAGAAATGCCTTGATATTCAGGTTAATTTGGAACCCAAGGCTTTTTAAAACCTGGCCCCCATATCTTCCCTCTAAATCAATGGAGATTTTGCTCCCTCTCCCTCTATAAGACATTTGGCAAATCTGGAGATGTGTTTATGTGTGCGATGTGTGTGATCGGGGGGGGGGGGGGGGGGGGGGAGGGCTCTGTGTGTGTGTGTGTGTGTGTGTGTGTGTGTGTGTGTGTGTGTGTGTGTGTGTGTCCTGGTGCTTGAACTCAGGCCTGGACGCTGGCTGAGTTTCTTTGCTTAAGACTAGAGCTCTAACTCTTGAGTCACAGCATCACTTTTGTCTTTTTGGGTACTTAATTGGAAATAGAGTCTCACAAATTTTCTTTCCCAGGCTGGCTCTGAACTGTGATCCTTAGAGCTCAGTTTCCTAAGTAGCTACAATTACTGACATTAGCTACCAGTGCCCAGCTAGAGTCATTTTTGATTGTTACAATGGGAAAGAGATTTACATATATATGAGTATAAATATATACATATTTATTTTCCTTCAGAGCATAGGAAGAATCAGATTAGCAATGCCCATGTTACCTTACCTGGCAAGATGGAGTTAAACACACACAGGACCAGAACACGAGCGCTGAAGGGCTCCTGTTTGATGTTCCGGAACAAAGGGGCACAGAGCCTTTCAAAGATGTAGTACACATAAAATAGGCAACCAAAGACCTAGATATAACAAAGATGATAATGATGATCGTTTAATACAGAAAAATGGACTGAGACACAAAAGAAAGTACATGTATAATCCTTAAATTACTTTTTACAAATATGTTCCTTTGCCTTCAGAAAATGACCTTTACAGTCCAACAGTGATATTCACTAGACAATACGTTGAAATGAACTAGACATCTTGTGGGCGGGGATGGAAAGGAAAAACTGGGAGAGCGCAAAGGAAGGGGTGATACTGTCCAAAAAGAAATGTACTCATTACCTGTCTCATGAAATGGTAACCCCTCTGCATATCTATACCTTTATAATAACAATAAAAAATACTTGATTTTTTAAAAAAGGCCTTTTTAGGGGGGTGGGGCTTAAGGCCTCATTATATAGCTCTTGAACTTAAAATGCTCAGCTGGTTTAGTGGTTGTTTGATAGAACTACAGTTTGAATTTAAGGTTGCACACTTGCTAAGCAGGTGCTCTACTGCTAAACCATGTTTATAGATAGCCCTTTTTGCTCACTGTCCAGACTTGCAAGAACTTCAGTCCCCCTATTTCACTTCCTACTGTGGCTAGAATAACAAGCGTGCCCCACTGCACGCAGCTATCAGTTGAGATGGGGTCTTATGAACTGTTTGCAGCATAAGCTAGCCTGGAACCGTGATCCTCCTAGTAGCTAGGATTATAGGATTGAACCACCCAGGCATGGATCTGCCTCAGTCTCTACAGTGCTGGGATCATGAGTAGTATCGTGCCCAGCAACCAAATGAAATTTTTAAAAGACCACCTAAAAAGCCTGTTTCTTCCTCTATTACATGAAGCCTATAATAACTTATTTTATGAAATAGAATTTTACTGAAAAAGAATTTAAAATGAAATACTTTAGGATTTGTAATTCTGATAAAGGGGGTGGGGGAAGAGTCAGGAAGTGTCAGACCACAAATATACACACATATGCCTCTCATCAAAGAAAATAGGAGCAGAAATTAATGCTGAAGCTTAGGAAAAGAACCAAACAGGTGCAGGTACCTTACACCTATAGTGCGTGCTACTTACAAGGCTGAGACCTGGAAAGTCAAAGTTCAAGTTAGTCTGAACACAAAACTCTACAAGACTCTATCTGCATCTAACCAGCAAAATTCAGGATTGAATGTGTGGTTCAAGTGGATGAGTGCTATCCTTGAGTGGCAAAACCAAGCTAGAGTGTAATGTCCTGAGCTCAAGCCCCAGTACTGGCAGGCGTACGCATGTGTCTGCGCACACATACACAGAATCTCTGTCAATAAAATAACATTTTCCTTATTGAAGAATGTTATTTTGAGGTTAACAAACAAATACTAGCTACCTAGTAGACTGCGATCTGAGTATCACAGTTCAAAGCCAGACTAGGAAAAAGGTTCATGAGACTGTTATCCCCAATTAGCCACCCAAAAATCAGAAAAGTGGAGCTGTGGCTCCAGTAATAGAGTGCTAACCTTAAGCAAAAAGAAGCTCAGGATTCAAGCCCCAGGAATGGCACCAAAAAAATGAATAAATAGGGGCTGGGAAGGTGGCTCAGTAGTAGCGTGCTTGCCTTGCACGCATGAGGCTCTGGGTTTGATTCCTCAGCACCACATTAGCAGAAAAAAACAGGAAGTGGTGCTGTGGCTCAAGTGGTAGAGCCCTAGCCTTGAGCTGAAGAGCTAAGGGACACCACCCAGGCCCAGAGTTCAAGCCCCATGACCAACAACAACAACAACAAAAAACAATAAATAAATCATCATACACTATACTGGGAAGTTTTGGTCTCAACATATTTTTTAACTCCCAGTGACATAAATTTACCAACATTTTAAATAGATTAAATAGGAATCCCATTTCCCATGAATAAGCACTCATTAAGAGGTAAAAATTTTTACCTGTGTGAATTGCATAACAACATAACGCCATCTTACAGTGGGAGTTCTAAAAAAAAAAAAAAAAAAAAGAAACAAGTTTTCTAAAGTTAATTGAATTATAAAAATAAAAACCTGTATTTTTTTCCACACAAAACATCACTTATAGGCTGAGAGTGTAGCTCAGTGGTAGATCAGTCATGTCCTAAATTTGATCCCAAACACCAAGGTCTTAAAAAAACAAAACAATAGCTGGGCGCTGGTGGCTCACACCTGTAATCCTAGCTACTCAGGAGGCTGAGATCTGAAGATCGCGGTTCAAAGCCAGCCCGGGCAGGAGAGACTTGTGAGACTCCTATCTCCAATAAACCACCAGAAAACTACAAGTGCCACTATGGTTCAAGGGGAGAGCGCTAGCCTTAGGCTGAAGAGCTGAGGGACAGTGTGCAGGCCCAGAGTTCAAGCCCCATAACCAACCAAAAAGAAAAAAAAAAGATTTGAAGCTTGAAGTTTCCCATGCCAGAGAGAAATTGAGAGTACATTTTATTTTTTCTGTAGCCTACACTAACCAGTCCTCACACACACACACTTGTACCAGGGCTCTGGCATTACACACAGTCCTATCTAGGTGCTGTTACCTGGGATAGCTGTCACGGTAGATGAGGGTGGGCGCAAACAAGAAATACAAGTACTGGTTGACTGTGGGTATTGGAACTGTACCTACAAAGAAAACCTACATTAGATAAGAGGCACTTTGATTTCTTGCTGCACACTACAAGGGTAAAATACAGAAGCACAGATCAGGAAAGAAGGCATGATCTTCTTGCTGTTTCTTCTTTATCTCATAAATGACTTCTTATTCTTGCATTAACTGATATTATCAATCTGAGTCATCTGTAACTGAAGGAACTTCTGGAGCTTGAACCACAATTTGCAAAGAGTAAGCAAGCATAGCTATAATGAGTCTATTGACATTCCATGAATGCTAAGCTATAAAAGAGCCTAAAAATCATTTTTTTAACTTAAGGACAAAAAAGGGATAACCAGAAAACAGTAAAATGGTCTTCCAAATCAATATGGATCCCATATACTTAAATTCAGGCATAATCTATACAGAATATAATCCTTCATCTCAGTAAACACCAAAAGCCAAACTTCCCTATCACTAATCCTTCAGTGTAATGGGGACACATACTTGACTTTTCTTTGGCTGCATTTAGTACTCGTGGTACATTCTCTCTGACAAATGAGTGGGCCTTCATTACCATTCGAATCTACAAAAGGAAGGAAAACAAAAGATTTTCTGTCATTGACTTGTCTCCTATAAGCAACTCCAGAACAGCAACAGACTATGCTCAAACCACTTTTTACTTTTTCATATAACAACCAAGCTTACTTGATGGAATAGAGAAAATTTATAATAATAACTTCGAAAGAAGTACATGTAATTATTCAAATTATTTTGCATTTGACCACATGATTACAGGCATATTATAAATCAAGAAATTAGTGTTCATGGGGTCTGGGAAGTTGGCTCAGTGGTAGAGTGCTTGCCTCACATGCACGAGGCCCTGGGTTCGATTCCTTGGCACCATATAGCAGAAAAAAGCCGGAAGTGGCGCTGTGGCTCAAGTGGTAGAGTGCTAGCCTTGAGCTGAAGAGCTGAGGGACAGCACCCAAGCCCAGAGTTCAGGCCCCACAACTGGCCAAAAAAAAAAAAAGGCCTCCTGAAATCCTTCTATCAGTCAGAATTTCAAGCCATCAATTTAAGTAAAAAAATTCTGAAGATGGAAATAGCTACATGATAATGATTAACCCTTCAAAAGTGGAATTCTTAATTATAAAAATATTTTATAATCAAATCACTTCTATGAAGTATCAGAAAAAAATTAATTTATCCAGAATAGTTTAACAGAATTTACTTCTATGTCTAACACCAGAGGAACAATGACACTACAAAGAATTCTAAAAGATGAATGATCTAGAGTAACACCTTAATTTTGCAGATCATGGCCCAAAAAAGCCATATGAATAAATGAAAATTATCACAAAAATCTATCTAAGTTAATAAAGCTAAAAATAATGATGTCAGTTAATCTATCACTATTGTTATTTTAACTAACAAACTGCTGTGTTGGGTTAGCATTCCAAACCTTACCTGCTCAAGTATAACAATGAACCGGGAAGCTGGTGGCAATGAATATGTTAATGTGATATATGTTGGTCCAAAACCTATAATCCCCAGCTGGAAGACTATGAAAAACAAGCCATGGATAAAAGTACTGATGAACCGATGAGAACTCTTGCTGTAGCCTTTGGCCCAATGTTGAAAGAGGAAATAGGGAATTGAAAGTGTGGAGAGGAACATGAGGCACCATGTCCAAATTACAGTAGAAAATTTGCCAAAGGCATAAGACATGAGGTTGAACTCAGGCACCAACCTGGGAAGAGATGGCACAAGAACAGAGAAGTGAGTGGAAGGAGCATGCGTTGAATTCAAAACTTCCACATCCCTAGTTTTCAAACCTGGGAGGCTGTAACATTAATACACTGAGGTCATGGATATAATACTTGTTGTGCTAGATAATGACCTTACTTCTAAACTTTGGCTTTCCTCTGTAATCCTAGCTACCCAGGAAGCTGAGACCTGGAAGATTATGGTTCAAAGCCAACCATGTCTATGAAACTCCATGTCTAGTTAACCAACAAAAAGCAAGGCTGGAGGTATGACTCAAGTGTTAGAGTATCAGCCATGATCAAGAAAGCCTCAGAAGAGTACACTGAATTTAAGCACGCCCTGGTAAGGGTAGCTTAATGAAATGTCTTTCTCTTTAATTACATTTTTTAGGAGAGAGGAATATCATTCTCAAATCAGATGCTTAGGGATTTTTTTTTTTTTAAGCCAATGTAAGCAGGAAGCTGGTGGCTCATACCTGTAATCCTAGCTACTCAGACCTGAGGATCTGAGGCTGAGATCTGAGGATCACAGTTCCAAGCTAGACAGGGCAGGAAAGTCTGTGAGACTCTTATCTCCAAATTAACCATCCCCAAACCAGATGTGGAACTGTGGCTCAAAGTGGTAGAACATTAGCCTTGAGCCAAAAAAGCTAAGGGACAAGCCCCGTGCTGGTAGCTCATGCCTGTAATCCTAGCTACTCAGGAGGCTGAGATCTGAGGATCTTGGTTCAAAGCCAGCCCGGGCAGGAAAATCTGTGAGGCTCTTATCTTCAATAAACCACTCAAAAAGCTGGAAGTGGTGCTGTGGCTCAAGTAGTAGAGAGCTAGTCTTGAGCGGAAGAGCTGAGGGACAGCGCTCAGGCCAAGAGTTCAAGTCCCATGGCCGACCAAAAAAAAAAAGCTAAGGGACAGTGCCCAGGCCCTGAGTTCAAGCCCCAGGACAGACCAAAAAAAAGCAAATGTAACAAAACTATCTACCAAAATCCCCAATTTTCTATGCTATCATCTACCCAACCACCCATTTTGTTGTCTTACCTTCCTTCATCAATGTAATCTACTACAGAAGTACTGAGGATAAAGATGAGGAGGAGGGCAATAAACATGTGATAAATTGTTCTGATATGGTCCACTTCAAACAGTTCACTGAAATGTAGGTTAAACAGAACAAATTAATAATCATTGTATATTTGATTGTGAAGTATGACATGCTAAAGGATCTGCTTTAAAGCATTTAGAACATGCTAAATCCACCTTCAAAAACATCTAAAAACTAGTAAATACATAATATTACACCCTAAGTATCTAGATCAAACAAATTCAACATCTTTGGAATAAGGATCTTCAAATTTTAATAAAATCATCTAAGCATCAGAAAGTCAATTCTACTTCCTTAGTTAAAATTTTATTTTATTTTTAAAGAATATTTTAGGGGCTGGGAAGGTGGCTCAGTGGTAGAGCGCTTGCTTTGCATGCATGAGGCCCTGGGTTTGATTCCTCAGCACCACATAAGCAAAAAGAAAAAAAAAGCCAGAAGTGGCACTGTGGCTCAAGTGGTAGAGCACCAGCCTTGAGCTGAAGAACTGAGGGACAGTGCCCAGGCCTAGAGTTCAGGCCCCACAACTGGACTGCCCCCCCAAAAAAAGAATATTTTAATTTTTATTTCTTATACAGTACAATATTAAAAATCACAATTACAAGTAGATGAAAATAATTGTTTTATCTGCACTTTAATATGAAAAGCCTGCATTTCCCCTAGATATAAATGAAAAGACCAGTCTCTGTAAAATAAACTTTCTCACTGCATGTTTTGAAAGCTTCAGTTTTCTTATCAAAGTTAATAAACACCAATCAATTTGACTCATAAATTTAGATAAACATAAGGTACATTTATACAACTACTCAAAGATAACAAAAATACTAAAATTTAAAATGCCTGCCGAGCATGCATGAAGCCCTGGGTTCAATTCCTCAGTACCACTCAATTCCACTCTACCATTTGGCATGGAAGCTCACGTGGTAAAGTGCTACCCTTGAGTAAAAAGAAGCTCAGGGACAGTGCCCATCCCCTGAGTTCAATCCCCAGGACTGGCAAACAACAACAAAACCCCAATGTCAGCAAGTTCCATTGTTCTTTTTTTTTTTTTGTAAAGCATATGAAGACACTCAATGTAAGTTTTCAGTAACTCAACTATTTCAGAAGATCTGCACAAATGCAGGCTAGATTTCACTAGTGTTCCAATAAATTAAATGAGTAAATAACCTCAAAAGAAATACTCATCTGTTATCCAAAACCCACATGTTATAAAGTCACAACAAGGAATTTACATCATGTAAATTAAAATAAGTGAAGAACTTTGAAAAAACTATTAAGACTCATCACAAAAAAAAAAAGGAGAAGAGATGAAAAACTACATATAGGGCTGGGAAGTTGGCTCAGTGGTAGAGCGCTTGCCTTGCATGCTCGAGGCCCTGGGTTCGATTCCTCAGCACCACATAAGCAAAAAGAAAAAAAAAAGCCGGAAGTGGTGCTGTGGCTCAAGTGATAGAGCGCTAGCCTTGAGCTGAAGAACTGAGGGACAGTGCCCAGGCCCAGAGTTCAGGCCCTACGACCGGACCCAAAAGAAAAAAGAAAAAAAAAAGAAAAACTACATATACTAATAAGCAACTCTAAAAGTTTCCCAAAGTGGTTTGTCTAATTTTAAAACTTTTGTTGTAATTCTTTTAGTAAACAACTCTTCCCAGTGGTAGAATGCCAGTTGGTAGACCACTAGCTGTACTTAATAAAGACAAAAGAAAGTCTGAAGCCCTTAGCCCCACTATTGGTACCAAAAACAAAACAAAAAACAATTTTCTACAGGAAAGCATGAAGTTTATGAGAAGGCATGAGAGTTCTTATCTCATATTCTTAGGAGTGGAAAATAAAGGTGCAATGCCTTTGTGTTCATCTGATTATATAATATTTGATTATATAAATAATATTTACTATCTGATAATGTAAAATAATATTTATTGAAATGAATTCCAGAAAATGGAAATGAGGTCTGTTCTTCATTGCTGTTTTTCTTTTCATCTTGTGTGTTTATCCGTTTGGGGGAAGGTAAGCAGGGCTACAGAAATGGAGGGAGATAGGGTGAACAAATGCAGCAGTGGTACTCACCAGACACTAGGTTGAAAACTGAACTATACAACTTATTGGTGGGATGGGAGAGAAAAACTGGGAGAGAGCAAGGGAAGGGGTGTCCAAAAAGAAATGTACAATTACCTGACTTATGTAGCTGTAACCCCTATGTACATCACCTTTATAATAACTTTTTTTAAATCATTAAGGAAATTTTTAAAAAGGATACTGAACAAATAACTTATATAGAAAAAAATGCATTATCTAATTCTCTTCCTTTGAAGCTAGATAGCTAACCAGAAATTTAACAGCTAGGAACAGGAGACCACACATATACTAAAGTAATATCAAGCTGGGTACTGGGGTTCATATTTGTAAGAGGTTAAGACCAGTAGGATTGCAAAAAGTTTGAATGACTCCATATCAACAGAAAAAGCTAGTTGTGGTGGTTCTGCCACAGTGGGACTCAAGTTAAGAGAACTGCAGAACAGGGTGGCCTGGGCAAAAGGAAAAGGCTCAAAAATAACAGGGCCAAAAGGGCCCAAATGGTGAAGTACCTGCTAGTGAGCACAAACTTGAGTTCAAATCCTAATACTGTCAAGGAAAAAGAAATGTAAAAACTAATGATTTATATGACTATAAAATAAACTCACTACGCATCAGACCAAGCAGTGATGCTATCAATGAGGACAGCTTTTTTTCTTTTAAAACAAATAGAAAAAAGAAAAACTAATGAGCAAAAACAAGTAATACTTACTCTAAGAGAGATCGTCTTGCAATGAAAATCTTTCCTTGTTCTGGAGGTGCTCTCAGATCCCTAAGTAGGAAAGAATTACAAAATATAGGTAGTCCAAATATCGTAAGAAACTTAATACTATCAGTAAGAGAAAGAATATAGCCAACCATAACATCAAGTCTTATCTACCTATGCCCTAAGATCAGGAAGGACAGGAGGGATTTTACACATGCTATCATGGCACTTCTTCTCAACAGTGCTGAGACAGGTACATGTATTTAGGATGGAAGAGCTGTTCCATTACCTGATTGGAGAAGTGCTCCAGAGACCACCCCCCATACTTGGGGACAGTATTCTCTGCATGTCTTGTTAACAGCTTGTCCTAATTCTGCAGAGCCCCAGAAGTCATGGACAGGCCTCAGGTCACAAAAAGTTACTGGTTTTTTCCTCCAAAACACTCTTTTGTTTAATATGTACCTCCCAATGTTTGAGGATTTATTTTACAATTCCCAACAGCCTCTTGATCTTATTAGCTGTCTCCAGGAACTAAGAATTCACATTTTAACACAGAGTATATCATCTTCTTTAGAGCTCTTTGTAGTACTGCAGTACTGCTGTTAACTATCACTGTTCAAAATTCTTCTCCAGAGGAGACTAGCAGGAGATCACAAGGCGTAAAACTGAGAGCAGCCCAGAATATAAACATTAGTCTTCAATAGCCTCTCTCTTTTATTCTGAATGACCAACTAGAAAAATATACACTAACTGCACCATACTTAATTGGAAGTTCATACTGTATAGAGTACAATCACAGTACAGAACGATGTGGTTAAGAGCAAGAACTCCAGAGCCAAATTCTGGGTTCAAAGCTCTGTGCACACAGAGACATTTAAGTGCACTGCGAACTACTCTGTATTGTGTATATGGCTATAGTCTCTACTTTATAGTGAAAGACACTGCTTAGTTTAAATATGTTATGCCATGCAGAATACTCAGTAAGCATTAGCTCTATTTTGTTAGTAGTTTTAAGAAGTCTGCATTTATCTCATAATCCATGGGCCAAATGCCCATGGCTCATGCTTTTAACCCTAACTATTCAGGAGGCTGAGATCTAAGGATTGTGGTTTGAAGCCAGCCAGGTAGAAAATTCCATGAGACTCTCATCTCCAATTAAACACTAAAAGCTGGAAGTGGAAATATGGCTTAAGTGGTAGAGCATTAGCCTTGAGTGAAAAAGCTAAGGGACAATGCCCGGGCTCTAAGTTTAAGTCCCAGTACCAGCGAAAGAAAGAAAGGAAGAAAGGAAGGAAGGAAGGAAGAAAGGAAGGAAGGAAGGAATGAAGGAAGGAAGGAAGGAAGGAAAGAAGGAGGGAAGGGTAGGAAGGAGAAGGGAAGGAAGAAAGAAAGAAAGAAAGAGAGAGAGAGGGAGAGAGGGAGAGAGAGAGAGGGAGGGAGGGAAGGAGGGAGGGAGGGAAGGAGGGATTCACCCTTAAAGGCATACAACATACAGCAATAACAAAATGGCAAGAGTTTGCACTGGAGCATTTTTGCTGCAGTGCACTCCACTAGATTGCAATAGACATTTATATTCAAAGAAAACACAACATACTCACTTAGCCCGATGGTTGTTTTTCATTTCATCAAGGATGGAAAAAGTGGTGAGGGCACACCCACCATTGTCTAATGATGCGGATTTTTCAATGAGGTTGGTCACAAAATCATCAAAGTGACTGCCAACTTCCTTCAAAAAGAGTGGCTTCAATTCCTAGAGTTTCAAATCAAATCAAGAAAAATGTGAGTAACAAGCACATGCTGTGAATCACTGACATTTTCCACAGGTCTCTTTAGGGTGCTGGTGTAAATTCAAGTAAGTGAATTCACCAATGGAAAGCAGAAAAATAATTTCTACAGTTGACGTGCAGTTCCAGAAAAGACTACTGAAGAAATAAAGCAGTGATTATATCCTTTGAGAACAATAGCCATAAAAAATAACTTCTAAGCATAAATTAAGATACCAAAGTAATCATTTAATAACTGAATTCCTGCAAATGGTACAAAGATCTAATGTGGAACAATAAATGAGACTATTCTGTACATATTCTTTAGAAAACATTTTAACATATTATATAATACCATATATTCACCATAATTTGAAGACTTTCTCTAAAGTAATTTTTACCCCAAATAACTACCATTTACATTTTCTAGCATGTCAGTCTATATCATACCTCCATTTACATGTTTTTTCCCACTCCATTACTTTGTACTTACCTAACCATAAAAATGCAGGTGCATGTTTGACACATATGCACACACACTTTCATCAACGTGTTATAAATATGTGTGTAAAATCCATCATAGTAAAATGATGTATATATATGTATGCATATGTTAGAACTATTGTTATACTTCTAGTTTCTAATTATCTTAAAAGAATCTGTTACAAAGTATGAAGCAAAAGGCCTCTCTTCTCATGTTAAAATAAGCCATGATCTGTGGATATCCCAATTATAAATGTGAGTATTAAGTGTTATTCACTCCGTCTTCAAGGAAAAGTATTTTTTTTCTCCTCTGACTCAATTATTTAAGCTAAACGTCAAACACATGAAGTAGCATTGTTCTAGATTCTGTTCTATCAAAAGACTGGCCATGAAAAAAAACAAACCCAAAGCCTAAAAATACTTGCAATGTATTATGTGAAACTTTTCACATGGTGTGTGCCCTGCAGTGTCCCGTGTACCATGGTTCTAGCTTTCACAGGACATAGGATGTCGCCTGAACAGGATAACCATTGACAGCTAGAAAAAACGTGCAGGAGCTCAGCGATCCAGCAAGAGTAAATGGCTAGAGGTCTTTGTGAGCTGAAACCTTGAAGAGTATGACAAACTAAAGATTCAATCAGCTGAAAAGTAAGAGAAGGCTGAGGAAGGGCAGATGAAGCCCCAACACCGAAAGAAGGCCAAGGAAGAGGCAAACGGGGATATAATAGAGAGCACTATTTCCATGGAGGGAGGAATCGTTTGTAGAAAACTCACATTGAAGTTATCTAGTAAAATTAAGTTCCTCTGTTCCATTTTCAATTACATGTCCATCCTTGTTGTTGTTGTTGTTGTTGTTTTTCTTTTTTTTGGGTCCGGTCGTGGGGCCTGAACTCAGGGCCTGGGCGCTGTCCCTCAGCTCTTCAGCTCAAGGCTAGCACTCTACCACTTGAGCCACAGCGCCACTTCCGGCTTTTTTCTTTTTGCTTATGTGGTGCTGAGGAATCGAACTCAGGGCCTCAGGCATGCAAGGCAAGCGCTCTACCACTGAGCCACCTTCCCAGCCCCCATCCTTGTTTTGAAATCAAAAGGGATCAAATACTCCATGCCAAATAAACCACAGTGACAAAAAACAAAAGTGGTTCTTTTTTCTCATTTAATCTCTAGAGCTAGCCCTATGAACAGAGTTCATGGAGACATAGACTAAAAGTGCTATGGAAAGAAATAAAGCAGAAAGGGCTGGGAAGGTGGCTCAGTGGTAGAGCACTTGCCTTGCATGTCTGAGGCCCTAGGTTCGATTCCTCAGCACCACATAAGAAAAAAGCCGGAAGTGACGCTGTGGCTCAAGTGGTAGAGCGCTAGCCTTGAGCTGAAGAGCTGAGGGACAGTGCCCAGGCCCAGAGTTCAGGCCCCATGACCGGACCCAAAAAAAAAAAAAAAAGAGAGAAAGCAGAAAGAAAGCTATTGTTTTTCAAACCTGACAGTGGAAGAAATTAAGAGGGTATGTCAGTGGCTAAGTTACCACTGTGGGAAGAGTTCCAGAAGGAAGCTGGAATGTTTAATGCCAAGTTTAATCAACATTAGAGAAGCCTGGAATCTTGAGATGTAGCAATTATATTCAAGCCACTTCTTTTAACCAGCATCCCCATACTCTGGCACCAGTCTGCTTCCTAATTAACTGGGTAAGCACACTAGAAGCATGAAGAAAATGAAATGGGTGTTATTTAAATGTCAAAAAAGGCTGCTGAAGAAGTTCTATTGCCCATAGGCGAATGTACAGCTTTTGCTCTAGGTAGACAATGAGAAAAAACATTAAATGAATTATTAATGGTGCCATAAAGGCAGCAAAGAAAGGAAAGTTCCGAGTGACAGGAAGACAGAGACAGAAAGTAAGGAGAGGAAGTCACAACAGTGTGTGGGCCAGTAGAAGAAGGTAGGTTTGGGGTGTCATTGTCCATTTCTTTTACACCCTCCTTCCCTCAGCTCTCTGATACCCCAACCTCCGATACCCTACACGGTGCAGACTCTGCTTGCATACGTTGAGCTTGTCAGAGGATTAATTACATCTTTTTTCTGTTTCTCCTTGAACTAAAATTTGTATTTAAATGTCACCATTTAAATCTACCACATTCTTCTACAGAGCTTTGTAATTTCCCTTCTTTCTTGAGGAATTAAAGACAGAAGTTGCTGCAAATGAAAGAACAGGAAAAATTCTGTTATAGTGGAGACCATTAAACTACTTTACGCTCCATTGAAAGATCTCAGCACCAGTCTAGAATGAGTTTATCTGATTTGGGGAAGGGAAGAGAAATCACAGAAACAGTGGGACAATGGGCGAACCAATGCAACAGTGATACTCACACTATGTTGGAAATGAATGTTACAATGGGGGAGGGGCATAAGGGGGAGGGAAAACAGGAGAAAACGGGGAAGGGGGTAACACTATTCGAAAAGACATGGACTCATTACCTTACCTATGTAACTGTAACCCTTCTGTATATCACCTTTACAATTAAAAAATCAAAGACATGTACTCATTACCTTACCTATGTAACTGTAACCCTTCTGTATATCACCTTTACAATTAAAAAATCAAAGACATGTACTCATTACCTTACCTATGTAACTGTAACCCTTCTGTATATCACCTTTACAATTAAAAAATCTGCCGGGCGCCGGTGGCTCACGCCTGTAATCCTAGCTACTCAGGAGGCTGAGATCTGAGGATCCTGGTTCAAAGCCAACCCCGGTGGAGAGTCTGTGAGACTCTTTTATCTCCAATAAGCCACTAGAAAACCAGAAGTGGCACTGTGGCTCAAGCAGTAGAGCACTCGCCTTGAGCTGAAGAGTGCAGGGACAGCGCCCAAGCCCATAGTTAAAGCTCCACGACCAAAAAAAAAATCTATCATTCAGTTGGACACCAGTAGCTGGCTCAAGCCTGTAATCCTAGCCATTCAGAAGGCTGAGATCTGAGAATTATGGTTTGAAGTCAGCACAGGCAGGAAAGTCCATGAGACTCTTATCTCCAACTGACCACCAAAAAGCTAGAAGTAGAACTGTGGCTCAAGTGGTAGAGTGCCAGCCTTAAGCAAAGAAGTGCCCAGGCCTGAGTTCAAGCCCCATTACCAGTACAAAAACAAAACAAAAAATACTGTCATGTACTTTGTACAGGAAAAATAGAAAAATATAGAAAAGGAAGTGGTCTGTTTTTGCCTTCCTCCAGATTTTTCTATCACATGAAACTACCCAAGGTAGTTTCACAAAATGTGATCACAAGAACTGTAATGTCCAAGCCAGGCGCCGGTGGCTCATGCCTGTAATCCTAGCTACTCAGGAGGCTGAGATCTGAGGATCACGGTTCAAAGCCAGCCTGGGCAGGAAAGTCTGTGAGACTCTTATCTCCAGTAAACCACTAGAAAATCGGAAGTGGTACTGTGGCTCAAGCAGTAGAGTATTCGCCTTGAGCTGAACAGCACAGGGATAGCATCCAAGCCCAGAGTTCAAGCCCCACAACCGACAAAACAAAAAAAAAAGTAATGTCCAATATAAGTGACCTGAAAATGATGTTGAGCCTTAGGCTTTCTGATTGGCTTATCCTCTCAACTACATATATTTATACTAATTTCATCCACTCAGTGGGCCATGCTGGACAGATGGATATGATGGAAAACGTGAGGAGGTAAGCTAACTAACTAGAAACCAGAAAAAAAGGTGCATAGATAATTTGATAAACAGAAGCACTGTATTTTAGCACTCAAAAGAGCCTCTTATTTAAAATAAGCAGCTGGTGAATTGTTCAGGGACAGCTCCCAGGCCTAGAGCTCAAGCCCCACAACTGACCAAAAAAAAAAAAAAAAAAGAGAAATCTTTCATGCGATTGTTTCTAACATATTTATAAGATTATGTCTTTGTTGCCTTGTATGTCCCTCCCCCATGGTACAACCCCTGCTTTCACTATATATGATGTTGGTATATGTGGAGGGGAAGGGAAAAAACAAATTGTTAAAACAGGGATACAGGAGGACCATTGCAACAAGGAGAAGTATAAGTCGTTATGTCGAAAAACGAACTTTACAACTTTGGTGGGGGGGGGGGGATACAAAGGAATGGGAAGGGGAAACAATACTTGATAAGAAATGTACTCATTATCTTGCCCATGTAATTGTAACCCCTCTGTACAGTATTTTCACAATAAAAATATATATAAAAAAATAAAATAAAATAAGCAGCTGGGCTGATGGTGGCTCATCCACAGGAGACAGAAATCTGAAAGACAGGTTCAAGACCAGCCTGAGGAAAATGTTCTGAAGACCTTATCTCAACCAATAAAAAGTTGGGTATGATGCTCATACCCATCATCTCAACTTCATAGGAAGCATCAATGGGAGCCACATAGTACAGGCCTTTCTGGACATAAACATGAGATTCTATCCACAAAATAATAAAAAGGCAAAAAGGATAGGTGTTAGGTTTTTTAAAAGAGGTAGCCGAGTAACAACAGCACCATGCACGTGGTATTCAGGTAAGGGGTAGGTTTAGACTTGCTGGGACCAGGCAAGGATGGCATTCTTCGCTGCTGGCAAAAGAGAGTGTCTGGCCCTGGGTTAGGCCTTATATAGGGTAGGGGCGGGGAAAGGTGTGTCCAGGTAAAGGGAAGTGGGACCAGGTGGAAGAAAGGTGTGGCCACGGGGCTGGGAAGGTGGCTCAGTGGTAGAGTGCTTGCCTTGCATGCATGAGGCCCTGGGTTCAATTCCTCAGCACCACATAGCAGAAAAAGCTGGAAGTGGTGCTGTGGCTCAAGTGGTAGAGCACTAGCCTTAAGCTGAATTGCTGAGGGACAGTGCCCAGGCCCAGAGTTCAGGCACCAGGACTGGCAAAACAAAAACAAAAACAAAAAAAAGAAAGGTGTGGCCACATCAGATTAAAATGTGACCTCAGCGGATGCAGATGTGACCTCTTCCAGGTGTCCCAGTTGCCTAGGTAACGCAGGTACTGGGCGGGGTCTGTTCGCCATCCAGGAATGGACCTTACAATAGTTATGTGACTCAAGTGGTAGAGTGCTTGCTTAGTAAGTACAGGGCCTTGGGTTCAAACTTCAAATCCCAATACTGGGAGGGAAAGAAAAACCAAACAGCTGAATTAAGTCACCTCTAAGATTGCAAGAATGATACAAGGACCCTGTGGTTAGAAGATACAATAAAGGCGCAAGTGATCAGAGATAAGACTGGAAAACAAGTAAGGAAGACACAATATAAGGATTTTTGGAGACTGCTAGGAGACAATATTTTAAGCACAATATTTAAAAAGGTAGGGCCAAGCTGGGAAGGTGGCTCAGTGGTAGAGCGCTTGCCTTGCATGCATGAGGCCCTGGGTTCGATTCCTCAGCACCACATAAGAAAAAAGAAAAAAGCCAGAAGTGGCGCTGTGGCTCAGGTGGTAGAGTGCTAGCCTTGAGCTGAAGAGCTGTGGGACAGCGCCCAGGCCCAGAGTTCAGGCCCTACGACCAGAGCCAAAAAAAAAGAAAAATGTAGGGCCATCTGGGAATAAATGAAAAAATTAAAACATAAGTTGAGAGAAAGAAATATAAAGTAACAAGCAGTTTATAACAGCAGTTTTAGCTTCTTAAAAATTCAGGTTGCCAGGCACCAGTGGCACATGCCTATAATCCTAGCTACTCAGGAGGCTAAAGTCTGAGGTTTGAAGTTGGCCTGGGTGGAAAAGTCCCTGTGAGACTCTTATCTCCAATTAACCACTCAGAAACCAAAAATGGCACTATAGAATGCTAGCCTTGATCACAAAGAGGCTCAGGTACAGCACCCAGGCCCTGAGGCAACTCCCACAACCAACAAAAGGAAGGAAGGAAGGAAGGAAGGAAGGAAGGAAGGAAGGAAGGAAGGAAGGAAGGAAGGAAGGAAGGAAGGAAGGAAGGAAGGAAGGAAGGAAGGAAAGAAGGAAGGAAGGAAGGAAGGAAGCAAGGAAGGAAGGAAGGAAGGAAGGAAGGAAGGAAGGAAGGAAGGAAGGAAGGAAGGAGTTACTTAACTGGGGGCCTATAAATCCTAGCTGTTTAGGAGGCTAAGGTCTGTGGATTGAGGTTTGAAGCCAGCCAAGCAAGAAAGCCCATTGAGACTCTTATCTCCAATTAACCACCAGAAAACTGGAAGTAGTGCTATGGTTCAAAGTAGTAAAGTAGGGCTGGGAAGGTGGCTCAGTGGTAGAGTGCTTGCCTTGCATGCCTGAGGCCCTGGGTTCGATTCCTCAGCACCACATAAGAAAAAAGCTGGAAGTGGCGTTGTGGTTCAAGTGGTAGAGCACTAGCCTTGAGCTGAAGAGCTGAGGGACAGCACCCAGGCCCAGAGTTCAGGCCCCACAACTGGACCAAAAAAACAACAACAACAACAAAAAACAAAGTAGTAGAGTACTAGCCTTGAGCAAAACAGCTCAGGGATAGCACCCAGGCCGAGTTCAAGCCCCAGGACTGCCACATACACACACACACAAAATCAGATTACTTGATGACAATTTTTTCAAAAATGAGTTCAGGAGCAATTATATAATGAGCCCACATAGTCATATCACACTCATCTACAGATTGCTTGTTTCTCCAACTCAAGGCCTGGTGCTACACAAGGAAACTTTCAACCTCAGAATAGCGGGCAGGCAGCCAGAAACCTGACCTTTCTGGGCAAAACAAGCACTACAACAAACAGCTATCACCGGGTTTTAGTTCCTACTCTACACTGACTCCTCAAAGGGGTCTCCTTGATAATTCACTCGCTCTAATGTCTTTCCTACTCTCCTTCACTACGCTTAATACTATTTGAAAGTCTATATATTTTTTACCTTGTGGCACTTTCCTGTCTACCTCCCCAACTGACTTTAATTACCATGTCATTTTATTAACGGTGCATACAGCACTCAGCAAAGTGCAAATGACAAACCAACCTGGTATCAAACTCCTAGGCATACCACATCTAGGTTACTGTAAAGTGTACAGTAAGTAGTTTTAAGCCCTGCATTCAATGCCCAGGATTGCAAAACAGAGAGAGAGACAGACAGACAGACAGACAGACAGACAGACAGACAGACAGACAGACGAGACAGAGACAGACAGAGAGAAAAACAGAAAGAGAAAGAGAGAGAGAAAGAGAAAGAAAAAGAGAGAATATTGCCTTGATTTCTTTCTGGAAGTTATGAAGGTGAAGGGACTAAAAATTACTATAGCAATTGTTGTTTATTGAATGACACCTATATGCTAGGTCTCTGTCAGGTTTTTATATATTATTTCTAGTCTCAAAACAATCTAGCTTAGTAGCAGAATGTTGCCTAGCATGTCCTGGATTGGAGCCGCAGCATTGGATAAAAAGTTTTAAAAATTGGGGCTGGAAATGTGGCTTAGCGGTAGAGTGCTTGCCTAGCATGCATGGAGCTCTGGGTTTGATTCCTCAGTACCACATAAAGAAAGAAGGCCGGAAGCATCTAGCCTTGAGCAAAAGAAGCTCAGGCAGTTTCCAGCCCCTGAGTTCAAGCCCCAGGACTGGCAAAATAATTAAATTAAATTAAAAATCAAGTAATGTGCACAATATCACAGAGTTGTAGCTGGAGAACAAAGAACATTGGAAAGTATCCAAATCAGTCACTGTTATTTTTTTGCTTTTTTTTTTCCTTTTGCATGTCCTGGGCCTTGAACTCTGGGTCTGGGCACTCTCCCTAAGCTCCTCTTGGTCAAAGCTAGCACTCTATCACTGGAGCTACAGCACCATATCTGACTTTTCTTGTGATTAATGGCAGATAAAAAGTCTCACAGACTCCAGTCTGACTTTAAACCATGATCCTCTGATCTCAGCCTCCTCAGTAGCTAGGATTACAGGCGTGAGCCATCAGCACCCAGATTTCCTATTCCTCCTTCTCCTTTTTTTTTTTTGGCCAGTCCTGGGGCTTGAACTCAGGGCCTAGGCACTGTCCCTGAGCTTCTTTTGCTTAAGGCTAGCACTCTACCACTTGAGCCACAGCGCCACTTCCAGGCTTTTCTGTTTATGTGGTACTGAGGAATTGAACCCAGGGCTTCATGTATGCTAGGCAAGCACTCCACCACTAAGCCACATTCCTAACCCTCACTGTTCCTTATTCACCCCTTTTGGTGTTTTCTAACAGCGTAAGGACAGATCCAGCACCTACCACTGTGCCACACAGATAAAGGCCAGTTAACCATTTTGATCTGTATTTCAATAGTTCCCATCTTTAACTGAGCTGTTTGATATTTCTAAGAGGGCAACAGGGTAGGGATGATAAAGGAACAATGAACTCACTTCCCCAAAAACCTTCAAAGTAGACTAGAGTCTCATTCTTCCACGCATTTAAGTAAAATGAGAAAGAAACCATCAAAGGAAGGTCAGACTTGTATAGACAAAAAAAGGCAGCAGAAGACCAGGCAACAAAGTAAAATAGACAGCTCTAGCAGAAACTGTTAGCTGTCAATCCTATCACCTCCTGTTGCCTTCCTCAGATGAAAAGTCCTGATTTTACATGGGCACGTGACTGTCTAGAATAAATGTCTAATCACTCATTACAGCTAGGTTGCCAATAAGAGTACACGTGAAACTGGTCTGTCAAAACCTTCAGACAACTTCCTTAAAAGGTACCCAGTTCCTTGTCCCTCTCCTTCCCTATCTCAATGCTGCTGCCTGGAACTCAGGTGAGATGGCTGGAGCCATTTGGAAAATGAGGAGGGGGAAGGCAATCTGAGTGGTGAAGCAGGGAGCCGAAAGGAACCAGGTCCCTGAGGACCAGGATGTGGACATACCAATTCTGGACTTCCCACCCCTAGGAATGTGGAGGTGAGACAGAAATATACTTCTAGCTCGTGTAAGCCACAACTGGCTTTTTGTTCATTTTTACAGCAAAACCCAATCTTAATTTATGCAATAATCACAATTTCTGGACAGAAAATACTTAAGACAGCTGGGTGCCAGTGGCTCACACCTATAATCCTAGCTACTCAGGAGGCTGAGATCTGAGGATCGGTTCAAAGCCAAGCCTGGGTCAAAGCCAAGCCTCGCAAGAAACTCCGTGAGACTCTTATCTCCAATAAACCACTTAGAGAACCAGAAGTGGCGCTGTGGCTCAAGTGGTAGAGTGCTTGGCTTGAGCTGAAGAGCTGAGGAACAGTGCCCAGACCCAGAGTTCAGGCCCCACGACTGACCAAAAAAACCCACAAAAGTATCTATTAATAAAAGCTCCACAAATGGTGACAGTGAAGCCACTTCTTGCCCTTCTACCATCTTCACTTTTCTCGGGAATCCACAATCAAGAGATAAGGCTAATGACTAACCAGGCTAGAATGTGCCATATGGCCTTGCCCTTCTAGCCAAAATTCAATTCGTTCTCCCATAAATCCAAAGTCCTGACCTTTGAGAGTAGCAACTTTATTAAATGAAACATCAGGAACTATCTAAATTTTTCCTATTAAAATCTCTACCCTTTCAAGATACTGAACATTTAACTTCTAGATTCTATGAGTTACATTAATATCTTTCAAATACATTTTATACTTAAAGAAATCAGAGTAGGGGCTGGGAAGGTGGCTCAGTGGTAGAGCGCTTGTCTTGCATGCCTGAGGCCCTGGGTTCGATTCCTTAGCACCACATAAGCAAAAAGAAAAAAGCCAGAAGTGGCCCTGTGGCTCAAGTGGTAGAGCACTAGCCTTGAGCTGAAGAACTGAGGGACAGCACCCAGGCCCAGAGTTCACTCCCCACGACTGGACCCCCCCACCCCACAAAAGAAAATAGTAAAAAAAAAAAAAGAAAAAAAAAAGAAATCAGAGTAGCCAGGCACCAGTGGCTCACACCTGTAATCCTAGCTACTCAGCAGGCTGAAGATTGCAGTTCAAAACCAGCCAGGAAACACAATGAGACTCTTATTTCCAATAAACCACCAAAAAACCAGAAGTGGCACTGTGGCTCAAGTGGTAGAGCGCTAGCCTTGAGCTGAAGAGCTGAGAGGCAGTGCCCAGGCCCAGAGTTCAAGCCCTATGACCGACAAAAAAAAGAAAAAAGAAATCAGAGTAGATTTATTATTTATAACAAAAAATTGTGTAATCCAATATTAAAATTATTAACGTAAGTTATTTGGTTTTAATCATTTGACTCTCCTTTAGATTGTTTAAAGTCTTTTTTTTTTTGGGGGGGGGGGGGCGGGGCCAGTCGTAGGGCCTGAACTCTGGGCCTGGGTGCTGTCCCTCAGCAATTCAGCTCAAGGTTAGTGCTCTAGCATTTGGGCCACAGTGCCACCTCTGGTTTTCTGGTGGTTAATTGGGATACGAGTGTCATGGACTTTCCTGCCCTGGCTGGCTTTGAACCACGATTCTGATATCTTAGCCTCCTGAGTATCTAAGATTACAGGCATGAGCCACCAGAGCCCAGCTAGGATACACCATTTTTTAAATTAGTTTTATTAATATTATTTTTTTTTGGTGGGTCATGGGCCTGAACTCTGGACCTGAGCGCTGTCCTTCAGCTCTTCAGTTCAAGGATAGTGCTCTACTACTTGAGCCACAGCACCACTTCCAGCTTTTTCGGCTTATGTGGTACTGAGGAATTGAACCCAGGGCCTCATTCATTCAAGGCAAGCGCTCTACCACTGAGCCAGCTTCAGTCCTAGATACACAATTTTTATGGCCCCATTAATTTCACTCTAGCAAAGTCCTCACATGCCTTCCACCCACCACTTCCTGTCAGACTGAAGAGCTGCTCAGTCAGAATTTGACAGCCTTCTTTACTCCCTTCCTAAATTGAGCTCTACTATAGATCTAAATTTTCAGAGTTCTCTGTACGTTTCTAGAGTTGGTGAAAGCACAAGTTACTGTTATGTCTGTCTGATAAAAAGTAGCTTTTTAAATCTAAGCATGTCTCAAATATTGAATGATGACTAAAAAGGTATTCACTGGCTATCTGTTAAGTTGTACTACTCAGCTGACAACTCTAGTCTGTGGAGCTATAAGAGCTAACCATTCCCTTTATAATAGGGAAAAATGAATTCTGGGCACCAGCTTTAGTTAACTACATGTGACTACTTCTAAGCAACACTTCCGGTCCCACGCTCACTGTTTATTAAGCAGACTGTTCATCAATAAGGTATCTAGTCAAACTATTATTCTGATGTTCAAGTTCAAAACAACTTACAAAGGCAGATTGCATATAGTAAGACCAGACAGGAAGCTACTGTAATAAAAATAAGCAGGTTTAGGTAGGAGAAAGGAACTATATTTATAACATTATTAAAAGCCAGGCTTTATACTAAGTGCTTTATATACATAATTGTATTTGCTTGACATCAACTAACATAAAATGATCATGTAAGAATGTCAGCCTTGTTCAGAGCCATACAATTTGCTTGTTTTCATATAATATTTCTCTTAGAATTTTGCCATTAAAAAAATAAATAAATGAAAGTCAGGAATCTTTGAAGTCATCTGTAATTTGGTATCTTACTCCAGTCCAGTTCTTGTACATTTTCCTTGATTGCTATTCCACTAATTTTAAAGGAAAGTGCATTGGACTACTTTTCTTCAAGGTCCTCTTTATATGGTTTATGTCACAACCATGTAGCTAACTAAAACTTTTCCTCAGAAATTCTTTTATTGTAAAGGGAATGATCAGCTGTCATAGCTCTACATACATACATAACAGAATGTTTAATCTAATGAAATAGAAACTAACAGCCAATACAAACACTTCTACATCAAATCATGGGTTCACCAGATACAATTGGGTTGTTCATTCAGAACAAAGCACTATTTAATAAAAAGTTTTCAGATTGCATCTCAACCAATGGCTGGGTGCAGTAGCATGCACTGATTATCCCAACTACAGAGAAAGCACAATGGCTGGCCACAATGAGTGGTATGTCCTTATCTCCAACTACATGGGGAAGCATTAGTAGGGGAATCAGAGCCAAGGCCAGTCCTGGCATAAAGTAAGACCCTACCTTGAAAACTACCACACAGAAAGGGCTGAAGGCATGGATAAAGTGGTAGGGCCTGCTTAACAGGTTCCAGGCCAAGTTCAAACACCAATATGGAAAAAAGAAAAAAAGAAGAGAGAAAAAGTTGCCTAACAGTCAAATCTTCAAATAGTTCCTTAAAAGAGCAACAAAATACTAATCAGGAAAGGCTTTGTCCAGAAAGAATTATAGTTTTGGAGGCTTCTACAAGCAATCCAACAGAATCAAGAAAAAAAAGATGAGAGGCTGGGAATGTAGCTTAGCGATAGAGTGCTTGCCTAGCATGCATGAAGCTCTGGGTTCGATTCCTCAGTACGACATAAACAGAAAAAGCTAGAAGTGGTGCTGTGGCTCAAGTGGTAGAGTGCTAGCCTTGAGCAAAAGAAAAGAAGATGAATAAAATTTAATTCCCTTTTAACTAAGAACCAACTCACAGTTTTAAGTATCAATACATCTTTTGCATACCATTTTATAAAGCAAACCAGTTATTACATTATAGATATCACAAATAGCCCTACAGAATAAAAGGGGAAAGTAATCTCAATGTTAAACAAACAGATTATTGGAATTAATAACCTTGGACTTAAAAAATGCTGTATTTCAAACAAACAAGATGAAAGGGGAAAGATATGTCCTTGGCCTTGGAGAGAAACTGATAATAACAAAGATCCTGCTATCTAACTAATATAAATAATCTTATACTCTTTTAGGGAATATTTTTAAATTTGCTGAACTTACTCATTATAAATATATATGTATGGATTTATACATCTAATTAAACTAATAACTAAAACAGGCCTATTTCATCCTCATCATTGAGTGTTAGATATTGATTATAGATTCAGTCTGGCCAATAACCTTTGGAAATGGTCTTCCATTAGAAAGAGAATTAAGGGCTGGGAAGGTAGCTCAGTGGTAGAGTCCTGCATGCCTGAAGCCCTGGGTTCGATTCCTCAGCACCACATAAGCAAAAAGAAAAAAGCCGGAAGTGGCGCTGTGGCTCAAATGGTAGAGCACTAGCCTTGAGCTGAAGAGCTGAGGGACAGCGTCCAGACCCAGAGTACAAGCCCCACGACTGGACCCCCCCCAAAAAAAAATTGTGGATAGAAAGGGAATTGACTTAGATTTGAAATCAACTTACATCCAGGCACATGTTATTAGATTACGTTTGTTTTCTTTAAAAGTATTCTTTGTCCTCCAGAATTTCCTTAAGGTATTGATAATTATACAATCTGTAGGCCAGTTTGTCCTTACTTGAAACAGTTCTCTGTAGTAGTTTCTGAGTTATTTTGACTTCTCTGACAGGAAATATACTTCTTGATTCAGATTCAACCTTTACTGAAGGCCTAGTGACTATGAACCATGAGAGATAACTCCATCCGTCATTCAAATACTCAACTCTCTCAGCTCTCCACACAGTTCACTAAAATCAAGATTTGCTGAAAGAGTCAGAAAATCTTAGGCCTGTGACAGGAGACAAAAGGCAATGTGTACTCTTCTGCAAGATGGCAAAGCGGCAGGTTTTATTTTCTTGTTCTACGGCAAACTATTATCAACCAATAAGGAAAATATTCTCTAAATAACATTCAAATCTATCCACCTACAATTACATTTCAGAGTCTTAAGTGGAAGTTACCACTGACCTCTGCCTCTGCTGCCAACTGTCTCTTCTTTGCTATCAGCTGTTTTATGTCAAGTTGACCTAAGAGAAGAAAAATAAGAGTTTTAAGTTGATGCATGATATAGTTACTTAGCAACACTACTTAAATCATAAAATTGAGAAACAAGCAAATATAAAAGCTGACCCTGCAAACTTCAGTAAAACCAAAAAATATTAAACCATCTCTAAAAATGTAAATGGAAACATACCTAAAAATAGTAAGTATGAGAAAACAAAACTACTAAACATATACACAGTAATGACAAGTAGTCAGTTGTGATGGTATAAGAAATGACATTTCCTAAATAGATTCTACAATTGAGATTAATAAGATATTGGGTAAAACTAAACATTTTTAAAAAAAAAGTTTTAAAGCTGGGCACCAGTGGCTCACACCTAAAACCGTAGCTACTCAGGAAGCTGAGATCTGAGGATCAAGGTTCTAGACAATCCAGGCAGGAAAGTCTGCAAGACTCTTATCTTGTGTTTGCTTCGGCAGCCCATATACTAAAATTGGAACGATACAGAGAAGACTGGCATGAGCCGGGCGCTGGTGGCTCACGCCTGTAATCCTAGCTACTCAGGAGGCTGAGATCTGAGGATCACAGTTCAAAGCCAGCCCGGGCAGGAAAGTTCGTAAGACTCTTATCTCCAATAAACCTCTAGAAAACCGGAAGTGGTGCTGTGGCTCAAGCGGTAGAGCGCTCTCTTTGAGCTGAAGAGCACAGGGACAGCGCCCAAGCCCAGAGTTCAAGCCCCACGACTGACAAAAAAAAAAAAAAGATTAGCATGGCCCCTGCACAAGGATGACACGCAAATTCGTGAAGCGTTCCATATTTTTTGGGATCGCATAAAATTGCAGAGCTTCTGCATGGCAAAGGACATAGCTAGCAAGCTCAATAGAAAGCCCACGGATTGGGAGAAGATCTTCACTAGCCATACAACGGACAAAGGTCTCATATCTAAAATATACCTGGAACTCAAAAAATTAAATCCCCCAACAACGAATCTTCAAAGAAACAACTGCCCAATAAATAAGTGGGCTAAAGACTTAAAGAGAAACTCCTCTGAAGAGGAAAGAAGGATGGCCAATAGACGCATGAAGAAATGCTCAACCTCTCTAGCCATAAAAAAAATGCAAATCAAAACAACGTTGAGATACCACCTCACCCCAGTTAGAATGGCTATAATCAAGAACTACTTTCACAGTGTGGCACAACCGAAATGTCTAGAGCCTGACATGATTTTGGCATTTAAGGCCATCTGAGAGTCAAGGACCCCAAAGTCACATCATCAGTAGACTGGACAGAAACACCAACAGAAAAAGCACAGGGAGGAAATGCATAGACTGTACTCTGTCTGGAGAAGACAAAACATTTCCTCTGGAAACATAACTCTCTAAATACCTTTTGCAACCTAAAGCCACAATATCTATGTTATCTGAAGAACCTTAAGACACACATTTTTAAAACAAAACCAAGTTGTATCCTGAGACTACAGTCAGATAAAAAATGGAAGTTCCTTCCAGATAGGTTATGTTATCAACCAGGACCTACAAGAATTCCAACAGATAATGTTCCAAGAAAAAAGAAGGTCAGAGTTAAAAAAGCATAAAACCATAGAAAACAAGACAACACAAATGGGAAACCATAAACAAAAGCCAATATGAGTTGTCATTTACAGGATGTAAAATAACAAATGTTTAATATGGTAAATAAATAAATAAATAAAAAGCAAAACTCAAAAATATAAAATAAGGAACAATAAACTAACTGGCCAAATATATTTTTAAAAATAACCAAGTCAAATTCCCAAATGTAATATAAAAATTAGAATTTCAAACTCAATGGATAGATGGATTAAACAACTCTGAAGAGATGGACATGGTAGTACATATCTATAATCCCCTACCTCAGAAGATTAAAAGTTCAAGACCAGTCTGGCCTACGTAGCAATACTCTACCTTTAAAAACTAAAAATAAAGAAATGTGTTGGGCATTGACACAAACCCAAGCTACTTGGGAGGTAGTAGTGTTAGGATTGTGGTTTTAGGCCAACCCAGGCAAAGTTAGCAGAACCTTATCTTAAAAACAGGCAAGGAATGATGGTGCATGGCTGTAATCCAATTGATAACTTACTTATTCTTTCTGTTTACAAGCTTACTTATTCAAGAAAAACCCACAGAAGGACCCAGTATATATAAGGCATGGGTATGTACCTCAAACTCTTCGTTTAGGATCCAGGAAAAACATATAACCAGAAGATGACAATATCCACCAGAGACATGGGAGAATAGATAGTCTGGTACAGAAGTCAGTATTGGAGCTGACGAATGCAGCTCAATGGTAGCACGCTTGCTTAGCATGCACATGGCCCTCGATTTGATCTCTAGCACTGTAAAAGAAATTTGAGCCAACTCTCAAAGGATAAAGAAAAATGACAGTGAACCTATGCTGAAAATATTCTTCTGGAAAAATAAATAGTATGAAGGCTTGCTGGGCTTTTGGAGACTAGCCTGGATCAAATGCCTACAAATACCAAGCTCTCGTTGCTTTAAAATACTGTATTTAGGAACTGGAGGTGTGGCTAAAGTTGCAGAGCTACATCCATGAGTGAAAAAAGCCAGAGCACAGTGGCTCATGCCTGTCATCCTAACTACTCAAGAAGCTGAGACTTGAGGATTGAGGGTTGAAGCCAGTAAGGGCAGAAAAGTCCCTGTGAGACTCTTATCTCCAATTTACCACTCAAAAACTGAAAATGGAACTGTGGTTCAAATTGGTAAAGAGACCACCATGTGGGTTGGGCAGAAGAGCTTATTGGGAGAACCAAACTGCAGGCCTGTACCAGATGTAGGTGTGCAGAGTGCGAACTATTGGCAGAGAGAGAGTATATAGGGAAAGACAAGGAGGAAATGTGGCCACCGGGGCTACAGAAGTGACCACAGAGGATGAGGAAGTGACCTCAGAGCCTGGGGCCCTTTTGCTGACTCAGAATCAGATGACTGACAGTAAGGTAATTAACAGTTACAGGTGATTACTGGTTTCAGGTAGGTAGTTTCTGGTATGGCTACGTGCTGTCCTACGTGCTGTCCTACGTGAAGAGGAATGAGGGAAGAGTGGGCAGGAGCAGGAAGGAACTTTTCTCCCTCCGCTCCCACCTAACACTAGTCTTGAGCAAGAGCTCAGAGACAATACCAGGCCGTGAGTTCAAGACTCATGACCCACCAAAAAAAAAAAAAAAAAAAAGAGCCAGAGCTTGCAGAAAAATAATGAACACACAAAAATAAGAAATAAAATATTCTACTTAATAGGATTTTTCCAAAGGGTCATTTTCATTTACTTACTTTCTGGTTTATAATCACATTCTGGATCAATACTGTCCAACAGAAATATAAATCACATGTGTAATTTTACATTTTCTAGGACCCATATTATAAAGAAGAGAAATAGCTGTAAGGAGCAAAGGGCATGTGAAGAAAAAAAAACAAAAAGGTGCAAACAAAGTCTTTGAAGTCTGATGTATATTTTACACTAGGGCACCTAGATTCAGTCAAACAAATATGAGGTGCTCAAACAGACCATTATACACTGCTACTCCTACTTACCCTCCCCAAGCAACTGAGATTACAAGAGTGAGCCCCTGCACCCCTACACATGACTTATAATTTGACATAGCTATGGGGGACACATTTGGTTGCTTCATTGTTTCACTGTCCTTGCCAGAAACTAACTTCAGATTAGAGGCTAGAGATACAGCTAGGTGGTAGAGCACATGCTGGACATAGGTGAATCCCTGTGCTTAATCCCCTGCACCACAAAAAACAAGGAAGAAAAAGTCATTTTTATCAGAGTACAGCAGCTTATTGATGGGTTTTCTAAACTGTGGCAACAAAGTAAGAAAAGAAACAAAGTATATTATAGCAACCCTCAGGAAAGCTGTTCCCATCTGAAGTCCTGAAGGAACAAAGAAGAATCCAGAGCAGAGAATTTGCAGAGAAGTATTGGAAAGGTGTGGTGGCTGCCAGGCAGGCCGAGGACTAAAGTGCTGAACACACCCACCTTGCTCTTCACCCCTGATCTCTAGGCGATGGCAGCCATAGGCCAAACACTGTAGGAAACCCCAGAGGACTTAAGGTCAGCCTCCCCGGGCACAAAGTATAGAAAAGAGTAGAGAGAGTGACATGGTCTGTAATCTAATCCTGGCCACTGAGTCATGAGAAGTACGTCAGGGAACTCCTAGGAAAGGTGCCATTGCTCCAAAGCAATAGGGAAAGTCAGTCTACCTCCTGGAGATGGGAACTATTCTCCTTCTTACCTACTCCCTGACATTATTTCAGTTTTTCCCTTTTACTACACCGATTTTCTAGACTTGCCTCGCCCCATACCAACACCAGCTATCTACTTTCGGATTCTACGTTTTGGGCAGTGCAAAAATAACTAAGAACACAAGCCAAACCGTTAAGTCTCAACCAGGCCCAAAATGAAAAGATGCAACCTTTGCCTTTGTCTTTTGATGAGTTTGGTGTTTTGTTTTGTTTTTTAACATTCCTCACAACAGTGGTTTTAAGTCAGACTCTACTGGCTCTACTAGCTACTCAGGAGGCTAAGACCTGAAAGACAGAGGTTCAGAGCCAGCCTGCGCAGAAAAGTGACCTCCAATGAACCAGCTGGACCAGAGGCATGGCTCAAGTGGTAGTGTGCTAGCTGTGAGCAAGAAAGCCAAACTGAGAATATTAAGTACTGAGTTCAAGTCCCAATGCCAGAAACAAAGAAAAAACAACAGTGGTTCAAACTTTTTCATCTTCAAGTCCCAACCAGCTCTACCACAGGTGTCCATGAACTCAGGACCCTCCTGCCTCAGCCTTCCAAGAGCTGGGAGGACAGTCAAATGCCATAACGGTAAACTCTTCTACTGCTGTTTAAGTTTTCATTATATATTATCTTCTTTTCCAATGTTCTTGTGCAAGAAAAACGTGGTCTATCCTTTTCAAGATCCACTCTTCAGATAGTCTTCATTCTTCTCATAACCTTTAAGAATTTGTCCTAGGGCTGGGAATGTGGCTTAGTGGTAGAGTGCTTGCCTAGTATGCATGAAGTCCTGGGTTCAATTCCTCAGTACCACATAAAAAGAAAAAGCTGGAAGTGGCACTGTGGCTCAAGTGGTAGAATGCTAGCCTTGAGCAAAAAGAAGTTCAGGGACAGTGCCCAGACCCTGAGTCAAACTCCAAGACTGACAAAAAAAGGGGGAGAGGAGGAGGAGGCAGGAGGAGGAGGAGGAGGAGAAGGAATTGTTCTGAAAGTTCCCAGTGCAGTGAGTCATTTATATTGCTACATAAAGCCAAACTATTCTCTAAAAGCTTTGTGTCAGTGGAGAAGGTGGCTCAGTGGTAGAGTGCTTGCCTTGCATGCATGAGGCCCTGGGTTCGATTCCTCAGCACCACATAAGCAGAAAAAGTTGGAAGTGGCACTGTGGCTCAAGAGGTAGAGCGTTAGCCTTGAGCTGAAGAGCTCAGGGACAGTGCCCAGGCCCAGAGTTTAAGATCCACAACTGACAAAAAAAAAGTTACAAAATAGGCCAGCCATTTGGTGGCTGATGCCTATAAACCTAGCTAGTCAGAAGGCCAAGAAATAAAGATCACAGTTCAAAGCTGGCTTGGACAGACTCTTATCTCCAATTAAATGAAGAAGGAGGAGGAGGAGGAGGAGGAGGAACAGCAGCAGCAGCAGAAGAAGAAGCAGCAGCAGCAGAAGAAGAAACAACAACAACAACAACAAAAAAACAGAATTGGTGCTGTGGCTCAAAATGGTAAAGCACTAGCCTTAAGCAAAAAAGCTCAAGGACAGTGCCCAAACCCTTAGTTCAAGCCCCAGGACAAGCACCAAAAAAAAAAAGTTATATAATAGTACATTTGGTACAGTGATAATAACAAACCAAACAAATTGACCTGTGGGGAGCAAAACTTTAAAACAAACAGTGGCTCTTTCCAATAATCCATTCATTCTCAAACCCATTTTTGCAACTTACATTCTCTTTGTGGTCATAGGGGCTTCCAAGTTGCTAAGGAGTGAGCTTTAAACTAACTGTAATTTTAATGTACATAATGTATTCATTTGAGATGACAGATATCCCAATTACCTTGATCAAATCACTGTATACTATACATATAAAGAACTGTTGCATTGTATCCATAATCATATAATCGGGCTGGGAAGGTGGCTCAGCGGTAGAGTGCTTGCCTGGCATGGAGGCCCTGGGTTCCATTCTTCAGCACCATATAAACAGAAAAAGCCAGAAGTGGTGCTGTGGCTCAAGTGGTAGAGTGCTAGCCTTGAACTGAAGTGCTGAGGGACAGCACCCAGGCTTAGAGGTCAAGCACCATGACAAAAAAAAAAAAACAAAAACATAATCATATAATCTCTGCATCAATAAAAATGACTTAAAGTATATGTCCTTTATGAACTAATAATTTCATCTTTATAACCTAGTAAACAAAGCAAGATAGTTACCATATATATCTATAAGACAGAAATTATTACTGGAATCAAAGAAATTAAACATCTTGCACATTGTTACATAGCAAGTAATTAAGCCTAAAGAAAACCAGGTCTTGGGGCTGGGAAGGTGTCTCAGTGGTAGAGCGCTTGCCTTGCATGCATGAGGCCCTGGGTTGGATTCCCCAGCACCACATAAGCAAAAAGAAAAAAAGCCGGAAGTGGCGCTGTGGCTCAAGTGGTAGAGCGCTAGCCTTGAGCTGAAGAGCTGAGGGACAGCGCCCAGGCCCAGAGTTCAGGCCCCATGACCAGACCCCCCCCCCCAAAAAAAAAAAAAAAAGAAAACCAGGTCTTCTGACCCTTAGTCATGCAGCAGTTTTTTGAAAAAATGTAAGCTACTTAGAGTGACTATATTTCTAAAGATGACTAAGAACTACTAAGCAGTGACTAATAACCACTTTTTAGGCTTCAGTTCTTGTACCAAACATTTTCTTGGGACTAAGAATGTGGCTTAGTGATAGATTGCTTGCCTCAGCATGCATGAAGCCCTGAGTTTGATTCCTCAGTACCACATACACAGAAAAAGCCAGAAGTGGTGCTGTGGCTCAAGTGGTAGAGTGTTAGCCTTGAGCAAAAAGAAGTTCAGGGAACAGCACCTAGGCCCTGAGTTCAAGCCCCAGGACTGGCCAAAGGGAAAAAAAAAAGAAACCAAACATTTTCTTTGTTACTTGTAGCAAATTCAGAATTGGTTAAAGTGTGAGCACACAGTAGCAGGTTTTTAGTGCCTGCAGAAGTCTATTTTTAAAAGTTGCTAACTTGGCCAGTGAAAAACAATATAACATATAGCACAAATCTGCTCAAAATTGTGAGGTAGGAAGCTTTTATTCATTATTTTTCTTTAAACACCCTTTTCATACCCTTCACTCAATTTTATTTTAAGTGGTAAGCTATACTGCCAAGAAAGCAGGAAAATAGTGCACACAGAAGTATGAACTGGTGTTAACATTTTTGGAAGAAAATTTAGTAACATCTAAAATTTAAATGCAGAAACACTGATCCAACCATCTCACCGTTAAGAATACATCTAGGTGTGTGCTACTACTTTACTAAAATTCACTAACTCCTTTTCATAGCAAAGGATTGCTTTGTTTCAGAATCACCACCACTAACAAACTTAGTAGTACCCTGCCTTATATAGATCAAAGGTGCTTTCCTGACTGAATTAACACAGAGGGAAATAGAGGATGTTATTGCAAATTGGAGGGAAAGAGATCCTTATTATAGGACATAATTGTGTTCATCCTCCTTTGTGGAAAAATTGTGTGTGGTGAAATTAGACATCTGACACGTGCAATGATGAAGGAGCTGCATGGCTTCTCTTGAATTCTTAACGATGAAATTTACAATCCACCTAAGAAGATCCGAAGTAGATCTTAAAATCTGAAAACTACTCAGCCTGGTTAATAACTCTAGCTGTAACCCTAGCTACTCAAGAGGCTGAGATCTAAGGATAATGGTTCCAAGTCAGCCCTGACTGAGAAGTCCTTGAGACTCATCTCCATTAACCAAAAAGCTGGAAGTGAAGCTGTGGCTCAAGTGGTAGAGTACTAGCCAAGAGTGGACAAAGCCAAGCAAGAGAGCAAGGCTCTGGGTTCAAAAATCAGTTCAGGTCCCTGTTGGTGGCAATGAAGCAGAGGAACAGTGGTGGTGTAGAAGCAGAGAGCAAATAGCCAGGAAGGGACACAATAGGAGACTGAAGGAGGACATGTCAATGCACTATTCTCCTGGCTCCCACTGGCTTTCAGAGGTGGGTATGAGCTGTGGCAGCCAAGGTCACAGCAGCCTGGGGAGGTGAGGCTTGCCTGTGGCAACTACTGTGGGCTCCATGAAGTTAATAAAATAATAATAATAATAATTAACAACAACAACAACAACAGTAACAAACTCCAGTTCAGGCAACAAAACAAACAAACAAAAAAAGCGGTTATGAAGAAGCAGGATCTCAGGAGACATTGACAATGCCCTGACCATACACTGCTCATTTCTTTCTTTCTTTCTTTTTTTTTTTTTGGTTCCAGTCGTAGGGCCTGAACTCTGGGCCTGGGCGCTGTCCCTCAGCTCTTCAGCTCAAGGCCAGTGCTCTACCACTTGAGCCACAGCACCACTTCTGGCTTTTTTTTTTCTGCTTATGTGGTGCTGAGGAATCAAACCCAGGGCCTCATGCATGCAAGGCAAGTGCTCTACCATTGAGCCACCTTCCCAGCCTGAGACTGCTCATTTCCAGAACAACATTTTCTTTGTTTTGGCCAGTCCTAGGGCTTGAACTCTGGTCCTGAGCACTGTCCCTGAGCTCCTTTTGCTTCATGTTTCTGTGCTCGTATGTTACCCAGTTTAAGATTTTTTTTTTTTTTACAGCAGCCTGAACAAACTAAGCGTGCCACAGGACCCCAAATTTAAATTTTATCAACAAAGATCTTCCTTGTATTTTTCATATAAAGTAATTCTCGTACATTCTAGGTTTCAAGATGTGTGTGTTTTGGGAGGTGAGGTATTTTTCATCCTACCATGAATAACAAATATTCCTAAAACTGACATGGATAGCCACATTCAAAACAATGAAGGTGAACTCTAACTTACACTATATCCAAAAAATGACTCAAAATGGATCAAAGACTTAAATTACAAAACTCCTAGAATATAAAGGGGAGGCTACATGATGTAGAATTTTGCAATCAGGGCTGGGAAGGTGGCTCAGTGGTAGAGCGCTTGCCTTGCATGCACGAGGCCCTGGGTTCGATTCCTCAGCACCACATAAGCAAAAAGAAAAAAGCCGGAAGTGGCGCTGTGGCTCCAGTGGTAGAGTGCTAGCCTTGAGCTGAAGAGCTGAGGGAGAGCGCCCAGGCCCAGAGTTCATGCCCCACAACCGGACCCAAAAAAAAGAAAAAAAAAGAATTTTGCAATCATTCCCTACATATGACACTAAATTCACTAGCAATGAAAAAAAAAAAAGTAAATAGAACTGCGTCAAATTTTAAAACTTCTAAACAAAGGATACAACCGAGTGAAAAGAACTTTATTGAATTGAATAAAATATTTTAAAATTCATTTAGTTGATGAGGATTTAACATCTAGAATACATAAAGCACTCCTATATTGAACAATGATATAACCCAAATTAAAAATGGGCAGGAAGCTGGACACCGGTGGCTCTCGCCTGTAATCCTAGCTACTCAGGAGGCTGAGATCTGAGGATCGCAGTTCAAGGCCAGCTCAGTCAGGAACGTCCGTGAGTCTCATCTCCAATAAACCACTCAGAAAACTGGAAGTGGTGCTGTGGCTCAAGAGGTAGAGTGCTTGCCCTGAGCTGAAGAGCTGAGGGACAGAGCCCAGGCCCAGAGATCAAGCCCCACAACCAACCAAAAACAAAACAAAAAAAAAGGGCAGGCAAAGGGCTGTCAGGAAATTTCATGTTCCACCTTAAACATTTATATTCCTAATGAGCTTCACCTTGTGATACTTATAATTAATGTAGGAAAAGCAAAAAAAAAAAAAAAAAAGTTTCTTTATGAGAAGAAGCCCCAGGATCCCAAAGACAACCTACCTCTAAAAGTTCCACCTCTATTTGTTAACCAAACAAAGCTCAAATTTCAAATCCCTATTGAAATCAAACCTACAGAAATGTCATTGCAAAAATAAATAACTCGATGCAACCGATGACACAGACTACATTTACAAGGCTATTGTTTTTATATAAGCCTTGACCTTAACGAGCATTAAGTCATTCTCTTTGTGCACTAAGCAAAAGTGGATATAAAAACTAATAAAACACCAGACAAGACAGTAAGCCGGCTACTTGGGAAGAAGCAGAAATCAGGGGATCAAGGTTTAAAGGCCAGCCCAGGTATATCAACTCAATGTCTGGGTATAATGGTGTGTGCCTGTAATCACCAGCAATATGGGGAAGCACAAGTAGGAGGATCACAACCCAGGCCAGCCCCCGAATAAACCAAGACCTGTACAATAAGAAATGCAAAACAAGGCAGGCACTGGTGGCTGACGCCTGTAATCCTAGCTTCTCAGGAGGCTGAGATTTGAGAATCGCAGTTCAAAGTCAGTCTGGGCAAGAAAGTCCATGACACTCTTATCTCCAATTAATCACCAGAAAACTGGAAGTGGTGCTGTGGCTCAAGTGGTAGAACACTAGCCTTAAGCTGAAGAGCTGAGAGACAGCACCCAGACCCAGAGTTCAAGCCCCATGACAAAGGAAGGAAGGAAGGAAGGAAGGAAGGAAAGAAGGCAGGCAGGCAGGCAGGCAGGCAGGCAAAACAGTTCTGGGGGCATGAATCAAGTGGTGGTTCCTGCTTAGCCAGATTAAGGTTCTGAGTTCAATCTCTAGTACTGCCAAAATAAAACTCTCTTATCTCTCCCTAAGATGTATAGCTCAATACAAAATTTATGTACCTTGTTAATTATGCTAGAATTTACTTATATCTATTCTGAAATTAACAATATTATGAGTATTACATTCATTTGCAATAATCAAATTAAATGTGTAATTTTTTTTCCAGTGTTGAGGTTCAAGCTTTCACACATGCTGGCCAAACGCTTTATCACAAAGTTACATCCCAAGCCCTGAGAGTGTTTTGTTTTACCATTCACTTAACCTGGAGCTCCACAAATGCAAATATGTCTGTATTGATCAGTTCTGTAGCTATGGCATCTAACAGAACTGTTCAATAATGACTAGGTGGCAGAATGAAAGCACAATGACTAAAACAGAGGTCACGTTCCACAAATGTTCGCTGAACTAAATAACAATAGCTTCCTTGCTAATTTCTTTGTAACCAGAGATATAAAACTGTCGATATTCATTTACAATAAGGGATGGAAACCTACTCTAAAACATTAAATTTGTTCTCTACTTAATTCATCTCAAAAAAATTTTTTAAATGACAGGTACCTTATAATCCTGTTTACTCAGGAGGCTGAAATCGGAGGGTTGTAGATTGAAACTAGCCTGGACAGAAAAGTATTACCTTCAATTAACGAGCAAAAAGCTGGAAGGGAGGCATAAATGGTAGAGTACTAGCTTTTAGTGAAAAAGCCAAGAGCACAAGAGCAAACTCAATCCCTAGTACTGCCTCGATCCTCAAAAAAAATTAAGTGCCTCACCATTTCTGTGTGTCTCCAGAGATTCCTTCATAAGGTTTCTCCGGTCTTCATCTTTCTCAGGGATTTCACTGGACTTTGTCACTCGGTTTCTTAAAGCCATCTTCTCTTCACCCACCATGGAGTTGCCTAGGAAAGATGCAAAAGCTTTGAATGGCCAGAAGATTCCAAATGCTCTCAACAAAAAGAAGTGACATATATTTGAGATGACTGCTGTACTGTCCTGATTTGATCCTTGTACATTATATACATATATGGTAAGTCACTATACATTATTAATATGTATAATTATGTATCAATTTAATCTTAAAATAGAAATGCAGATGTAGCTCAGTGGTGGAGTACTTGCCTAGCACAAAATTCTTTTTAATTTCAAAATTTAGAAACTAAAAGCATGAACTAAGCACCAAACTTAGTTACTTGTACCGTACCACCATGTTTTAAAGTAAAAACTGAAATTGTTTTCCTTCTTCCTTTGGTTTGACTTTAATCACATTTAAGCATTTTCTAAGTATAAGGTATCACTGACAAATAAGTAGAAATTAGCCCCTCTGAAATGATTAGTTAAGAAGGTCAAAGACCCTTTTAGAGTAATCCTGGAGATATCATAGTAACTGACTTCAAAATATATTACAGACCCATAGCAAGAAAGTAGCATAGTGCTGGCACAATAATAGAGAAATACATGAGCAAAAGATACAGAAATAAACCCAAGCAGGGACTGCCACAGGATTCTTGACAAAGACACCAAAGAGACAAGAAAAAAAAACCTCTTCAGTCAATACTGCTTTGACTGAAAATAGATCCTATCTCTCACTTTGTACAAAAATAAACCCAAACTGGATCAAAGACCTTAAGAACTGCTGGGCACCAGTGACTCATGCTTGTAATCCTAGCTTCTCAGGAGGCTGAGATCTGAGGATGGAGGTTCAAAGCCAGCCCAGGTAGGAAAATTCATGAGGCCTTTGTCTCCCATTAACCAACACTCAGTCTACTTTACATTTTATCTTGACAATCTCACATATTATCCTCAGTATGTTAAATAAAAATGTCCCCAGGTGCTAGTGGCTCATATCTTAATCCTAGCTACTCAAGAAGACTGAGACCTGGGACTGAGAAGTGAAGATGGCAAGTTTGAAGCCAGCCTGGGAAGGACAGACCATGAGACACTCATCTCAGAAGCAGAGGTGTGGTTCAAGTGGAAAAGCATCAGCCTTAAGGAAAAAAAAAAAAAAAAGCATTGTTTCCAAGTCCTGAGTTCAAGCCCCAGTACTGATACCAAAAAAAAAAAAAAAAAGGGGCGGGGCTGGGAAGGTGGCTCAGTGGTAGAGCGCTTGCCTTGCATGCATGAGGCCCTGGGTTCGATTCCTTAGCACCACATAAGCAAAAAGAAAAAAGCCGGAAGTGGTGCTATGGCTCGAGTGGTAGAGCTAACCTTGAGCTGAAGAGCTGAGGGACAGCGCCCAGGCCCAGAGTTCAGGCCCCACAACCGGACCAAAAAATAAAATAAAATAAAATAAAAGCTACATATCTACTTTATCTCTTATATGTTAAATGATAATCAAACATAAGTTACAGTTCAACTTCTTCTTGTGTACGCTTTTAGATGTAGTTGATAAATCAAATGACATAATTATATGCTCTTCAAATGCAGTTGAAACAAACTAACTTTGTCTTCTATACAGATGTGTAAGAAAGAGATCAATCACTGAAAATGGTTCCTTTCAATTGTAACCAAGTCTTCCTATCATGTAAATTCTAAGATGAAGTCTGAGTTGAGCTCTTCCTCCTCGTATGCCAGCTAATTATATAGCATTGTTTATTCAGGAAATGGAGGTGATCCTCGGCTAAATTCTTCCTCTTCTAGGCAGATCACGTTGGCCCTCGTGCAGAAACAGAGCACTGTAAACACTGAGAACAAGCAAAGGAACAGTGTGCAGAGCACACACCATCCAGGTGAGATACCAGCCAACTTACCTTTTTGACCGCCACATACAAAAGAACCTGTGTGCATCCATCCCCTTAACCAACCTAGATAGCAGCAGGGCAAAACAAACTACTTCAGGTGATGCAAAGTCAAAAATTCAAGCTGAAGCCTGGTAATTGTGGCTCATGCCTATAACCCTAGCTACTCAGGAGACTGAGATCTGAGAATCCCTGCTTGAAGCCAGCCTAAGTGGGAAAGTCTGTGAGACTCTTAACTCCAATTAACCACCAAAAAGCCAGTCATGGATCTGTGACAAGGGGCAGAGTGCTAGCCTTGAGAAAAAAAAAAAAAAACCTAAGGGCCTGTACATCAGTGGCTCATACCTGTAATCCTAGCTGCTCAGGAAGCTGAGGTCTGCAGATGGCAGTTCAAAGCCAGCCAGTGAGAAAACCTTGTCTCCAATAAACCACCAGAAAACCTGAAATGGCGCTGAAATTGCTTAAGTGGTATAATGTTCACCTTGAGCTGAAGAGCTCAGGGACAGCACCCAGGCCCAAATTTCAAGCCCCACGACCACCACCAACAACAACAAAAAGTAAGGGGCAGAGTCCAGACCCTGAGTTCAAATCGAGCCCCAATACCAGCACACATTCAAACCCTCAAACCAAGCACTCAGAAGGCTGATGCAGGTATACACATGTATGTGCCTAAAGCTATATGTGTGTATGTATGTTCAAACTACATAGTTAATGTTAAATGAATTTTAAGTGCTAACATAGATCATTACCCTATGTGAGGTGAAGCAGTCTTGCCCCTCCTATTAATACAGGGCCTGAAGTGGGAGTTATTATGTATTACACTCCCATATTTTCTATTACTTCAAGGTCAGCCAGGTTTGACACTTGTCCTTGTCTTCAGATATAGTTTTACTGTCACACTCATCATTTACTGAGGATCAGAATACTCCACTCAGTCCCCTTGTTCTTTCTGCTACTAACTCTTCTGTATTTCTTTTAATTGGATGCATTTTTTTTGGGGGGGGGGGGGGCCCGGTCGTGAGCCTGAACTCTGGGCCTGGGCGCTGTCCCTCAGCTCTTCAGCTCAAGGCTAGCGCTCTACCACTTGAGCCACAGCGCCACTTCCGGCTTTTTTTTTCTTTTTGCTTATGTGGTGCTGAGGAATTGAACCCAGGGCCTCAGGCATGCAAGGCAAGCGCTCTACCACTGAGCCACCTTCCCAGCCCTGCATTTCTTTTATTTCAACATCCATACATACATCTATACAGTGCCCTGGCTCCAACTACAACTTCTTGCCTCCCACAGCTGTTCTTACATCAGTCACGCCTTCCTCGGTCTAGACAGTACTGTTAACCCTCCCACCACCGGGGTCAGACTTCTGTAAGTACATGCAAGAACTTAACATTTCCATATAATATTTCATAGACTTCTCCAACATGGCAAAACTTGAAACACTGACATACTTGCAACTCTAGTTGCTGTCTTCTCCACTTCAGCAACCATTTATTTGCCCATCTGCTGCTATTCACTTAGGAACCACCTTTGATTAGTTACCACTCTCATCTGACCCCAACAGCATGTCCATTTCACATTACCTTCAAAATATATATAGTTCTAATCTCTGACTTATATCTGCCGCTTTCACTATAGTGTCTCCTAACTAGTCTCCCTTCCCTTTTTATTCCTCTCTTTAATTTTTCTTTCAAACACAGCACCAGAATAAGACTTTCTTTTTTTTCCTTCCGGTTGTGGGACCTGAACTCTGAGCCTGAGCGCTGTCTCTCAGCTCTTCAGCTCAAGGCTAGCCTTCTACCACTTGAGCCACAGTACCACTTCTGGCTTTTTCTGCTTATGTGGTACTGAGGAATCGAACCCAGGGCCTCATGCATGCAAGGTAAGTTCTCTACCACTGAGCCACCTTTCTAGTCCCAGGACTTTTTAAAAAGTTAGTCAGGGACTAGGAATCTCGCTCAATGGCAGAGCACTTACCTGGCACATATGAGACTCTGAGTTTGATCTCCAACATTGAAAGGGGGAAAATAAACTAAAAGAAGCAACAGAGATTTTTAATCAGAGAGTGACCCAGTATTTATCTTTAGGAAGATTAACTCAGAAACAAAGTAGAAGATATGTTAGAGAAGACAAGATTGATAAATACAACAATGAGTTCACACACAAAGGCCTGAAGGCAGGCTCATATGACATGTATTTATTAAAATAAGAAGAAAAAGATAAAGGAAATGACATACATTTACAAATATTAACCTCAAGAGTCTAAGCTATCCAGCTGCTCCATGGAGATCCCAAGTGAGTTTGTTAACTCACTGACAAAAGCTACAGATGTGTGATTATGCCATGTAATTATAGGTGGAAGAAAAAGACAAGCAGATCAACTATTACATGCCTGTAGGCTAGCCTAGTGACTATGACCAGCTGAATACACAAGTCAGGGCTAAAGATAGAGATTTGGGATTCAGCAGTGAACTGGAAGCTAAGAACTCCAAAGAAGTGAATTAAGCACTCCTCCAGAAGTTTCCTAGGAAATAACCAAACTGACATTTACATAACTCTTCTTTAACAAAATCCATGCCCTAGATAGGACTACTGCATTTTGTAGGCAGACAAATAATCTTCCCAATACCCAGGGGCTTTCAAAGAACTAAGTAAAAAGGAAAGGCATAGAAGAAATTATAGAAGAAGCAGGAAGAAATGACGGTAGACTCAGAAACAAGCAATGCTAGAAAACAAGAGGATATGAAAGGGGTTATCTAGAGTCAACACCGTGGAAAATTCAAGAAACACACACACTCACAGGACACGAGAAGGACATTTCACAATAGCTATGCCTTACTTAATTCTACATACAGTTTCAGGAAGAAGGACAAATATATTGGTGTAGATTGCAAAATGAGTGAAAAGCAATCATGAAACTAGTCTCTTAAGAGCTCCAGCAGTGAAGGAACTGGAAACTAGAGTTTACCAAGCCAGCACCATTTACAAGGCTGAGTACTACCATAGTGTCCTACACTTTATTTACCATGTCCACTCTATTTTCAAAAATGCAGGAGATTTATGAATGCTAAGAACCTTGTTCAGTCACACAGCCAGTGAGTGGCAGTGGAAGTATCTCCCCAACACACTGATGTAAATTGGCTGGCTGGATGAAAAAAATGTAAGGAGCCAATCTGTGCATTAGATAGATCCTGTTCTGTGCTGTCGAACTTATCTTCAAAAGGCATGCAAAAAGAATTAGTCTGAGGGGCTGGGAAGGTGGCTCAGTGGTAGAGTGCTTGCCTTGCATGACTGAGGTCCTGGGTTCGATTCTTCAGCACCAAATAAGCAAAAAGAAAAAAGCCGCTAGTGGCGCTGTGGCTTAAGTGGTAGAGCGCTAGCCTTGAAGTGAAGAGCTGAGGGACAGCACCCAGGCCCAGAGTTCAGGCCCCACAACCGGACCAAAAAAAAGAATTAGTCTGAGAAACACATGAACTGTGTTTCCAAAGGTCTATAAAACCATATTGTGAATAAATATTGTCTACTTCAGGGAAGAACTTTGCTATATAATCCTGAGGGACTTCCCTGAAGTACAAGAGAAACAACTGTAAAAAAAAAAAAAAATGAACTGTCTCCCAAAAAATACTGGCCCCAATTATAACCCTACTGCTTGTATAGCAGACTAGGTCACAATGTCAGCTTAACTCCAAATGCATTTACAACTGTATGATTAATACAACCATTTACCCAAGATGGCAACCAATCCCAGAGGGCAGGCAGTCTTCTGGGCCAGACCCTGAGAAGATGACTAGTTCAATTTTCATGAAATTTCCTAGATCTCCTTAACCAACACAACTCATTACAATTGATAATTAACTGATGGCAGCATGCTAGGGAAGCTAGGAATGACTGTCTTCCAGGGGAAGTGTTATCTATGCTGATACCTGAGGGGTCCTCAGGGTTGGCAAAACGAGATTGAGAAATGGGAGAGAATAAAGGCCAGGAGATCAGAGGTGTCTGTAGGAAGGAGACTGGGGTTATTAAAAAAAACAACAACAAAGCAAGTGTAAGCCTTGAGCCTGGAGAGGCAGGAGGAAAAAGCCTTGAGCGGCTGGCTGGACACAGAGGAAGAGTGAGCTCACTCCCATCCTGGTCTTTATCCCAAAGACAATGTGAAACCTTTACGGCTTCCAACCACGTGATGTACCCAGACTCGTGCATCTCTCCACGCGGACTCTTCCCTCCACCCACTCCCGGGCCACCCCAGCACAGGTTTCCTTCGCAAGGGAGTCACGGTGCAGCCCAGCAAAGACAAGCGAGATGAAACAATTCTCCCAAGGTGAATTCTGCATTAAGAGGAGGAAGACTCTGAGAAGAAGAAAAAGTAGTTTAAACAAGTGGCAGCTACTTAAATATTAAAGAGACAGTGCATGTAAACTTTCTAACTATGCATGCCTCACCAACGACACTGCTGTGGGCATTTAAAGCCAAAGATAGTGACCAGCCTAAGACTCAAAGACAAAGCCTGATGTGTTGGATTGAGGGATCGTCTCGGTACCCGCCCGTCCCTTCCCACACTTTCTTTCCCCTGAACCCAACAACAGCTGTCTTCCCGCGTCCATGGCTCTGCTGTTCAACTTTGGGAAGAATAAACCGTCTCGTAACCCATCAACTTTCTCCGGCGCCAGCTCAGAGGTGTCACTGGACTCAGGGGACACCCAAGGAGCGCACAGGGTTTCAAAGGCGGCCAGCGATCCGGATGCCCGAGGGGAACTTTCCCGCCCTTCCCACTCGGAGGGGCCTTCCCGCCCCAGGCTGCTGGGGGCCACGTCGCCTCCGCGCAGGCGAGGACCAGGCCAGGCCCGCACAGCCTCCACCCGTCCCGCTCCTTCCAGGCAGAGGGAGAAGCCGAGGGGGGCAGGAGGGGAGGCGATCCAGGCCCGAAAGAAGGGAGGGAGGGGGAGCATCAGGTTACCTGGGGCCAGAGAACGGCTGCAGGAACACAGACAAAGAGGGCGGCCGCTGCGGCCCGCTGGAGAGAATGCTTCCGAAAGATGTCCCAGCGCCCAGGGCCCAAAACGCCAGCCAGCAGCGCCCGCCGCGGAGGAAGATAAAGCAGCCGACACCGCCCCCTCACCCCCTCCGCCGCCCTCCGCCCCCAGCCTCCCAGCCCGCCCGGCGGCGTCACGCGCACGGCCCTCGGGCTCGGGATGCCATTGGTGGTCCCGCGAGCGCCAGGCCACGCCCATGGCCACGCCCCCTCCCCGGCCGCGCGGGTACCCGGAGCCCCAGCCCAGCGCCGGCCCCGGCCGCAGGAGACGCGGGGGCCGCGGATCCCCGCGCGTGCCGGTAGCTCGCGCGACACGGACACAACGGCCTTGCTTTCCACTCCCACCCCGGCGATCGCGTGTGCGGAGGGCAGAGTCGCGGCCGGGACAACTTCCCGCAAGTCCGAAAGGACAGGCCGCCTGGACCGCTGCTTCTGTGGACCCCCCGAAGCCCGTGTCTGGGGAGCAGTGGGGCGGCCGAACCCATCGTGCAGGAGCAAAGCTGAGGCGGTTGGCGACAACTTGGGCCTTAGGCCGCCTTGTATCTAAAAACTGCACTGGACCTTGACCTTGAGCAGCGAGAGCACTAGATAAGGAGACCGAAGTGAATCCCGTGAAACGCTGGGGTGATGTAGTCGTTGCAATTTAGGGTTCTTGGAGCCGGTGGCTGGCTCAGGAGGCTGAGAGTTCTGAGGGTCGAAGTTCGAAGCTAGCTGGAGCAGGAAAGTCCGTGAGACTTTTACCTTCAGTTAATAACAACAAGACCGGTAGAGCTGTTGCTCCTGGGGTAGAGCACTTAGCCTTGAGCAAAATCTCAGGCCCAGCGCCCAGACCCTGAGTTCAAGCCCCAGGACCTGCACACATACATTAAAGAGACCCTGCTGCTCATTACTGGAAGAAAAATGATGCAGAAAGATTTAGGGCGTAGATTAGATCCGAGAAACGGCTTAGATTTCACGAAGGCAAAGGTGTCAGTGAATTGAGGATAAAGATAGGTGAGGGAGAATGCTGAGAAGCAAGATTCCACTGTCACACAGTGAGTGCTAAGCAGTGTCAGCTAACCTGGCAGGTTGGTCACTCCATTCCTGCTCTGCTGGATTGGTCCTTCCTGACCAGATCAGACTGCAGTAACTACTCTTTTTTTTCTTTCTTTCTTTCTTTTTTTTTTTGGCCAGTCTTGGGGCTTCAACTCCGGTCCTGGGCGCTGTCCCTCAGCTCTTCAGCTCAAGGATAGTGCTCTACCACTTGAGCCACAGCGCCACTTCTGGCTTTTTCTGTTTATGTTGTGCTGAGGAATCGAACCCAGGGCCTGCTGCATGCGGCGCAAAAACTTTACCACTGAGCCTTCCCAGCCCAGAAACTACTCTTGTAGGCCTTTTAACCATGTGTATTTTAGGCAGGGTGTTGATGGCTCGTTTGTATAATCCTAGCCTTTCAGGTGGCTGAGATCTGAGTTCAAAGTCAGCCAGGGACTTGCGTAAAAAAGGTAAGGGAGAGTGCCTTTTGTTTCAGTTAAAACAAAAACATGTGGGGCCCAGTATGGTGGTTCAAGCCTGTGATCCTAGCTGGGCACAGATAAGGGAAATGTAAATTCCAGGTTAGCCACTCCCCCGTCAAAAAAAAAAAAAAAAAAGATCTCAGGAGTCCTATGGCAACCACCTTCTGGGTGGTGACAGGTGCCTGTTATCCAGCTATAGAGGAAGCACCACAATGGGCCCCGTGACTTGGGTCTGTCATCCCCAGAGACATAAAAGCGTGAAGTGGAATCCTATTTCAAAAATAGCCAGCGCAAAAATTGGCGAAGAGAATGGCTCAAGTAGTAGAGGCATTTACCCACAAGCACAAATAACACATATGCACATTCACCTAGTGGTTTCGGTGCAAGGGGTATTGCAGTGGGTCTAACAGTAACCTCTACAGGAGAAACATGAGAAAAAAATGGGAGAAATAAGTAAACAAGATAATTGCAGGCTTGATAAGTGTTAAGAAAACAAAACATTCCTTAGAGCAGGATGTGAAACCATGGCAAAAACATCACTAAAAGCCTTCTTGCTGTTTCTTAAGGAAAGGTACAGTGTGTTTTAGGACATAACTTTGATACAACAATTAATGGGTTAGATTTGTAAGAACAAAGGTATACAGGATTTTCGGAGGTGACCTAAGCTTAGACCTAACGTGGAAGAGTCAGCTGTGCCAACTATAGGAAGAAGGATCATTCTAGACAGGATGGTAAGTGTGAAGACTTGTGCTGATCAACTGAGGAACAAGAGGCTGGAACACACTGGAGCCCAGGAGGAAGGGGGGCTGAGGCTGGAGCATTGAGTGGAACCCAACCACATTATTTGTTGAGAAGTGCAAAGGAAAGATCATAAAGGATTTGGGGGTTTTTTGTTTGTTTTTGTTGGTCATGGGGCCTGAACTCGGGCCTGAGCGCTGTCCCTCAGCTCTTCAGCTCAAGGCTAGCACTCTACCACTTGAGCCACAGCACCACTTCCACCTTTTTCTGCTTATATGGTGCTGAGGAATTGAACTCAGGGCCTCATGTAAGCAAGGCAAGCACTCTACCACTGAGCCACCTTCCCAGCCCCTTTGTTTTCTTTCTATAAACCTGTTTTACAGATGATAATTTGGAGAGGTACATGATGGAACAAAGAAATGACAGGAAATTATTGGGCAAGCCCACTGGATGGTAGTTAGCCTAATTAGATTAGTAGCTGTAGAAATAAAAGATTTCAGGATACTTCCCTGAGGTGCAAGTGGGAAGAAAGTACACAAGGTAACTCTAGGACATTTACCTTAAGCAATTGAGATAAAAGCCATTTAGTGCAGAGGTGAAGATGTATGATCGGAGAGAGTCCACAAGCCTCTGACCAGTGTGTCTCACCAGTGTCCTGAAAAATCTCACATTCAGTCCCTGGGGTCAGGGTTTAGGTCAATGCTAAAAGATATATGTAAAAAATGCCTATCAAACTGGCAGGTGCTAGACAGTGATCAAGTGGATCAAGTAGTAGAGCACCTACCCAAGAAAATGTGAAGCCATGAGTTCAATCCTCAGTCCTTCCAAAAAATAAAGTACCTAACAAATAGGACCATAGTTTATATTAAATGAGTTAAGCCTTTCAAAGTTTTACATACAGATCCCCATTTAATGTGTGCAGCGATTCTCACACGTGACTACTAGAAGCTCTCTAACTGAGAGCTACCTGAACTTAGTAGTTTAGTTGGTAGGATTGGGAGGAACATGGCAAACAAAGGAAAAAAGTCAAAAGGCCAAAAGACCAGAGTCATCGAGAAAAGATGCACAAGGCCAAGTATTGTTAAAGTACTAAGAGGTATGACACATTCTGATTCAGGCTCTCTTAGACAGTGGGGAGCCAGGAAAGGAAGTTAAGTAGGAAGGAGTCATGGCTCAGGAGCTCATACTGGAGGAAGATGCATCTGGAGGTGGATACATTAATTGAAAGGTAGATGTGGTAATAGAGGTGGCACATGACAAAGACCTAAACTCAGGCAATAACCCAGGTGGATACAGATGGGGGATGGGGGAGGATACCTGAGAGATATTTAAAGTGACAGCTGACAGATCGTGTTTGGCTCTGAAGGTTAAGGATGTATTCAGAATTACCAGAAGGCGGCCAGGCACCGGTGGTTCATGCCTGTAAACCTAGCTATTCAGGAGGCTGAGATCTGAGGATCATGGTTCAAAGTCAGCCCGGGCAGGAAAAGCCATGAGACTCTTATATCCAATAAACCACTCCAAAAACTGGAAGTGGCACTGGGGCTCCAGTGGTAGAGTGCTTGCCTTGAGCTGAAGAGCTGAAGGACAGCACCCAGGCCCAGAGTTCAAGCCCATGACCCACAAGAAAAAAAAAAATGACCAGAAGACTGGGTGACTAGAGTTAATAACTGAGGTAAATAAAAATATATCCTAGAGAAGGAGTAAGAATAAGTTTTATACCAGTTCATATGTAAACTCTTATTACTTCCCCTATTGAAACATGAAGGCTTTTTGTTTTATTTTACAAATAAGAATCAACCAAGCTTTATTTTCATAATACTTTTTTTTTCTGTCAGTCAAGGGGCTTGAACTCTTGGCCTGGGAACAATCCCTCAGCTCTTTAGCTCAAGGCAAGTGCTCTACCACTTGAGCTACAGTACCATTTCCGGCTTTCTGGTGGTTTATTGGAGATAAGAGTCTCATGGACTTTCCTGCTCTGGCTGGCTTTGAAATACAATCCTCAGATCTCAGCCTCCTGAGTAGCTAGCATTACAGGCGTGAGCCACCGGTGCCCAGTTTAGCTTTTTTTTTTTTTTTCTGATTATGTTAATATGCACACTTCTTGCAGAAAAATAAAATCAAATACAGAAAACTACTAAGCTTAAAGCCATCTGTGGTATTTTCCTCAAAGATACAGCTACATTTTGGTGTGGAGAAGGAAAGAATGGCTGGAACCTGAATTCTGGGCCCCACTGCCAGAAGGCTCCATGTTCTAACAGAGAGCCTAAAGGGGGCACTGAAGAGGAACCAAGTCAGATTTTAAAACACGAACTCACCTCACTTTCTCAAAGGACCTCATCTCCCTTAATGATGTCACACAGGAAATAAGTCTTCATTGCATTCCACTGGCAGGCCAGCAAGTGGGAAATAGAGAAGAGTCTAAACCATAGTAGAGAGCTTAGATTGAAGAGATCCTGAGAACCTGGGGAACTGGAATCCTGCCTTGTTTGTGTATTCCTGAAGCACGATACCTGTATATCATCTGATAAATGTACTGACAAAAATTTTAGTCAACTGTAAGTAACAGGCTGGGGTAGGAAGATCAAGAATTCAAGCCCATCCTGATAACAGGGTTTCAGTCCACTGGGCTAAGTAATGAGACCTTGTCTCAAAAGCCACGTAGCAGTGAGATTGATTGGAACTATACTATAAACGTGTGACGAAATACCACAGTGAAATATTTTGTATTACTAATATAAACTAAAACCTATGTAAAACAAGGCTGGACATAGTGACATACACCTATAATTCCAGCTCTGCCAGTGGTGGAAGAATTGCAGACCAAAGCCAGACTAGACAAAGCACAAGAGAGCCTATCTGAAAAGTAACTATAGGGTGGGAGAAAAAAAAAAAAAAAAAAGGAAAGCTAAGGACATGGCTTAAGAGGTAGAGTACCTGCCTATCATGCAAGACCCTGACTTCAAACCATAGCAACACAGTAAATATAACAATAAATAAATTAAAACTTAAAAAACGAGTTCATGAAACAAAGGCATAAGGCCCTGTAAGTCTGACAAAATTATACTCCTTCTTTCAGTGATTCAGTCATCTTGAAAGTTAATACATCATGTCTAGTGCTAGTGGTTCACACCTGTAATCCTAGCTACTCAGGAGGCTGAGATCTGAGGATCACAATTTGAAGCCAACCCAGGCAGTAAAGTCTGTGAAAGTTTTTTTGGTCTTTTTTTTGCCAGTCCTGGGGCTTAAACTCAAGGCCTGGGTACTGTCTCTGAGCCTCTTTGTGCTCAAGGTTAGTGCTCTACCACTTGAGCCACAGAGCCACTTCCAGCATTTTCCTCAATAGTTTATTGAAGATAAGAGAGAGTCTCAAGGACTTTTCTTGCCCAGGCTGGCTTCAAACTGTAATCCTCAGATCTCAGCCTCCTGAGTAGCTAGGATTTCAGTGGTGAGCCACCAGCGCCTGGCTGTGTGAGATTCTTTATCTCCACTAAACCTACCAAAAAAAGCCAGAAGTGGAGCTCTGGCTCAAGCAGTATAGCCCTAGCCTTGAGTAAAAGAAGCTCAGGGACAGCACCCAGATCTTGAGTTCAAGCCCCAGGATCAGCACACACACAAAAAAACTAAACAAAAAACCCTGGGAAGGACACAGTTTGACCCATTATAACAATGAGATGTACAGGACACTATATTGAAAACAAACTTTACAACTTGGGGTGGGGGTGGGAGGAGTTGGGGAGTTGGGAAGGTCAGGAGGGAAGGGATGGTAGGGGAAAAACAAAGGAAGAGGTAACAAAATGCTCTATAGGAAATGTACTCATTTACTCATGTAACTGTAACCCCTCTGTAAAGTATTTTTACAATTAAAAAAAAAATACAAAAAAAACCCACAAAAAAAAAAAAAAACCTGGGGCTGGGCACCAAGTGGCTCATGCCTGTAATCCTAGCTACTCAGGAGACTGAGATCTGAGGATCATGGTTCAATGCCACCCTGACCAGGAAAGTCCCTGAGACTCATCTCCAGTTAACCACCAGAAAACTGGAAGTGGCACTGTGGCTCAAGTGGTAGAGTACTTGCCTTGAGCTGAAGAGCTAAGGGATAGCACCTAGGCTCAGAGTTCAAGCCCCATGACCAACCAAAAACAAAACAAAACAAAACCTGGGTTTCTATTTCCTGGAATCTGTTTCATTAGTATTTTAAATATTCAGAGGAGTTATGTCCTTTAGTCCTTTAGTAAATGCCTACAGTCCTATATAAGTATGTCAAGTTGTATTTCAGATCTAGCTTCTACATATAAAACAGGCACCATTTGTTAGAAAATATTTTTTAAGGAGCTGAGTAGAAAGTCGAGTTGACAAAATAAAACTAAATGAAATATTTACAAGAGGGCCTTAACAGTTTTTAACTATCAAGAGAAGGAATTAGCAAAATTGGAGTTAAATCAATAGAAATTATGCAAACCAAAAGAGAGAGGGAAAAACAATTAAATGAAGAAACAAGAAGCCTTGGGGCTTGGCAAGGTGATAGATACCAGTAATCTCAGCTACTTAGGCAAAGATTGGGAAAATCTTGGTTCAAAGCCAGCCAAGGCAAAATGTTAGTAAGAACCCATCTCAGTAATCTGAATGGAATGATGCCTAATTGTGGTCCTAGCTTCAGGGTAGGCATTGAGGTCCTAGGCCAGCCTTTAAGCAAAAACAGGAGACCCAGTATAAAGAATAAGTATAAAAAGGGATTAGGGGCATTCATGCAAATGATAGAGTATTTGCCTAGCAAATTTGAGGCCCTGAGTTCTAACTCTAGTTAAAAAGAAGCCTCAGAAAAATGTGACACCAATAAGTACATTAAGTAAGGAGAGTACCAGGAGAAGAAAGAGAAAAGGAACAAAAAAGAAAAAAATCCAAAGATATAACAGTTGAAATGTTCCATATTTTGTAAGACACATGAATCTAAATATTCTTAGGTTCCAGATATCCAACAAACTCCAAGTAGGATAAATGCAAATAAACCCACATCTAGCCACACCAGAGTAAAAATGTTAAAAATGAACACAGAGAAAATCTTGAAAGCAACAAATTATAGAGAACTATAATGAAATTACTACCTAATAGCTCTCTGGAAACAATAGAGGCCAGGCAGAGTACTGAGAAAAGAAGTCAACCCTAAACTGTGAATTCAGAAACACAAACAAGAAGTTTGTGGATAGTAGAGTCTCCTTACCAAAACAAGGAAAAGAAGTTTACTAAGAGCTAGAGACATCACTCAAGCATTCCAATCCATATTAAAATACAGCAGTATAGAAAAAGTACACAATTACCAAAGACAGTACATTTCTTCTCTGACCTGAGTTATAAGGCAATTACTAAAACTTATATTTGCATTGTATTTCTAAGACAAAAACAGCAGAAGTATGTATATGACAGCAAAGTTGTCCTGTGCGGGTCATTCTGGATTCTACAAGAACGCGTGGAGATAGATGGTAAACAACAAGTTTAAAATAACAAAACTCTACCAATACATACTGCTCTCCTTTCAACTTCCAGGTACAACTGGTATAATTTGTATAACAATATTAACAAAAAGAGGGGAAAATACATTTATCTTACTGGCATGATGTTGTTATAAATCTGAACAAGATACTAATCCATTAACGTTCCAATAGTAAACCCTGAAGCAACCACTAAGAAAATAACTCAAAATAAGGTGAAAAAATTTAAAGGAAACAAAATGATAAGCTCTTACTTAGGAAATAGTTAGGGAGTAAGAGAACATCAGAAAACATAAGACATAGATGGGTGTTTGTGGCTCACAAAATCCTAGCTGCTCTGGAGGCTGAGATGTGCGAAGCCAATTTCAAAGACAACCCTGGCAGGGAAGTCCATGAGACACCTCCAATAAACTACTAAAAAAGCCAGAAGCGAAGCTGAGGCTCAAGTGATAGAGCACTAGCCTTGAGCAAAGGAAGCTCAGGGACAGTGCCCAAGCCTTGAGTTCAAGCCCCAGGACCAGCGCATGTGTGAGCACATGCACACCCCCCCCCCACTCCCCCCCCCCCCCCCAAAACAAAACCATGAGACACAGAAAACAAGAATTTCAATGGCAGGCATGAATACAGTTGTGTCAATGGTATAATAGCCAGGTATAATAGTCCCAGCTACTTGGGAGGCTGAAGCAAGAGAATTGTGAATTGGAGTCCAGCCAGGCTATTTATTTTTCTTATCTCAAGAAAAATGAAAAACCAGTAAGAGATAATGAACAATCCAGTCAAAAGAAAATAAAGGTCAGATTGCAGTTATAAACAAGATCCCAGTGATACCATAACCCTCCACTGGAAGAGAGAGAGCCTTACCCATTCTTGATTTCTCCTCGGTGGTATCTCTCACAGTGATAACAGGCACTTACTAAATAAGTTTGAATGTCACTGAACTACATATATAGGAAGTGAGAGGTAATATGAATATTCTCCTAGATATGGCGAACTTAAGAGATCTAACAGACAGCAATGAGCTGCTGAAACTCAAACTTCTTATTCTCAGACATATAAAGCCTGAAATAGTGAGCAAGTTTACCCAACCTTCTACACTGATCTGCATCTTTTGGCATAATAGGCTGGAGGATTCATGTAGGTGAGGAGTCACTGGCTCAGAGTTGGTCTAGCCAATATGTAGTAATAGGACATAATGTCTTCTTAGTATGATATCTATCTATCTATCGATCTATCTATCTATCTATCTATCTATCTATCTATCTATCTATCTATCTATCTATCTCTTTCTCCCTCCTTTTCTTTCTCTCTTTCCCTCTCTCTCCTTCCCCCCCCCCCCTCCCTCCCTTTTCCCCTAATGCCAATACTGGGGCTTGCACTTGGGGCCTAGATGCTGTCCTTAAGCATTTTCACTCAAGGCTGGTGATCTACCATTTGAGCCACTGCTTTACTTCTGGCTTTTTGATGATTAATTGAAGGTAAGAGTCTCAAGGACTTTCAGGCTAGCTCCAAGAGGGGATCCTCATATCTCAGTCTTCTGAGTAGATAGAATTGCAGGTGTGAGCCACCAGCACCCAGGTCTTAGTATGATTTTGAGTGTAAAAAATGCGAAGTCATGGGGCTGGGAAGGTGGCTCAGTGTTAGAGCGCTTGCCTTGCATGCATGAGGCCCTGGGTTTGATTCCTCAGCACCACATAAGCAAAAAGAAAAAAGCCGGAAGTGGCACTGTGGCTCAAGTGGTAGAGCGCTAGCCTGGAGCTGAAGAGCTGAGGGACAGCGCCCAGGCCCAGAGTTCAGGCCCCACGACCGGACCCAAAAAAAAAAAGGGAAGTCATGAAATTTTATACAGTCTATATAAATTCCTTTTGGCAATATTCTAATATATATTTTTAATTTCCCTTGGAATCTAACTGTGAAAATTACCAGTAAAAAATTCAAGTGACAAGCTGGGTGCCGGTGGCTCATGCCTGTAATCCTAGCTACTCAGGAGGCTGAGATCTGAGGATCACAGTTCAAAGCCAGACCGGGCAGGAAAGTCGTGAGGCTCTTACCTCCAATTAACCACCAGAAAACTGGAAGTGGCGCTGTGGCTCAAGTGGTAGAGTGCTAGCTTTGAGCACAGAGAGGCTCAAGGACAGCATCTAGGCCCTGAGTTCAAGCCCCAGGACTGGCAAAAAAAAAAAAAAAAAAAAGAATAGGTTAAGCAACTTGGCAAGACACTTTCTCAAAATAACAAAATTAAATGAAATTACCAGGTACTGGTAGCTCATGTCTGTAATCCTAACTACTCAGGAGGCTAAGATCTGAGGTAGTTTCAAGACAGCCTAGGCCAGAAAATCCATGAGGCTCATCTCCAATTAACTACCAAAAGAGCTGACAGTGGAGCTGTGGCTCAAGTCGGAGAGTGTTAGCCTTGAGGATGAAACTCAGGTACCATGCCTAGGCCCTGAGTTCAAGCCCCCAAAAGATGAATACATACATATACACACATATGATTTATCATGGTTAATCTAAAAGTTCTAGCATCCAAAACGGACTTAAAAAAAAATCTCTTTAAGGAATGAGAGAGAAACCTGAATGGGAGAGAAAAACTGGGAGACAGTGAGAGAAGGAAAACATTGTCCAAAAAGCAATGTGCTCTTTACCTTTATAGTAACATCACCTTTATAGTAACCAGTATCTTAAAAACACAAATAACCTCTAGGCACTAGTGGTTCGTAACTATAATCCTAGATACTGAGGAGGCTGATATCTGTGGATCTTGGTTTGAAGCCAGGGCAGGGAAGGAAAGTCCATCAGACTTTTATCTCTAAGAAAACAGAAGTGGAGCTATGGCTCAAGCAGTAGAGCACTAGTCTTGAACAAAAACTCCCAAGAACACCCAAGCCCTGAGTTCAAGTCCCAGGACACACACACACACACACAAATAACCTATCATTGAAAATGGTTTACTGATCTGAAATAGGCATCTCTCCAAGATAATGTATTTGTGGCCAAGAGATATTCAGCTTCATGAGTCCCTGGAAAGATGCAACTCAAAATAACGAGATATCATTTCACATCTATCAGTATTTCTGTAATAAAAAGATAAACAGTAACAAGTATTGGTGAGGATCTTGAGAAATTAGAAAGCTTCTACATTGTTGATGGGTATATAACATTATGTAGCCTTCTTAGAAAACAATTTGGGAGTTCCTCAAAAAGCTATACCAGGGCTGGGAAGGTGACTCAGTGGTAGAGCGCTTGCCTTGCATGCCTGAGGCCCTGGGTTCGATTCCTCAGAGCTGAGGGACAGCGCCCAGGCCCAGAGTTGAGGCCCCACTTCCAGACCCCTCCCCCCCAAAAAAAGCTAAACTAAAGTTAATAATATGTACGCTTGCATTTCTTGGTTCTCCTCTGAGATCCAAATCAGTGTATTCTTCCAGAAATTTGATTGTTTTTCTACCAGATGATTTTGTCAGCAAGAGCTGTATGAACCCAAGATCACTTTTAAACTAAATTTGGGACTGGAGATGTGGCTCCATAGTATATAGAATATTTATCTAATATGGATAAGACTCTCTGTTTGATCCCCAGCACCAACAAATCAAACAAATAAAAAGTAAGCCTCTATTAGGGTTTTTTTTTCTTTCATCTTGTATTGTGTAAGAATTTTCACAAAGATACATTTCTGCAAGAAAGCTTAGGTGGGAAGAGACAGGAGGTTTGACAAAGTACTTTTCCATGTGTTTTTTTCCCCCTAATTATTTGCAAAGATGAGGCTTCTTTTGGGAAACTCCCACATTCATGTAGGAGTCTTATTCTGATCTCTAAACACAAGGGCCAAGTGCTAGATTTTTCCTTGCTTGTTGTACCCATTAGAACTCAAACTTTTTTTTTTGGTCAGGGCTTGAACTCTGGGCCTGGGCACTGTCCCTTAGCTCTTCAGCTCAAGGCTAGTGCTCTACCACTTGAGCCACAGTACCCCTTCTAGTTTTCCGGTAGTTTATTGGAGATAAGAGTCTCATTGGGGCTGGGAAGGTGGCTCAGTGGTAGAGCGCTTGCCTTGCATGCTTGAGGCCCTGGGTTCGATTCCTCAGCACCACATAAGCAGAGAAAAAAAGCCAGAAGTGGCTCAAGTGGTTGAGTGCTAGCCTTGAGCTGAAGAGCTGAGGGACAGTGCCCAGGCCCAGAGTTCAGGCCCCATGATTGGACCCATAAAAAAAAAAAAAAAGAGTCTCATGGACTTTTCCTGCCCAGGCTGGCTTTGAACCATGATCCTCAGATCTCAGCCTCCTGAGTAGCTAGGATTACAGGCATAAGCCACCAGCGGAAAGCGAGAACTCAAGCTTTAGCGTAACCAGTGATATTATCAGAGTCCCAATGGAGTAAGCTACTTGTGCATGTCCTTTCAAAAGTAACTAAAGGGGCTGGGAAGGTGGCTCAGTGGTAGACCGCTTACCTTGCATGCATGAGGCCCTGGGTTTGATTCCTCAGCACCACATAAGCAAAAAGAAAAAAGCCAGAAGTGGCGCTGTGGCTCAAGTGGTAGAGCGCTAGCCTTGAGCTGAAGAGCTGAGGGACAGCGCCCAGGCCCAGAGTTCAGACCCCACGACCGGGTCCCCACCCAAAAAAAAAAGGTAACTAAAGCTAAGAAATTTTAAGAAATGGCTCATAAACATGGCCTGTCTACTCCCAACTTGACCGAAATTTGTACCCTGCCCTTTCATTTATTTATGTATTTATATATTTATTTATTTATTTAGTCAGTTGTAGGGCCTGAACTCAGCCTGGGCGCTGTCCCTCAGCTCTTCAGCTCAAGACTAGCACTCTACCACTAGAGCCACAGCACCGCTTCCAACTTTTTCTGCTTTATGTAGTGCTGAGGAATCGAACCCAGGGCCTCATGCATTCAAGGCAAGCGCTCTACCACTGAGCCTCCTTCCCAGCCCACCTTGCCCTTTTTTTTGGGGGGGGGGAGGGTCCGGTCGTGGGGCCTGAACTCTGGGCCTGGGCGTTGTCCCTCAGCTCTTCAGCTCAAGGCTAATGCTCTACCACTTAAGCCACAGTGCCACTTCCGGCTTTTTTCTTTTTGCTTATGTGGTGCTGAGGAATTGAACCCAGGGCCTCATGCATGCAAGACAAGCGCTCTACCACTGAGCCACCTTCCCAGCCCCACCTTGCCTTTTCTTAACTCACTATTTCTGTAACTCCAGAGAAACCCACATTCCCCATCTCCTTATTATATATATGTATATATAATACTATAAATTATATACTTATATAATTGTTTATTAGACTTACATATGATATACATTATATAACAGTTTTAACAAGTTTGTTTCCTCGCCTCCTCAGGCTTAAGCGCTAACTCTGCTATACTCTGAGGCATAGATGAAACATGGGGGCCTGGGAGGTGGCTCAGTGGTAGAGCGCTTGCCACGCATGCATGAGGCCCTGGGTTCCATTCCTCAGCACCACATAAGCAGAAAAAGCCGGAAGTGGCGCTGTGGCTCAAGTGGTAGAGTGCTAGCCTTGCGCTGAAGAGCTGAGAGACAGCGCCAGGCCCAGAGTTCAGGCCCCACAACCAACAACAACAAAAAAAAAGAAGATGAAACATGGATAGCCCTGGGTATCCTAACCATACCAAGGCCACATATGCTCTGATTAACTGTGTTTGTATTCCAGACAACCCAGTCAGTGTAGCTGAGTCCAGATCAATGCAATGTCTAACTTGGCTCTAAACCTGGGAAGCTCTTGTCCTTTTGGTCTTCTAAATTCACATGGTGAATAAAACAATAGTGCATTAGTATTTTTGTCTGCTTTTAGTCACTTGTTGGGAAATCTAACTCTGGTGCAATTTACTGCTGTAACACACTGACCCCACACTGTGGCTCTCTGTGTTCCCACAGCCTGACTCCTCCCTTGATACAACTACCACTGTGGTTATCGCCAAAGGGTGTGCTCTTCTACAGGGGCACCTGGATCATCCAAGACCTACCATCTCTGCTGCTCTACTCTTCCCATCCACATTTTTAAAAAGGGGGTGGGGAGTAGTATAGGCATGAGGAGAATAGAAAGCTTATTTAAAAGTCAAATTTGCCAAATGCTGAGAGGAAAAGCCTGTGAGGGGAGTTGAAATAAGGCTAAGAATGAGGTTACAGTAGCATGCCACAAGTCCAGATGCATTTGTTGACTTGAACCACAATGAGCTGTCGTGATTTCACTTCCTTGTCTTCTCTTATTTATTTCTTTTTTTTTTTTTTTTTTTTTTTGGGTCCAGTTGTGGGCCTGAACTCTGGGCCTGGGCGCTGTCCCTCAGCTCTTCAGCTCAAGGCTAGTGCTCTACTACCTGAGCCACAGAGCCACTTCCGGCTTTTTTCTTTTTGCTTATGTGGTGCTGAGAAATCGAACCCAGGGCCTCATGCATGCAAGGCAAGCGCTCTACCACTGAGCCACCCTCCCAGCCCTCTTATTTATTTCTTGATGTCAGAGGTGAAATTATTTGGTATGGACTGACTAGTTTGACGAGAATATTTGTGACTGAGTAAGAGAAGGGACTGTCCAATTTGTCTTCTTCGTTTATTGTCTACTATAAGACCCAGTCATAGCCAGCACTAGTAGTTCAGACTTTTAATCTTTTCTGGCTACTCAGGAGGTTAAGATCTGCCTGAGATCCAGCCCAGGCAAGAAAATCTGTGAGACTCTGATCTCTAATTAACCTCCAACACACACACACACACACACACACACACACACACACACACACAGAGTGGAACTGTGGCTCAAATGGTAGGTAGAGTGCCAGCCTTGAATGACAGCGCCTAGGCCCTCAGTTCAAGCCCCAGTACTGGCATTAAAAAATAATAATAATAAAGTAAAGGTAAGAGACTCCTGGTATAGCAGGGAGTAGCCAAAGATTGACTTTTGCTTCTCATCTCCTAAAAGATTCCAAGGTCTCAAGTCCTTGAATGGGGATTGATAGGTAGCTGTTAGTCAACAGTGATGGGAAAATGCAAAAGGGATCTAAAATGAAGAAAGATCACAAAGTCTCTTACAAAACCAAACCCAAAGCACTGTAATTAAAATTTCCAACTCAGGGACAGCCAGCCTATCAGCTTACATAGCCCCTAAAAGCCATAAGACATCACAAGATAGTCTCACCCACCAGAGATTTAATAAAGGCTTCATTCTGCCCTAAGGTGGGTCAACAAATCCTAAAACAAGAGATCCTTAACCTTCTCAAGACATTAAGCCATGCCCTAGAGGGCAAATGATTCCATAAACCTCCCACAACTTTGCCAATCTGCCTGTTAACTGTTCCGGCGAAGGACCTCCAGGCTCCAAGCCCCTTCTTTATTTCTTTTATTTTTTACCTTTTACTTTTTGTCTGTTGTGGGGCTTGAACTCAGGGCCTGGGTTCTGTGCAAGGCTAGTTCTTGACCACTTTGAGCCACAGGACCACTTCCAATTTTCTAGCAGCTAATTGGAGACAAGAATCTCATGGACTTTCCTGCTCTGGCTGGCTTTGCACCCCAATGCTCAGTCTCAGTCTCCTGAATAGCTAAGATTTTTTTTTTGGGGGGGGAGGTCCGGTCGTGGGGCCTGAACTCTGGGCCTGAGCGCTGTCCCTCAGCTCTTCAGCTCAAGGCTAGCGCTCTACCACTTGAGCCACAGTGCCACTTCCGGCTTTTTTTCTTTTTGCTATTTGGCCACAGTGCCACTTCCAGCTTTTTTCTTTTTGCTTATGTGGTGCTGAGAACTTGAACCCAGGGCCTCATGCATGCAAGGCAAGTGTTCTACCACTGAGCCACCTTCCCAGCCCCTTGAATAGTTAAGATTATAGGTGTGAGTCACCAGTACCCATTCCTTTTTTCATAAACCTTCCTATCACTAACACTGTAGGGGGGGGAAAAGAATACAAAATTTAGGTCCCCTATATATTTGAATGTCCCCAGATTAAATAGCAACATTTCAACAGGTTTCATTGTTGTATTTTTAAAATGCAAATAAACTACTTTGATCATTTTCATCATTATTTACCTCCTTGTTAACCCTCCCACCAAGCAATGGTGCCCACCCCTACATCTGAGCCTACAAACAAACCTTTTAAAAAATGCTGATGTTTATATTTTAACAGGTGTGTGTGTGTGTGTGTGTGTGTGTGTATCTGTGTTCCAGAATTTTCAGTTGTTGTATGCCAGGATGATCTCTGGATAACTAATCTGCCATATTGTCAGAATGAAAATATGATAAAGCAGTTTTTGCAAAACACAATTTGCAAAAGTTAATACATCTCACTCCTACTAGAAAATAATCTTTAAGAAAACACTTATCTATGGGAAAATATTACATTTTCATCTGGTGATTTATTGTTATCCCCTAGATATTCTTGCATCAATCATGGTGGTTTAAGAAACCATGAGTGCTGCAAGTAAAAGATTAGATTGGAAAGGTCACAGTCATAAGAGTCTTACATGCAAAAGTTGAAACATAGAATATTGAAATTTCCCAAATGTCATTTTTTTGTGACTCATTAAACTGAAAATTCCAAGGTAATAGTTATTCCACCTGGTAATAGTTATCTTTCTTAAAAAAGTTCTTGCATTCAAACTCTTGAGCTATTCTTGTGTGTCCAACACTGTTTGATACTGGGTAGGATAAAAGACATAATGACTCACGTCTGCCTGCAAGCAACTTAGAAGTAAATCTTAGAAATATCCCTTGGATGCAAATTATTACTATATAAATAAAAAATGTGGCAAGTGCCAAGTAAGTAATGATTGTTCAGAGCACTAAAGAAGGTCAGAGTAGGGACTGGGAACATGCCTTAGTGGTAGAATGCTTGCCTTGCATGCATGAAGCCCTGGCTTGGATTCCTCAGTACCACATAAACAGAAAAGCCCAGAAGTGGCTCTGTGGCTCAAATAGTAGAATGCTAGCCTTGAGCAAAAGAAGCTCAGGGACAGTGTCCAGGCTCTGAGTTCAAGCTCCAGGACTGGCAAAAAAAAAAAAAAAAAAAAAGGAAGTTTAGAGGGAACAGTTCTTTTTTCCCCCTCCCTCCATGTTTGTATTAGCATCAGTGAGTTGTACAGGGGAGTTGCATTCTGACATGTCCATAGACACATACAATGCATCTTGATCAGACTCCCTCGCTCCACCACTCTCCCTCATCCCCTTTCCTAAGCTGATCTCAGCAAGCTCATTGCTTCAGTTCCACACAGGTACACAAAGTTATTTTGACACATTTGATCATGGTGTACATCTTTTTGTGTGTTATTGAATTCAGTGGGCAAGAATTTTATTGAGAATTTTGCATCTATGTTCAGCAAAGAGATTAGTCTAGAATTCTTTCTTCCTCCTTCCTTCTCCTCTCTGTGCTCTCCCTCCTCTTCTTTCTCTTCTCACTTCTGTCTCTTGTTTCCTCTCTCTCCTCCCCACACTCTTCTCCCCTCTTTCTCTCTGTTGTGTCCCTGGCCAGTTTTTGGAATAAGTGTAATACTGGCTTTCTAGAATGAGTTTCATAGTGTCACTTCACTTTCTATCTCGTGGAAAACATTAAGTAGTACTGATTTCTGTGGTAGTTCTTCTGTGCAGTTCTGGTAGAAAGCAGTAGTGAATCCATTTAGTCTTGGGATTTTCATTCTTGGGGGATTCTTTGTGGCTGTATCAATCTCACTGCTTATTCCAGGCCTATTTAAGAGATTTATATAGTCTTGGTTCAATTTTGGTAGGTCAAGTCCATCTAGAAATGCATTTATTTCTCCTAGATTTTCCAATGTATTTAAATATAGGTTTTCAACATGTGAACAGTTCCTCTTATTTGGAATGTAGTCAGGGTGGGCAACGGTCAAGATTTGCATTTGCTAGCATAATCAACTTGTGTTACTGTGACAGAACACCTGGAATAATACATTAATCAGGCAAGATTTACTTTGGCTCACATTTTCAGAGCATTTAGTCCATGCTAGATGGCTGCTCCATTATTTTGGGTGAGACAGTTCATCATGGTGGAAGGGTGTGATGCTCACTTCATGGCAGCCAGGAAGCAAAGAGAGAGAAAGGGTATCCCCAGTGCCTTATTTCCTCCATTGAGCTGTAAACTCTTTTTTTTGGGGGGGGGGGAATTTGGTCATGGCGCCTGAACTCTGGGCCTGTCCCTCAGCTCTTCAGCTCAAGGCTAGCGCTCTACCACTTGAGCCACGAGCTGTAAACTCTTCAATGGATTAACCCATTGATGGAGTTAGTACCCTCGAGTTACAATCATTTCTCAATAAGGCCACCAACTGGGACCAAATCTTCAACACAGAGTCTAATCGATATACTACTGTTAAGTCTGAAATTCTACCAATTCTCTTTAGTAAAACAAGCTGCAGATCTACTCAGAACTTAAAATTAATTCTTTTAATTAATTTGCTTCATCGTAACTACTGTTAGGAACTCTATGACTGGACATTGATATTAATGGGTAAGGAAGAACTTTAATGAGGCTTTGTACTGAAGGGTGAACAGAAATATAGGTATGAGGGTGTTTAGAAGAGTTGAGCTACTGCAGATATTGAGAAATAGGAGACACCTGGGGTAGGACAAAGGCAATATATGGAAGTAGGAGGAGATGACACAAGAGCCATGAGAGGCTATATACACAATCAACACAGATCTGGAGGCCTCGCCTCCAGCTACTCTGAGGAAAGGCTAATTAAAAACAGGAAAACCCTTCATAACGTTTTATAGAAAAATAAGATGACACATGAATATGTCAGCAGGATTAATTTTCTTCTCAGTTTTGTTGTACAGTTGTAACATATAAAGAGTTATTTTTCTGGAAGTGGTGCTGTGGCTCAAGTGGTAGAGTACTGGTCTTGAGTTGAAGAGCTGGTCTTGAGTCGGACAGCGCCCAAGTCCAGAGTTCAAGCCCCACAACCGACCGAAAAAAAAAAAAGTTATTTTTCTAAATGCACAAGCTAGCTGATTCTGGAGGAAATGTCTTTTAATAAAAATTAAAAGAGGGCTGGGAAGATGGCTCAGTGGTAGAGTGCTTGCCTTGCATGCATGAGGCCCTGGGTTCAATTCCTCAGCACCACATAAACAGAAAAAGCCGGAAGTGGTGCTGTGGCTCAAGTGGTAGAGCGCTAGCCTTGAGCTGAAGACCTGAAGGACAGCGCCTAGGCCCAGAGTTCAGGCCCCACGACCCACAAAAAATAAAAAAATTAAAATTAAAAGAGACAATGTTCAGGAAAGACTGGAGAAAGATTCACACATAAGTATAGAGCTAAAGGAACGACTTGAGAATGGTACTATTGGATGATGAGTCAGAATATATTTCTGTCTTATGGATGAGAAAACTAAACACAGAGAGGTTTAATTGGCTTACTCAATGACAAGTCATTAATAAAATCCATTGGACTTAAATACAGTTCCGTGTGTGTGTGTGTGTGTGTGTGTGTGTGTGTGTGTGTGTGTGTGTGTGTGTACTGGACCTTGGACTCATGGCCTGATTAATTAGAAGTAAGAGTGTCAGAGATTTGTTGGACCAAGCTGGCTCTGAATCTCTATCCTCAGATCTCAAGCTCCTGAGTGACAAGATTTTAGGTATAAGCCACTGTTGTACCGTGATTCAAGTGATTTTGACTAATTTCCATGTTCTGAGTTCTTATTGTTTTTTTTGTTTGTTTGTTTTTTGGAGGGTCCGGTCGTGGGCCTGAAATCTGGGCCTAGGCACTGTCCCTCAGCTCTTCAGCACAAGGCTAGCGCTCTACCACTTGAGCCACAGCACCACTTCCGGCTTTTTTCTTTTTGCTTATGTGGTGCCGAGGACTTGAAACCAGGGCCTCATGCATGCATGGCAAACGCTCTACCACTGAGCCACCTTCCCAGCCCAAGGCCCATATAATTTATTAGATATAATCAAAACCAAAATAAATCCAACAGGAGCTCTTCTTTTTTTTTTTTTTTTTTGGTCAATCATGGGGCTTGAACTCAGGGCTGGGGGCACTGTCTCTGAGCTCTTTTGCTTGAGGCTAGTGCTTTACCACTTTGAGACACTTCCAGTTTTCTAATAGTTAATTGGAAGTAAGAAACTCACAGACTTTACTGCCTGAGCTGACTTTGAACTGCAGATCTCATTCTTCTGAGCAGCTTTACAGTTGTGAGCCTCTAGTGCCTGGCTAGGTACTCCTTTTGGGAAGAAAAACGTAAGCCTGGTTTATTCTGAAATTCCTCTAGCCACCATAGTGTATTCAAGGCCAATGACTATCTCTACCCATCTTGGTTCTTCTTTGCTTGTTTTGTTTGGCTTTTGTTAATCTCATTATGTAGCCCAAAATGGTCTCAAATTCACAATCTTCATGCCTGAACTTTCTGAGTGCTAGGATTACAAGCCTGTACCATCGTTCCTAGTTTGCCATCTTAGTTCATAATTGGGGTCTTCAGATAGGTCAAGGAACCAAATTGAAACAGACAGATTGAGAGACAAAAAGTCATAACTTCTTGTTGTTGTTGATGATGATGGTGATGATGATGATTGCTAGTTCCAGGATTTAAACTTAGGACCTCAAGCATGCTAGACTGATGCTCTGTCAATTGAACCATGCCTTTTACTGATTGTTTTGGAGAGCGTATCAGACTTTTAAGCCCAGAAAGGTTTTCGATCATGACCCTTGGATCTCAGCTTCCAAGATAGCTAGGATTACAAAGTGAGCCACAGTGCCCAGCTAAGTCTTATTAATGTTTATAGATACATGGAAACCTTCACAATAGAATCACGGAGCCAAAAAATAAAAGTGACCAAAACAGTCTTTACACTTTTCAGACTGAAATTATCCAGCTTTTCATTATTATAACAAAATAGCTGAGACAGGCTAACTACTGAGGGAAAAGAGGTTTAGTTAAATATCAGTTTTGGAGGTTCAAAGCCTAAGATCATAGGATCCCATTAGCTTGATCTCAGGTGAAGGTTAAACACAAATAATAGCACATAGTAGTAAATGTCCAGGTGGGGATAAGGTATCACATTTCAAACAGGAAACAAAGAGGGTAGGAAAGTCCTACTTTTACAGTCACCCTGAGAACTGTACCAATCCCTGGAGTGAACACACTCCCCAGTGACTTCCTGGTAGGCCTTCCCAAGACCAACATGTTAAGGACCAAACTTCTGGCACATGGACTCTTGGTGGATACCCAAGCCATATGCAAACCATTGCAGATTCACTGTAGTATGGATTCCCAATCACTGGTGTTTACGTGTCATTTTCTCACCTTAACACAGAAAGACATCTTCCCTGTGCAAATTTTATGGCTTCCTTTAAGTAAGCAAACTGTTGCTTCTCAAGTGCTTCAGTTCAAAATAATCCATATGCTAGATCTGCACATTGTGAGGTGACTTGTCCTTAACTCCCATCATTCACTTCACCAGCAGCAAATACTTGAGAGAACAACTCCAAAGAAGAAAAACATGTTCTTTTGTCTCATGGTTTTGGAGGTTTCGGTCCATAGTTGAAGTGCTCTGATTGCTATGACTGGTGGTGAGGAAGACATAATGGTAGTGGGAATGCATGATGGAGGGGGCTGCTCATCTCATAACAGTCAAGAAGAAAAGAAACAGTGTAAGACACACCTTTCATGGCAGGCCTCAAGCCCTACCTTCTAATAGCTTATTCAGCTATGAGCTCACCAGTGGGTTAATCCATTAATGAAGTAAGTACTCTCATGATCCAATCATTTCTTAAAACTGCCATTAGTAGAAACCAAGTCTTCAATAAATGAATGTTTTGGATAAAATCAGATATGTAAGTTACAACACACACATATTCTGTGTCTTAGTTTGGACAGCCAAACCCAAAAATATTCCAGTCATTGAATTCCATGTGTATTTATGTTCCTATAATCTTTCTATATTCTTAATCATTTTCAATAATTGTATAACCATGACACAAAGGCAGCTTTCATTCTGTTTTAACTCCAGCTAAGAAACCTTAAAACTGAATTTGTTATACAGAATGCAATAATGCCTCTCAGTAGATTCAGAGGAGTCTAAATAAAATAAGCTTCTGCAGGTGCAGGAACAATCATGAAAAGAAACTATAAATATTATTCACATTGAAATTCATCCATCAGTATTTAAAAATAAATGCAAATATTGCTTCCTAAGAAACCACAAAGTAGGGCTGGGAAGGTGGCTCAGTGGTAGAGCGCTTGCCTTGTATGCCAGAGGCCCTGGGTTCGATTCCTCAGCACCATATAAGCAAAAAAAGAAAAAAGCCGGAAGTGGTGCTGTGGCTCAAGTGGTAGAGCGCTAGCCTTGAGCTGAAGAGCTGAGGGACAGCGCCCAAGCCCAGAGTTCAGGCCCCACAACCGGACCCAAAAAAAAAACAAAAAAAAAAAAAAAAAAAGAAACCACAAAGTGTATGATAAATTTCAGTAAAAAAAAAAAAAACAACAGATATGAGGAAAACTCTCTGTGCTTAAAATTCTGTTTTTGCCTCATAAAGAATTGTAATTACTCGGCTGGGAAAGTGGCTCAGTGGTAGAGCGCTTGCCTTGCATGCTCAAGGCCCTGGGTTCGCTTCCTCAGCACCACATAAGAAAAAAAAAAAGCCAGAAGTGGCGCTGTGGCTCAAGTGGTAGAGCACTAGCCTTGAGCTGAAGAGCTGAGGGACAGCACCCAGGCCCAGAGTTCAGGCCCAGCGATCGGGCCCAAAAAAAAGAATTGTAATTACTCTTTTCCTCTTTTACAAATGCTTGTTTTAATTAGCTTCCAATAATATGAATAGTGTTCAGAATCTAAAAACTCAGGAATCCTACATGTCGAGGCACAGAGTTCAAGTGGAAAAGAAAGACTGCCAAATTTTTGTCAACTGCTACATACATCTTCACTAGCCTTCCTTCTACAACAGAAATCACTCTGATTAGCTTATGAATATATTTTGTGCTGACTAAAGATTTACTAGAGTTGGGCACTGTGGTCCATGCCTGTAATTCTAGCTACTCAAGAAGCTGAGATCTGAGGATTGTGGTTCAAAGCCAGCCCAGGAAGCAAAGTCCATGAAACTCTTATCTCCAATTAACCAGCAAAAAACAAAAAAAAAAAAACCAAGGTGGGGAGATGGGAAAGGATGGTAGAGGAAACAAAGGAGGAGGCAGCAATGCTTGATAAGAAATGCATTCATTACCTTGCCCATGTAATTGTAACCCCTCTGTACAGTATTTTCACAATAAAATACTTATTAAAAAAAACAAAAAACAGAAGTAGAGGTATGGCTCAAATGGTAAAACTCCAGCCTTGAGTAAAAAAGCTAAGCAAGAGTGCAAAGCCCTAAGTTTAAGTCCCATTACTGGTGCATGCAGACCTCTAAAGGGTCAGGTATCTCATGATGTTGAATTGGCTAACAAGAGACTGCATATGTGATGAGGATACTGGAACCTTATGTAGGCTAGTAACATCACAGCTGACTTCAATTGCATAAGTACATTTGGTGATGCTTGCGCAATGGTGACATTAACCTATGAGGCATTTCTCAAAATGTATCCCCATCACTGATTAATGAATGACTGTACCTATCCTTACCAGAGCAAATAAAAACATGGCCATAGTTGGAAAGTTCCTTGTGTTCTCAGAAGGTTTTCATGATTACTCTCAAGCACAGTCCTAGATATTATTTCCTATTGGCTAAGATCCTCGAGTAGGCCATTCTGTGTGTGTGTGTGTGTGTGTGTGTGTGTGTGTGTGTGTGTGTGTGTGTGTGTGTGTATGTGTGCGCATGTGTTGAGGACTGGGACCAGGACTTTGTACATGATAAACTTACAATTTACTGAATTAAATATCAAGCTCCCTAAGGTGGATGTATACACACACACACACACACACACACACACACACACACATACACACATACATATATATCTATATATGTGTATATGTATAATAATTTTGGCAGTACTTGGGTTTGAACACAGGGCTTTGCACTTTCTAGACAAGCATTCTACTTCTGAGCCATCCGTATCTCCAGCCTTTTTTGTGTGTGTGTGCTGGTTTTTAGATAGGGCCTGGACTTACTCCTAGACCACAATCTGCCTATTTTAAGCTTCCTCTTGTAGCTGAATTGACAAGCACGTGCCATCATGCCCAACTTCTCCCATGAAATGGATTCTTGCAGATTTTCTGTCTAGGCTAGACTTCAACTATTCTCAGCCTCTCAAGTAGACAGAGTTACAGACCTGAGTCACCAGTGCCCAGAAAGAGCGAATCCTGATGGTTCTTCGAAAAGATTTGCTTTCTTCCTCCTTCAGATTTAGCTTGCATAATTTCAAAGCCTTGGAAGTTTTCACTTCTGCCCTTCATTAATAGTGAGATAACATCATTTTTTTCCTATGGTATTCATTAGGAATGATTTTTTTTGAACAAAAATTTTAAGAGTAGATGATATCTTTTAAATTTTCAAAATTGGGAGGTTTCTTCTAGTCACAATTTGTTTTAATCAGAAAATTTGAGAATTCTATATTGTCAAAAATCTTGGATATTTTTGAAGTTCTAAACTTTCAAATCTCAATACATGTAACAACATGGATGAATCTCCAAAGCATCATTCTAAATTAAACAGGCCAGGCTCACAGTGTTATATGCTATGTGCTCCCATGTATAGAATATCCTGGAAAAGAAGCATAGGGACTGAAAACATGACACTAGGGCTCTCAGTTCAAGTCCCTCTACTGGCACACACACACACACAAAAACCCACAAGTACTTACAGTTAGAAAAGTATTAGTGAATGGATGGACTCTATTGTATGATAATGTTATAAACATCACTTAGTTGTCATCAATAAATTTACTTACTTTTAACAATGAAAATGATGAGCCAGACGCTGGTGGCTCACATCTGTAATCTTAGCTACTCAGGAGGCTGAGATCTGGGGATCACAGTTCAAAGCCAGCCCAGACAAGAATGTCCATGGGACACTTATCTCCAATTAACCACCAGAGGTAGTGCTGTTGCTCAAGTGGTAAGAGTGCTAGCCTTGAGCTGAAGAGCTCAGGGACAGTGCCCAGGCCCAGAATTCAAGCCCCACGGCTGACCACAAAAAAAAAAAAAAAAAGATAGACTGAGGATGTAGCCTAGTGGTAGAGTGCTTGCCTAGCATGCATGAGGCCCTGGGTTCAATTCCTCAGTACCACATAAACAGAAAAAGCTAGAAATGGTGCTATGGCTCAAGTGGTAGAGGGCTATCCTTGAGCAAAAGAGGCTCAGGGATAGTACCCAGGCCCTGAGTTCAAGCCCCTGGACTGGCAAAATAAATAAATAAAATTCAAAATAAATAAACAAAAATGAAAATGTTGGCCTTCTAACAGGTTTAAAATTTCGTGCCTATAGCAGGATATGTACTCCGGATCCTATGCTCTCACTTGACCTTTTCTGCTCTGGCTTTTCCACTCAATAGCTGGAATTCTACTACTTGAGCCATCCCTCCAGTCCAGCATTTTACTGGAGATATATATCTTAGACGTTTCTGTCTTGTCTGGCTTCCAACTCCTCCAGGTCTCAGTCTCCTGTGTATCTAATATATATATATATTTATACATACGCTTTATGCCATCTGATTTATATTAAGAATTTCCACACATAGGTTGGAGGCATAGCTCAATTGGTAAAGCACTAGCCAATGAGCAAAAACATCAGGGTACAGAGTTTGAGTGCCAGTCTCAGTCCAAAAAAGGAAGGAAAGAAAGAAAGGAAGGAAGGGGGAAGGAGAGAGAGAAAGAGAGAGAGAGAGAGAGAGATTCCTACACAAGCTGGACTTTAGTGGCTCATGCATGTAATCCTAGCTACTCAGGAGGTTGAGATCTGAAGCCAACCCAGGTAGGAAAGTCTGTGAGACTTATCTCCAATTGAAAAGCCAGAAATGGAGCTGTAGCTCAAAGGCTAGAGTGCTAGCCTTGAGCTAAAAAGCTCATAGACAGCACTCAGTCTCTGAGTTCAATAACCAGTAATGGCACGCGCCCCCCCCCCCCAAACACTCCCACACAAATAAAAGTTGCCAATGCCCAGTGTCTGTTCTCAATTTTTCCATTGGCAATCATATACATGCCATTGACCCTACTGGAAAAAAAATATATCCAAAAGAGTAAGAGGAGAAAAACTTTTTTTTCTTGAGAATGAAATGTTCCCTGTCATTATGGATTCTGAAGAATATTCTCCCAGCATAGGACATGCTAGCTGGAAGACTTTTGGCATAATTGTTACATGTTTGGCATGTATTGCACTTAGGTTGGAGCCTCCCAAAAAGCCAAGCAGATAAGCTCCTCTTTCCTCATGAAAAGCAGCAAAAGCTACACACTAGAATGCAGATCTCTTCTGAAGTTCTGCCCCATTTTTTGTACCAGATGCTGGAAGGTGAGTTTGTGGATTCGCTCTGTGGACTTTTTATAACATCTAATTTCACTGATTGCCAGTCACCAGGCAAGTGATGACAATTCCTTCATTCCTCCACTAGAGGGCACACACTCCTTTTTCTGTCCATCGTGGGACTTGAACTCTGGGCCTTCGCGCTGTGCCTCAGCTCTTTGGCTCAAGGTTAGCCTTCTACCACTTGAGCCACAGCACCACTTCTGGCTTTTTCTGCTTATGTGGTGCTGAGGAATTGAACTCAGGGCCTCATGCATGCAAGGCAAGCACTCTACCACTGAGCCACCTTCCCAGCCCGGGGGCATGCTCTTGTGGGTGTCATTTGTGTTGTTTTCTGGGTGCTTTAGCCATGTGGATTTGTGGGCAATCTGCTTAGATAATAAAAACCTTCTTATCTACCCCTCTCTTCCCAGACCTCCGCAAGCTACAGGCAGTTGCCTGTGTTGGTGGTAAGGCATCAGTGACTGCAAACATCTACTCTATATTTGATTGGGTTGCTAGTCAAAATGATGTATATTATACAGTTTTAGTAAAGAGTGTTACTTTACCCAATCGTATCCTAATGGGGGGAGGGAGGATACTGGGTTTTGAACCCGGGACCTTCTGCTTCCTAAGCATGTGTTCCACCACTTAAGCCAACATTTCCAGTCAAGATTTTGCCTAGGGCCATTCTCAGACACAATCTTCCCTCCTGTAGTTAAAATTACAAATGTGCACCACCATGACTCGCTTGTTTGTTGAGATGGGGGGGAAGGGTGTCTCATTAACGTTTTGTCTGGATTGGCCTTGAACCACAGTCTTCCTCATCTCTGCTTCCCAATAGTGAGATTATAGAGGTGAGTCACCACACCCAGACTGCATATCTTAATTTTTTTCACTTTTTTTTTTTTTGTCAATTGTGGGGCTTGAACTCTGGGCCTGGGTGCTGTCCTTGAGCTCTTCAGCTCTACCACTTGAGCCACAGTGCCACTTTTCCGGTTTTCTAGCGGTTTATTGGAGATAAGAGTCTCATGGCCTTTCCTGCCCGGGCTGGCTTTGAACTGCGATCCTCAGATCTCAGCCTCCTGAGTAGCTAGGATTACAGGCGTGAGCCACCAGAGACTGGCTTTAAAAAATTTTTTTAATGGACAAACATTTTCCCAAATACTTGTTAAGAACCTACAATACTTCATTATTCATAAAGGTATATTCCACTCAAGAGACATCAGTAGCTTTAAGGCTACCACATCTGGAGTGTTCTATAAAATGGATTTGCCCTCTTCTAGTACAGACTCCTTAGGTAAGACTGCAATTTGTCTTGATTGAAATTTCATTGGTTTCTTTCCCAGAAGTAGAAAGGTCATTCTCAGCGAAATCGCTCTTCTACCTCAGGCTGAGAGCCATTCCCACAGACTGTTGCAGCAGAACATGTTGGAGGTGTTTCTGGTGATGTGCCCAGGTTTGGGGCAACTAGAGTTTTCTTGTATAACAAGACTCGCAACAGTCCATGCTTGAAAGAGAAAAAAGTGTTGGTGCCAGATGCTGTTGGCTCGCACCTGTAGTCTTGGCTACCCTGGAGGCTGAGATCTGAGGACTGCAGTTCAAAGCCAGCCAACAGAGGAAGCTCTTATCACCAATTAACCACAAGAGAACTAGAAATGGTGCTGTGGCTCAAAGTGGTAGAGCACTAGCCTTGAGCAAAAAAAGAGCTCAGGGACAAAGGCCAGGCCATGAGTTCAAACCTGATGACCGACAACAACAAAAAGAATTGTACTCATTACCTGATTTATGAAATGGTAACCCCTCTGCATAATAATAGCAATAAGATTATATTTTTTAAAAAGAAAGTAAGGAAAGGCGGGAGAGATAGAAGGGGGGGCAAAGGAAGAAGGGGAAAAAGAGGAAAAGGGAAGGTAGGGAAGAAAATCCCTAAAAGTAATCTTATCTAACAGCTATAAAAAAGTACTCCCAAGGTTAGGGATTTGCAGCCTGATGTTTATGAGTCATTATTCTATTGTTTTGTCTGTCTGTCTGCTTTACAAGGAAAGTAACTTTAAAGTGACCAATCTTTGTTCTTTGTTTCTGCTTTTTAAAACAATTATTTTGTGTTATTTTTGTCTTTTTTTTTTTTTTTGTCAGTCAAGGGGCCTGAACTCTGGGCCTGGGCGCTGTCCCTCAGCTCTTCAGCTCAAGGCTAGTGCTCAACCACGTGAGCCACAGTGCCACTTCTGGCTTTTTCTGCTTATGTGGTGCTGAGGAGTCGAACCCAGGACCTTATGCATGCAAGGCAAGCACTCTACCACTGAGCCACCCTCCCAGCCCCTGTCCTTCTTTTTCTAATATGGTAGTTTGAATTCAGAGCCTCACACTCCCTTAGGTTGCATACTCATAACTGATGCTCTATTACTTGAGCTGTATCTCCAGCCTGGCTTTTTGCTGCTTAATTGAAAACAGGATCTCAAGAACTTTCTTGTCTAGGGCTGGATTTCAACCTAGATAGATCCTTCAGTCTCAGCCTCCTAAGTAGCTAGGATTATAGGTGTGAGTCTAGCTCTGCTGTTATGTTTTTTGTTTTGTTTTTCCATTTTCATTAGAACACTTGTATTTTCATGAGTCAAATATCACTTAATTCTAGAATAAAAACTAAAGTCTATTAAGATCTTTAAACAAAGAAAAAATTTAACTTCAGTCCTTGCATGTACTAGGCAGGTGCTCTAACCACTGAGATATACCCAGCAAACAAATTGCAATTTTGTCCTTAGATACTACTTTGGGGGATTTATCTAGTTAGTCCTGTTGTAACTGGGAATTAATATATTCCTGAGATAAGAACTTTAGTAATGTAAACTTGTTCTTTATAAAATACAAGATAATTCAGATAAAAAAATACAAGATACTTACTCAAATAAACTATTCTGGTCCCAATTCCCCATTATCTGGAAGTCTAGTATCTTCCTCGTAGGCTCCCTCCTTCCCCTAAATTTCATAGAAATTTAAAGCCTTAAAAATGCACAGCTAACACCCACCACTCCACCCAACTTCCAGCATTCCCTACGCTCAATGCCCACCTTCCTCATTCTGCCAGCTCTTGGTATTTGTTCTCATCATACCTCCTTTGGACTTGGGCACTGTCTCTGAGGTTTTTTGCTTAAGACTAGCATTCTACCACTTAAGCCACAGCTCTACGCCCAGCGTTTGGGGAATTAATTAGAGATAAGTCTCAAGGAATGGCCTAGCCAAGCTGGCTTTGAACTGTGATCCCCAGATCTCAACCTCCTAAGTAGTTAGGATTTATAAGCATGAGCCACCACACACAGCAAGAAAGCAACCTCAAATTGTTTCTCCATACATCAACAATAATAGACCCACATACTGTAAAACAGTTAAATCCAAAGCTCATGCCTTCTATCTGCAGCGATCATGGCACCTAATGCCATCTAGCTGGAGATGGCTTTGATGGAGATGGCTTTGATGGTCCAATAGGCAATGTTTTCTCACCCTCCTGTTACCAAATCTGTGATGACAAGTTTTTCCAAAGGGCTTCCAGATAGAATAACAGGTTTGGCAGTGGGGCAGGTTCTAAACAGCAAGCTAGATATTTGATGACCAAAAGAGCTGACTGTGCTAGAGTCCATTCCTTCCTTGGACTGTGTGCTAGACCATATTTCCTAGCCTTTGTTACTGCTACGTGTGGCCTGTGTCTGAGTAACCAAGTAACTATTAAGCCTATCAGTCAAACCTCCCATGGGCTGGGAAGGTGGCTCAGTGGTAGAGCACTTGCCTTGCATGCCTGAGGCCCTGGGTTCCATTCCTCAGCACCACATAAGCAAAAAGAAAAAAGCTGGAAGTGGTGCTGTGGCTCAAGTGGTAGAGCACTAAGCCTTGAGCTGAAGAGCTGAGGGACAGCGCCCAGGCCCAGAGTTCAAGCCCCATGACTGGACCACCCCCCCCCCCAAAAAAAAAAAAAAAAAACTCCCAGTAAAGTGGCCTTCATGTTTTTCCTTGCTTGATAACAACTGGAAGACAATGGTTACCAGAGCAACCTTGGAAACCTGGTTTTAAAGATAGCAGAAGCATGGATTGAATCTTGGGGACCTTCCTCACCATTCAGAGAAGGGCTGCCCAAGAGAACCACTTAATGTAAGTGAAGACTAAGTTAAGCTAGAGATTTAGACAGTGGATCCAAAGCATGGTTCTCAAAGTGTGGACTCTCAGACCAATAGCATCACTATCACCTGGCAATGTGTTAGAAATACGGATTTGTCATTTCTACTCTGATCTACTGAATCAGGAACTACATGGGTGAGGCCCAGAAAGGCCTCTGGGTGATCCTGATAGCACACTGAATGTCATTGGTCTAAGAAAATAGCTAGTACTAACCAATAAAATACTCAAGTGTCCACCTCTTAAAGCTGAGAAGACTACTGGTACCAGGTGTCAGGGGTTCCTAGTGAGTACCACTCTAACTGTGCTGTCAGATGATGACCCTGGAACACCTTTGTTGTTGTTGTTGGGAGAAGGAATGTCAGGGGTTGAACCCAGGACTTCATGCCTATAGTGGGCAAGGCATTCTCCCATCCCTTCACATTCTCCTGTACCTTCTGGAACACTCTTGAGTGATCTCAGCACAGGCCAGGGGACCCTTTGAGGAGATTTTTTTAATTGCTGCTAAACTCATCTGAAGTTCTCTCTCTCTCTCTCTCTCTCTCCCTCCCTTCATCTGTTTCTTTTTGTCCTCCGTCCCTCCCTCCCTACGTCCCTCCCTACGTTGTCCCTCCCTTCCTCTCTCCCTCCCTCCCTCCCTCCCTCCCTCCCTTCCTTCCTTCCTTCCTTCCTCCCTCCCTTCCTTCCTTCCTTCCTTCCTCTTTCTCTTTCTTCTTCCTTTTTTTTTTTTGTTGGTCATGGGCACTGGGCCTGGGCACTGTCCCTCAGCTCTTCAGCTCAAGGCAAGCACTCTACCACTTGAGCCACAGTGCCACTTCCGGTTTTCTAGTGGTTTATTGGAGATAAATGTCTCACGGACTTTCCTGCCCAGACTGGCTTTGAACCGAGATCCTCAGATCTCAGCCTCCTGAGTAGCTAGGATTACAGGCGTGAGCCGCCAGCGCCCGGCTCTCTCTTTCTTTTTCTCTCTCTTTCTCTGTTTCTTTCCTTCTCTCTTTCTTTGTTTCTTTCTTTCTTTCGTTCTTTCTTTCATTCTCTCTTTTTCTTTCTTCCCTTCCAATTCTGAAGACTGAACACAGGGCTTCGCACTTGCTAGGCAAGTGCTCTTCCACTGAGCTAAATTCCCAGCCCCTCTTTTTTCTTTTTCTTTTCTTTCTTTGTGGCACTGGTGTTAACTGATGGCCTCATGTTTGCCACTATTTGAGTCATGCCTCTCAGCCCATTTTGCTTTAGTTATTTTTCAGATAGGATCTGACATTTTTGCCTCAGATGGCATTCCTCCTACCTGGTCCTCCCTCATAGTTGTGATCACAAGCATGAACCACCATGCCCAGCTTTATTGGTTGATATGACATCTCACTAACTTGTCCAGGATGCCATTGAACCCTAATTCTCTTGTTTTTAACTCTTGAATAGCTGGTATTAGAGGAATGAGTTGCAATGCCCAGATGAGTTTGCTTTCAGTGGAATTCAATTAATGCTTCATTTTCTCAGGTCTTAGCTTCTACGACTTCCTAGGCCACATACTACAGAAGGACTATGTCAGGGTGAAATGACTCGTCATTCACTAACTAACCGTGTGCTAACATTTTGTGTTAGCACAATAAGTCCCATGTCCCAGGAAACTCCCAGTCCTCTACACTCAAGATCTTTGGTCATTTTTGTCAGTGTTGCTTCTCCCAAGAGTGGGTGATTCATGGCTGAACAGAGCATGCAACGTTACTTTTGGATTTTAAACACAGAAGCTCCAAGTTATATTAACTTTCCCAGACAGACAACCCACTCATTTTTTAGTCCAGGCGTCCCAATTGCTTCCCAGGTCTCAGTGCACTCACCTTGTGTGTGATTGCAGAGGAGCGGCAGTCATTTTCCCTACCAGAGGATCGTCTGGCTTCCCAAAGGGGGCCAAGGTGACTGGCAAGCACTTAACTTTCCTGATGCAGAGGGGACAAGGACACACATCTTTCTGGTAAATAGCTCCTCCATATTTAAGCCTATGATAGAGGGTATGATATATATCCTGACTTTATACCACAGAGGAAAATATTAGTTCTGGTTTGAGCAATATACAGTGAGAGTTCGGACTAGGAAAGATGAGGGTTTCACTTAATGTGGATAGCCGCCCCCCCACCCCCGCCTTAGGGGGTAAGAGGGAGGGTAGTGCACCAGAGACTTATAACTATGAGCCCAGCCATTCTGAAGGTGAGGACTGGGAGGATTGTGGTTCTAGACCAGCCTGGGGAAAAATGGTCAGGATGACTCATCTCAACAGTAAAAGAGCTAGGCATGGTAATGCATGCCTTCCTCTTCACCCATCCCCGAGCCCCTGATTCAGGTAGTCTGAATCTAAAGGAACAATGGACAGCTCTGCTCAGATTCACAGCCCATAATGTGCCCGTGGGCTCTGGTGAAAGTTGAAAAAACTATTCTATAAAGCTATACTAGGATTTGTCATCTGTTTTTTGTTTTTCTTTTGTCGGTTGTGGGGCCTGAACTCTGGGCCTGGGCGCTGTCCCTCAGCAATTCAGCTCAAGGCTAGTGCCCTACCACTTGAGCCACAGCGTCATTTCCAGCTTTTCTCTGCTTATGTGGTGCTGAGGAATCGAACCCAGAGCCTCATGCATGCAAGGCAAGCGCTCTACCACTGAGCCAACCTCCCAGCCCTACACTAGGATTTGTTACAGAACAAAGAACACCTTCCACTGCCTCAATCTCCGTGCCAAGTCTTCACATAGACCTGAGAATGTGACCCAGCAACGTGTCATCTGAGGACTGGATCCCTATCACGGACCCAATCAAGTTCACAGGCTCTGCTGTGGCACTCAGGAGCCTGATGCACCTCCATCCCATTTGGAAAGCATTTATGAAGACAAGTCCACAGACACTGACAGCTTTGCTTATCCTGATCACTGAGATGGTCTGAATGCAGTGTCTCCTTCAGCACGGTCTCACTGCCCAGGCCCACCAAGCCAAGTCCCATAAAGGCAGAAGTTGGGAGCAGTTGTGCCCTGGCTAAATCAGAACTTGAATGTCTCGTCTTCTTGCTCTGGAGCCCTTGGGCTCAGAAGGGCGGTGTCATCTAGAGGAATTGGCACCATCTTCTGCTCAACCCTCTCTGCTGTCAGTGTGTAAGGGCTTCCTTGGATGTGAATGTGTATCCAAAATCAAATTGTTACTGCAGAGATCTGGCAAGAAGCCTACTGACCTGAAGGAGCTGTGATTCCCGCTCCCTTTCCCCCTCTCCCCACCCCTCCTGCCACCCCTGAGATGCAATCTTGTCTCCAGGGGTGACTTGGAGGAGCTGCTATTGAAGGATTTATCATTGTGAAATCATTGGCATCTTCTCTTTTCTTAAATACCTTGCATAAGGGGAGACCATTTTGAAAAAGAGCCAAGAACCAGATTGCCCAGAGACTACAAATCTGCCCCTTTGACCATCTCTGCTCATGAACCTTCTCTCTAGACAAAGTGAGACAAGGGCTCCGGCCAAGGTGTAGGTGTCTTGACCTGCAGTCCACACATTTGGTTCACTCTTTTTCCTTTATTTTTGTGGTTAGAACAAGAGATTCTTATCGTTTTGTTTTTACCCAATAGGTCAGGCTTTCTAGAGTCCAGGGTCTTGGGTGATGTTGCTTAGAAAGGTCCTTCATTTTCTTTCTTTTTTTTTTTTTCCAGTCCTGGGGACTGAACTCAGGGCCTCTGCGCTGTCCCTCAGTTTCTTTTTGCTCAAGGCCAGCCACTCTACCACTTTGAGCCACAGCACCACTTCCGGCTTTTTCTGTTTATGTGGTACTGAAGAATTGAACCCAGGGCCTCATGCATGCTAGGCAAGCACTCTACCACTAAGCCCAGGCCTTTCATTTTCTCACAGAGCCTTTGGCCTTTCCTTGGTGGAACTTGAGGATGTTTCTCTGGAAAATGTGGGCAGAAGGTCTAGATCCACTTCCTGTTTAGGCCAAAGAGGAACTAGTACAAACCTTCAGACAGACAGGAGTGGCAGCTGGGCCTATGTCCTGTTCTCTGAGGGTTCCCTGGAATAATCGGAGGAAGTAGAAGCAAGAAGAGGAGGGCTTCTTTGTTTTAGTGATGACATGGCTGATTTTCTGGGCAGAATTGGAATTTTTAAGTCATCACAGATTGCTAAATGCTGCTTTGGTTTTTGTTTCTTTGTTTTGTGGTCCTGAGGATCCAACCCAGGGCTACCTAAGCACTCTACCTCTGAGCTCTATCTTTAGTCCCAAATGGACTGAAATCACTTGGGGATATTTTATCCGCAATACTAAAGAGTTTAAGTGTATTATGAAATATTTACACAGATGTATGTATTTTTGTCAGTTCCTTTTTTTAAAAAAAACTGGCCCTGAGGCTTAAATTCAGAGCCTGGGTGTTGTCCCTGAGTTTTCAGGCTCAAAGCTAGCATTCTACCACTTTGAGCCATAGCTCCACTTGGCAGTTAATTGGAGGGAAGAGTCTCATAGACTTTCCTGCCCAGGTTCGGTTCAAACTGCAATCTTCAGATCTCAGCCTCCTGAGTAGTTAGAATTATAGGTGTGAGTCACTGGCACCTGGATCAATACTATTTTGTTTTATTTTTTGTTGGTTGTAGGACTTTGAACTGAGACCCTAGGCACTGTCCCTGGGCATTTTTTGCTTAAGTCTAGTGCTCTACCAGTTTGAGCTACAGCTCCACTTCTGATTTCTGGTGGCTAATTAGAGGTTAAGAGTCTCAATGACTTTTCTACTCAGGCTGGCTTTTAACTGAAAGATCCTAGCCTCCTAAATAGTTAGGATTACAGGTATGAGATACCAAATGCCCAGCTTCAAGAGACCATCTTTACTAGGTTGACATCTCCATCCTGGATCTTGATAGAGATACTCTTTTGGCTGTTAATCTTACACAACTCAAAAATAAAAGATTATTAAAATTAGATAAATAATCAGAATATAATAGGAGATGTAACTCAAGTAATAGATCACCTGCCTAGTAACTGTGAAGCTCCAAGCACAAGTACCACCTAAAAATTAGAAAAATAAAATGCCAGTGATTGCGTGTGTGTGTGTGTGTGTGTGTGTGTGTGTGTGTGTGTGTGTGTGTGTGTGTTGGTATTGAAGCTTGAACTCAGAACTTGGGCACTTTCCCTTAGCTTTTTTGCTATGTGAGCCAGAGATCCATTTCCAGTTTTTTTTGGTGGATAATTAGAGATAAGAGTTTCCCAAAGTTTTCTGCACAGGTTGGCTTTGAACTTTGATCCTTAGATGTCAGCCTCCTGCGTAACTAGGATTTCAGGAGTTAGCCACCAGGGGCCAGCTCAGAAGGTAGAATTTTAAAGTACAAAATCTCCACTGATATGCTCAGAGTTGGAGGACCTTTGGTCCATATTTTTTGTTGTTCATCCTGGAATCAGAGCAGGGAATTGAAATCCCAGCTTGACTGACTTCTTAGATCTGATAATGCTTCGTTGTAGGTCTTCCCTGTGTATCATAGGGCATTTAGCAACATCCTTGTCCCTTATCCACTAGACATCAATAACAACCACCTCCGGTTATGACAGCCACATATGTTTCCAGACATTGTAAAGCTTGGTGGTAGGGTTGCTAAATATACAGGATATATGTAATATGTGGGAATAATTATACTAAAAATTCATCTGAAATCAATTTAATTAAACAGCTGCATTTGCTAAATCTGGCAACCCCAACTGGAAGGCAAATTTTGCCTTCAGTTTTGCTACATTAGAGCTAGGCTAGATATGAATTACTAAAACCATAGGTAAAAATAAAACCAAAGCTGAGAGAGAAGGAAGGGATGATTTGTCCAAAAAGAAATGTACTCTTTACTTGACTTATATAATGGTAATCCCTCTAAATATCACCTTTATAATAACAATTTAAAAATAATTAATTAAATAAAACCAAGCGCAATTTAATACCATCTCACTAAAGACATACCTTAGACATAGGCATTAAGGAATAACATTTGTCATATATATGCTAAAGAAACAATGAGAGGAAGTTGAACAGGTAGGATCAGAAATATGACCAGCATTTATGAAACAAAGTATAGATTCTGTCAAGGCAGGGTTTGTTTACTGATATATCCCAGCTGCCTTAAATAGAACCTGACATAGTAATTATAAAATAAATATTTGTTGAGTGAATGGGTGAAAACGTTGATGATGTTAAGTGTGGGATGAGAATGTTGATATGATTGTATACTTCTTGTAAATATTGGATAATTGGGCATGGTAGCACATACCTGCCGTCCCAGAACTTGTAAGGATGACAGAGAGAGGGATGTTGCTTAGGTTCAGGAGTTGAAGGTCAGTCTGGGCACCAGAAGGAAACCTTATCTCAGATATAAAAATAAAGAGCTTATCTCCTACCATTATATTTCAAGCAGGAGGTGTGTTTTCCTCCCCTTCTGTCCATTTCTTCTTTCTTTATCTGGTACCACTAAAGTACATCTTTTCTAAAACTTCCCCTTTGGGAGACTCTCCTTGTCATGAGTCCTCTTGAAATTTCACTGTGGATCTCAAGTTCCTGTGATTTTACGTGGAAACTGAGAAGTTAAAGGAACCCTCCTACTTTTGTTTGGTAAAAGAGGATTGCAAGTCAGATACAGACATTAAATCTCCAAAGTGTAGATTCTTCACTAAGGCATTAAACAATCAAACTCATGGACAACATCTCTAGCAAAAGTATTACTTCTAGCTGAGTACCAGTGGTTCATGCCTGAGATTATGGTTCAAAGCGAGCCCTGGGCAGGAAAGCCTGTGAGACTCTTATCTCCAATTAACTACTAAAAAAACTAGAAGTGGAGTTGTGGCTTCAATGGTACCATGCTAGCCTTGAGTACAAAAGCTCAAGGACAGTGCCCAGGCCCTGAGTTCAAGCCTCTGGTTGGGCACACACACATACACAAAGAAAGTATAACTTCTAAGTATAACAACAGAGTAGACTTTTTTTTTAAGATACCAGGACACTACATACAAAGCAGACAGAATTAAACTTTAAAAACCAAGCCCCAGGAAGTGGTGCTGTGGCTCAAGCGGTACAGCGCTTGCCTTGAATTGACGCCCAAGCCCAGAGTTCAAGCTCCATGACCGACAAAAAAATAAAGAAAGAAAAAAGAAAAAAAAACCTAGACCCCAATGGCTCAGGCTTGTAATCCTAACTATGTACGAGGCTGAAACCTAGAATTACACTTGAGGCCACCTTTGGCAGAAAAGTCCTCAAAATTCCATCTCTAGCTAACTAGCAAAAAAGCTAGCCTGGGCTGGGTGCCAGTGGCTCATGTCTATAATCATAGCTGCTCAGGAGGCTGAGATCTGAGAACTGATCAAAGTCAGCCCAAGCAAGAAAAGTCTGTGAGACTCATTACCAATTAATCACCAAAGATAGTTGTAGAACACTAGCCTTAAGAAAAAAGCTCAGGGACAGAGGCCAGGCCCTGAGTTTAAGCCTCCAGGACTGGCACATGCATAAAAAGCTGGCCTAGAGGCTCAAGTAGTAGCTATGAGCAAGAAAGCCAGCAAAAATGTGAGGCCCTGAGTTCACAATCTGGTTTAAAAAAAAAAGCCAGAATTTTATGGCCTCTGGATTCAGTGACCCAAATCTGGTAACTTATTTTAGTGAGCCAAGCCAGGATACCCTTACACAGGAGCAAGTGACTTTATAATCCACTGTTGCAGGTAAGCCTGACTGGTGGTGAAGACAGGGCCTTTTCATTTTGTTCTCTCATTCTGGGCTATTATCTTGCCAAACTCCACAACAGTGGAGATTTTTTCCCTTTCTTTTTTTAAAATTGATATTATAAAGGTGACGTACAGAGGGCGTACAGTTATGTAAGTCAAGTAATGAGTATATTTCTTTTGGGACAATGTCACTCATTCCCTCACTTTCTCCCAGTTTTCCCATCCATTTCTTTCTTTCTTTCTTTCTTTCTTTTTTGTCGCTTGTAGGGCTTGAACTCTGGGCCTGGGCGCTGTCCCTCAGCTCTTCAGCTCAAGGCAAGCACTCTACCACTTGAGCCACAGCACCACTTCCGGTTTTCTGGTGGTTTATTGGAGATCAGAGTCTCACGGACTTTTCTACCTGGGCTGGCTTTGAACCGTGATCCTCAGATCCTCAGCCTCCTCAGTAGCTAGGATTACAGGCATGAGCCACCGGTGCCCGGCTTTCCCATCCATTTCTATGCTCCCACTTGCTCTCCTAAAGACAGATAAATGAGCAAAGAAGGCAAAAAAGGAAAGAAAACAAATATAGGGACAAAGAACAGTCCTAATTTTTAGAGGAAAATTTCACAAATCCTTACCTGGACCATATACGAAGCATCATGGCCCCAGACTAGCAAAAACAGGTGACTGTCTGAAAAAAATAACTAAAGAAAAAAAAATTAAGGGTTGGTGGTGTGACTCAAGTCATTGTGATGAAACACAAGGTCCTGGGCACAAACTCCAGTGCCACCAACAAAAATAAAAGAAGGAGAGAAGGAGGAAGGGAGTAAAGGGAGGAAAGAAGAGATACTAGTCTCTTCACAAAAGACATTGATATGAAGAAGAAAAACAAAGGTGAACTATTTGGGATACATTGTCACTCTAGGGGAACTAACTTTAGCCACAGAAAAAAGAAAGGTTTTATTAAAATTAGGACCTTCCTTTCCCAAATAGTTCAAAACTTGCCTGGAAATAGCTTTGGATTCCTGACTTTGGGATGATATGTAAGTTCCCTCTTAGAGGCAAAAGATGACCTGATTGTAAACACTTGGAGGAAACTAGTAAATCACAAAAAGCCTCTCAAAACTTAAAGGTTTAGTGGTGTCTGCCTATCCCTGAGAATTCTAAATTTAGATAAGCCTTTCATGCTATATATAACTACAAGGCAGGACATGATATTAAAGGTTCTGTTCAAAGAAAATTCCTTGGCCTATGGCTTCTTTTCTTTTTTTTTTGTTTTTGGGTCTGGTCATGAGGCCTGAACTCTGGGCCTGGGCGCTGTCCCTCAGCTCTTCAGCTCAAGGCTAGCGCTCTACCACTGGAGCCACAGTGCCACTTCCGGCTTTTTTTCTGTTTATGTGGTGCTGAGGAATCGAACCCAGGGCCTCATCCTTGCAAGTCATGCAACTCTACCGCTGAGCTACCTTCCCAGCCCCTATGGCTTATTTTCAAAACTCTTAGATGCTGTCATATCCAAGAGTATGCTTCTTTGATTTACATTTCAAGAACAAAACCAATTTTTCTTTGGCTCTTTAAAGTAAAACAGAAACAGCCAAAATATTAAAGATTGAAAAATCTTGTTCTTTGATAAAAAATAAGCTGATATCTCCTTGCCTTGATCCTGAGATCAATTTAATTTCCTGCCAACTCAATTTCTCAATATCACCTCTTAATTAAGACAGGAAAATGACACTCAGGTTCCATTTCTAAAGCAGGGCTATAAACCTGTTCTTAAAACAAAGCAACCAAGGAAAACAGAACACTGGCCCTTCTATACTCAAAGAGACTAAGGTTGGGGGGGGGGGGAGAGATGAAGCAAGACAGATAAATAAGGTGACAAGGAAATTCAAAATAAAAAATATTTTTTAAAAGGAGTCAGATTGAGAAATTAAAACCAAGGAAGTAAACAAACAAACATCCCAGATCAACAAACCCCTCTCCCAATACTTCCTTTCAGCTGTTAACTTACATGAAAAAAGATGTTAAATTCAACAAAAAGGGTTGTGGGCCAACTATCTTCTCCTACATTTTAAGAAGCTCAAAGTCCTGGAATGGGGAAGGTAGAAAGCTGGACTAGGGGCATGTCTGGCATATGAATGTTGTGAAATTTCCTATTGTTCACATTGGAATTTGGTGGTGCCATACCTTCCCTTACCTGGCCGCACCTTCTCCCCACCCCTTCCCTACTTACACCCAGGCTGGACCTCAGCCCCTCCCTTTGGCCATGCATTTCTCCACCGTGCCTGGCAGGTGAGCAGTTCTCTTCCTGCCTGAAAACCAGATGGCGGTCTCTTTATCGGATACCTAATTAAAACTACCTACTTTAATTTTCTTAACAGACAACCTAAAAGAGAGAGACATAGACAGACAAACAAGTACACAGTCTCTTTTACATGAAGAATTGCTACTAGGTTGGCACTGTGGCTCAAGTGGTAGAGTGCTCACCTTGAGTTGTAAAGCTCAGGGACACCGCCCAGGCTCAGAGTTCAAGCCCCCAAACCAGCACCAAACAAACAACAAAAACCTCAAATGCTTTCTGAGAATATATAAGGACTATTCAAAATTCTGCAGTGTTGGGGTTGAGGAACAGGGGGTTGGGGGTGGGGGGTGTTCGAGCCTCAACACAAGAAAGCTGCAATGGTAAGAGCTCAATGACTTCAAGGTCATGGTAGCAACTCTTAAGACAAATATAATTTTGACAAGCAAGTCAGAACCTGAAAGAGGGCTACATGGCTACTTCATGCTTTTTATATGCTGCCAGAGCATGCATAACTGTGACACATGACTGAATTATAGCAGGACACATAAGAACAAAGGCTCTGGAAGTAGGGAAGGCCAGAATCCTTGCTCTGTTATTTACTGATTGGGTGACCTTGAATGACTTGCTTAACTGCTCCAAGGGTAAGTTTTCCTGTGTGTAAAAGGGAGATAATAACAGCTTACAGGTTGGTTATTAGGATTACATGAGACGTGTGTGAAGTACTCAGTAGTGTGTGATACACAATAATTAATATTCCATAAATAATAATTATTCTAACTTGTGGAAATATGAGGAAAGACATTAAAGTAGAATTATAACATAGCAAACTATCTTATAATGATATAAAAATCATTCCTCAAAGTCTTGTCATAACATACACACACACACACACACACACACATTGTGTCTTTGGTAACTGATCCTTTCTGGGTCTCTTCTTATTTCCTCTTATACTTCTATCTGACATTTCTCATTTGCATTCTTGTTAGATGTGGCCCATTTCGCTTTTCTATTTAACTAAGTATAATAAAGGCACAGTAATGAGCAATAAAAAGGTTGCTTTTCAAGGGACCGTAGGTGGCAGAAACAAGTCTGTGAATTCTCACACTGCTCTATTTTTTGCTCTCTCGCTTCATTTGTTGTGCTCACCTTTGCCCAGCTTGCCAAACTTGTTTATGTGTATCAAATGCTTGGAGAAGCATCTAAGTCAAGCTTATGTTCAGTTTAGAATTGTGAGACATTTATTAGACTCTTGATCTATGTTGTCTAGAGGAAAGAGTATTTTCTCTGTAGTGACTCTCAGTAGGCAGCTTTGGTAGTTACTAACTCCCTTGGACAAGATCCCTCTGTCCAAGGGAGACATCTAGAGGCTGCTGGTGAGGAGTTTTTATCCTGAAAGGCTTTTCCAAATTGTCTCCACAGATCTAATTATGAATCACAAATCACAAATCTCAATCAGAGTAAATGCTAGTGTAAATTTTTTAATATTTTATATATATATATATTTTTTTTGTTGTTGTTGTTGTTGTTGGGGCTTGAACTCTAGGCTTGGGAGCTCTCCCTGAGCTCTTTGTGTTCAAGGCTAGCACTCTACATCTTGAACCACAGTGCCACTTCTCATGAACTTTCCTGCTCGGGCTGGCTTCAAACTGCAACCCTCAGATCTCAGCCTCCTGAATAGCTAGGATTACAGACATGAGCCACCAGCACCAGAGCACCCGGCAACAGCTAATATTTAATGGAAGAAACATACCTGGAGAGATTACATTTATCTCTAAGCACAGTAGAAGTAGTTTACAAGAGAACTTTAAAATGTGATGGGTGGGGACAACAATTAGAAAGGGCATTTTGGAAGTTTAATGTTGGTCCTCCCCTTCTTCCTCCTCCTTCTCCTTGTCATAGCGTCTAACTATGTTGTTGAAAAAACCCTCTGCCTCAGCCTCCCAAGTAGCTAGGACTGCAAGTGCTCACCACCACACAAGGCCCAATGTTGCTTTTCCTTTTTAGGTGTGGTTAGGGGATTGTTCTGATCTGGAGATGCATTCTGTAGTTGTCTGCCACTTACTTTCAGCAAAAGAGACAGGATGTATGTATACCCATATGTAGAGAAATAAAGCTTGTATGGTATATTTGGCAGTTGGTAAACCTAGGTGGAGTACAATATGGTTATTCATATGTTGTTCTTACCATTTTTATATACAGATTTGGTGTGTTCTGAAGTAAAAAAAAAATTGCTAGGACTTGATGACTCACACCTGTAATTCTACCTACTCAAATCTCAGACTGAGACCTGCAGAACATGGTTTGAAGCTAGACTGGGCAGAAAAGTGTGAGATGCTTATCTCCAATTCACAAGCAAAAAGCCAGATGTGGAAGTATGGCTCAAGTGGCAGAGCATTAGCCATGAATGAAAAAGCCAAGGAAAAGCCAAGCACTGGTGACTCATGCCTATAATTCTAGCTGCTCAGGAGGCTGAGATCTGGGGATTACAGTTCAAAGCCAGCCTGGTGCTTGCCTAACAAGTGCAATATCCGGGTTCAATCCTCAGTACTAAAAAAGACAAAACAAAAAACCACACATACACAAAACAAAAACAAAGCCAGCCTGGGCAGGTATCTCCAATTAACCACCAGAAAACCAGAAGTGGTGCTGTAGCTAAAAATGATAGAGTACTAGACTTGAGCAAAATGCTCAGGGACAGCATCCAGGACTTGAGTTCAAGCCCAATGACCATAACAAACAACAACAACAAAAGCCATGAGAGGGGCTGGGAAGGTGGCTCAGTGGTAGAGCACTTGCCTTGCATGCATGAGGCCCTGGGTTCGATTCCTCAGCACCACATAAGCAGAAAAAGCTGGAAGTGGTGCTGTGGCTCAAGTGGTAGAGCACTAGCCTTGAGCTGAAGAGCTGAGGGCCAGTGCCCAGCCCAAAGTTCAGGCCCCATGACTGGCAAAAAAAAAAGCCATGGGAGAGTTATGGATTTCAAGTTCAAGCCCCAATGTGAACACACACAAAAAAATTAGAAAGTAAAAGCATGAATAAAATCACTTAAAATGTTATCTGAAGCTGGGTGCTGGTGGCTCACGCTTGTAATCCTAGCTACTCAGGAGGCTGAGATCTGAGGATTGCAGTTCAAAGCCAGCCTGGGCAGGAAAGTCCATGAGACTGTTTTCACCAAATAACTACCAAATGGTAGAGTGCTTGCCTTGAGCTGAAGAGCTGAGGGATACAGCACCCAGGCCCAGAGTTCAAACCTCACAACTGATTTTTTTTAAAAGAAGATTGTTTTGGACTGTTTTATGTCTTTAAGCCTATGATGTTATTGTTGATATAAAGGGACTGTATTGTTTGAATAGGTTTTATTTTGTTTTGCTTTGGTTTTTGCCAGTCCTGTGGCTTGAACTCAGGACCTGGGCACTGTCCCTGAACATTCTACCACTTGAGCCGCAGCACCACTTCTGATTTTTTCTGTTTATGTGGTACTGAGGAATGGAATCCAGGGCTTCATGCATGCTAGGCAAGCACTCTACCACTAAGTCACATTCCCAGCCTATTGAATAGGTTTTATGATGGTACATTTTTACCTTATCTAATTGGTATAGATACCATTAGGTAGTGTTAACATTCTTCAAAACAATGGCAAAATTCTTGCCAGGTCCTCCAGTGTTTCTGGCTTTTACCTTGTTAATGGCTGTGGAATTGAGATGCCCCTATATATAAACTCTTTTTCAGGAGGAGTGGATATTCACTTTATTCTGAGACAGTGAGGTCAATAATAGATGCTGGTAGCCAATGTTGATATTTTTGGCTTAGTCTCTAGGCAGCCATTGTAAACTCTTTCAATGAGATTAGTTATAGTTTTCTTGTTCTATAGTTATCATTTTCAGGTTTTTGTGACATTATACATACTTGGTGTGATATGGGAGTTGGAACTCAGGGCCCTATGCCCTCAATGACTTGTCCCAGCCCTAGCCTTTGTGCCCCAGCCCCTACCCCCTTCCCCCACCCCCCCAGCCGCCCCCCTGGTCCCGCTTTACCCTCCAATCCTTGTTCACTCTGACCGGAGTCATCCTGTACTGGCTTATTATTTTTGGCTGACCCCTTCCTGCTGATGACTTTGGTGTTATTCTTCACCTGGCTCCTGGAATGGGTCTTGTCCCTAATGCCCCTGAGTCCACCTTGGATAAGAAGAGATCCATGTCCTGTCTGATCAAGGTGATGCCCACCTTCTTGGTGGGCCTCTGGTCCTGCCCTTCCTCTGCCCTCCTATGGTCTGCATAGCCAATCTCTCTCTCTCTCTGTCTCTCTGTCTCTGTCTCTGTCTCTCTGTCTCTCTCTCTCTCTCTCTCTTGATGTGTTCTTTTCTGGCCCTTGTCCTGGCTTCCCTGTCCTGATCTCGTCCACTGGCTTGCTTTTTCTCATTGCAGCCCTTGCACAGTCCCTGTGGTGCCCTCCTGTGTCTTGTCCACTTAACAATAGCTTGGGCTTCTTGTCCAGGCTCACACCTGTGTCATCACTTGCCACAGGGATGTCCTGGCTCACTGTCCTGGACCCATCTGGGTCCCTCCCATAAGCTCATGAAGTATGGCCCTCTGGGCACAGCTTCCTGGCATGGCTCAGACCTATGATTCTGTGGCCCCAGTCCTGCTCTGGACTTGGCTCTTGGCCTGACCTGGGTTCCCAATGGCCCAAGTGTCCTCTCTACAGGCTTGTAGCAACCCAGCACAGTCTCCAGGAACTTTCCCAGAGGCTGTCCACTTCCCCTGATGGATGCCTTTGGTGCTATGCCCACCATAGATGGCCAGTACCCCATCCCAAAGGGTGCCCTCGGCCAGACCTCTCCAGCAGATCTTAATGGCTTGCTCGGCTCTTTTGCCTGGTCCCTTTCATCTAATCATCCTTTGCTCCATCTCCCCTCTCTCTCTATTCTCCTTGCCGTCCCCTCGTTTTGTGGCTTCTCTCCCTCTCTGTGGATGGTGTCCTTTTCGTTTCCATTTATGCCCTTTCTCTTCCCCTGCATCCTTGTCCCTTCACCCTCTCCTCTGTGCATTCTCTCCCCAACTCCTTTCCAGGGACTTTACCCTTCCTTTGTGCTTGTCCATTCCTCTCATATTTTTCTCTTTTCAATGTCCATCATTAATTTGAAGGGACATTGTAGGGGCTGGTGGCTTGAGACCCTCCCCTGTTCCCCTCTGTGGGCTGGTCATCTACAGGGCTTGAGTTAGATATTTTCTAGGTCCCTTTTTTTGTCCCTCTTCTGAGCACTCTCCCACCCACCTTCCTGGCAAGGAAAGCCATTGGAAACCTTCCTCAGTGGACTGTGTTTTATAGCCTCAAGGCTTTGAGTTGCCATAGTCCAAACGTATGCCTTGAACCTTCCGTCCTGCCTTTGGAGCTACCCCATATGATGCTACACCTCCTGTCCCATCTCTTGCTGACATTTTCCCTTCTTCTCAATACCTGGTTCCAGTCCATATTCTTGGTGACTATCCTATATTGTGCATTTTCCTCTGTTTTTTTTTCCTTGCTTTTTTTGTGGTATTTTTTCACCCTTCCCTTCAGAGTTGATGGTTTTTCAGAGTTTATGGTTTCATTTTCCCTAAAATACACCTTTGGGGACATCAAGTTCTTTCCCAGAGTCACAGCCAGACATAAGAACTTGAGCATGCCCCACCCTTCTACCACACATCTGCTCCTCCTTGGGCTTCAAAATAAAAATGGCTGCCCCACTCCGAATCTTCTAGAACATCTCTTCTCTGGGAACAGCAGATCTGATGTGAGTAACAGTAATGATCAGTGCTGGCCTCTCTGGGCTGTGTCACATGATTGCCCAGCACGAGTTTTTGTTTCCGGGCTATTTTATAGATGGCTTTAGACTGCATTCCCAGTATTTCCAATTTGAACACCGAGTCATTGAGTTTCTTTTCTTTCTCTAGTGAAGAGAGAACACAACTCCATGGTGTTGTGCAAAATGATTTTGGTCTTACCTAGTTCAGTTTGCACTTTACTCATGGAGTCAGCTTCTCGAGGGTTCTGGTAGATGATCATCCAGGGCTGTGTACTGGATTATAATAGGAGATCTTACTATCCTGTTGACCTGCTTGGACAAGTCATCTAATACTTTCTCCAGTAATGTAAAGGCCACTCTAGAGGAGTGTTCACTGTTAGCCACGACTACACCTGCAAGACTGTCATTCTCAATGTAGACACGGCACAGATACTCTTGTTCTTTGACAGCTCTGCTGTCTTTCGCTGAGCTCTCCACAATCAGTTGACTTGAGAAGGTTTTGAATTCTTGAACACTGGACCTCTGGGAGCAGCTAAAGGAGGACAACTGTAGATGGCTTTGAGCAGAGTCACCTTGGGCTGGCCTTTGTAGAAGAAGCTGAGGCTGTACAGCTTCATGGTGCCATACTCCCAGGCTGCTGGCCCCCTGGCAGAGAACAGAGGGCCATGACCCACAAAACCACAGCCACCACCAGGTGCCGGTGGCTCAGGCCTGTAATCCTAGCTACTCAAGAGGCTGAGATCTGAGCATCGTGGTTCAAAGCCAGCCCGTGCAGGAAAGTCGGTGAGATTCTTATCTCTAATAAACCACTAGAAAACCAGAAGTGGTGTTGTGGTTCAAGCAATAGAGCCCTGGCCTTGAGCTGAAGAGCACAGGGACAGCACCCAAGCCCAGAATTCAAGCCCCATAATGGACAAAAAAATAAAACAAAACAAAACAAAAACCATAGCCACCTACCGGCTGCCCACAGCTGACCCTTTTCTTTTTTTGTTTTTCCTCTATGCTGGCTTTTTTAATCCATCTCCATTGTGGTTTTTGATGCTCTAGCATGTTTTGACTTACTATATTTTGCTCTTTGTATCAGCTCTGTCCTCTTTTACATTATCCTGGGTTGGGTTTGGCTATCCTCACCAACCTCCATTTCCAGACTCTTCATGATTATTGTGTTTTGTTTCTTGGCTTTTTTTTTTTCTTTGCCAGTCATTGGGTTTGAACTCAGGACCTGGGCACTGTCCCTGAGCTTCTTCAAAGCTAGAACTCTACTACTTGAGCCACAGTGCCACTTCTGGCTTTTTCTGTGTATGTGGTACTAAGGAATTGAACTCAGGGCTCCATGCATGCTAGACAAGCACTCTACTACTGAGCCACATTCCTAGTCCTCTTGGCCTTGCTTAAGTCTTATTTTAGTTATTTTGTTTTTGTTTTTGTTGTCAATTGAGCTGATCATTGTACTTCAAGATTTCTTTTTCATACCTAGAGTGTATCATAAGTGCTTGAATGGGTATAGGATGTCCTGTACAAAAAGACTTAGGTTATAAGGGTGAAGAAAGTACATATGTAGAAATGAAGAAATATTTGTTCCTGTTTACTCCAAATATACTTTTTTTGAGAAAAAACCCATATCCATATTCATTTCCCTCTCCCATCAAGTGTGAATTATATTCATAATAAAAACTTTTGCAGCTGGGCACTGATGGCTCATGCCTGTAATCCTAGCTACTCAGGAGGCTAAGATCTGAGGATCACCGTTCAAAGCCAGCCGGGGCAGGAAAGACCGTGAGACTCTTATTTCCAATAAACCACTAGAAAACCGAAAGTGGCGCTGTGGCTCAAGCGGTAGAGTGCTCGCCTTAAGCTGAAGAGCTCAAGGACAGTGTCCAGGCCCAGAGTTTAGGCCCCACGACCGGACCCAAAAAAAAAACCAAAAAACTTTTGTAGCCTGAGAACTTATTATTTTAAATCTATTCATGGGTTGGGTCCTGATCTGAGGCTCTAAACGCTTGGCATCTTCATAGTGTGTCTTGGCTTTGGAGCAAATGGAAAGTATCAGATGGGTATTTTGAGATTGGGTGATGTTTAAGTATGTCCACCCCTCCAGAAGCGTCCAGGTTATGATGTGGACTACCATCTATGATCCAATTAACAGACAGCTGGACTAATTTTGATGTAGTTATTAGTTATTCCATTATCACTCTATTCCTTGAACAGATGGTTCAGGGTTTTTTGTTTGTTTGTTTTGTTTTTTTGCCAGTACTGGAGCTTGAATGCAGGGCCTAGCCACTGTACATGAGCTGCTTTTTTGCTCAAGGCTACCACTCTATCACTTGAGCCACAGCACCACTTCTGGCTTTTTCTGTTTATGTGGTATTGAGGAATGGAACCCAGGGCTTCATGCATGCTAGGCAAGCACTCTATCACTAGGCCACATTCCCAGCCTTGATGGCTCCGTTTTGATTAGGAATTGATAACCTTCCTATGTACAATGAGGTTCTCTTTGTTCCTGATTTTTCATTAGGAGATTATTCTTTGGGTAGATGAATGTAAGGTGGAACTGAAGGAGGAGTTTGATTTAAAAGCCTAGCAACCTTATAGAAACAAAAATAGATTAAAAAAAAAAAAACCTCAGTACCAATTGTTATCTGTTGTAGAGCTTAAACTCTGGGCCTGGGCACTGTCCCTGAGTTCTTCAGCTCAAGGCTAATGCTCTACCACTTTGAGCCACAGTGCCACTTCTGGTTTTCTGGTGGTTAGTTGGAGATAAGAGTCTCATGGAGGGGCTGGGAAGGTGGCTCAGTGGTAGAGTGCTTGCCTTGCATGCCTTTGGCCCTGGGTTCGATTCCTCAGCACCACATAAGCAAAAAGAAAAAAGTCAGAAGTGGCGCTGTGGCTCAAGTGGTAGAGCGCTAGCCTTGAGCTGAAGAGCTGAGGGACAGCACCCAGGCCCAGCGTGCAGGCCCCACTACCGGACCCCCCCCCCCAAAAAAAAAAAAGAGTCTCATGGACTTTCTTGCTTTGAACTACAATTCTCAGATCTCAGCCTTCTGAGTCAGTACCTAGTCTTTAAGACAAACTGTTAGTAATTAAGTGGACAGCCCATATTGGAAAATATCTTTCCCTTTGCTGATGATCAAAACTCAGTAGTTAATAGTTGGCAGGTTTAGCTGACCAATTAAGAAGAAATCTGGGTAGCCATAGTTTCTTTTTGGCCTGACAAAAATTGCCAGATGGTTCCTGTCTATTAATATCTATTGTGTTTTTCTTTAGTATCTGAACAAAAAACCCATCCACAAAATATTTTATCATGGGGCTGGGAAGGTGGCTCAGTGGTAGAGCACTTGCCTTTCATGCTCGAGGCCCTGGGTTCCATTCCTCAGCACCACATAAGCAAAAAGAAAAAAGCCGGAAGTAGCGCTGTGGCTCAAGTGGTAGAGCACTAGCCTTGAGCTGAAGAGTTGAGGGACAGCGCCTAGGCCCAGAATTCAGGCCCCATGACCGGACCCCCAAAAAAAAAAAAAATTTTATCATATGGCTCAAAATAGATTTTCTCAGCAAGGTCTAGTCCGACCTAATCAGTTCAGGCAGACATACTTCTGACAGTCGACTCCCCATTTATAATTGTGTTGGGTTAGACAGATTTTCTAGATATTAGATTATTCCTTTTTTTTCCCCCAGTCCTGGGGCTTGAACTCAGGGTCTGGGCACTGTCCCTGAGCTTATTTGGCTCAAGGCTAACACTCTACTACTTAATCCTCAGCACTACTTCTGGCTTTTTCTGTGTATGTGGTACTGAGGAATGGAACCTAGGGCATCATGCATGCTAGGCAAGCGCTCTATCACTAAGCCACATTAAGCCCAGATTATTCTTTTATTTAGTCCTTGCCTTCACCCAGCAGTCTTTCAGGAATGATATTGACTAGCATCTTTCTTAACTTACTGCAAAGATGCTTCTTTAAATCTTCTATTTTCCTACCTACTTGTTTATTTTTCCTTTCTTTTTCTTTTTTATTTTTTTTTGGGGGGGGTCCGGTTGTGGGGCCTGAACTCTGGGCCTGGGCACTGTCCCTCAGCTCTTCAGCTCAAGGCTAACACTCTACCACCTGAGCCACAGCGCCACTTCCAGCTTTTTTTTTTTTTTTTCTGCTCATGTGGTGCTGAGGAATCAAACCCAGGGCCTCATGCATGCAAGGCAAGCACTCTACCACTGAGCCACTTTCCCAGCCCCATTATTTTTCCTTTTCTTTTTTTTTTTGTTTTTGTTTTTTTTGTTTTGTTTTACTTTTTGTCGGTTGTGCGGCTTGAACTCTGGGCCTGAGCACTGTCCCTCAGCTCTTCAGCTCAAAGCGAGCACTCTACCACTTGAGCTACAGCGCCACTTCCTATTTTTCCTTTTCTTAAAATTTGTGTTAAGTGTCAAATTTTATAAAACTTTTGAATTTTAGATAACAAAATATTATACCCAGAAACAAAATGCATCTTAAAGTTTTTCTATGTAAGAACAATTAAACACAGTTGTTCAGGTCCATACATTGTAAATAACCAAATTTGAAGGCCTCACTGCCATTCGAGTTTAAAACAGCTCTTTTTTTTCTTCAGCTGGAGTGAGAGTTAATTCCTAAATGCCTGAACTTCTATAGACAGGATTGAGATAAGAACCACCCTTTAAAGTGATAAAAAAAACTTACTTAAACAATAGATCATTTACAAATGCAATATATACAATGAGTTGAGTTTAGATACTTAAAGCACACATAAAAAGTGAGGTCAGGGGCTGGGAAGGTGGCTCAGTGGTAGAGCGCTTGCCTTGCATGCATGAGGCCCTGGGTTCGATTCCTCAGCACCACATAAGCAAGAAGAAAAAAGCCAGAAGTGGCGCTGTGGCTCAAGTGATAGAGCGCTAGCCTTGAGCTGAAGAGCTGAGGGACAGTGCCCAGGCCCAGAGTTCAGGCCCCACGACTGGACCCCCCTCCAAAAAAAAAAGTGAGGTCAGGTGCTAGGAAGGTGGTTCAGTGGTAGAGCGCTTGCCTTGCATGCATGAGGCCTTATGTTCGATTCCTCACCACCACATAAGCAGAAAAAAAAAAAAAAGCCAGAAGTGGTGCTGTGGCTCAAGTGGTAGAGCGCTAGCCTTGAGCTGAAGAGCTGAGGGACAGCACCCAGGCCCAGAGTTCAGGCCCCACGACTGGACCCCCCCCTCCCCAAAAAAAAAGAAAAAAGAAAAAAAAAAGTGAGGTCAGGAAGTAGTGTGGTGATTCAAGTGGTAGAGCACTCACCTTGAGCTGAAGAGCTCAGGGACAGTACCCAGGCCCAGAGTTCAAGCCCCTAGCCCCACCAAAAAAAAAAAAAAAAAAAAGTGAGATCAGCCTGGTGCTGGTGACTCTTGCTTGTAATCCTAGCTTTTCAGGAGGCTGAGATCTGAGCATTGTGGTTCAAAGCCAACCCTGGTAGGAGTTTTGAGACTCTTATCTCCAAGAAACTACCAATTAAAAAAAAAAAGCTGGAAGTGGAGCTGTGGCTCAAGTGGTTAGAGTGCTAGCTAGCACTGTGCCAAAGAAGTTCAGGCCCTGAGTTCAAATCCCAGGACTAGCACACACACACAAAATAGTGAGCTCAAAGTGAAAAGAGACTTTATTGATTTAGATCACTCTCAGGTAGACCTTTTGTCAACATTCTCCCCAATAGACTATTTGAAAAATGTCGAAGAGATCCTCCTTAGCTCCACTTTAATTTTCTTCTCTGGGCTAGAATTTTTATTCCCTATTTTCAGCAGGTCCCTGTGTGTGTTTTCCTTTGCATTCATCTCCCACATTGTAGATTTCTTGTTTACCCCTTTTGTATGCAACCTTCTCTACTGGAGGTTTCTCATATAACTAGAATTCCTCCCTGTTTATAGAATCTCTGCTGTCCTTCCACAGTTGGGACACATCTCTGTCAAATACACACTTAACCCCTGAAAATATCCTATCACTAAGGCAGTATTTATAGCCCAGCTTTTCCTTACTTGACCCTTACAAGAGGTTACCTTTTGATTTCAGATCCATTGCCAGACTTGAGGGATCCTGTGTTTACACTGACTGCTGCAAAGACCCCTCTCTGGTTACTTGAAAGATTGTAGACAAGTCAACAAATTGTTAGAAATACCTTGAAATATAGTCATTACTTTATTTGTTTTAGGGTTTTGTTTGTTTGCTAGTCCTGGGGCTTGAACTCAGGGCCTGAACATATTCCCTGAGTTTCTTCTTGCTCAAGGCTAGCATGCTATCTTGAGCTACAGCACCACTTCCAGCTTTTTCTGTTTATGTGGTACTGAGGAATCAAACCCAGGGATTTGTGCACGCTAGGCAAGCACTCTACCACTTAGCCACATTCCCAGCCCTTGTCATTACTTTAACGACGATGAATTTGAAGCTGGGAAGAATGAGGAATGGTCAGTTTACAGAAAATATAGGAGATATTCCTTCAAATACTTCCCTTAAGATTAAGGGAACAAAAGTCATTTTAGGGAATGAAGCAGGATAACTTAAGGAAATGGGTCTGGTGAAGACAGCTCAGAAATATGGTATTTAGAAACATAGAAGTGTCATCCTTGTTACAAAGAGAGACAAAAGTATGTATTCCTTCCTGAGGGATATATTCTTCACCTCAAAAATGAACACTTGTCTGAGAAAAACCCCTTTCCCAAACTTAAGCCACCTCATGCGCCAAAAGAAAGATAGAAGACACCTCCCTGTCTCAAGGATAAAGATGTTTTATGGCAGGATTTATTCTTGCTTGGAAACTCAGAAAGTAACACCAGGTGTGATTAGAGTAAAGACAAAACACCTATTTCTGCATAACTATGAAGCCAGACCTCCTGTCTTTACCCTATAAATATCCCAACAGCCCAAGGAGCAGTGTTTCTCTGGGTGTCTTCCTGTGTGTGCTTGTGTCTTTGTCTCTGTCTCTTCCCATGAGAGCACCCACACTCTGCTAGAGTGAGCCCCTATCCTTTTGTGCATTTGTCTAGGTTTTTTTTTTGGCCTGTTGCTTGCCTGCTTGTTTACTTACTCAATAAAGCTCTGCCAAGTTTTCTTACCATTGTGACTTGTCCAGAAATTCTTATTCTGTAATAGAAGACAAAGACCCTAAGAGTTCCTACATTTAAAGGGAATTTTTCACTAAACCTCACCTACGTCTGGTGACATAAATGGCCAACACAAAGGGACCATAGGAGGTAGAAATTCTCTAATTGCCTTTGCGAACATACACAGGTAAGAAAATTGGCTTGAGTTATTATTTTCTTTTTTCTTCTTTTCTTTTTTTTTGGTGCGACTACTTGCCAATATTAACCCATGCAAACTCTTAAATTTGCCTTCAATTTTTGTTTCAGGATTGGTTTGGTAAAGTAATTGTAAATTTTTCTATTTTCCATATAGATACAGTTCAGATTAATATAGATTGCTTTCAATTGTGGTTTTATTTAAGTTGTAAGAAAACTGCACCTATGGCCTGGGAATGTGGCTTAGTGATAGAGTGCTTACCTAGCATGCATGAAGCCCTGGGTGTGATTCCTCAGAACCACATACACAGAAAAAGCCAGGAATGTTGCTGTGGCTCAAAGTGGTTAGAGCTCTAACCTTGAGCAAAAGAAGCTCAGGGACAGTGCCAAGGCTCTGAGTTTAAGCTCCAGGACTGACAAAACAAACAAACAAAAACACAAAAAACCCTATACCTATGTTAAAATTTTCCTTGCCTTTTTTGGGGTGGTAGGGGGGTCCGGTTGTGGGGTCTGAACTCTGGGCCTGGGCGCTGTCCCTCAGCTCTTCAGCTCAAGGCTAGCACTCTACCATTTGAGCCACAGTGCCACTTCCGGCTTTTTTCTTTTTGCTTATGTGGTGCTGAGGAATCGAACCCAGGGTCTCATGCATGCAAGGCAAGCATTCTACCACTGAGCCACCTTCCCAGCCCCTATACTGTCCAATTTTTTATGCGCTAAAGGCTTGATATATGACTGCTTTTACATAGAAGTTGTTTTCTCTTGAACTTAACTTGGTGAAAGTTAAAAAGTGATATGTAAAGTGCTGTGGTTTCAAAATTGATGAAAAACAAATTAAGGCCACATGCCCGCAAGGCCACACGCCCGCATGAAAAAGGAAGGGGAAAGGAGTTTGGAATTTGGTAGAGACCGTAAGATTGATCGTTAGCAAATTTGGAGTCCTGTATAAATAATCCTGTTAAACAATCCTCTTGATGTAAAATGGGGTTGCTAGATCCTTTGTTAAAATAAACATACTGGGTCTAACTGTCGCCATCTTGGGCACTAGATAATAGGGAATTGTCTAACAGGTGCCTTCCTTACAATGTGACACATCATAGGGAATTTCCAAAAACTCTTGGAGGTGGATTCCCACCCGTCAGGTAGTGGACATGCCTAAATTCCTAGAGGCAGGGGTGGGGACTTGGACAGTAGGTTACAGGACTTGCCAGGCCTATACCCTGAGATCAGGCGACTCTTTAGACTTGAGTTCCCTGTGACTCTGCCCCTGACCATGACCTTTTTTAGACCCAAAGTAGCTCAGCTGCCCCTTTGCACATCGCCTCAAGTTTCCTGACTGTCCTCAGGTCCCCATGGCATCCCACTTCAGCTTCCCATTAGAGTTGATCTGACTTGTTAAGATAGTTTTTCTATTCTCATAGCTTAGTTGCCTAATAGTATCAAGTGTATTTGAGAAAAGTATTCAAATTAAGTAAAGTGTCTTGCTCACAAAGATGCCTGGTTAAACATATTCTGTTCCTGGCTATACTTGGTTACGTGTGAGAGATTCTGTTTGTTGGCAAAAGTGATGGTTTAAATTTTTTTTTTTTCAAACTGACCATGTGGTTCCATCATGTTGGGCAAAAGAATGTCATTTTGCTGTTGAAATTTTAAAAAACTTTGATGTCCAATCTTCACATTTTTCAAAAATCTAAGTGCACCTTACAACTTTTGTGTATAAGTGTGTATGTGTTTGTGTGATCGTGTGTGTCTGTGTAAACTTAAGGCAATCTGGTATTTTAATGCATGCAGCTGTTAGTAAAGTGAGGAAACTGAGTCTAAATAATGTCACAGCCTTTCCAGTGCCTGAACAGGTGTTGGGCTGTCCATCCAGCTCCAACACCTAGAGGGGAGACAAGTCATCTTCGAATTGCAGATATCAGGTTCAATGGGTACAGCCAGGCAGGCCTTGCTTTGGGGAACACGCAGGTACATTGTGTTGTTTAGCCCAGGGGAACCTTGCTCCTTAAGCTGTGTTTATTTATACTTAGCTGAGGCTTGATCCACACCCAGACACGTGGCTGTTGTCCTTAAAAACTTGGTGTTAGTTCCCTTGCAAGTCTTTGTAAAAATTGTCTGCATGCAATACTGCTAGGGACTCCAAAATTTGACCTCTCAAAATGTGAGTTTTCTATTTTCTTGTGACTGGATTTATATGTGATTTAAGATACAACATCAATATTAATACTGTAACTAAGAGTCATCTGGCTTAGCAAAAGTGTAAACCTTTTGAGGACTTAGGATCTATTTCCCTCCACTGTTAAATCTGGGCTAAGTGTCATAAATTTAAATATAAAAGTTGTTTTTTTCCTATCACCATCAACGACATTGTCCGTCTAAACCTGCTTTTGTTTCTCTCTTATTCGGGAATCAAAAACTGTTCCTGGAGATGCCCCGAAAAGGCTTGATTCATCTTAGGAGGAAACCAAGGAGAAAGCTTGGTTTGCTTCAGTTCCTGGGGACGCCTAAGGAAAAATATTGCCCTGTCTGGGAGCTGGGGACGCCGTCTGGCTGGGTTGTGGCAGTGCTGTGTGTGGGAGCAAGGGGCCTCCCACGCGTGGGAGAAGGGGGCACCCTCTCGCCAGGACGGGTGCCTATGCCCAACCCAAGGTGTTTCTATTTCTTTCTTGCTTTTTTCTCTTAAAAAGGATGGGCCACTGTTGCCTAGCTATCTTCGCCGGGGAACTGGCAGAGAAGGCACAGTTCATCAATCCCTAGGACCAGCATGAAGGCGTGGTCCATTCAGTCGATGGGTGGCTTTGCCCATTCCAAAGCCGTTTGTCTTCTTTCTTTCTTTCTTTTTTTCTCTTCTAGACACAGAAAACCTGCCGGTGTGCGTTCTCGGGTGGGCGGGGCGACGGGGCGTGTCCACACACAGGCCACGCCCCCCGCGTCGCGACTGGGCGGGCGGGGAGCGGGGGACGCTCTGCCCCACGGTGTCTCGTTGCTCGGCGGTTTAAAGATGGCGGCGGCGGTGGAGGCAGCGGCGGCGGCGGTGAGGGCGCGGAGCGGCCGGAGGCGAAGGGAAAAGGAAAGTGTGTGAATCGCCGAGAGGTAGCGCGGTGGTTGCTGTGAGGATTCCGGGTGCTGAGCCGCCAGAAACCCTGTCCTAGGGGCTTGGGCAGGGAAGGAGAGGCCGAAGCCGGGCGGGGAGCCTGAGGCCGGAGCCCAGGAGGAATGTGACCGGGGGTCGGCGGTGGCGCGGCGGAACGCGAGCGCCAGGATGGGGCAGCAGGTGGGCCGCGTCGGGGAGGCTCCCGGGCTCCTCCAGCCTCAGGCGCGTGGGATCCGCGGCAGCAGTGCGGCTAGGCCCTCGGGCCGCCGGCGGGACCCTGCGGGGCGGACCGCGGAGACCGGCTTCAATATCTTCACCCAGCACGGTAAGTGTGTCCCGGAGCCCGCGGGACGGCGCGTGGGATACCAGGGGTGGAGTTGGGGCGGGGTTCGAAGCCCGGGGCGGACGGGCAGCCTCGGGGGGCCGAGGCGTGGAGGGTTGTCGGCGCGTGGGGGCGGAATCTGCTGCCATCTGGGCCAGTCACGGGAGGCGGAGTGCCACCCCTCCCCCGCCCGGCTCCCGGCTGCGGCTCGGCTGGCAGCGACGGGGGCGGAGGCGGGAGCGGTGGTCTTCTTGACGTGGTGAGCTTGGGTGGGAGGCTGGCCTCCACGCTGGGACGCGACTCTGCGCATCTGTAAGACCTGGGATGGTCTCCGCTGAGAGGGAACGATGAAGGGAAGCGTGGGGCCGGATCCACGAGGTGGGAGCATTAACTGGTTGTTAGCGAAGAGAATTTGAGTTTTGCCCCCCCCCCCCCCCCTCAAGGAATAGGAAAATCAGAACTGAATCTAGGGAGCGTGTGGCGTATATGTAAGTCAGGCGATGCCATGCAGTGCCAGAATGCCCGCACCTAGCCTTCTATTGGAAAGGTAAGGGCAGAATCTCATCATTTTGGATACTTTGCCCCTGAACTAGAAATAGGGGCTTTGCCCCTCCAGCGTATTTGGGCTTTGGATTAGGGCATAGGATTCTCGTATGGTTGTCAGGGGTTAGAGGTTGGTTGGTATAGGTAGGTTGTTGGTGTGGATATAGAGAGGAGTTTTTCCTTTGTATCACTTTCGTGTGTGTGTAAGCACACACACATATGCGTACATCCTTGGATATATATCTATATAGTTTGGCCTCCATTTGGCCTCATATTTTAGAGTTGTCATACACTTATGAAAAATTTCAGCATATACTCTAATAATTTATATATTTATTTTGTGTTATACTGAGGTACTATGTAATTTATAAATACAAACCATAGGGACTGGGTGAGTACATCATCGTTATGGGTTGACCTCATGTTTATAGTTTGGTAGCACTAGAAATTTAAATACCCAGCACCCATCTTACTTCACACACACACACAAAAAAAAGAAAAAATACAATAAGGGTGGTCTGATTTTCCTTTACCACAGCCCTGTGGATTCTTTTGCATTTCTTCAGCAAGGAATTGTATTACTTTTTTTTTTTAGACCAGTATTTTCAAAGAATGAAAAGTAGAAAGGGAGAAAAAAAGAAAATAAAACTTCATGGGATTGATAATTTTAAGACTTAGAAAATACTGAAGAGCTAAATGCTAGTTTTAAACCTGTAAATTTAGGAGGTTGAAATATGTAGAATCTCAGTTCAAAGCCAACATTGCAGAAAATTTATTTACATTCCATCTCTAAAATAACCAGGAGCAAAAAGCTAGGTTACAGGCCTGGTTCTAGTGGTAGAACAGTAACTAAGGAAGTAAACAAGTCTAGCACAGGTAAGATCCTGAGTTCAAGTTTTGGTATCAGAAAAAAAGACTGACACATTCCACCTCTAAAATAACCAGGAGCAAAAAAACTAGGTTTACAGGCCTGGCTCCAGTGGTAGAACAGTAACTAAGGAAGTAAACATAGTCTAGCACAGGTAAGATCCTGAGTTCAAGTTTTGGTATCAGAAAAAAATACTGAAATTGGATAAGAAATATTGGACTTTTCATTTCATTGAAAATTGGTATAGAAAAGAATGAAGTGTAAAGGCTGGTGGGTTTTCTATACAATTTGGTTAAAGAGAAAAAGCAAAAGATATGGAAACTATTAATGAGAAATGGAATTTTGGAGGACATAATGGTAGATGTAAGTGAAATGAATTAAGGATGTGACTGTGAGGTGCGTTCTGTGCTTGGACTTGTGAGTAAAATGATCTTTTCCCCCAGTTTTTCTTGTTTGCTGTCCCTAGGATTTGAACTCGGTGTTTCATGCTTGCTAGGCAGGCATTCTACTGCTTGAGGTGTGTCACCAACCTTTTTGCTTTAGGGTATGTATGTGTGTGTGTTTGTGAGTGTGCTGGTCCTGAACTCAGACTTTACACTCTGCTTCTTGAGCCACAGCTGCACTTCTGGCTTTAGGGTGTTTAATTGGAAAACCTTTCCTGCACCATCTGCCTTCAAGTGGTAATCCTTGAGCATCTTGTGTAGCAAGGACTATAGGCATGAGCCACCCTTTCACATCACTCTGTGGTTAATTTTGATATATTGCCTCATCTATTTGTCAGGTCTGGCCAGGCCTGTGGTCTTCCCATCATAGGTGAGATGACAATATGTATGCTTCATTTTTTTTTTGAGATGAGGCCTTGAAAGCTTTTTGTTTTTTTTTTTTAGGAGATGTTATGGAATTATCTTCCTGATCTTAGTTGTCCACGTAGCTGGGATGACAGCTGAACACTGCTTCTAGCTATTGAGATGGGATCTCTTGAACTTTTTGCCTAGGCTGTCCTCAAACAGCAGTCATTCTGTAGTAGCTTTAGATTAGATTACAGGTATGAACCAGGTGCTGGTGGCTCACATTGTATTCCTAGCTACTCAGGAGGCTGAGATCTGAGGATCTTGGTTCAAAGCCAGTGAGGTTCAAAGCTAGCCCAGGCAGGAAATTCCGAGATTCTTATCTCTAGTTAACCACCAGAAAACCAGAGTGTCACTGTGGCTCAAGGGGTAGAGCGCTAGCCTTGAGCTGAAGAGCTCAGAGATAATGCGTATTCCCAGAGTTCAAGCCCCATGACTGACCCAAAAAAGAAAAAAAAAAGATTACAGGTATGAAACACCTACAATGGTAATTGTTTCTTAATGGAGAAGACCCAGGTGATTTGGGCCATCCTGGCTTTCCATTTCTGCTATTAGAAATGTGTTTGGGAATGTCTTCCAGGTATATGACTATTTTCTGCAAATGAGACATGAGTTCATTTTTTATTGAAATCACTTCCTAAAACAGGAAAGAATGGATGAATGGTTTTTAGGAAAGAAATAATCTAAATAGCTTTACTTTATGTGAAATGTTAATATACATTAAGCTTAGTCCATGTATCAATAATGACTGTCTTCCTCTGGTATTTTATTCAAGACATAAGATTTTATAGACAAGAAGAAAGTTATTAAAGTGGGATAGGAAGAGATTTTGGTGGACGGACAATATTTGGATCTGTGGGATAGAAAAAGAAAAAGCTTGTTAGGAGAAAGTTTGAGCAGGTAGAATGGGAATAAATGTGGTTGTTGATGGCATAGTGAGGAAGTATCTATTAGTGAAGTAGCATTATGATTTGGGAAAATAAATTTACAGTAAAAATTGTTGGGAGAGTCAAGTTCTGATCTAGACTCGTGTTCATCTTTGAGTTGCCTGCTGTCTTTTTTCCCTTGCATCTCTTTTCATTCGATTTTTCTCCTTATGTAGTCTAGGTTTGTGCAAAGTAGAAACCCTCCTACTTTAGACTCCCACAAGGTGGAATTATGGACATACATACCTGGCTACCGTGTTTTGGTTTCTTTATCTTTAAATGACAGATACCTTATTACAATTTTGTAGTCGCTGAGAAGTTTTGGGAAGAAAAATGAAAAGATTGGATCAAACTGGGATTTAAGAAACTTGTGGCAGAGTTTTTTAATCAGTTTAGTTGATTAGCTAGTTTGCAGGACCTGTATGAGATACTGAAAGATTGCCCTTGCCCTCAAAGGCAGTGGATTTGGAGACAGTAAGAATTTGAGGGATAAGTTTAGGGGCATTTTGTTTATTCAGCAAACTTTTCTTTTTGAATACTATTGTCCTGGGTTCTGATAATGCATACAGTTAGCAAATAATAAAGAAACAAACATGACAAAAATCTTAAAAAAATACAGATTGATATTGAATAGTTCTGTACTTCAAAGTGTCTTAGCCTAGGCAGGATTGACATTTTAGGTTGTATAATTCTTGATGTGGGGACCTGTATGTGGAGGATGTTTAGTAGCATCTCTGGCCTTTACCCATTAGATGCCAGTAGAATTCACATTTGTCTCCTCAGGTACAATGAAAGCTTTTTTTCCAGATTTGTAAACACCTTGAAGGGGAAGGGTGGGCAAAATTACTCTTAGTTAATAATTACAGTTTAAAAAAAAAAAAAAATAATTACAGTTTAGAAATATAAGATAGATTCTGAATTAAAAGATGAGTAAATTAAATTTGAGTGCTTTTTCTTGGACATCTCATTAGACATATGTGAAAAATAATCATGATTCTAGAAGCATTGTAAATCAGTGCCTTCAGTTAATAATATTGAGGTTTTTAGTATGGAATTGCATATATGCAATTTAGGTCTGACAGGTTCTTGAGTTTACATGTAGGTTTAAATGGTATATTATTAGAGTCAATGATTTGTTTTCTCTTTAATCAAAATGATATTTTTTCTTTGTTAATACTATGTGAGTAGTTTTCCCTGCCAAAGTATTTTAGTGAATGTAATGGAGGAAGGCTAAGTTGGTTTTTGTTGTAAAAGGAGTTCTGTCTGACTTCAGTGAACTTTGTAATAGATGGTTTTTGTGAGTTGATGTTTTGTCACTATTAATCTAGGATTGAATACATGCTTTTTCTTTTTTAAGTATCTGGCATACTTTTCACAGCTAAATGATTTTAATTTTATTATTCATTTCCTGAAAATTCTATTAAAAATTAACCATATGAGTTAGAAATCAGTGGCTCATGCCTATAATCCTGTCTACTACTCAGGAGGTTGAGACCTGAGGATCACATTTTGAAGTCAACCTGGACAAGAAATTCCTTGACTGTACAACTCTTGTATAGTAACAAAAAATTAAAAAAAATTCCTTGAGACGCTTACCTCCATTTACCCACCAGAAAGCTAGCAGTGGAGGGTGTGGCTCAGTCTTGGAGTGCTAGCCTACCGGTAGAGTGCTAGCAAAAATGCTAAGGAACATCTACCCATACACCCTCAAATACACAAATATACAATAGGATGATTTAACTAATATAAAATTTCCCTTTAGCTCATTTATTTTATTTTAATTTTTGCAAGTTCTGGGCTTGAACTCAGGGGCTGGGCTCTGCCCCTGAGCTTCTTTACAATGCCACCTCTGGCTTTTTTTGTGTGTGTGGTACTGAGGAATTGAATCCAGGACTTCATGCATGCTAGGCAAGCACTCTACCATTATGCCACATTCCCATCCCAAGCTCATTTATTGTTTTCTTTTTAATGATGTCTTTATACATACACACCCGCCTCCCCACCACCGCCTGTCCCACCCTACATGTGTGTGTGCGTATGTCTCAGTTCTGGAGCTTAAACTTGGGGCCTCACACTCTTGTATGCCTATTTTGTTCAAGGCTGCTGCTCTACTTCTTGAGCTACATCTCCACTTCCAAACTCAACATTTTAAATCATCTGACTTTTTTTCCCCTAACCTTTGGATCTTTAGCTCATGTTATGAACATAGTGAAGGATAAGGTCTTTTATAAGTTGAAAATAATACTCTAAAAAGATACAGGGACCTAATACAATGTCAGATACTTATTACTGAGTATCTTTTGTTTCTGTTTTAATGGGATTGAAGTTTGTAGGGCCTCACATTTGTTAGGCAGGCTGCCTCCTACTTAGCTTGTGTTTTGTTTCTGTTTTTGTTTTTTGGTCGGTCATGTGGCTTGAACTCCGGGCATGGGGTGCTGTGCCTGAGCTCTTCAGCTCAAGGCAAGTGCTCTGCCACTTAAGCCACAACACCACTTATTGTGGTTAATTGGCCATAAAAGTCTCATGGACTTTCCTGCCTGGGCTGGCTTTGAACAGCGATCCTCAGATCTCAGCCTCCTGAGTAGCTAGGATTTTAGGCATGAGCCACTGGCACCCATCTAGCTTGCATTATTTTTGCGTGAGGGTCTCTCTTTATGCTGATACTTGCTTGGTTGTTACCTTACTTGTGCTTATCCACCTTACTTGTGCTTACTCACATATCTTAGGATGATGGATACATCAAGCTATTGATGTGTGAAGGCCAAGCCATTGATTGATAAAGTGGTCTTTAGGAACTTTCATGTCCAGGCTGGTCTGGACTCATGATACTTCTCAATCTCTGCCTCCCAAGTTGCTAGGACTAGAAGCCTGAGCTACTGCACCAAGCTGGGTTTTTTTGTTGCTGTTCCTGGGGCTTGAACTCAGGTCTAGGGCACAGTCCCTAAGCTTTTCTGCACCAGGATAGCGCCATACCACTTGAAGCACAGTTCTGCTTTTGGCCTTTTTTTTTTTTTTTGGCTCTTGTCGTGGTGCCTGAACTCTGGGCCTGGGCGCTGTCCCTTAGCTCTTCAGCTCAAGGCTAGCGCTCTACCACTTGAGCCACAGCGCCACTTCTGGCTTTTTTCTTTTTGCTTATGTGGTGCTGAGGAATTGAACCCAGGGCCTCATGCATGCAAGGTGAGTGCTCTACCACTGAGCCACCTTCCCAGCCCCTCTGGCCTTTTTTTTTGTAGTAAGAAATAACTGTCTCAGACTTTATTGGCTAGGTCTTGCTTTGAATGTTGATCCTCAGATTATCATTCTCCTACATAACTAGTATTACAAGCATAAGCCATTGATTGGTACATGCTCAAAATCATCCTTTATATAGTATCTGCTACATAGTAGTAGGTATTCTTGCATAATTATGGAACAGTTGTCTTTCTTAATCTACATAATACTTTTATATATTTAATAGTTGATGTCACTTAATATTTTATTTGATAGTATACCTGATTAGTAACAGTTTTACTCAGTAAGACTTTGTGAGTAACCTTTTCTTTTTGTTCTGTCAGTCGTGGGGCTTGAACTCTGGGCCCTGGGCACTGTCCCTCTGCTGGGCAGCTCAAGGCTAGCACTCTACCACTTGAGCCAAAGTACCACTTCCAGCTTTTTCTGCTTATGTAGTGGTGAGGAATCGAACTTAGGGCCTCATGCGTGCAAGGCAAGTACTCTACCACTGAGCCACCTTCCCAGCTCAGTATTAGGGCCTTTTTCTGTTTGTGTGTTTGTTTTTGTTTTTGGGTCTGGTCATGGGGCCTGAACTCTGGGCCTGGGCGCTGTCCCTCAGCTCTTCAGCTCAAGGCTAGCACTCTACCACTTGAGCCACAGCACCACTTTTTTCTTTTTGCTTATGTGGTGCTGAGGAATTGAACCTAGGGCCTCATGCATGCAAGGCAAGCGCTCTACCACTCAGCCACCTTCCCAGCCCTAAGATTACTTTTTAAAAACTCTGTTTTTCTTACAGATTTTTTCTTTTCTTTGGCAATGCTGGGGAATTACCCAGGCTTCATATAATATTATACACGTTTTATCACTGGGCTACGTATACCCTTTCCATGGTCTTTTCTTTGTGTTTCTCATTTGAATTGATACAAAATTTATATTTTTGAGGCTGGAATTACTTTAATGTGTTTTGCCTTATACTATGACTAGAATAGGCCATTAATTCCTTACTTATTGTGCATATCCTGGAGCTTGATGTTAGGGCCTAGTTGCTGTCCATGAGTTTTTTTGCTCAATGCTAGCACTTTACCACATGAGAGTTCCAGCTCCGCTTTAGGCTTTTTATTGGTTAATTTTAGATAAGGATCGCACAAACTTTTCTACCTGGGCTAGTTTTGAATTAGAATCCTTGGATTTTAGCCTCCTGAGTAGGTAGGATTATAGGAGTGAGCCACCAGTATTTAGCTCTTACTGTGTTATCACTAAGAAAATGACGACCCTTTATTAGTCCAGGCAAATTTCAGTAAAAGACTTCGCTTTTCTTAGTAATTGTTTTTGCACTTATTTGGTCTACTTATTTTTGCCATGTCTTCTAGTCCTTGTAGTTATTTTAAGTATTTTTTTTGCATTGACTTTCCTAATTGGTTACTGCTAGTATATGGCAGACTTCTTCCTCCCTTTTGCCCATAGCCCTTCCGCGCCCCCCACCCCACTCCAATTTAAACACAGGGCCTTCAGTTATCTTGGCTTGTTTGGTCAGCTGGTGCTTTACCACTTGAGTCCAGTTTGTAGTTTTGGGCTGGTAATTTTGGAGATGTAATTTCAAGGATTTTTTTTTTTTGCCTGTGTTGGCCTTGAAACATCTTGCAGATGTTTCTGTGTGTTTGGCTTAGACTGGTGATTTTTCTGTCTTGATCTTGGGTCTTGTTGCCTTACTGTACTTACTATATTAATTTTTCACTTAATTCTCTTTCTAGGTAGGCAGTATATTGTCTGTCATAGTAACTTTTTGCCAGTATTTTTATTTTTTTAAAACTTTTTCTTTGACGATTATTCTATAAAAGTTTTTAAGCTGTTACTATTATATCTTATTCACTTTACTATGAAACAGTATAGGTCATCTGGCTGAGAGGAGACATGGTGGGTTACAGAGAGAGATCATCTGTATTTTCTCATGAATACATGCTTTGTCCCCTAGCTTTCCATAAAATAAAGTACATGTAATAAATGTAATTGTAGGTATACATATATGTATATGTTATATATAAAATTGTCCTTATATGTATGTAATAAATCTTTTTAGAGAACTTCTAATATTTTAATGGGAAATGAGAAATTATGGGTATTTATATTAATTTGCATACATTAATGTCATTACTGGTGGTTGGCATCTACAAGAAAGTAAGTGATTACTGATTAGTTTGTGCTTTAAGGGAATGTTTTGTTTGGCAAATATATTCCTCATGTTGGTGAGTTGCTATATCAGTAGCTGCATCATTGCTCTATAAACGACATCATTAAGATAGATTTTTATGGTTATCAGTCTCTCACATCTGTAATCTTAGTTACTCAGGGCATTAAGAGCTAAGGACTGCCATTCAAAGTCAGCCTGGGCAGAAAAGTCTTGGATCTAAACATAGAAGAACAACAATGAAAAATATATCCAAGTGTGCACATTTGACCAAGATCTCCAGAAGACAGGGATGAGGTAAAAATTAACCTTTAAGGAAGTTCAGGAAAGATAGCTTCCATGGGGCTGGGAAGGTGGTTCAGTGGTAGAGCGCTTGCCTTGCATGCCTGAGGCCCTGGGTTCAATTCCTCAGCACCACATAAGCAAAAAGAAAAAAGCCGGAAGTGGTGCTGTGGCTCAAGTGGTAGAGCGCTAGCCTTGAGCTGAAGAGCTGAGGGACAGTGCCCAGGCCCAGAGTTCAGGCCCCACGACCGGACCCCCCCCCCCCCAAAAAAAAAAAAAAAAAAAAGAAAGATAGCTTCTAATCAGAAAGCTTTTTTTTTTTTGGTCAGTTGTGGTGCTTGAATTCAGGGCCCTGGGCACTGTCCCTGAGCCTCTTTGTACTCAAGACTAGTGCTCTACCACTTGAACCATAGCACCACTTCTGGCTTTTGAGTGGTTAATTGGAGATAAGAGATTCAAGGGAATTTTCACATGTATTAACTGGACTATGTTATTCAAGGGAGACTTCAAGTAGTGTAATCCTTTATAAAGGCAGAGTCAAAATTTAACAAAATAAATACCAGGAAGGTGGGTACTTATAAGGGAGGGAATGAAGTCAGGGGAAAAGGAGGTAGATAAAGGAAGTCAGGAAGATGAGGAGAATGCAGTAAAGCATTCAATGTATATCCTAAAAAATTTATGAAGAGTGTGGGGAAGAGGTTGAGTTGGAGAGGGATGTGGTAAGAATGTTGAAAAGAGTGGCTTTTAGCAATACACATTGTATTCATAAACTGAATTGTTAAATGGAAACTCCTTTGTACTTAGAGATTATTATTTAAAGATAATTTTTTTTTTTTGGGTCTGGTCTTGGAGCCTGAACTCTGGGCCTGGGTGCTGTCCCTCAGCTCTTCAGCTCAAGGCTAGCGCTCTACCACTTGAGCCACAGCGCCACTTATGGCTTTTTTTCTTTTTGCTTATGTGGTGCTAGGGAATCGAACCCAGGGCCTCATGCATGCAAGGCAAGCGCTCTACCACTGAGCCACCTTCCCAGCCCTTTAAAGATAAATTTTAAAGGAAAAAAAATGCTCATATAAACAACCCCCTAAGTCTATGCTTTATGTGGAGAATCATTTAAAGTGTTTTTGTTTTTTGTTGGTTGTGGGGCTTGAACTCTGAGATAGCTCTTCAGCTTAAGGCTAGCACTCTACCACTTGAGCCACAGCCCCACTTCTGGCTTTTTCCGAGTAGTTTATTGGAGATAGTAGTCTCACAGACTTAACTGCCTGGGTTGGCTTTGAACCACTATCCTTAGATCTCAGCCTCCTGAGTAGCTAGGATTACAAGTGTGAGCCACTGGTGCCAGCCATCATTTAAAAGTTTTTTTTTAGGGGCTAGGAAGTTGGCTCAGTGGTAGAGCGCTTGCCTTGCATGCCTGAGGCCCTGGGTTCGATTCCTCAGCACCACATAAGCAAAAAGAAAAAAGCTGGAAGCGGCGCTGTGGCTCAAGTGGTAGAGTGCTAGCCTTGAGCTGAAGAGCTGAGGACCAGCGCCCAGGCCCAGAGTTCAGGCCCCATGACTGGACCCTCCCCCGGCCCCCCCCCCCCCCAAAAAAAAGAGTTTTTTTTAGGCTGGGCGCTGGTGGCTCACGCCTGTAATCCTAGCTACTCAGGAGGCTGAGATCTGAGGATTGCAGTTCAAAGCCAGCCTGGGTAGGAAAGACCGTGAGACTTTTTTTTTTTTTGGATCCGGTCGTGGGGCCTTGAACTCTGGGCCTGGGCGCTCTCCCTCAGCTCTTCAGCTCAAGGCTAGCGCTCTACCACTTGAGTCACAGCACCACTTCTGGCTTTTTTCTTTTTGCTTGTGTGGTGCTGAGGAATCGAACCCAGGGCCTCATGCATGCAAGGCAAGCGCTCTACCACTGAGCTGAAGAGCTCAAGGACAGCTCCCAGGCCCAGAGTTCAAGCCCCACAACCAACAACAACTAGGTACTGAGTTTTACAATTTTCAGGTGGTTAACTGGAGATAAGAGGAGTATCATGGACTTTACTGCCCATGCTGGCTTCAAACTGCAATCCTCAACACTCTGCCACTTGAACCACAGCACCACTTCTGGCCTTTTCTGTTTATGTGGTACTGAGGAATCAAACCCAGGGTTTCATGCATACTAGGCAAGCACGCTACCCTACCAGCACACTCAAAAATCTTGCCACCAGGTGCTGGTGGCTCACACCTGTAATCCTAGCTACTTAGGAGGCTGAGATCTGATGATTGCCTTGAGCTGAACAGCTCAGGGACGGCATACAAGCCCAGAGTTCAGTCCCCATGACTGACAAAAAAAAACTCCAAACCAAAAAAAACCTCTTTTTCAAATAAAAGTAACCATGCCAGTGCACATGAGATGGTGTTTTAGTCTGGTTTCCATGTACATGATTTCCAAGCATTGATTAGTGATATTGAGCATTGTTTTTTTTTTTTTTTTTTTAATTTTGTTTTGTTTTGTTTTTGGTTGTGGGGCTTGAACTCTGGTCCTGGGTGCTGCCCCTCAGTTCTTCAGCTCAAGGCAAGCGCTCTACCACTTGAACCACAGTTCCACTTCTGGTTTTCTGGTGGTTAATTGGAGATAAGGATCTCACAGGCTTTCCTGCTGGCTTTGCACTGTGATTCTTAGATCTCAGCCTTGTGAGTAGCTAGAATTATAGGCGTAAGCATCTTTTAATGTTCTTGTTGACCATTTGCAATCTTTCTAGGGAGAATTTCTGTTTTTGAATCATGTAGTTTGCATTTGTTACTGAATTACTGATCTTATTTGATTGTGTCATTTTGTTTTTTTCATTTATTTTTATTATCTTTCTTGTAGCATATTGAACACAATGAGATAAATTTGTTGTTGGGAAGCCAGTTACTCCCATTTTTTTTTTTTTTTTTCCAATTCTGGGGCAAACCCTGAGCTCAACCCTGAGCTTCTTTTGCCCAAGGCTGTAGTACTCTACCACTTGAGCCACAGCACCACTTTTGGCTTTTTCTGTGTATGTGGTACCGAGGGATTGAACCCTGGGCTCTGGGCACTGTCCCTGAGCTTTTTGCTCAAGGCTAGCACTATACCACAGCACGACTTCTGGCTTTTTCTGTGTATGTGGTGCTGAGGAATTGAATCCAGGGCTAGGCAAGTACTCAACCATTAAACCACATTCCCAGCTCTATTGTTCAGTTCCATTCCTTTCCTTTTCCTTCCTTCCTTCCTTCCTTCCTTCCTTCCTTCCTTCCTTCCTTCCTTCCTTCCTTCCTTCCTTCCTTCCTTCCTTCCTTCCTTCCTTCCTTCCTTCCCTCCCTCCCTCCTTCCCTTCCCTTCCCTTCCCTTCCCTTCCCTTCCCTTCCCTTCCCTTCCCTTCCCTTCCCTCCCCTCCCCTCCCCTCCCCTCCCCTCCCCTCCCCTCCCCTCCCCTCCCCTCCCCTCCCTTCCCTTCCCTCCCTTCCCTTTCCTCCCTCCCTCCCTCCCTTCCTTCCTTCCTTCCTTCCTTTTTCATCGCACATGATCTTTGGGTCTAAAAATTTGAGAATAACTTAGCCTTATAATTTAGTGTCTCAGATGTTCCAGGTAAGCTGTTAGTTGAACCCTATTCACTGAAGTGTTGTCTGGGACTGGAAGATCTAATCCAAGATGATTGGCTCACTGTGTGGAGTCCCATCTCCTCTTTCATGGGCCTCTTTTTAGGGTTTCCTGAGCATCTTCACAACATGGTTGCTATTTTCCCCCGAAGTAAATGATCTTAGAGAGGCAGAATAAAATTTCATGTCTTTTATAACCTTTTCCACAGAGGTGTACAACTTTCCTGCCATTTAGTTATTGTTAAGGGTGACTTAATAATTCTGCTCAAGAGAGTGGAGAATTAGGGCTGGGAATGTGTCTTAGTGGTAGAGTGCTTGCCTCACATGCATGAAGCCCTGGATTCGATTCCTCAGCACCACATAGAAAAAGCCAGAATTGGTGCTGTGGTAGAGTACTAACCTTGAGTAAAAAGAAGCTCAGGGACAGTGCCAAGGCCCAGAGTTCAAGCCCCTAGACTGGCAAAGAAAAAAAAAAGAAAGAAAGCGAGAGTAGAGAATTAAACTCACTCTCTTGAATAGAGAATTATCAAAAAAATTGACAGGAATGCCTAAGAACAACTCTTGAACTTTATTAATACTGATTTTTGTTTGTTTGCTTAAAAACCTGGCAGAAGGCACGAAGCTTAGAGGGAGAATTTTGCCTTGCTTACATGAGTCTCTGGGTTTGATTGCTACACTATCACAATACAAAACAATGTAGAGGTTGATAGTCAAATTGTTCTTTTACAAAATGAAACCAAATTTGAAGAGTAATTTAAGTGAAGGAAGCATGCTTTATCATCTGACATGTTTTGGTTGGTCTGATATAAATAATAATAATAACATGGTATATGGCTTTTTTGTAGATGACTTATACATATTTCACTTATTCCTCCTAACAGCTATGTAAAATAATAGAACTCCTTATATAGCCTGATCATAACATTATTAGCAATTATGTAAGTAAATCAAGCCAAGGTAGGATACATAACACTTTGTGAGGTATTAATAGTGGAGTTCTGTTTTACTTGTTTTACTAAGTGAGGTTTATTTAGTTCAGTTTATAGTGGAAAAATAGATAAAAATTAGGTCAAAGGATAGGGATAGAGAGAATGTTTTAGTAGAAGGAATAGATTGTGTAAGACCCTGTAGCTGAGGACTCATGGTTGTATTATTTTCAGTGAATACTACCATGAATGTAAATCCCTTGTATTCTTGGTATTCTAAAGTAGATTTTCCTTATATCCAAAAGTATGAAGTATTTATTGTTTTGTGTATAGTGTCAATGTCTTAAGAATGTTTTATAGCCAGGCACAGGTGGCTCATGCCTATAATACTAGCTCTTCAGAAGGCTGTGATATCTGGATTGCAGTTCTAAGCCAGGTCTGGCAGGAAAGACCATGAGACTCTTTAACACCAATTATCCACCAAAAAGCCAGAAATTCAGCTTTGGCTTAAATGATGGAGTACTAGTTTTGAAGAAAGAAGCTCAAGGACATCTCTCAGACCCTGAGTTCAAACCCCAGTACTGGCATCATAAATTAATTAATTAAATAAGTATGTTTTTAGTTAAATCTTAATTCACATATTAGTAGAAGTTATACAACATGTAAAATTAAAAGAATGAGTTTCTTTCTCAAAGTATTCTGCTTAATACTCATCTCTTGATTGTTGTCATTCAGATCAGTGAAGTAGTTTAATTTCTTTTAAGTATTTTGCTTCACATTGTTACTATGAAAAAAAGTAGATTGATTTAAAATTTCTAAATTCATGCTTTCAGGTAATTCCTGGAAGAGTTTATTAGAAGCATTGAAAACATTATCTTTGGAAAAACAAGTGTACTTATACTGCATAGGCACTACAGTAAATTAAAAATAACATTTAGAAAAACCAGTTAATACTTCTGAATTCCACCCCCTCCATCCCCAACCCAACCCTCTCCACTCCTTCCCCCCCACCCTCCCAACTGGTCTAGGGGCTAGAACTCAGGGCCTGGGCACTATTCCTGTTACTCTAGCATTTGAGCTACAGATACACTTTTGGCTTTTTTAGTAGTTTATTGGAAATAGACTTTCATTTATTTTCCTGCCTGCATTTGGCCTTCAAACCTTGATTCTTATATGTCAGCCTTCTGAGTAACTAGGTTTGAACTCAGGGCCTAGGAGATGTCCTTGAGCTTTTTTCTTCAAGACTAGTACTCTATCATTTGAGCCAAAGCTGCACTAATGGCTTTTTGGTAGATAATTGGAGATTATCTTGGTCTTTCCTGCCTGACCTCGCTCAGAACCGCAATCTGCTTATCACAGCACCCAGCTGAACACTTCTTCATCCTGAGATAAAGATGCTTTTGAGTTGGGATTGTGAGTAAATTTATGATGATGAAAATAACTGTTCCTTGCCAGTCCACTAGGGGATACTGCAGTACTTAGAAAACTTGTTTATTGCAATAGCCTAAGATTTATCTCCCATTCAATATAAGAATCACTTTCCCTCTTACCTTTGTTTATGTGAAGAAATATTGTTTGGAGCATGATTAGAAAATTTATTTGAGAAGTATCAACCTTTATGGAGGTTTTGCTTTGATTTAAAAATTTTGGAATTCCTAGTATGATTTGTTTGCTTTGTTTTCTTTTGTTTCTGGTGGTGTTACTTCTAAATGAATTCCCTGAGCATGTAGAAAAACTGATAATTATGCTATTTACAAAATAATATAATTTTGTTTTTTAAGTTATGTTTTTTGTCTTGAAAGGTCAACAAGTCCGATACTCAGTTTATGTCTGTTAATTCCTGTGATACATGTATTTTTACAATACTCCTCTTTGATCAAAATGAACTAAGCAACTCAATGGCACTGATGGGAGGGAAGAACAAGTGGGAAAGAGGGAACAGCTGATGCTATGCAAAACAAAAGAAATGTACGTATCATCCCATGTGGAAGAAATAACTGTATTGCAAAGCTTATAGAACTCATAAATGTTATAGACCATGATAGACAATTTGCCCCATGAAAGTTAGAATGTTTGTGACTTTAATTAAGCATCACTATCCCACAATACTGTGAAATTTGGGAAATTATGTAATCACTTAATCACAATAAAGAATTTGAAAAAAAATTCCTCCTAATGAAGTATGAAATACATAACCTTAGAAACATACAACACAGAAGATAATTTATGTATGCTGGGTGCATTTCCAGCACTTGGGACAATGAAACAGGAAGATCGTATGTTCAAGTCCAGCCTGGGCTGGAAAACTCCATTAAATAATGGTTTCCAGCAGTTTATTTTATTTTTATTTTTTTGGTGCCATTGCTAGGGTTTGATCTCAGAGTGTGGGTGCTGTCCCTTAGCCTTTTTGCTCAAAGCTCTACCACTTGAGCTCTGTTTTCAACCATTTTGATAACTGAGCTCTATTTTCAACCATTTTGATAACTAATTGTAGATAAAGAGTATCATGAACTTTTTGTCCTGGGCTGGCTTCAAACTGCAATCCTTAGATCTCCATTTCTGAGTTACTAGGATTATAGTTATGGGCTACTGCTGCCCAGCTCCAACAGTTTAATTTTGATTTCTTCCTAGTAATGTAAGTAAATATAATGCAACATGATTAATCCTTTAAATAAAAATGTGTAGAATATTGAGTTGTATATTTAAAACACTGAAATATTTTGTGGGAACTCTTAATTTTTCTGAATGTGTTATGTTAAAAATCATATAGTATCCTTTCAGGGATTTAAAACATCATTTAAAAAAATAGAGTTCAGGGCTGGGAAGGTGGCTCAGTGGTAGAGTGCTTGCCTTGCATCATGAGGCCCTGGGTTCAATTCCTCAGCACCACATAAGCAGAAAAAAAAAGCCAGAAGTGGTGCTGTGGCTCAAGTGGTAGAGTGCTAGCCTTGAGCTGAAGAGCTGAGGGACAGTGCCCAGGCCCAGAGTTCAGGCCCAGCGGACCGGACCCCCCCCCCCCCCCCCAAATAGAGTTCATCGGGACAACAAAAAACAAACAAAAATATACTGAACATTTAAATCTATAAAAGTAAAACACATCTCACCAAAGAAGCCCTAGTTTATAGATGATAATTAGGAGAACAGGTAAGGAAGAACAGGCAAAGCTTGTGCTTGTAGCTGTCATCTTAAATGTGGAGTAGTTCTCTGAGATTAGGTCTGTGGGATTTCTAGGTAGTGTTAGAATGGAGTTGAACTCTAGGAAGGACTAGTTCTTCAGTGCTATTCCTCCAGTGTGGACTTGGTTGGTTGGTAGGAAAATACCCATCATAACTATGACCAAAGGATTGTGTTGACTATGTGTGTGCAAAGATTCTTTGGGGTATTATTGTCTTTTTCCCCCTTCTACTTGCAGTTTGATGACTGTCTTACCCCAGGTAATTGAACTAACAGGTGTAGCTAAAGATTTCCTAGTGACAAGATGGGTGGTGATTAAGATAGAATACGATACAAGTGTAAGGAGCATTTGAGAAGGAAAGCATTTAATTTAACCTCTTAGGCTTTGGAAAATTCAAGAATCTCATTAAATGAGCTAAATACAACATAAAAAAAGTGTTTTATTTTTGACAGTAATTTTCTACATCTCAAGAATGCAGAATTTAACTGGAAAGATAATACAATTTAAGCATATTGCTATTAAGTTAAAATCATACATTTTATTAATTTGAAAAGTTAACACATATAGTTCAAGATTTAAGAAGTATATATTTAATCTGTCATTCTTTTTAGCTATTAAGTATTTTTCTCTAGGAGGCAATCTATATCCCTGATTAAATTTTGTTGTTGTTGTTGGTCATGCAGCTTGAACTCTGGGCCTGGGTGCTGTCCCTGAGCTCTTCAGCTCAAGGTGAGTGCTCTACCACTTGAGCCACTTCTGGTTTTCTGGTGGTTAATTGGAGATAAGAGTTTCACGGACTTTCCTGCCTGGACTGGCTTTGAACCATGATTCTCAGATCTCAGCCTCCTGAGTAGCTAGCTAGGATTACAGGCGTGAGTGGTGGGTGCCCAGCTAAATTTTTATATTTGATTTCTTATTGTCATTATAAAGGTGATGTGCAAACAGGTTACAATTACATAAGTAAGGTAAAGAATACATTTCTTTTTGGAAAATGTTACTACTTCCCTCACTCCTAGTTTTTTCACTCCCACCCCCACCCATAAGTTGGATAGTTCATTTTCAGCATAGAATCTAGACACAGAAAACGTTCCCAGTGCCAGGTCCCCAACCAGCACAGATATCAGCGTAGATTGGCAACATGAGACCGCAGTATCCAGAGGCAGAAAACTTTCACAAAGCTGCTGGTCAGCTCCGAACCAACCTCAGGAGCTCAATAGACACCCGAGACCATTACTAGTTGGGTACTAAGGACCCTACATCCTCTTCAGCCTTGGCTGCTGGCAGAAAAACCTGATCTGCCAGGGTGGATGTCCGAGGGACGATGTCCTGGCACCTGGTGGGAGCTTGCCTCTTCTGAAGCTAATGCCTACCCTGGAGGCCTGGATCTAGCCCATCCAGTCCCCATCCCAGATCAGACTGAGTGTCACTAGTGTCACTAGTCTGCCAAGAGTACACCAGCCTGAGGCCAAGCACATATAAGCACACCAGGCACTGCCCTTCACACTGTGAGAAGTAGACACTAGTCTGGGACCAAGAAAGTGCCAGCCTGCGATTTGCGTGGGGACAATTTCCTGCACAGCCCTGTGAGAGTTTGCACCCTCCAGGGCCCATGCCTGTCCCAATTCAGGACACTGTCAGGATCAACCTTCTATAAAAGCAGTGGGAACCTGCTCCCTTTCTCCTGTTTCCCCCCCTCCCCGCCCTTAGGGCTCAAATGAGAATCTAGTGTTGGAATGCTGCTCCCAGCCCCTCTGGAAATAGGTGCCAGTCCAGGACTTCTACCAGAACTTCTGTGACTAGTGGGAATCCGTCTACCCTAGACATAGAATGGGGCCAAGACACAAGACTGCTGTGAACCATATAATGGGAACACGCCACAAGTCCTAAACCTAGGCCAGAACACCGGACACACCACAGAGCCCCAATAACTGACCAGGACACATTACACTATCTGCACCACCCAGAGTTGAAGGTTGCCAGACACCAAATCTGACAGATCTATCTGGCAAATCACACTCCACCACCACACTGTTCACCACAACCTGAACCCAAATGCACAAACCACAACGAAATATTACAAAATTCATGAACAGTCATAACAAAAAAAAAATTGAAAAGTCAACAACAGTCTAGGGAAGGACCCTTGTGAGAGTGAAGGAGAAGAGATGGAAGACAAAAGAAACCATTAAAGAATTGATGAGAGAATTGGCTGATGAAATGGAAGGGTCCAAAAATAAATTGAAGAATGCAAGGAACAAATGACAAAGAACAAAAGTCGCCCAAAAACATGGAGAGAAAAATAGAAAGTCTACACACCTTGTTAAAAGGTGAAACTCACCTCAATAAAGAGCTTGGAAGCATTCTAGGTTCAGCTTCCCTATCGCAAACCACAATTGAATGCCAACAGAATAAGTGAAATGGAAAACAAGAGTATCGGGATTTGAAGATAAAACAGAGGAATTAGAACAAAAAATGAAAGGCATGGGAAAAACACTTAGAACATAGCAAAGGGAAATCCAAGAATTGGCAGATGCAGTCAAAAGATCAAATTCACACATAGGATTGATGTGGGAGATGAATTCAAAACTAAAGGCGTTGAAAACCTATTCAATAAAATAATAGAAAACTTCCCTAATCCTGAGAGAAAAATCTCACCTACCAGACAGAGGCATAAAGAACTCAGAGTAGACAGGATCTAAGAAGAAACACTGGACATTAGCCAGGCGTCGGTAGCTCATGCCTGTAATCCTAGCTACTCAGGAGGATGAGATCTCAGGATCGTGGTTCAAAGACAGCCTGGGCAGGAAAGTCTGTGAGACTCTTTTTTTTTTTTTTTTTGGGTCCGGTCCGTGGGGCCTGAACTCTGGGCCTGGGCGCTGTCCCTCAGCTCTTCAGCTCAAGGCTAGAGCTCTACCACTTGGGCCACAGCACCGCTTCTGGCTTTTTTTTCTTTTTGCTTATGTGGTGCTGAGGAATCGAACCCAGGGCCTCATGCATGCAAGGCAAGCACTCTACCACTGAGCCACCTTCCCAGCCCCTGTGAGACTCTTTTCTCCAATAAACCACCAGAAACCTGGAAGTATCACGGTGACTCAAGTGGTAGAGCGCTTGCCTTGAGCTGAAGAGCTGAGAGACAGTGCCCAGACCCAGAGTTCAAGCCCTATGACCGACAAAAAAAAAAAGAAAAAAACCCAAAGAATTACTTTTAAATGCAGCAAAATCAAAGAAGGAAGGAGGTAGATTACAATGGAAAGAAGATCAGAATCACTGCACCCTAACTCAATGCAAGGAGAGCCTGGAATGGTATAATTCAAGGCCTGAAGTCAACAACTACCAGCCCAAACTGGTGTACCCAGCCAAGCTTTCATTTACAATTGACAGTGAAAACAAAACCTTCCGTGACAAACAAAAAGGAATTCATGAACACTAAAGGAGCATTACAAAGAATAATAAATGGAAACATACAATCTGAAGAAAAAAAAGTCAAGGAAACACATTAGATAAAAATCACTAGAAGACTAATTTTGTAAGCACAGGAAGCAATAGGAAATCAGGAAATCAAGAAAATGGCAGGAAACATGACACATTTCTCTATAACATTATACATTAATGGACTCAATTCCCCAATTAAGAGGAGAGTAGCAGATTGATCATAAACCAAGATCTATCCATTTGTTGTCTCCAAGAGATCCATCTAAGCAAATTCCTAGTGATGGGATGGAAAAAGATCTTTCATGCAAGTGCATCCTGCAAGATGGCAGGAGCAGCCATATTGGTATCTAATAAGACAAGATCATTACACATTAGTAAAGGGAATGGTCCATGAAGAGCCAAATCACAGTTGCACCAAACAATGGAGCACCTAAATACATGAAACCAACACATGAAACCAACACTTTTGGACTTACAGAATATGATAACCCCTAGCACAATCACAGGGAGAGATTTTAGTAGTCTCACCAAAAGAACAGGTCAAACAAACAAAAGTTAAGTAAAGAAGTCTCTGAATAAAATGATACCATAACCCAAAAGGACTTAACAGATGCCTGCAGAGTATTCCACCCAACAATGACCCAATTCACATTCTTCTCTGTAGCTCATGGAACTTTCTCCAACATTGATCATATCATAGGACAAACAAAGAACCTAAGCAAATAACAAGAGGATTGAGGTGACTCCTTGCATCCTGTCTGACCACAATGGAATCAAGTTCTCAACAATGAAACATATTGCAGAAATCACTCAAACACATGGGGACTGAAGAACACTACTGAATAACACCTGGGTCACAGAAGCAATTAAGGAAGGAATTAGAAAGTTCTTACAATTCAATGAAAATAAAACACTTCACAGTGGAACCTCTGGGATACATCAAAAGCAGTTCTGAGGGGAAAATTTATAGCTCTAAGCATACACTTGAAGCAAACAGAAACAGCTCAAGTAAATACCTAATGATGCAACTAAAATGGCCACAAGCAAGAACAAATCCAATCCCAAACTAATAGATGGAGAGAGAGAGCAAAGATTAGGGGAGAAATGAATGAAATAGAAATTAAAAATACAATGAAACAAAAAGCAATTAAAAATAATAAAATTGACAGATTAGTGAGATGATGAAGACAGGAAATTCAATACAGTAAAATTAGAGATGCCACAGTACAGGCATCCAAGAAATTCAAATGATTATAAAGGACTACTTTCAAAACCTGTTAGAAAAAAGGAAATCCTAGCAAAAATGGTTGATTTTTTTTTTTTTTTTTTTTTTTTTTAGAGACATACAAACTGCCTAAACTGAACCAAGAAGATATAAACCAGCTAAACAAGCCAGTAACAGTCAACAAGATTGAGGAAGAAATCAGAAGTCTTCCAGCTAGGAAAAACTTAGGCCTATATGGATTCACCGCTGAATTCTATAAGACTTTTAGAACTAACGCCAATACTTCTCAAGCTTTTCTGTAAAATAGAAACACAGAGAACAATTCTGAACTCTCTCTATGAAGCCAGTATCATACTCATCCCCATACCAGATAAGGATCCAACAAAAACAGTAAACTGCAGACCAATTTCTATGATGAATACAGACACAAAGCTCTTCAATAAAATACTAACAGAATCCAAAAACAAAAATTCATACATTATGACCAAGTAGGCTTCATTCCACAGATGCAGAGCTGGTTTAACATACACAAATCAATAAATTTAATTTACCATGTCAGCAGAGCCAAATACAAGACCACAGGATCATCTCAATAGATGCAGAAAAATCCTTCAACAAAATACAACATCCATTCGTGTTAAAGGCTTTTGAGAAGCTAGGAATAGAAGGAACATTCCTTAAAATATTAAAGGCTACGTATGACAGACTAGGGACCAACATCATTACTGAGTAGGAAAAAACTAAAAGCATTTCCCCTAAAATCAGGAACAAGGCAAGGATATTCACTTCCCTTCAGTGTAGTTATAGGATTCCTTACCGGAGCAATAAGGCAAGATCTTTACCAGCAATACATCAGACAAAAGCCTAACAATCAATATATACAAGGAGCTCAAGAAACCCCTCTCAAACCTAATAAACCAATCACTAAATGGGCAAGAGAGTTAAGGAGAGGCTTCTCAGGAAAAGAGGTAAGAATGGCAAAGAAACATGAGGAAATGCTCATCATCCCAGGCCATAAAGGAAATGCAAATCAAGGACAACTCTGTGATTCCATCTCACCCCAGTAAAATTGGCCAATTTTTTGAATTCAGACAAAAACAAATATGGGCGGGGATTCGGGAAAAAGGAGCCCTACTGCATTGTTGTTGGGAATGCAAACGAGTATAACCACTCTGGACAGCAGTTTGGAGCTTCCTCAAAAAACTAAACGTAGGCCTTCCCTATACCCAGCCATACCACTTTTGGGCATCTACCCTGAACATCATGATAAAGACACCTGCACATCCCTGTTCATTGCTGCTTTATTCATAATAGCCAATGTATGAAAACAGCCCAGATGTCTCACAATAAATGGGTGGATCCAGAAACTGTGGTACCTATATACACAATGCAATTTTATATAGCCATTAGAAAGAATTAAATAAATAAAACTAGAACAACTCATGTTAAGTGAAGTAAGCAAACATCAGAGAGACAAATGTCATATGTTCTAATATGCAGAAATCAGATCTAAAATGCCCTGAGATATGATAAATCATACAGGATTCTAGATACAGTGAGACCAAAGAGGATACTATTAGGAGAGAAACACAAAGGCATAATGTCTAAGTACCTCTTCATATTTATATAAAATAAAATCCATACTGAAGCAAACTCCCAGATAACAGAAATGGGATCTACTTAAAAAAATTTTTTTTAACTTTTTAAATTTTTTTTGATGACTCTGTCTTTATGTATGGTATAGTTGGGAGTATATCTCGTGAAAGGTCCAGGGAAGGGTCCAGAACTTGGGAAAATGGTAAAAAAGTGCAGCAGGGAAGCTCACTGGACACTGATGAAAGTGAATTATTATACAACTCATGTAGATGGGAGGGAGGCACTGGGAGAGAATGAGGGAATGGAAGACGTACTATGAAAGGAAATATAGTCATTACCTGACTCATGTAATTGCAGCGCTTCTGTGTAATACCTCTGTAATAACAATAAAGTAAGTTAATTTAAAAAAATCTATTGAGCACCACTGCTGCATTTGGTCACCCTTTGTCCCACTAAATACGTTTTTTTTTTTTTGGGTGGGGGGAGAGGCTAGCCTAGGGCTTGAACTCAGGATCTGGGCACTATCCTTGAGCTTCTTCTGCTCAAGGCTAGCACTTTTACCACCACTTGAGTCACAATGCCAGCCACTTCTGGCTTTTTCTGTTTATGTGGTGCTGAGGAATCAAACCCAGGGCTTCATGCATGCTAGGCAAACACTCTACCACTAAGCCACAGTCCCATGCTAAATATGCTTGTCGTGCATAAATAGTAATAGTTGACAACATAGATTCTAAAGTCAGACATTTAAACTTTTCCTTTACTCAGCAATTATTGAGCCTCTATCAGGCACTTTTAAGACATTGAGAATACAGCACTGAACAAGTCATAGTCCTTGTCTTTCTGGATGTTACATTGACTTGGGTGGAGACCGGCATTAAATAAATATTCCTTTATTATAGTATGTGGTGATAAGTTCTTTAGATGAAAATAAAGCAATAAAATGAAGTTAGGGGCTGGGAAGGTGGCTCAGTGTTAGAGTGCTTGCCTCGCATGCATGAAGCCCTGGGTTTGATTCCTCAGCACCACATAAGCAGAAAAAGCTGGAAGTGGTGCTGTGGCTCAAGAGTGCTAGCCTTGAGCTGAAGATCTGGGGGACAGCGCCCAAGCCCAGCGTTCAGGCCCCATGACTGACAAAATAAAAATAAATAAAATGAAGTTATTCTAGATAGTGTGTTTGAAACACAGCCTCAGATCTTGTGACATTTCTACTCGAAGATGTCAGACTCGTGACTTTCCAGAGAAAAACATGGGAAAAACATGAAGGGAAAATTCTATTGAGGCTGAGTAAAAGCGTATGTGTATTTATGTATTTCCATAATTGTAAGAAGCAGCTAGGTTTCTGGGAAGGACTGACTTCAGTTTTGGATGGAGAAGACTTCACGTAAAAGGAGATAGAGGATAAATGATAGAGGATAAAAGGTAAAAGGAGATAGAGGATAAAAGGTAAAAGGAGATAGAGGATAAATGATAGAGGATAAAAGGTAAAAGGAGATAGAGGATAAATGAGTTGAATGGAATTGCTGATGGCCATTTAAATAGGGTTGTATACCGTCAGAAGGAATTTGGATTTTGTTCTGAGTAGGATAGCAATCCACTGGAGGATTTAGATTGGAAAAGGTTCAGTCTGGCTGTTATGTGGAGAATAAATTCTTGGGATAATTGAAGGAAAAATTCCATGTAATATTAGATACAACATTGTGCTAAATACAGTGTGAGCTTTATCACATTTATTTAGGGTATGTTTTCTCCCTAGATTTGTGTTCTACTTTTGAAGATTGTGGTACAAAATAAAACATACACTCAAATAATATTTATAAATGGCAGCTTTAGGACTTACAGTTAAATTCTGTTATTTAAAGTTGCATAGATTTCCCCAGGTATCTTGTAGAGAAATATGGTAAGATTTGGAGGGGTGGGGGGAGAAACATTTTTTATAGGCCATAAAAAATCAGAGGACTGTGTTGTATTCATTTCTACTACATTTTTATGACATTTGTAATTTGAAACTATTTTTTTAAACTCCAGTGTGTATAAAAATTAAAAAAAAAATCTAAAAGGCCAAATTAAGCAGTTTGTTAGTGATAAAAGTAAATGGAAAATAAAAAAGGTCAGCGTGTAAAGTTTAAGCTTCAGAATGTCTGAATAATATATTTGAATTTTCTGACAAGCCTGTTATATGTGATATTATGAGAAAGGGAGTTTAACATAGAAAATAAACCTGGATCTGAAGCCTCTTAATATTTAACTGGGTGAAAAGGAGTACTTTACATTAGTAACATCATGAGTAAAGGAGACAGAAGACAGATATGATAACAAATAAATAGGGTATAGAAATGCAAAGTTGCCATTGTGAAGCATGTTAAAATATAGTTTTGGAGAGAGAAAATAAGTAGAAAGTTGAAGTTAAAGGCAAAGTCCATTGTATGTAGAATTCAAGAAAACTCAAGGACTTACTGGATATAGTCAACTTTGGGAAAGTCATTGAAATTGTTACCATGCTGTACCTATATGTGCCAAAACAACCCTGAAAATAAATTCTAACACTATAATATGTATTATATTTATTCATGAAGGTTATCACTAATTTTGTCTGCTCTTGATTCTCTTAATTTGGTTTGCTTACCTTGGCTTTACAAAAATAGGTTTTTGAAGTTGAGAATATAGAAGATGATATAAGAAAACTTTTTAAAGATGTTTACATCAGGATATCAGTGGTTCACACCTGTAATCCTAGCTCTTAAGGAAACTGAAATTCAAGGATCTTGTTTCAAAGCCAATCTGTGTAGGTCAATGTAGTGACCCTCTTAGCTCCAGTTAACAACCAAAAAGCCAAAGGTGGAGCTGTGGCTTAAGTGGTAGAGCAGTAGTCATGATAATAAAAACTCAGGAGTAGTGTCCAGGCCAAGTTCTAGTTATATTATATATTACCTGCACCTGCAGGGGGCGGGTGTGTGTGTGTGGACATTTACAGAATGAACTTTATCGAAATAGAACAGTGTTTCTAAGTAATAATTTTTTTTGTTGTTGTTGGTCGTGGGGCTTGAACTCTGGGCTTGGGCGCTGTCCCTGCGCTCTTCAGTTCAAGGCAAGCGCTCTACCACTTGAGCCACAGCGTCACTTGCAGTTTTCTAGTGGTTTATTGGAGATTAGAGTCTCTCAGACTTTCCCGCCCGGACTGCCTTTGAACCGCTGATCCTCAGATCTCAGCCTCCTGAGTAGCTAGGATTACAGACATGAGCCACTGGCGCCCGGCAGTAATACTTTTTTTTTTTTAAATTGTATTCATGGATATTTATTTTTCCATGATCCTTATGTACAAATGCCTGTTTCAATGAAATATAGTATAATGCCATCTTTTATTTCTGTATAAAATAGAAAATAAGTCCATTCAGTTCAAGCATTGGTTTTCTGGTTAATTGGAGGTCAGAATCTGAAGGATTTATTTTGCTTCAAACTGGCTTCAAACTGTGGTCCTCAGATCTCAGCTTCTGGAGCACCTAGGATTCTAGACATGAGACATTGTTACTAAAGGTCTTTCTTTACCTTTTAGGTGGGACTGGAGTTTGAACTCTGGGTTTTATTCTTAGAAGGCAGACATTTTACCACTGTTGCACACTTGCAGCTCCATTCTTTTTTTTTTTTTTTTGGTCAGTCGTGGGGCTTGAACTCTGGGCTTGGGTGCTCCTCAGCTCAAGGCGAGCACTCTACTGCTTGAGCCACAGTGCCACTTCCGGTTTTCTAGTGGTTTTATTGGAGATAAGAGTCTCACGGAGTTTCCTGCCAACCTGGCTTTGAACCGCAATCCTCAGATCTCAGCCTCCTGGGTAGCTAGGATTACAGGCATGAGCCACGGGCGCCCGGCTCCATTCTTTTTTTAAAAAATACATATATTTTTTTTGTAAAGGTACTGTACAGAGGGGTTACAGTTACATGAGCAAGTTAATGAGTTCCTCTCAAGCATTGTTATCCTCTTTTGTTTTCCCTTACCATCCCTTTCTTCCCAACTCCCTGCACCAAAAAAAAAGTTGTGAAGTTTGTTTTCAACATAGTGTCTTGTACATCTCATTGCTACAATGACACTTATTGAACTAAAGGTATCTTGAGAGTGATCTCCACTCTCAATTTTACACAAAGGGAAATGGAAGGAAACACATCGGTAAATTGCTTTGTGTAGTTATGGTGGAGAAAACACTAGAACTTGTCATTCTTCCTGTTCAGTGTTCTGTAACAATTTGCCTTAGGTTTTGTTTTGAATTGTAATTTTTTTTTGTTTGAATTTTTAGGCAAGTCTTTATAAATAGCTCAAGTGAAATTCAGCATGTAATTTCTTAGAATATATTATAAATGTAAACCTTTTTAACGTTTTCAGCGTTATGGTTTGTTTATGGGTTATTTGATTGATTTGAATTAAAATTTTATGTATCTAAATTTGTCTAGGAATTTTAAGGATGTAAAATGTAACTAAAACCCTTACTCTTTTTTTTTTTTTTTGTCGGTCGTGGGGCTTCAACTCTGGGCCGGGGCGCTGTCCCTCAGCTCTTCAGCTCAAGGCGAGCGCTCTACCACTTGAGCTACAGTGCCACTTCCGGTTTTTCTGGTGGTTTATTGGAGATAGGAGTCTCACGGTCTCTCCTGCCCGGGCTGGCTTTGAACCGCGATTCTCAGATCTCAGCCTCCTGAGTAGCTAGGATTACAGGCGTGAGCCACCAGTGCCCGGCTAAAACCCTTACTCTTAAGCTTTTATAGAACCTTATTAAATTTAATAAGAATCAGTTTGGTTGAGATGTCTGATTTATGCAGTAGTTAAGAATAGTTATCACTTTTTAAAAATTTATTGTTATTATAGAGGTGATGTACAGATGGATTACAATTACATGAGTCAAACATGAGTACATTTCCTTTTGTACAGTGTCTTCTTTATAGTATTCTTATTCTGTTACATTCTGTTATAAGTATTTAGGTATTTTAAGTATTTATGTTTAAGTATTTTTAAGTATTAAGTATTCTTTTAAAATATATTCTATATAGGTATAATATATCCTTTATAAGTAGAATCACAGTAGGAGATGCGGGGGAGAAGGATCAGAGGGTTTGAATTTAAGTCAGGCATGCTATTTTACAAAGAGAAAATGTCCAAGTTAAAGAGGAACATATGATACAGAATGATGGATCATGATGTTTAGGGTAGAAAGGAGAGAAAAGTTGAACACTTTTGAAGTAAGGGATAGTTAGAAGTTAAGTTAGTGAAACAAGTGTGAACAAACACAACAGTCATACTATACAGGTGCTATGTGGAAAATGAACTGGATATCTTGTGGGTAGGGAAGAGGGAAAATCTGGAGAAAGTGAAGGAAGGGGAGACAGGGTTCAAAAAGAATTGTACTCATTACTCATTACCTGCTTCATACAACTATAATCCTCTGTATATCAACTCTGCAATAACAATTTTTAAAAAAGAGAACACTTAATAAAATTATTAAGACTTTAGGAAGGTGATTTGTCTTTCAAAATTTAAAATAAATATTAACCAACTTTTATTCCAAAAGAAAGATATATTAGTAGATTAATTACTCAGTTACAAGTCAAATGATCCTTACATCATAAGAAATAAAAGGACAGTATTCAAAAGGATTGCAAGACATAGAGGTTATTGCGCGAATATATTTTATGTATGCGGAAGTGTAGTGTTCTATACAGTTCTTTGAGTTTCATTGCATCCCCAATATATTGATGGTCTAAGCATTATTATTTGTTTTATAGATGAAAATCTGAAGCTAAGATCATTTGATGGATTTCGAAGACAGAGCTATTAAATTGGCTATTAAGACTACTGGTACTCTTTCCACTATAATGCATTAACTTTCTTGCCTTTATGCCAATCTCAAATGAAGATTCTTTCCTTACACCTCCCACCCCCTGGGACTCCAACACTAGAGATTGAATAGTTGTGTGCTCTGCTCCAGCCCAAAGCATTTTAGAAATTAGTTTTAACAAAATCATTTTCCTGTTCAGGATATTTCAGACTCTAGGGGTGATGTTAGAGGAATTTACTGCTCCTATTACTACCTGCCTTGATATTACTGAAAACACTCCTCACCCAGAGGTTAAAATACTACTACAGTTTTGTTTAAATTCCCTTTTTTCACCAAGGAGCTTAATAATGTGGGAGGAGGTCAGATTTGCAAGCAATGTTAGCAGCTTGCCTGAGCAGACAGCTGTGCAGTTAAAATGTCTTCAAGGTTCGTATACATTCTTTTTGGTGGTAATTTGTACTATTATTACAAGTTTCAACAATAGTGAGTTATAACTGAATGTTGCCTATTTGAAAATTTTCTCCTTTTTTTTCTATAGAAATGTTTTTTTGTGGGTTGTGGGACTTGAACTCAGGTCCTGGATGCTGTCCTTGGGCCTCTTTGTGCTCAAGGCTAGTGCTCTACCACTTGAGCCACAGTGCCATTTCCGGTTTTTGAGTGGTTAATTGGAGATAAGAGGGTCACAGGGACTTTTCTGCCTGGGCTAGCTTTGAGTGGAGATCCTAAGATCTCATCTTTCTGAGTAGCTAGGATTATAGGCGTGAGTCACTGGCGTTTGGTATGTTGTGCTTTTTCTTTGTGGTTTTGCACGTTTATCTTTGTGATGGAGTCAAGGCCTTTAAACAGTTCTTTAAATGTGAAGAATGAGGGGATTATTAAATACAATATGAAATAACATTTTCCATTTTAAATGTTTTCCAAAGTGGAAAAATAAAATGCCTATGGTTCAGATAATTATTTGCTTAAATTTTTTTAAATTTTATATTGTGACAATTCTCATAACATAAAAGTTACCATCTTGTCTTGGGTTTTAGTATGTTTTGTATAATATCCTGTTTAAAATATGAATAGTTTCCTGGACCAGGCCCTTGTCTACTTTGGTCAAAGGAAATTTCTGTTATCCTGTTTGTTTACTCCTGCTACTATACTGACACATTTGACTCCATTATAATAGAGAGCCCAGTGATGATACAATGGGGTTAGAGGTGGTAGATTTTAGAAAGAGATCCTTAATAATACAGAATCTGTAAACAGAATATAGGAGCCTCACCCTTTTTCCTTCCCTCTCTTTCTTCCTCTTTCCCTGAAGTCTTTCTTGGAGCTTCTGAAAGGTTGTATGGGAAAGCATGAGTCATGGTGTATAAAATTTTGGTTTTGTTACTTGTTTACCATCTTTCACTGATTCCTTGACATCTTTAGGAAACAGTCCAAATTCATTAGGAAAACATCAAAGGCTTTCACAGTTTGGTGCAGGGCTAGTTCCATACACGCTCCCTAGGTTCTCCTATAAAACATACATGAACCTGCCACACAACAGGTGGCCTGTAAGTATTTCTCAAATGAATAAGTGACAACACACAGAAGACATTTCAGTTGTATTGTTTTACATGTTAACTTATGTTTAGTCACTAACTCTTAACATAGGCCAAGAATACCTTTTAAAAAGGCCTCTCTTTTTGTCTGTATTAGTAGACACTCTTGCCCTTAAAATCAAGTTAAATTTTCAAAGGTGAATATTACAGTAACTGTCTGGAAGAACACAATGTAAGTTATAAAATGTGCTTTCAAAAGTTTCGGGGCTGGGAATGAAGCTCTGGATTCAATTCTTCACTACCACATAAACAGAAAAATCTGGAAGTGGTGCTGTGGCTCAAGTGGTAGAAGCTCAGGGACAGTGCCCAGGCTCTGGGTTCAAGCCCCAGGACTGGCAAAAAAAAAAAAAAGTTTTAGGTGTGAAGCTGTACCATCTACCCTCCCAAAAGAATTTCCCACAACCACTTTCATGACTATGGTGAATGCTTTTCAACAGTGGTATTTCAATATGCTTTAAGATTTGCTTCTCATTAACCTACATCACTGGCTAGGAATGAATTATTGTACTTATCCCTTAGAAAAAATTAAAATGTTTTCTTCCAACAACAGCCTAATGATTTTTACTTCATTCAAAAAAACTCAGAAGCCAGCACTGGTGGCTCACACCGGTAATCCTAGCTACTCAGGAGGCTGAAATCTGAGGATCACTGTTCAAAGTCAGCCAAGGCAGAACTGTCCCCATGAGACACTCATCTCCAATTAACCACTCAAAAACCACAAGTGGAGCTGTGGCTCAAAGTGGTAGAGAGATACCCCAAAACATTCAGGTTACCTCTCTCTTTTCTTTTCTTTTCTTTTTTTTTTTTTGTTGGTCGTGGGGCTTGAACTTTGGGCCTGGGCACTGTCCCTCAGCTCTTCAGCTCAAGGCGAGCGCTCTACCACTTGAGCTACAGCGCCACTTCCGGTTTTCTGGTGGTTTATTGGAGATAGGAGTCTCACGGTCTCTCCTGCCCGAGCTGGCTTTGAACCTCGATTCTCAGATCTCAGCCTCCTGAGTAGCTAGGATTACAGGTGTGAGCCACCAGCGCCCGGCACCTCTCTCTTTTCTTAAAATGAGTGACTTACATTTTTGTTTCTCTCATTTTTATGTAAGTGCCAGAGACCATAGACACTTCCTGCCCCATAGACACTTTGGATTACAAAGAAAATTAGATAATAATAATAATAATAAACCTGTAAGATAGCTGTTTCTCTTGTTCCCGAATAATCACAGTAATGTCACAAGTTTAAAAGCCCTGGATTTTTCTTTTTCTTTTCCCATGCCTACAGTATGCTCAACAGGAGTCTACCCCTGAGCTCCCATTCTATTCCTTTTTAAGGTGAAAAATGCCTTGGCACTTGACTTGTACAATAATAAGCATTCCAATGAATATATATATCTTGGTTTTAATTAGTAATATGTGATTGCCTATTACAGTAGTGGTGGTTTGGGCAGAATTACATTGTTCCCCTTCATTTTTAGGAATTATCTAAGCACATTAAATAATGAGGCTAGATTATATAAGCCCTTACCCTTTTAGATAAAATACACCTCAGTTGCACATGTTTTGAACTGGTGAGTCATTAAATCAATTTCTGTTTAATATGTAACTATTGTTAATACAATTTTATTTCTGAATCTCATACTGCCTTTATCAGTGCTGCTTTTCTTTTATACTCTGATGTCAAAGGTTGTGTAACCTGGATCCTTAGAATTCATGACTTAGTTGGTGATGTTTTTTGCCCACAAGAAATCTTTTAAGTGTTCTGTCGTTTTTAAAAGAACTTTAATGAACTTTTATCCTTTTACTGTAAAACTTTTTGTGTGTGTGAAATAGTAATTGGGCTTGAACTCGGGGCCTGGGTAGTGTCCCTTAGGTTTTTTATTCAAGGCTAGTGCTCTAACACCTAAGTCACAGGTCCAGCATGAGAGTAGTAAAACACTAGTTAATGAAACTGGTGTTTTTCTTTTTTTATGCTGGTCTTGGAGCTTTAATTCAAGGCCTAGGTGCTGTTTTTGAGCTGTTTTGCGCAAGGCTAGTGCTCTACTACTTGGTTCTCCTTCCTGCTTTTTTGTGGTTAATTGGAGGTAAGAGTCTTACTGACTTTACTGCCCTGGCTGGTTTGGAACTAAGATCCTTAGATCTCAGCCTCCTAAGTATGTAGGCCAAAGATCAATTTTTTAAGAAGTTGTGAGCCATGGCACCTAGCAGATTGAACTTTTAAATTAAAAATTGTCTTGGATATTTTTTGTTTGCCTGAATCTAAGTACAATTCAAAGTTACTGTATATGATTGAAGATGCAGTCAGCTCATTCTTAGGGTTCTTGTCTAGTATGGATAAGGCCGTAGGTTCTATTCCCAGCACTGAAAATTTTTTTAAAAAAGGAAAAAAAGTTTTGTATGTTCAGTTGTATGAAATTCCAACTTTATTTAGATAATTTTAATAGTCAATATAGTTTATATATAAAACAACAGTATCTGTTGAAACTTTTAAAGAATGTGTGGGTAGTGGGATGGGGGAGACAGAGAGAGTATATACATGAATACATTTTATACACATTCTGCACATGTATAGAAATGTCACAGTTTAACCTACTTGGAAAAACTAATATATGCCTACTAAAAAAGAAAAGGTGGGGGGAGAAAGAAGGAAAACTGAATCCGAATGTGAATAGGATAAGACCTTATTTTTAATTTCAAATCAACTACAAACTATGAACTATGAAATGAAGGGGTTTTGGGGATAGAGAGAGAGAATGATGGAAAACAAATAATATTGGTATACATGTGTCCATATGCAGATGATAGAATATTATTGAATAATAAAGGGTTAAGGAGGATAAGGAAAAAAGGGACAATAATAGATGTTAATCTGCCTAAATTTTTTTTATTTTTGGTCGGTGTGGGGCCTGAACTCTGGGCATGGACACTGTCCCTCAGCTCTTCAGCTCAAAGCTAGCTAGCACTCTACCACTTGAGCCACAGCGCCACTTCCAGCTTTTTCTGCTTATGTGGTGCTGAGGAATGGAAACCAGGGCCTCATGCATGCAAGGCAAGCACTCTACCACTGAGCCACCTTCCCAGCCCCAATCTGACTAAATTATTACATATGCACATGTGAACTACCAGAGTAAAAGAGCTTTTATCCAATTACACATAAAAAAGAATGTCAAGAGTTGGATGCTGGTGGCTCATGCCTTCCTTTACTTAGCTATTAAGCAGATTGAGATCTGAGGATCGCAGTTTGAAGCCTGCCTATGTAGAGAAGTCTGTGAGACTGTTACCTCTAGTTAACCACCAAAAAATGCAGAATTGGAGCTGTGGCTCAAGTAGTAAAGTGATACCGTTGAGGAAAAAAAAGCCTGTGCCCAGAGTTCAAGGCCCAGGACTGGCACCAAAAAAAAAAAAAAAAAAGGGAAAAAGAAAAAAAAAGAAGGAATTGCAAGAAAATAAAATAGGTTATGTTGGAGGATGGGTATTAATGGAAAAATGCATGGCCAAAGGAAAGAGCAAATATGATCCTCATAGTTTGTGTGTATGTGCTTTATATAGAGCAGTGAAACAGATATGGTTTGATTAGTGTGTAATATAAACTATTCATATCAATGGGAATGCCATAATAAGTCTACTTCCAAATATACAGCTCATAAATCCTAATGAAAGAATTTTCTAAAAAGTTATCTGCAGTTTCAAAGACATTAGTTTTCATGGCCTAAGAGGCCTTTTGCTGTCTTTTTTGTGGTATTAGGGCTTGCATCTAGGCTCTTAGCTTGCTAGGCTGGCTGCTCTACTGCTGAGTCATACCTCCAGCTTTTTATTTTTATTTTGGTTTTTTGTACAGGTCCTGGTGCTTGAACTCAGGGCCTGTGTGCTGTCCCTCAGCTATTTTGCTCAAGGATAGTTCTCTACCACTTGATCCACAGCTCTGTGCTGTGTGCTGTGTGTGTGTGTGTGTATGTGTGTGTGTGTTGGAGATAAGAGTCTCAAGGACTTTACTGCTTGGACTGTCTTTGACTCTTTGACTTGAGATCCTCAGATCTCAGCCCCCTCCCCCCCCCCCCCCCATTACAGTGTGCACCAACAGCACCCTGCAAGGAGGGTGGTTTTTTGTTGTTGTTGTTGTTGTTTTGGTCAGTCATAGAGCTTGAACTCTGGGCCTGGGCACTGTCCCTCAGCTCTTTCAACTCAAGGCTAATGCCCTACCACTTGAACCACAGCTCCACTTCCAGTTTTCTGGTGGTTTATTGGAGATAGAGTCTCGTGGACTTTCCTGCCTAGGGTGGCTTTGAACTGTGATTCTCAGATCTCAGCCTCCTAAGTAGCTAGGATTACAGGCATGAGCCACTGGTGCCTGGCTGCATTTTTTTTTTTTTTTTAATAGGAATTTTAAATGTAATGTGGATGACTGGCTTCCACAGCTCTATTTGGGAGACCTAGTGACATTTGGGACATCTGTCCTCTACTTCTTCATTCTGTAAGACTTCATTTATGTGACCCTAAAGAATGATAAATATTTGAGAAGATGTATGTGTTTGATTTTTGTTTGTTTGATTGATTTTTGCTGGTCTTGGGGCTTGAACTCGGGTACTTGGTGCTGTCCCTGAGCTTCTTTTGCTCAAGGCTAGTGCACTACCACTTGATACAGTACCATGTCCAGCCTTTTTTGAATAGTTTATTGGAAATAAGTCTCTTGGACTTTGCTACTTGGGCTGGCTTTCAACTGCCATCCTTAGATCTCAGCCTCTTCTTTAGCTAGGATTACAGGCATGAGCCACCAGCACCTAGCATGTTTGATAATTTTTACAATTAAATTGTGGGATTAATAACATCACGTGATCTCCCTGATAAGTGGATGTTAAATCCAAAATGTAAGGTGATAAGACAAAATTAACAAGACTTAAGAAACAAAGGAGTGGGCTGGGAAGTTGGCTAAGTGATAGAGCCCTTGCCTTGCATGCCTGAGGCCCTGGGTTTGATTCCTCAGCACCACATAAGCAAAAAGAAAAAAGCCAGAAGAGGCGCTGTGGCTCAAGTGGTAGAGCGCTAGCCTTGAGCTGAAGAGCTGAGGGACAGCGCCCAGGCCCAGAGTTCAGACCCCATGACTGGATCCCAAAAAGAAACAAAGGAGCTCCACTCATCTGGTCAAATCACTACTATATAACCCCATGCCGCTGATCACATATATGGTCTATATGTGCACACCAGAGGGAAACCAGGAGGACAACACAGAACTAGTGGGAATCAGGAAAAAACATACAACAGCAGGACCCATCAGCTGCACTGGACATGGATCAAAATGAACTAAGCAACTCAATGGCAGTAATGGGAGGGAGGGAACAAATGGGAAAGAGGGAACAGCTGATGCTATGCATAACAAAAGAAATGTACATATCACCCAGTGTGGAAGAAGTAACTGTATTGCAAAGGTCATAGAACTCATAAATGTTACAGATCATAACAGACAATTTGCCCCATGAAAGTTAGAATGTGTTTGTGACTTTTAAGCATCACTATCCCACAATACTGTGAAATTTGGGAAATTATATAATCACTTACAATAACGAATTTGAAAAAAAAAATCATGTGAATACTGGGTGCTGTGGAGGAGCTGAGGATCACTGTTGGAAGTCTAGTGATGCTCTTATCTCCAATTGACCACCAGAAAACCAGAAGTGGGTGGGCTGGGAATGTGGCTTAGTGGTAGAGTGCTTGCCTAGCATGCATGAAACCCTGGGTTTGATTCCTTAGTACCACACAAACAGATAAAGCCAGAAGTGGTGCTGTGATTCAAGTGGCAGAGTGCTAGCCTTGAACACATGAAGCTCAAAGACAATGCTCAGGACCTGAGTTCAAGTCCCAGAACTGGCAAAACAAACAGAAACCCAGAAGTGGCACTGTGTTTCAAAGTGGTAGAGTGCTAGCCCTGAGCAAAAAAGCTCAGGGATAGTGCCTAGGCCCTGAACTAAGCCCCATGACGGGGTGGGAGTCGGGGGAGTGGCTTCATGTGATCACTTTTTGTGGTGCAGGACAGCTTTTCCATGACAGAGATAGTTGCTTATAGATCAGCCTCTATAAGATTCTCTCTCGAAAACACTCAACATTATTACAAAATGTGTACAAAATAAAACCTTTTATTTTTCCTATTTTGGGTAAAATTTCACAATGTTGTTCCAGCACTACTGCTATTTATTAGCCAACTTGGAAGCTCTCACTAGTAAGCAGTGATTTTACTCACTTTCCTGTTACCTCCAGACTGTTTTCTATCATGTGAATTTGCCAGTTGTAAGCAAAAAAAGAAAACCAAAACCTAAGCTGTTGGTCAAGATCAAACCTCAGTACTAGAAGAAAAAAACAAAAATCAAAAAACAAAAATCCTTGCAAATTTTAAATCTGAAACAATACTTCTTGTAACAAAAAATAGAAAACTCGTAACAAAAATTAGAAAACTTGCATAAGAAAAATTGGCATAAAAAAAGAAAAATTGGCATAAGAATAAGAACTTAAGTCACTATACAGTTTGATTTTGTTGAGTCCCATTTCTGGGATATTGAACTCAGAGCTTCTCACTCTTACTTGTTTCTTTGTTCAAGATTTGTACTCTGCTAGTTGAGCCATATCTCTGCTTTTGACTTTTGGGTAATGAATTCAAGATAAGGGTGTCACGGAGTTTTTTCTCGTGGCTGACTTGAAACCTCTTCAAATCTCAGCCTCCTGAGTCCATAGTGTTACAGGTGTGAGCCACCACTGCCCTGCTTACTATAAATTTTAATGTTTTTAAAATTTTTTTTTTAATTTTTAATTTTTTAATTTAATTTTTTTTTTTTTGCCAGTCGTAGGGCCTGAACTTTGGTCCTGGGCACTGTCCCTCAACTCTTCAGCTCAAGGCTAGTGCTCTACCACTTGAGCCATAGCACCACTTCAAGCTTTTTTGCTTATGTGGTGCTGAGGAATGGAACCCAGGGCCTCATGCATGCAAGGCTAGCACTCTACCACTGAGCCACCTTCCCAGCTCCTTTTAATGGTTTTGTTAGTAGAGTTAGGACATGTTGGAATATTGTTATTGCTTAACTTTTATATTCCATTCAGTGTAATTATATCTCTGAAGATATAGCAGTTTATTTGCAAAGCATAATGAACATGCAAATCAGAGTTGTGGATCTGCATTATGACTATTCTGTTAGACTGTTAGAACGGTTGGCGAATCCAAGCCAGGTGCTGGTGGCTCATGCCTGTAACCCTAGATACTCAGGATGCTGAGATCTGAGGATCATGGTTCCAAGCCAGTCCAGGCAGGAAAGTCTATGAAACTCTTATCTCCAATTAACCATCAGAAAACACGAAGTGGCAGGAACGAAGTGGCAGGAACGATAAGGGGAAACTAAGGAGGAGGCAACAATGCATGATAAGAAATGTACTCATTACCTTGTTCATGTAATTGTAACCCCTCTGTTCGGTATTTTCACAGTAATAAAAGCATATTAATATAAAAAAAACTCAACAACAACAAAAAAGAAACCACAAAGTGGCACTGTACCTCAAGTGGTAAGAGTGCTTGCCTTGAGCTGAAGAGCTGGGCCTGGGCCCAGAGTTCAAGCCCCACAACTGACAAAACAACAGCAACAACAACAAAACTCAGAATGGTTGGCCAATCCAGTATACCTAAAAATGCTAAATAATACGGGTTTGAAGGCCTTTCGCTTGCTGAGGCACTCTGCCACTTGAGCTATACTCCACAGCCCATTTGGCTTTAGTTATTTTAGGTAGGGTTTGGTGTTTTTACACAAGGCTGGCCCTTAGCCTTGAATGCTCACCTGTGGCCTTCTGCATTGCTGAGATCATAGGTATGCATCACTGTATCTAGCTTAAAGATTTCAGTGTGGTCTTACTTAACTTTTTGTTCTGCCTAGCATCAAATCTTCCTGAATAGCTGGGATTTTTAATAGAAAAAATTCCCCTGACTACTGATGACTAGATAGGGAGAAAACTATGAATAGTCCTTACAAAATGTGTTAAGATCCAAAAGCCACTTTACAGATGGTTACATAATCTGTTAATAGTCTACTTTAAGTTTGCAGGGAATAAATAGGCTGACCACCTTTAATGTGTGTTTTAAAAGTTGATTTTAGTGCTTTTGGTTTGCCAGAGAATGGTTTGAGAGATCACATTTACAAAAGAGATAGCCATTGGATAATGTAGGAAGCAGCAGTAACAACGGACAGCCCTTCTTTTTCTTTTTTCTTTTTTTTGTTGGTTGTGGAGGTTGAGCTCTGATGATGGGACAAGGACCTGTGGCAGGAGGGTTCTCCCTATCAGCTAATCCCAATCAACAGCCTGCTGCTTGCCTTTGACAGGACCTTATCCCTTCCCACTCCACTTCTGTAAGTTTTCTCCAGGCCAGCCAGCTTTGATTAGCCCAGTGATGCTCCCACTGGATCATTGCTACTGTGGCTCTTGGTGCTATGGGAACCATTTACCAACATGGCTATTGTTTTGCTGCTAGGGAAGTTTCTTCTCTTCCTCTGATGTTACTTTTGCCATAATTGCTTCTGTTCCTTTTCTTTGTGTTACCAGCTCAATAACATAGGCACAAGCCCACTTGGAAGAAAGTCTTTATTGGGACCTAATGTTCTAACACTGGGGGAAGATAGTGCACTGGAGGTGTCTCTCAGCTGATTACATAGCTATGTGAGCAGCCTGCTTATGTAACCAGAAGCAGGCATGTGACAAGGTGTCACATGGCAGGACCTTCAGGCAAATGAAGGATTGCTCTTTCACTAATCTTTGTAGTTATGCAATTAAAGGCCAATAATCATTGATCTCTTGTTGGGCTAAGTGCTCCCCCACGGACTGTGTGGGAGTGTCTCTTGTGGTGGTAAAAGTTTGCTGCAAGCATTTTGCTGAGACAGCTTTCCAGAACTGTAGGCCAGTTTTGGGTGCCTACATGAAAGCAGTCCATCCTGCTGCCTGGTTGGTAATTCTTGGTCCTAGGCAGCCCAGAGGGAAGGGTCTTAGCAGCTGTCTTTTAGGGAGTTAAGTCTCTCCAGCCCCCATTTTAGTTGCATTCAAAGGAAAAATAAACTTTCAGAGGGTTGCCTAAAACAATAGCTTATCAGGAACAGTAGAAGTGTTGTTAAAATGCTTTATTCCTTTGGGGTTGGTAGATCTCTACCATAATTCAGGAATAGTAGTCTAACCAATTTTGGTCTTCTTCCAGTGCTGAATATGGTCCATTTTCATGAGTTGTTGTTGGTTTTTTTTTAATGCCCATAGATAGTATTTACTAGGATGAGACACTAAAATAGACAGATCTTACAGGTAAAGTAGGAATAGAGACAGTAGTCTGATAATATCTTTTTTTGGGGGGGAGAGGTCCGGTCGTGGGGCCTGAACTCTGGGCCTGGGCACTGTCCCTCAGCTCTTCAGCTCAAGGCTAACGCTCTACCACTGAGCTACCTTCCCAGGCCATAGTCTTATAATATCTTGAGATGCTGCACCACTTGCCTAAATAAAGTAAGTTTAGTATATCTAACACATAGGTTAAACTGTTAGTTCTTTTTTTTTTTTTTTTTTTTGGGTCTGGTCGTGGGACCTGAACTCTGGGCCTGGGCGCTGTCCCTCAGCTCTTCAGCTCAAGGCTAGCGCTCTACCACTTGAGCCACAGCACCACTTCTGGCTTTTTTCTTTTTGCTTATGTGGTGCTGAGGAATCGAACCCAGGGCCTCATGCATTGCAAGGCAAGCACTCTACCACTGAGCCACCTTCCCAGCCCCTAAACTGTTAGTTCTTTATCAAAAAGAAAATGGGCAAGAGATTAATGGTGGAAGTCCCTGTTTTATGTCATGTGTGAAAATTGAGACTTACTTGAATATTGTGGTGGGAAAAATCATTGAAAAATCAATTGAAAAATTGTAAATAGCTTGCTAGCGTCTAGACAAAAAAAAAAAAAATCATCTTTACCTGTCTTTGCATATTGGCTTGGTATTAGATAAGACCAGTGAGTGAGAAACTGGTAGGCAGACCATTATAAAAACTCGGATGAGGAAGAAATAACCCTAAACTGAAGTTATGGCATTAGAGCCAGAGAAAAATAATTTGGACTATTTTCAACATTATTAGTCCCATTCTCTTATATATAATTTGAATATTGGAACCACATATCTAGTTCACATATACTCTCAACATTTAAGTGTGTAAATGTTAGTATTAACATTTAGTTAATTAAATGTATTAACATTAGTTTTAAAATTATTTGTAAAGAATGTTTACTGAAAATGCAGATTTATTATACAGGATGTTCACTTTTAATGCTTACTGAATAAATATTTTCTTGAGTCTAGTGAATTACTATTTAGCTTTATATGAATTGTGTGAAAATGTTCATCTACTCCCATTACCACAGCAGGTAAAAATACTGAGTTGAAAAACTCTCTGAATGTTCATTGCACTTTAATGTCTTCAGTTGCCCATAAGAAAAATACGAAATTCTTCTTCCTCACTAAAACCACCCCTGTGTCCTTGAAAAAGTTTTATGATATCTTTTCCAGATTTCCCTTTAATAAATATGAAACATAAAAAAAGAAAAATAGGAAATTCTTGTTGTGGTGTTCAAGGCATCTAGAACTCTTCTGTTTTCACTTTCTTAGCACTTTATTCTGTCACATATTCTGCACCCAAAACAAACAGAAATCCTAAGGCCATAATGTATTTTTTCTTCCGTTTCTAAAATGTATTAAGATGTTAATGTTGTCATTGCCACTCTTGACCTGGAGTGTCTTCTTCCTCTTCCCTTTACTTTAGATGATTGATACAAAAATGACTTTTTAGTATATTAGATTGGAGGTGATACATGGGAGCACAGATCTCATATTTTCATTTTACTGATATATCTGTCTCTGGTCTTATTATGGTACTTGGCATAAAGTAGATATTTAGTAAGTAGTTTTAAATTAATACATTGGAGTATTATTGATACTTTTTTGTGTGTTCACAGATACATTCCATTCATATGTGTATGTGAAAGCAGTTGTTGCATGCTTCCGTAGTCCTGGTGAAACAGCTGACTGCTTAGATTACAAAAGATTGTTTATAGATTCTTAGGAATGATGGAGATTTATTTGAGAGTCCCTCCCTAGGAATGTGCATTGAAGTCATTGTACCAGGTGGTAGCTGCATTGACTGAGAATTCTAGGAGGGACACTGTATTAGCACATTCCTTTTATTCCCTAGGTATTTCATTGTCTTTGGATTAACATAGGCAATGATGTGTTTCTAATAAGAGGAAAAGATCTTAGATTGCTGAATTGTATGTATTTTATATGTTTAGGAAAGACCTTTTATTTAAACCTGTATCACAATTATGAACAGAAGGTACTAGAAATTCAAATATTTAAATTCAGGGTAGGTTGTAAATTCTTATAATGATTGCTGATATTTATAGCTCTTTGATGTGTCCTTTATATTATGACATTTGTATGAAAATACGCTTTAATACATTCATTACTTTTTCCCTCTCATTTAAAAATCATTGTCCAATTGAGATTTTGTTAGTCCTGGGGCTTGAACTCTGGGCTTGGGCGCTGTCCCTGTGCTCTTCAGCTCAAGGCGAACGCTCTACCGCTTGAGCCACAGTGCCACTTCCAGTTTTCTAGTGGTTTATGGAAATAAGAGTCTCACAGACTTTCTTTCCCAGACTGGCTTTGCACTAGGATCCTCAGATCTCAGCCTCTTGAGTAGCTAGGATTACAGGAGTGAGCCACCGGCGCCTGGCCAATTGAGCAGCATTAGTAGCTCACACATGGAATTGTAACTGCTTAGGAGGCAGATATCTAAGAATCCTAGTTTGAAGCCAACCTGGGCAGGAAAAGACCACGAGACCTTTATCTCCAATTTTCTAGCAAAAAAGCCAAAGTGGAAGTGTAGCTCAGGTGGTAGAGTACTATCCTTGATCAGAAAAAGTGGTGTCCAGGCTCTGAGTCTAAGCTCCAGTACTGGCACACATGTATGTACAGAGGCACACGCATACACACATACATACACAACCCTTCTCTTTTTTTTTTCTGGTTTGTTGTATATTTCTCTTTGTTTTGTGTTTATGAGAGTGTCTCACTGTATACTGCAGATTGTCCTTCAACTCTTTAATCCTCCTGCCTTGGCCTCCTAAGTGCTAGAATTGCAAGCATGTAGGACCATGCCAGTTTATTTGTAAATTCATGTGACCTTACTATCAGCAGCATAATTACATCGACCTAAGGCATGATTTCATTACATGGGTTCCCCAAGTATATTTCAAAATCCCTCTGTAGTAACCTTTTCTCCTAGCCTTGCCTCCTCACAACCATTATTTCTTTCTACATCAGTGTAGTTCTAGCTTCTCAGCTGTCACAAATGGAGTCATATAACATAATCTTTTGAAAATTGTTTCTTAGGAAGATGCACCATATTGCCATTGATATTCATCCAACTTGTATGTATCAAATTTTTTCTTTTTGTTACTCATAGTATTATATGGATATACTTTATCCTCTGGTCCATCATTTAGATTGCTTTTAATTTGAGGGGAATGATATAAACATATCTGTGCAGGTTTCTGTGTGAATGTAAGTTTACACTTCCTGCGTAGGTAGGTACTCAGGAATGGATAGCCTATTTATAGTGCTTGTGGAAGTGCTCATTATCCTCAGTAATGTATGACTAGTGTTCCAATTTGTTCATGTCTTCATCAGCACTTGACACTGTTGTTGTTTTTTCATAGTAGCCATTATAATAGTCTCATTGTACCTCATACTTATGTTTGGTTTTCATAAAAGAGAGATACTACTTTTTTTTTTTTTTGCTAGTCTTGGGGCTTGAACTCAGGGCCTGGGCACTGTACCTGAGCTTTTTGCTCAAGGCTAGTGCTCTACCACTTGAGCCACAGCGCCACCTCTGGCTTTTTTTCTGTTTATGTGGTACTGAGGAATCAAACCCAGGGCTTCATGCATACTAGATAAGCATTCTACCACTAAGCCACTTTTCCAGCCCCAGTATCACTAAATATTGTTAAACATAACAGCAAAATATCATCTTTTAAAAAACTACTGGGCTGGGAAGTTGGCTCAGTGGTAGAGCACTTGCCTTGCATGCCTGAGGCCCTGGGTTGGATTCCTCAGTACCACATAAGCAAAAAAAGGAAAAAAGCCGGAAGTGGTGCTGTGGCTCAAGTGGTAGAGCGCTAGCCTTGAGCTGAAGAGCTGAGGGACAGCGCCCAGGCCCAGAGTTCAGGCCCCACGACTGGACCCCCCCCCCCCCCCAAAAAAAAATAAATAAAAAACTAGAGTTGCAATACATATTTAAATCAAGAGGGCTGGGAAGGTGACTCAGTGGTAGAGTGCTTGCCTTGCATGCATGAAGCCCTGGGTTCAATTCCTCAGCACCACATAAACAGAAAAGGCTAGAAGTAGAGCTATGGCTCAAGTGGTAGAGCACTAGCCTTGAGCTGAAGAGCTGAGGGACAGCGCCCAGGCCCAGAGTTCAGGCCTTACAACCCCCCCCCCCCCAAAAAAAAAAAATCAAGATTGCTTGCTTTTAAATTATGTGTTCTGATATAAAAAGGGTTAAGAATTACATTGAAAAAAGGTTATTTTGAGATGATCATTTTTGTTCTTATTCTATCCATGTGGTGTATTACTTTATAAAAAATTTCATCACTAGTATTATATGGATATACTTTATCCTCTGGTCCATCATTTAGATTGCTTTTAATTTGAGGGGAATGATATAAACATATCTTAAACTCAGGGCATGGGTGATGTCCCTTAGCTTTTTCACCCAAGACTGGTGCTTGTGGCTTTTTGGTGGTTAGAGATTTGAGTCTCATGGACTTTCCTTCCTGGACTTTACTGTCCCAGTTGGCTTCAAATCCTGATTTTTGAAATCAGCTTCTGAGTAGCTAGAATTACAAATGTGAGCTACCAGTACCCTCCTGCCTCTTTAAATAAATACCAACAAAAGTAGGTGGTTCCCTTTATTCCCTTCCCTCTACTTTTCCCTCCCCCCTCCTCTCTTTTTCTCCCTTTCTCTGTTTTTCCCTTCCTTTCTTTTTTCTGATTCCTATAGTGAGTTTGACATTCATTTTCATATGTTCAACTGGCCTTGCATTCACTCCATACAGTGTGTAATTCTTTTAATAATGTGCCTAGATTAGTTTGCTAGTAACTTTTGAACCAGTTTTTGAACTAGTACTGCTGATATTGGTCTATAGTCTTCCTTCCTTCCTTCCTTCCTTCCTTCCTTCCTTCCTTCCTTCCTTCCTTCCTTCCTTCCTTCCTTCCTTCCTTCCTTCCTTCCTTCCTTCCTTCCTTCCTTCCTTCCTTCCTTCCTTCCTTCCTTCCTTCCTTCCTTCCTTCCTTCCTTCCTTCCTTCCTTCCTTCCTTTTTTTCCTGTCATTTGTGGGGCTTGAACTCTGGGCCTGGGTGTTGCTCTTCAGCTCAAGGCTAGCACTCTATCACTTGAGCCACAGCACCACTTCTGGTTTTCTGGTGGTTAATTGGAGATAAGAGTCTCACAGACTTTCTTTCCTGGGCAGGCTTTGAACTGCGATCCTCAAGTCTCAGCCTCCTGAGTAGCTAGGATTACAGGCATGAGCCACTGGCCCAGCTATAGTTTCCTTTTTCTTGATAACTATGTTTCAGTTTACTCAAAGTCCATTGTCCACCATTCACTCACTCATCATAGTGAAGGTTTTGTGTGTGTGTGTGTTTGTGTGTGTGTGTGTGAGTGTTTTGGTACCAGGGATTGACCTCAGGGCATCATGTTCACACTCAGCTTTCTGATGATGGATGCTGCTCTACCACATGAGCCACAGCTCCATTTTGGCCTATTTGGTCTCGTGAACGTTTCTATCCCCGCTTGTTTCAAACTCAGATCCTCAGGTATCAGGCTCCTAATTAGCCAAGATTATATGATGTATATATTATATGATGTATATGATGTATGAACCATTGGTGCCTTTCTGAAAAGGCCCTGTTTTAGCTTTGCATTTCTAGCTTTTAGGTCACAGGTCAATTTTAGTATCTTGAGTGTAAAAAGCTAAATGTGCAGCTGGTTGTGGGGCCCTTGGTGTATAGAAGCTGATTCCTGTCAGAAAAAAAATATTTAATAAGGCATATACACTTCTGCATTACTATGTTACTAATTCTCTTAAGACTTAAAGACTTGTAAGTGCTACAGACTGAATTTCAATTTCTACTCCAAATTCTCTGTATTGTATTATATTACTATAGTTTTGACCTTGAATGTCACAGTGGCTCATGTATTTAAAGGCTTGTTTAGTTTCCTGTTGCCAATGTTAGGAAATGGTGACACTTGAAGGAAGTGTAGGGCCTAGTGCGGGGAAATTGGTACACAGGGAGTATACTCTTGGAGGAGACATTGAGACCCTAGTCCTCTCCTCTCCTCTTGGATTAATAACTGCCTGAATTCAACAGACCTGCTTTATCACACAAACTTGTATTGTGATACACTGTTGGCATTGCCCAGACTGGAGGATCAAGCAAAAATATCCACTGAACCTCTGAACTGTGATTCCCAAATAAACTTTCCCTCTTTAAGTCTGATTTTTTGTCACAGTGCCATAAAGCTGAATAATACATAGTTTGTTCTAAGAAATAGAGAATAGTGCTGGGTGCCAGTGGCTCCCACCTATAATCCTAACTACTCAGGAAGCTGAGATCTGAGGATCGAGGCTCAAAGCCAGCCCAGGCAGGAACATCTGTGAGACTCTTATCTTCAATTAACCACCAGAAAACCAGAAGTAGTTCTGTGGCTTAAGTGGTACAGTGCTCGCCTTGAGCTGAAGAGCTCAAGGACAGCACCTAGGCTCAGAGTCAAGCCCCGTGATTGACAAAAAGAAAAAGGTTTTCTTTTCTTGAGCTGTGGCTCAAGTGGTAGAGTGATAGTCTTGAGCACAAAAACTCAGGGACAGAACACAGGCCCAGAGTTCAAGCTCTAGGACTGGAACCGAAAAAGGAAACTCACTGGATGCTTTTGAAAAATAGAGGAATGAAGCTTGGAAAATGACAGCAATAAATGAAATTACTCTTAACTCAATCCGTTGATTGAGACAATGTCCTTTTTATAATTAATATATACTGACAAAGAAGAATGACAGTAAAACAACCTATGTCACAGTGGTGGTACCAGCAGGAAGGCTGTAGAACTAATATATGCTAATCTTTTTTTTTAAGTTTTAATATTACTGCTTTTCAGGACATTCCTAGATAGCACATTCTTGAAATCACAGTACTTGGTAGGTTGAAACGAAGATTACAAGTTTGAGGCCAGTTCAGTCTCAAAAAACCCTCACCCCCAAGTTGTTGTTATTTTCAAGCATTATTGTGCATCTTTTTAACCTGTATTAACTACATAGACAAAAAGTTTATGAAGACTTCTGACTGTGCTTATGAATCACATTAAACTATTTCTATGACTTTAGATTCATGGGTTCTTTAACTTGATTGCTGTAAAGGATAAGTCTTTATGTTTTATTTTTTCTCCCCTATTTATTTTTTAAAATGTTCTCAATGTTTTGTTGTGTACAGGTTTTCTCCAGGGAAACGTTCTGGTACAATCTTACCTCATTTCCTTAAGATAAAAGCCTTTGTATGTACTAATCCTTAGTTTATTACGAAGCTATTTATTTCTCTTGAGTATGGTGAGTACATATATGTATAAAATATTCCCAGAGCTCCTGAAATAGTTCTCTTTCTGACTCAGTCTTTTGGTGTTTACTATGTTTTCCATTCAGTTACTCCACCCCATGGGTTGTGAATGCTTGTATTTCATTGGTTCCCTTTGGCTCCTGCACATACACATGGTGTGGTTTGTCAGACAGTGGAATTCAAAGACTTTCTCTTTACTTGGGACACTAACTTTTTTGCGTCTGGTCAGAGTTATGATTCTGGGGACAGTTCTGCTTCCATCTCGTGGTTATAACAGACATCAAAACACTGCACTTTGTTTCCATGAGGTTCCAGAATCTCCTCTATCCGACTTGACAGATACAGGTATGCATACTTTAGAATTGGTAGCTTGGAGGAACCATAGACTGCTACAATAATCAAGTGTCAGTGGAGATATTAAAATAATTTACTACCACTTCATTCTTGGTCAGCAAAGTTTTATCTGCTTTTTCTGGTATTTTTTAGTAGAATTATAATAAAAAATAGAATATAAGTAAAATGTGTTACTTTATGATGTTAATATATGCATGTCTTGATTGAAGAATTTAAGATATAGTGAAAACTAATTATTAAGAACAAACACAACTTTAAAAACAAGTGTTTAAAACATACTAGTTTCTTAGAAAATATGCAAAGTTGAATTCAGGCAAGATAAATGTTTATAAGATACTAAAATTTGATACTTTAATTTCTCCAATGATTGTATGACTGATTATTAATTAAACTAATTGGTAAAATGGTTACAATAAAGCTAAAACATTAAGTTCCAAATTAGGTCTGAATTTGTGCGTCACTTTTATATTTAATTTTAATTTGATACATTACGATAGTTTTACTTTGTACAAACTCTTTCTGATATTTTGCTTTATTTTTCTTTTGTCCTTCAGGTGTATAAATAAAAAAAGATAACATAATTGCCAAAGTTCTTTACACATATTAAAGTCAGGGTCTTGCATTCTTAAATCCATGATCTACCTCAGTAGAAGTGATTCAGTAGAAGTTAAGTTGGTATGTAAGTTAACCTAATACACAGTAGTCATTTATATTGTTCAAAAATAAAACATTCCCAGCCTACACACTTAAATTATTGTGGTTCAGTACATCTGAGTCATCTAGATACCACTCTCTTAAATGAAGAAAGTGGTTAAAGACTAGACTCCAGTACCTCTCTGTAAAACACTTTGACATTTGCTTGTTCTTCCCACAGCTTTTGTTTCATTTTGGTTTAGCCTTTATTTCTGAGCTTGTTCTCTTCTATTTAGTTCTTTAATTCTTCCTGATTCAGTACATGTTCTTTCTTGGCCTCAGAAAGTTTAGGATTTTTTTTCCCACTGAAAGTGATTTTCTTTTTGTTTGGTTTTAATAAGGGAGGATATCCTTCTGGTTGATATCCTGTACAGATGGGTTGGACAGGAAAATGACCCTTAGTTCTATGAGAACATAAGAGTGAGTAGTGAGAAAGAAGAGCTTTGCACTCAACTAAAAGGACCCAGATATGGGAAGAAGACAAATAGGGACTGAAAAATATTGTTTTCTAAGTTATAGTTTGTGTTCTTTTGCTTCAAATATAACCTTTATCTTATATTTATTACTTCATATGTTTAAAGAATATTTGGTATTGTTTGAGTTGGATATGACCCTTAATTGACACAAAATTGTTGTATGAGTCTGTTTGGTTCTTGTGTCAAATAATAGGATTCTTAAGAAGCTGATTTTGGAAACTTCCTTTTTTTGCGCTTAGAATTCCTCCCCTGCAGCCCATGTTCTAGATATCCTTTCACATTAACAATCATCAGTACCAACAAATCGTTTAAATAGGGATACAGGTGGACCCATTGCAACAATGAGATGTACAAGTCATTATGTTGAAAACGAACTTTGGTGGGGTGGGGGGGGCCTGGGGTTGGGAAGGGGGAAACAAAAGGAGGAGGCTACAATGCTTGATAAGAAATGTACTCATTATCTTGCCCATGTAATTGTAATGCCTCTGTACAGTATTTTCACACAAAAAAAAAACAAACCTAAAAAACCTTAAAAAAAAAATCATCAGTACCGAATTTGTGCTCCTCTCACTTAGATGGTTATCCAATTTAAGGTTTTACATTCTGTTCTCTCACAGCATCCTCTATGAGTATGGCAGTCTATATGATTTATTCATTCCGTAAAGCTTTTTAAAAAGTCTATTCTGTTAACAAAATAGAAAATTTTTCTGTTCTTATATTGGCGTAGTTAGGTTATACCAATTAATATAATAAGTAAATAGTTGGCAGGAATAGATGCTATGGTAATAAAGTAAGTGAGGAAAGGGAATTTGGGGTTGTGGGAGTCTCACTGGGAACAGTGTACTTTTAAACACTCTAGTTAAAAAGTGTCACACTGATAGGATAATACTTCAGTGAAATGTCCTGAGGACCAGGCTTTTAAGCAGAATGTAAAGCTATTAAGTAAAGCCATTACAAAGATCTTGAAGCAAGAGTATGCCTTCACATTCCAACTACATAAACAGCATAAACAGCAAAGCTAGTGCTTAGCATGAGGTAGTCCATTGAGCTGAACTGGGAAAAGAAAATGTGAATACCTTTTAAGCTTTTATGACTTTGGCCTTTTACTATAAAATTGGGGGACTAATTGTTTTTTTTTTTTTTCCTTTTTATTTATTTTTTATGCTGGTACTAGACTTAAAGTCAGGACCTGGATGCTGTCCTGAGCTTTTGCACTCTGGGCTGTCACTTTACTACTTGAGCTACAGCTCCAATTCTGCCATTGCATGGTAAATTGGAGATATGCATATCTAGGGTTTTTCTGCTTGGGCTGGCTTTGAACTTTGGTCTTCAGACCTCTAGACTTTTGAGTAGCTTGGATCACAGCCATGAGCCTCCTGAGCCTTACTTGTTTTCCTTATTTTTAAAAGATTAAAAAAATTAGCATACAAGAGGTGCTCATTTTGACATTTCCATAGTTGGATATAATGTAACCATTAACATTGCCACCTCTTATTAGTCTCTATTATCTCCCCTCCTCCCATCTTAAAACAATTTCAACTGTTTTTATTGTTTCATTTCAGAGTTTTAAGCAGAATAACACAATCTGACGTATGCATTATAAGATGGTCAAGCCCAGCACCTGTGGCTCACTCTGTAATCCTTGCTACTCAGGAGGCTGAGATCTGAGGATTGCAGTTCAAAGCCAGCCCAGGCAGGAAAGTCTGTGAGACACTTATTTCCCTCCAATAAAGCACAAGAAAACCTGAAGTGGTGCTGTGGCTCAAGTGGTAGAGCACTAGCCTTGAACTGAAAAGCTGAGGGATAGCACCCAGGCCCAGAGTTCAAGCCCCATGACCGACCCCCCCCCCCGAAAAAAAAGATGTCAATTAAGAATTTATAATTCTGTAAGTCAGTCTTGGTCTCCCCATTTTCCATCTCCCATTTCTAACCCCAAGTTATGCAATTTAATTTTTATAATGTGCATTGGCAGTAATTACTATATTTTCTCACCTTTCCTCCCTCCATTCCTGTGGCCCCATTTGTCCTTTTCCCCCAAATAGTTCCACTTCAGTTTGTGTTTATATGCATATAGCCCCATATGTGCTGTTATGCATGTTTGTATGTTAGATCTTGCTTCCACATATGAGAGAAATCATGGTGTTTGTGTCTCTGAGCCTGGCTTTTACTTAACATGTTTTTTTTTTCTTTCTGGGTCCATCCATTTCCCTGAAAATGACATATGTTTTCCTACTGCATGATAAAATTCCATTGCATATATGTATCACATTTTCTTGATCCACTCACTTGTTTCAGGGCAACCGTGTTCTTTTCATAATCTGGCTATTTGTGAATACAACAGAAATAAACAGAGATGTGCAAGTGTCTGTCCTGTCTTCCAACTGGTAATGCTCTAGGTAGATTCCCAGGTGTGGTATTGCTGGATCATAGGGTGGTTCTATGTTTAGTTTTTTGAGTAATCTCCAAACCACTTTCCAGAATGGTTATACTAGCTTATATTTCCACCAATAGGATGATAGGGTCCCCACGCCAATCCTTGTCAGCATTTATTATTGTTCAATTCTTGATGCTTGCCAATCTTATTGGGGTGAGATTGAATCTTAATGTTGTTTTGATTTGTATTTATTTCCTTTATAACCAGTGATGTTGAGAATTCCTCGTGTGTTAATTGGCTGTTCTTCTGAAGCCTCTAGCTCCTTTGCCCATTTAGTGACCAGGTTACTCATTGGAAGCAGGAAGAGGGCTTTAGTTTCTTGAGCCTCTTTTATATTCTGGATATTAAGCTTTGTCAGGTGTATATTTGGTAAATACCACCTCCCAATCTTTTTTTTTTTTTTTTTTTTTTTGGGTCCGGTCGTGGGCCTGAACTCAGGGCCTGGGCGCTGTCCCTCAGCTCTTCAGCTCAAGGCTAGCGCTCTACCACTTGAGCCACAGTGCCACTTCCGGCTTTTTTCTTTGTGTTTATGTGGTGCTGAGGAATTGAACCCAGGGCCTCATGCATGCAAGGCAAGCACTCTACCACTGAGCCACCTTCCCAGCCCCACGTCCTCTCAATCTATTGACTGTCTTTTTTTGTCCTTTGCTGTGCAGAAACTTTATAGTTGGGTGTAGTCCCATTTCTCAAGTTTCTCTTATTTGCTGAGCCATTTTGCCAGTGTAAAAGATAGCCAACTTTAAAAATAAGCAGTAGAGATCAAGTATATAGAACCATGGAAAACAGTTGCTTTTTGACAAAATGTATGTGACAGATGAAGGTGATGATAGGATGTTGGTAGTGGAGAATGAATGTCTGTGAGGCTTGGGGTGCTTCTTTTTTGATGCTGATCCTAGGGCTTGAACTCAGGGCCTATGTGATATCCTAGAGCTTCCTTCCACCCTCTACCTGCATGTGCCCCTGATCACCACCCCAAAGCTAGTGCTCTAACACTTGAGCCAAAGCTCTATTTCACCTTTTGGGGGGTATGCATAATTGCAGATTAGAGTCTCTTGGACTTTCCTGCCAAAGCTGGCTATGGACTGCATTCTTCAGATTTCAGCCTCTTGAGTAGCTAGGATTAGAGGTGTAAGTCACCCCAACCTAGGTTGGAGTGCACTTTTTTAAGGCAGCGAGTACACTGGATATAATATGTGATGTAATAAAGGAGTCATGAGTTATTACCAAAGTTTTGGCCTCAGCACTTAAACCAATGGAATTACCATTAGCTAAGATGGGGAATTCTGTGGGAGAAACGTTTTTGTGATTGTGGTGGAAGTGAATATGGTATGATTTACAAAGTGGCATTAAAAAAATTTTTTTTTCCTATTAGGACTAAAGTTGGCTTCAGTAACTGCTTATGGTTTCCTTATTTGGGTTATTAGTAATGCAAAACTTCTGAATTCAGGTTTTCTTCTTTTAATTTCAAACAAGGGGGACGTTGTACTATGAAAAAACAATGGATTGTAATTACAAAATTAGATACAGTAATAATTTAAAAAACCTGTAACATACTACATAGTACAGTGTTTGGTCCTGGTCATGGAGTTCTTTATGGATAGTAATATATGTGAATGTGGTCTTCTTTTTGGCAAATAATTTTATTTCAATAAAGGACAATCCTATATAGTCCAGTAGAAATTCTGGTGAAGTAAATCATCTTTGGAATAAAGAAAAACAGTACATATGAGCAGTTTAAAACATTATTTCTTAAAGTGTGATTTTTTTTGTTAATTGTAAATTAATTATCTTGTGTGTGTGTATACAATATATACACATATATATACACACACACACACACACTTTATCTGTTCCATTCACTATAACTTTGTAACTGTTTTAAACACAAGAAGACACATGCATTCAATTTACTTTTCAAAAATAAAAACATGTATTTAAGTTTAGCAACCTTTATGGCAATACTGGAGTTTTAACTTAGGACCTTGTGCTTGGCAAGCAGGCACTCTTGTCATTTGTTTCATACCCCCTAACCCTATGTGTGCCCTTTACAAACTGGTTTTTGGGTGTTTTTGTTATTGTTAAGTAATTGTGCAAAGGGGTTACAATTCCCTAAATTAGATTGAGTACAATGCTTTTTGGTCAGTATAGCCTCTTCCTTTGTTCTCCTAAATTGTCTCTCTCCTATACCCATAAGTTACAGAGTCTCTCTCTCTCTCCCTCTCTCTCCCTCTCTCTCCCTCTCTCCTGCTCTCCTTCCTTCCTTCCTTCCTTCCTTCCTTCCTTCCTTCCTTCCTTCCTTCCTTCCTTCCTTCCTTCCTTCCTTCCTTCCTTCCTTCCCTCCTTCCTTCCTCTCCTCTCTCTCCCTTCCTCCCTCCCTCCCTCCCTCTTTTCCCCTTCTCCCCCTCTCCCCCTCTCTTCCCTCCCCCTCTCTTTCTCTCTCTCTTTCTTTTTTCTTTTCTTCTCTTTTTCTTTTTCTTTTTTATCTTTTTCTTTTTCTTTCTTGTGCCCTGTCCTGGCACTTGAACTCAGGGACTGGGTGCTGTCTCTGAACTTTTTTCACTCAAGACTAGTGGTATACCACTTGAGCCACAGTTCCACTTCCAGCTCTTTTTGGTGGCTAATTGTGGAGATGAGTCTCATGGACTTTCCTTTTCTTGGCTGACTTCTAGCTGAGATTCTCAGACCTCACCCTCTCCAGTAGTGAGTTTTATAGGCATGAGCCACTGGCACTTTGAATATAATCTATTTTCTCACCTTTTCTCTTTCCATTTCTGTACATTCCCTTTGCCCATTTCTGCATTCATTTTGATAAAGTCATTTAGTTGCTCAAACTGCTCTTTTTTTCTTTTTTTTGCCAGCCTTGGGCTTGAACTCAGGGCCTGAGTGTAGTCCCTGAGCCTCTTTGTGCTCAAGGCTAGTGATCTACCCCTTGAGCCACAGCCCCACTTCCTGCTTCTTCTGAGTAGCTTATTGGAGATAAGAGCCTCACAGACTTTCCTTTTTAGGGTCGCTTTAAATGGTGATCCTCAGATATCAGCTTCCTGAGTAGCTAAGATTACAGGGGTGAGCCACATGTGCCTGGCTCCAAACAATTCTTAATGTAAAACAAAACTTAATTACCTCTAGAATTTTAAACATGCATTCCTTTTCAGAGAAGGAAGAATGTGATAGAGTGAAAAAAATAAAAAACTTTGAAACTAAGAGTTACAGATCTACCTTGCAGTGGGAAATTCTGTCTGTATCATGTAGATAGTTGTGAAACTAATTTTTAATCATTGGGTAATGTGATGTAGAGATTAAGATACATCTCATTGTTTTCTGTCATTTATGTTTTTATATAAGTTGGGAATTCAAGCAGCTGTTACTTAACACATATTTTCAGAATTCTTGACAGAAAAATATAGCTTTTAAGACTAAGCAATATATTGAACCTCAGGAAACTAACATGCAACATGTCAGGTTTTAAAAACAGGAAAGAGACATGTGAACTCTTTTGAGGGAAAGTACAGGGAGCTGAATGTTGTTAAGTAATCAATTAGAAGAAAAGTAGGGGGACTTGGAAGGTGACTCAGTGGTAGAGCGCTTGCCTTGCATGCCTGAGGCCCTGGGTTCGATTCCTCAGCACCACATAAGCAAAAAGAAAAAAGCCGGAAGTGGCGCTGTGGCTCAAGTGGTAGAGCGCTAGCCTTGAGCTGAAGAGCTGAGGGACAGCGCCCAGGCCCAGAGTTCAGGCCCCATGACCGGACCCCAAAAAAAAAAAAGAAGAGTAGGATAAGAATCCATTTTAGGTGTCACGGACTGCAGGAATAAAGGTCAAAATGTGGGAAAGCACAATTTTAGGTGGGGAGATATGAAACTAGAGATGTAGGTTTCCACCTGCTGCTCATGAATGATCTTGAAGGCAATTATAAAGGAGTCTTCAGATTGATGTGAACCATTAAGAGGCCTAACAAGAGTGATATGGTTAAATTTTTTTCTTAAATAGATCACTTTGCCAGCTGTGTGGAGGATGGATTTGAGGGAGACAAGACTGGAGGCGGTAGTCCAGGTGAGATCCATTGGTAACCTGCACTAAGGCTTTGGAACTAGAAGTGAAGGAGAGGGAATGGTCTTGAAACAAACCCACAGATTCAAGGGGGTTCCCTCCTTTCAAATATTTTTTTTTAAGTTTTAAATTAATGAGGTAAGGGAACAAGCATAATAAAAAAAAATTATAGCTGGCTCGACAGCCATAAGAACAGTCTCTGGTATCTAAAATTCCATAACTGGAACTACAGAGAGAGAGTGTGTGTGTAAAAATCTACCTGGGCTATGGGAAGGAGATGATATCTAACTAAGGTAGTATAGTACAAGGATCAACTGTCTCTGTATATGGCAGATTTTGAAACTGTAAAGCCTTGAGGAAGAAAGTATTACAAGGCTTCAGCTACTGCATATAGTAGAAACTCAAATATCCATCCAGTGGTGCTGATATTTTCTATAACTTTTACAGGAAAAGCAACTCAATTTTTGCTATTTTGGGTTTTTTTGTTTTGTTTTTTGTTGGTCATGGGGCTTGAACTCTGGGCTTAGGCTCTGTCCCTGTGCTCTTCAGCTCAAGGCGAGTGCCCTACGGTTTGAGCCACAGTGCCACTTCCGGTTTTCTAGTGGTTTATTGGAGATAAGAGTCTCACGGACTTTCCTGCCCTGGCTGGCTTTGAACTGTGATCCTCAGATCTCAGCCTCCTGATTAGCTAGGATTACAGGTGAGAGCCACCAGCACCCAGCTTGGGTTGGTTTTTGTAGTGGGACTTGAACTCAGGGCCTTAGCTTTTTTACTCAAGGTTAGTGCTCTAACCCTGGAGTCACAGCTCCTCTTGTAGGTTTTGTTGTTGTTGTTGTTTTGCATAGTTAATTGGTGATAAGAGTCTCAGAGTTTTTTTGTTTGTTTGTTTTTTGCTTTGGTCTGGGCTAGCTTTGAAATTTCATCCTTAGATCTTAGCCTTCTGAGTAAGGAGGATACATGTGTGAATCCCTAGTGCCCAGAGGCAGCTAGATTTTTAAAAATTAACGAAACAATGAACAGTTGTAAATTCTTGTAATGTGAAAAGGTATTTTAGAATGTCTACAGAAAATGTTTTAATACTAAAACATTTTGGAATCCTTTTATGAAAGCAAAGCATGTTTCTTATGCTAAGCAGATAATTTTAAGATCATTTTGAAAGACACACTTTCTATAACTATATGAAACAGGATTTATATATTTTTGGGAAAAACCCACCTTTTTCTATAATTTCTATGGCAAGTGTAAGGATAAGAAAAAGATAGTTTGGAAGGACTTATTTATATATAACCATTCCTTTAAAATTTAAAATAATCATAATATAAAATAATCATATTTAAACAGTTTAAATATAAAATAATTTAATGTAATTTAAAATAATCATAAGATATCCTATATACATCTCTTTTTGCATTTCTGTTTTTCATTTTAAGAAAACTGTACTTTGGGGCTGGGAAGGTGGCTCAGTGGTAGAGCGCTTGCCTTGCATGCCTGAGACCCTGGGTTCGATTCCTCAGCACCACATAAGCAAAAAGAAAAAAAAGCCGGAAGTGGCGCTGTGGCTCAAGTGGTAGAGCGCTAGCCTTGAGCTGAAGAGCTGAGGGACAGCGCCCAGGCCCAGAGTTCAAGCCCCACAACCGGACCCAAAAAAAAAATTAAAAAGAAAAGAAAAGAAAACTGTACTTTTACTATTCATTTCAGCCTGATTTTAGTGAATGCATGTAAGTCAGCTAAAGTGTCATTTTGTGGTCTTTCCTCTGGCTGCCTTTTTATATTTTCTGGTAGTAAATTGCTACTTCATAGTCAGGGAACACTATGTATTTGCTCATTATGATTCTGTAAACTGTACAGTTCTGTCCCCACTTTGGAATCTTAGGGCCCAGCATCTGAAATAGTATGTATATGCTGAATTTAAATGAATGTTCAGCTGTTGAACTAATTGTGATTTTTTTTTTTTGTGGCCGTTTCATGTTTTTTAGAAGCTTTGCACCGCCCCTATGGTTGTGATGTTGAATCCCAGGCCCTGAATGAAGCCATCAGATGGAGCTCCAAGGAAAACTTACTTGGAGCTACTGAGAGTGACCCTAATCTTTTTGTTGCACTTTATGATTTTGTAGCCAGTGGTGATAACACACTGAGCATTACTAAAGGTAAGCCTTCTGTGTAGTAGCATCCTTTCACTTTCCAGTTTTCATTAGTAGTTAAGAAGTAATAAGGGGGATGGGGGGTGGGGGTGGGGTGGCGTGGGGTGGGGTGGGAGGATGGGAAGGGATGGGAAGGGGAAACAAAGGAGAGGCTACAATGCTTGATAAGAAATGTACTCATTATCTTGCCCATGTAATTGTAACCCCTCTGTACAGTATTTTCACAATAAAAATAAATAATTAATTAAAAAAAAGAAGTAATAAGCCTTTTACTAGCTTCTGATTAAAATTAGCCATGTTGATTTGGTACTTTATATATGTATGTGTATATATGTGTGTATACACACACACACACACATATATATGTATATACACACATTCATTCCCCTCTATCATTTTCACTTCCCAGAACTGGGCGGGGAGGGGGGGTATTGTTTTTGTTTTGTTTTCCCTTTTGAGGTGCTTGGACTTACACATCTTAGGTTAAGCCATGTCCTGAGCATCAAATTTTAACATTCAGTCAGATTTACCAATAGCAAAAATTTGTAAAACGATGTTTCTCAGATTGAGGCACAGGTATCTGTTAAAGTGGGTATGATTGCATACATGTCAGGAGTTTTCAAAGACATAGGCAAAATAGTATGTGTCCTCTCCTGTGTCACAATCTTTGGGGCAGTATTGGAGATAAGATAGTGGTAATAAATGTATTAGTGGGGCAGATTATTGGACTTATGCAATTGAAGGAAAATTTTGCATAATGATAATGGATGCAATATATGAATTCAAAGACAATTTCCTTGGATTACAGTGCATTCTATTTTAATTTCCTTTAGTGCAGAGGAGAAATTTGCAAAGCAATGACTCATGTTTTTCTAGGTATAATATTCTTGTTAGTGTTTTCTAAGATGATTTAGTTACCAAGAAGATGCTGATAAAGTCTAGTAATTTCTTGGTCACCAGTTAAAGCAACAACTGGTCTTTTGCTCAAGGACTTAAGTTCAAGGATTTAAGATTCCTTTTATCTCCTAGCCAACAATAGTTTATTTTTAAACATCCTTAAATACCAGGTTTTTCTATTAGGTTGTTATTATTATAAGTGATGTCTAATAAAGATAGTTTATTTTAAAAGATTAAGGAAATATATTTTAGAGAGAATATAAAATTTTAGTTCCTTCTCAAATTTTAGTCCCATTTCGACATGCTAATATTATGATACATTGTTTAAATTCAGAACTGTTTAGCAGAAGGCAGTGCTGCATTTATGCCTGTAGTTCTAGCCACTAGTGAAACTGAGCAAGAGGATGGTTTGAGCCTAGCAGTTTAAGATCTGTCCTTACAAACAACCTCATCTGAGAATGGGGGGTGAGGGAGGGGTTGTTAGGAAGGAAGCAGGGGTGGGAAGGTCAAGAAAAAAGAGGGGAGAAAAAAAAATTTCTTTCTGGAAGCTCAGTATTGATACCCCTAATAGTTTTTCCTGGTTATGAAGACTTTCAGAGTAGAAAATTCTCCTGCTAAAAAGAAGAAAATAAAAAAAACAAGTATATTTGACTCTATTCTAATTACAATGGCCTGTAATTAATTACTAGTTCTCTTTAAGGAAGCAATAGTATAAAATTCCACATACAACTTTGTCTTTAGTTTTTATAGATTTAGTTAAAGAGCAACAACTATTCTTTAGGCTTTCTAGCTGTATACAATATATGTTATATACACATTTGTAGGGGTTGTGTTTGATTTTGTGCTGATACTGGGGCTTGAACTCAAGGTTTGTTTCTTTCAGGCTGTGCCTTTCCATTTGAGCCACAGCTCCACATCTGCCTTTTTTTGTTGTTGTTGTTGTTTTGTTTGTGTTTTAAACTGGTTAATTGGAGATAAGTCTTAGGGATGGTCCTGCCCAGGCTTGCTTTGAATCACTGTTGTCAGATCTGAGCCTTCTAAGCAGGCAGGATTGCAGGAGTGAGACTGGTGCCCTGCTATGTGTTTTTCTCATATTCATGTATCTCAAATGAAATGGTTGAGGCAAAGAGAAAGTTCCCATGATAGAAACATTTCTTTAGGCCATTGAAAAAGATAAATGGGAATCTATCTGGGAATATGGCTTAGTGGTAGAGTGCTTGACTAGTATGCATGAAGCCATGGATTTGATTCCTTAGAACCATATAAACAGAAAAGGCTGGAAGTGGCACTGTGGCTCAAGTGGTAGAATGCTAGCCTTGAGCAAAAGAAGCTCAGGACAGTGGCTATGCCCTGAGTTCAAGCCCCAGGACTGGCAAACACACACACAAACACACACACACACTTCCAAAAATAGATGATTATTAGAATAATTATTTTGAATTGTTCCTTTAGTCTTCACCGACCTGGCAACGTTTGAGCATTATGTTTTAGATTGATTTGGCTTTCTTCTGCTTTCTGATATGAGGGAGGAGGTTTCAAATACCTCTGAAGGCATATGTATTAAAAGATAAGACCCTAAGGCACTGCAAATATTCTTTAGATTAACATTCATATATTGTTAATGATAGATAACTTTCACTTTCCTTCTGTGTTTTGCCAAAAAAATTCTATCTATGCCACAAGTTTAGACTACTGGAGTCTAAACTTGATGCTAACAACTTTAATGGGGAAATTAAGGACATTGAAGTTGCTAGCAAAGATACAGTTAAGTGAGTAGGGTTGTGGTTCCAACTGAAGAGTCTGCTTCCGTTTCCATGTGCTAATTTTAGAGAAATAGATAACAGTGAGTCATTCTTTGTGGGGAGTAGCAGGGAAACTGGGAAACAATTACAATTTTAAATCTTGATTCCTGGAAACATGTCCTTTGGGAGTCCTTACTACATACTTGCATGCTTCCAGCTCTACCTAGCAGTTTTCTTGGTGTAAATTATTTGTTTGTTTACTTATATCAGTGGTTTGTTGCCTTGGTGCCAAGTGAAAATTAGAAGTAACTTTGTATTTCACATTTCTTATTTCTAATCTTATTGCCATTAATACTGGAAGCATTTATCTATAGGATTATTGGTTTGTTTTTGGCTGGTACTAGGGATTGAACCCTGCCTGTGCTTGCTAAGGCATCCTACCACTGGAGCCATAACCCAGTGAAAATCAGTGTATTTTTTAAGTTAATGAATTTTTCTTTTGAAGACTGAGCACTATTTGTTTCTTGCTATTTTGTATTCTTTTTATCTCTGTATGCCATCTTATGATAATACATAATTTGATCAGGACTTTTTTTTTTTTTTTTGGGTCCGGTCATGGGCCTGAACTCTGGGCCTGGGCACTGTCCCTCAGCTCTTCAGCTCAAGGCTAGCGCTCTACCACTTGAGCCACAGTGCCACTTCCGGCTTTTTTCTTTTTTCTTATGTGGTGCTGAGGAATCGAACCCAGGGCCTCAAGGATGCAAGGCAAGCGCTCTACCACTGAGCCACCTTCCCAGCCCTTGATCAGGACTTTTTTTTAAAGGTTGTATATAATTATTTAAAAACCTATAGCCAATATTAGATAAGCCATTTCTTACTTTATTTCTGTGGTTGTAGCTACAAACTAAAACAGCAGTCAGGATGTGAATAGCTATCATCTTTGTTTTTCAATTTTTTTGGGTGTGTGTGGAGGGGGGGGTGGTCATGGGGCTTGAACTCTAGGCCTGGGCACTGTCCTTGAGCTCTTCAGCTCAAGATGAGTGCTCTACCACTTGCCACAGCAGCACTTCAGGTTTTCTGGTGGTTAATTGGAGATGAGTCCATAATCCTCAGGTCTCAGCCTCCAGAGTTGGTAGAATTATAGATGTGACGACTGGCACCCAGCTTGTTTTCAATTTTTTTTTCTTGATGACATTGTCATAAACGTTTGTGATTCATTTCTCAATGAATTTAAACATTTCTTCAATTTGAAACATAGTCTTAACATCTTTCATTCTGTGATAAATTGATGGCCAGGTGAGAAGCTACGAGTCCTTGGTTACAACCAGAATGGCGAGTGGAGTGAAGTTCGCTCTAAGAATGGACAGGGTTGGGTGCCAAGCAACTATATTACCCCAGTGAACAGCCTAGAAAAACATTCCTGGTACCATGGACCTGTGTCACGCAGCGCAGCAGAGTATCTTCTCAGCAGCCTCATCAATGGCAGTTTCCTGGTGCGAGAAAGTGAGAGCAGCCCTGGGCAGCTGTCCATCTCGCTCAGGTATGAGGGGCGTGTGTATCACTACAGGATCAACACCACCACAGATGGCAAGGTAAGAGCTGCCAGTAACGACCTCTAGATGTGGCCTGGCTCCTTTGTAGAACAAATACTCAGAATAACTAAAGGGGGAAGCACTTTTTATGTCTGACATGAAATAATTTGCTAATTTTGTGAGTTAGAGCTTATACTTCTCAAAACAGTTTATTAATGCTAATTAGAAGTACTCATTAATAATTAGTATATTAAGAGTATGTGGATAAGATAGATTTGAAGGTGAAAATTGAAGTCTGTTAGTTTTCCCTATCATGAACATACAAATGTATACTCAGTACTTTGATGTAAGGCTGGAGGCATGGCTAAGTTGAGTTGTTCAAGATCTAGCTAGGAAGCAAAAGTGTCAGCTACCAAGTTTGAGTCTTGGTCTCTAACCAAAATAGAAAAATAACCAATACATTAATGTAAAATTTATAAAAGGTACTTTTAAGAATTAGAATCACCTCTACTAGAAGGTCCACAGAGAAAGAATTTAGACTTCTGAGACTGGTGTGCATTGCTAATCTCTGTCAGTATAAATAGATAATTCTGTTATCTAGCAGTGTGCATATTAGGAAGACCAAGCATGTGAGATGGATTTTTGGAATAAACTGCTGTGTTTTATAAATTATAAAGCCTGAGCTTAAGTGAGGTCTTCTATTTAGGTTGAATCCTTTTTTAAAAAAAATCTTTCTATTTTTTTCTTCTTTATATGATATGCATAGTAGGGGGAGGGCCTGGGTTTTAAAGCCAGCAAACCCAGTTTGCTTTTTAAGTACACAATTAAATTAAATTTCTGGCCTTCCGTAAACCTCAATTTTCCTGTCTGTTATTAAATCCTACCTTAAAAGATTGTTGTTGGGATTAAATGAATAATTTTGTAAAATGTAGCTTCTATGAAGTAGGTGACAATGAGTGACAAAGACACACCTAGCTACTCAGGAGGCTGAAATCTGTGGATTGGTGTTTTAATCCAGCCCTGCCAGAAAAGTCCATAAGACTCTTAATCTCCAATTATCCATCAAAAAATAAAAAAGCCAGAAGTAGTGCTGTGGCTCAAGTGGTAGAGCACTAGCTTTGAGCAAAAAAGCTGAGAAACATTGCCCAGGCCTGAGTTCAAGCCTCAGGACCTGTACTTCTCCTCCCAACCCCCCCCCCCCCCCCCAAAAAAAAAATACTAAAATACTAGTCTCTTTTTAAATTATTTGTTGTTGTTTTTTCCTCAGGTATATGTGACTGCTGAGAGCCGCTTTAGCACCCTGGCAGAGCTTGTTCATCACCATTCCACAGTGGCTGATGGGCTAGTGACAACATTACACTATCCAGCCCCCAAGTGTAATAAGCCAACAGTCTATGGCGTGTCCCCCATCCATGACAAATGGGAAATGGAACGGACAGATATTACTATGAAGCACAAACTTGGAGGTGGTCAGTATGGAGAGGTTTACGTTGGTGTCTGGAAGAAATATAGTCTGACAGTTGCTGTGAAAACATTAAAGGTGGGTTGCTAAAAATTAGTTTTCAGGCATCTTTTTTTGTGTGTGCTGAATCACTTGGAAATAACAGCATGCCCTTCTTTAACTTTGGAACTCTTCCACCCACTGGTGCCAAACACTTCTACAAATTGTGGTGATTAACTGTAGCACCATTGCTGACAATACAGGGGCAGATTATTCACTGCAGTGCAGTGAGACCCACATGTGGGAGAGATTGGTTTTTAGAAGCTGTTGATGTGCATTTTAGTAGGAGTTTAGAAGAAAATTGTAAGTTATTAAAGCAAATCAGGCTATTTCGAGAAGGACCCCTGCTAGTCAGAATTCTTCATGCATTATCTAAGACTCATGAAGTTCCTTATTCTATTCTTTATTTCCCTTATATGCAATTAGATCCCACACACACACCCTCCTTTTTGGGAGGAGTTTTGGTGGTTTTTGGAAACATTATACTAAGAATCCCAGACTAGACTTGAATTCCTAACTTATATGCTTTGTCCTCCAGAATTTCTAGATCACTTCTGTTCTAAAATCCACAGAAATCTTTTTCCAGGTATTATCCTTTCTCCTCTTTAAATATTACAGTATAAAATTGCAGGGTTATGTAGCATTTGTCGTTTCTGAAGCCCTGCATATCCCTCACACGGGCTATTCTTCAGTTTTGAGTAGTGGTCAGTTCTGTTTATTAAATATACCCTACATTTCAAGCAATGTGTGATGCTTGCAACCATGCATTGCTCCATAAGAAATGTGTGGTAAAACAGGAAGATAAAACTATAAACAGCTGGGCTGGGAAGGTGGCTCAGTGGTAGAGCACTTGCCTTACATGCCTGAGGCCCTGGGTTCTATTCCTCAGCACCACATAAGCAAAAAGAAAAAAGCGGGAAGTGGCGCTGTGGCTCAAGAGGTAGAGCACTAGCCTTGAGCTGAAGAGCTGAGGGACAGCGCCCAGGCCCAGAGTTCAGGCCCCATGACCCGACCCCCCCCCCCCCAAAAAAAAAAAAAACCAGAACAAAAAAACTATAAACAGCTAATTACATTGTCTCTTTATTCAAGTATTAAAGTATTTACAGAAGTCAACTGTCAGAAAACTGAATTATCCAATTAAAGTTTCCCATGCTTCAGTTGATTGCAGGACATAATTGTAAAGTTTTCTAGCTCTACTAATTTTTACTTACATTGTATAAGTTTAAGTACATTATTCTTACTTGAGTTTCTATAAAACATATTAGATTGTAATAAGCTTTCTTAAATTAATATCTTCAAAAGCTATTCCTTTTATCTTTGAAACTGAAGATGTGTGAGTTGACTCAATTTAGATGGAAATTTGTCTCCTCTTTTTTTCCCCATTCCCCCCTTTTTAGGAAGACACCATGGAAGTCGAAGAGTTCCTAAAAGAAGCTGCAGTGATGAAGGAAATCAAGCATCCTAATCTGGTACAACTATTAGGTGAGAAAGCCTAAACCATAGTTCCTTCCTCAGATATTTGCTATGTCCCCCATCCCCTTCAGTTGCTTTTTCTATTGAGAGAGAGAGAGAGAAAGAAAAAGAACCCAAGCAATAAAGAAAACAAACTTTAATTATTTTGGGCATTACTAGGATTTGAGATCTAGGGATATGCTCTAACACTTGAACCATGATCCCAGTCCTTCAAATCTTTTTTTAAATCACTATGTTGAAAGCTCCAAGTGTGAATTTACTTTTATAAATTATTATAATAAGCTGGAGATACAGATCTATAGATTAGTGGTAACGTATTTGTTATCATTTATGAGTCCTTATGTTCATCTCTTAGCACCACACATAAAAAACCCCATACAATCAAAGCCATTGTTTTCATCAGTAGGTTCTGTGTTTAAAACAAAATAATAGGGGCTGAAGGTGGCTCAGTGTAGAGCGCTTGCCTTGCATGCCTGAGGCCCTGGGTTTGATTCCTCAGCACCACATAAGCAAAAAGAAAAAAGCTGGAAGTGGCGCTGTGGCTCAAGTGGTAGAGCGCTAGCCTTGAGCTGAAGAGGTGAGGTACGTCGCCCAGGCCCAGAGTTCAAGCCCCTCGACTGGACCCCCCAAAAAAACAAAACAAACAAAATAATAATGGCTTGAATTGATTTCAATATGTATAAAGCTGTGCACCTTACGGCTATCAGATTCTGAATTCAGAACAATTTAACAAGTTATTACTGTAGTAATAACTGTCAAGTACTTTAACAAAATAGAAGCATTAAATAAAAAGCTATTGAAAAGAAGCAGATTAAACATTGGGATCACATATATCAGCTTATCTAAAGAAACTTTTGAATAAATCTTTTTCATTTTTCAAGTTGGGGAATTATCTTGGTTCAAACTGAGCTATTTACCCAAAGGAAATTAGTTCTTGTTTTTCTTAATAAGGAGTCTGCCTTTATCAGATCATTTCACTGATTACAATATTTTTATAAAAGATTAGAACACAGTGCTTATACAGAACTCTTGAAATTTGGCCCTCTTAGCCCATTTGAATTATGAATTTCTTAACAGACTTCTTTTTTTATTTTGCTATGTTAATTACAGAAAATGTGGTGATAATAATAGGAAAGATTACTGCCAAAGTGGACCAAAATATTTTTGAATGACTGTTGGCCTGAGTGGCTGAATATATTTTTTCCTTTCCTTTTTTAAGAAAAGTCAGCCGGGTGCTGGTGGTTCATGCCTAAAATCCTAGCTACTCAGGAGGCTTCGATCTGAGGATCCAGTTAAAAGCCAGGCTGGGCAGGAAAAGCTGTGAAACTCGAATAAACCACCAGAAAACTGGAAGTGGCACTGTGGCTCAAGTGGTAGAGCGCTAGCCTTGAGCTGAAGAGCTGAGGGACAGCACCCAGGCCCAGAGTTCAGGCCTCATGATTGACTCCACCCCCCCCCCCCCAAAAAAAAAAAAATTTCTACTAGTCAGTTTATTTTTGTTTATGTGGGACTAAGGAATTGAACCTAAGCCCTCATGTATGCTAGGCAAGAACTCTACCACTAAGCCATATTCCCAGCCCTGAGTATATTTCTCATAAACGAGTTCTATCCTTCATCTGTCAGGTGTGTGCACTTTGGAGCCACCATTTTACATAGTGACTGAATACATGCCATATGGAAATCTGCTTGATTATCTTCGAGAATGCAACCGAGAAGAAGTGACTGCAGTTGTACTTCTTTACATGGCTACTCAGATTTCTTCTGCAATGGAGTATTTAGAGAAGAAGAATTTCATCCATAGGTAGGTAAAACCTGGCTATTGCCTGAGATTAATCAGGACAGCATTTTTGCTTGGTACGATGATTAAAGTAAAAGTTGCAGATGGTTCGATTTGTTCTTTCTTTCACAGAACCTGTTATGTCATTTCCAACTTCTAAACCTTAAATTGTCAAAACAGGCTTTGTTCAGCACTATATCCATGATCCAATTGCTCCATCTAGTGGCTGTTTTTTAAAAACATCAACTGTCTTAGAAGAGTAAAGTTTATAGAGGAAAAAAATCTGTAGTCTACTATAACCTATCTTGATATGCTTATAAAGACAAATTCATCTGGTCTTCGAACTCCTTTTTGGTAAATACCATACAAGTGATATAAATTAGGCTTTCTATCATGTTAGTGAACATCATAAAATACTTAGTCCTCTCTTACCAACTCTGATTATAGCATAAAGAACCAATAACAAAGCAAGCATTCATGGTCATTTTTCTCATATCTGAATGGGTCCTGTTTCTCACAGAGATCTTGCAGCACGTAACTGCTTAGTGGGAGAAAACCATGTGGTTAAAGTAGCTGACTTTGGCTTAAGTAGACTGATGACTGGAGATACCTATACTGCTCATGCCGGAGCCAAATTTCCAATTAAGTGGACAGCACCAGAGAGTCTTGCCTATAATACCTTCTCAATTAAATCAGATGTCTGGGGTAAGGTTGGCATGTTTTTCTTGATATGTTATTTTATTTTCCTCACAACTAATCTCAGTTCTTTAGAGAGCCTGCCTGTCTCCCTCTCTCTCTTTCTCCCTTTCTCCTTTCTTCCTTCCCTCTCTTTCCCTTCCTCCCTCTGTCTCCCTCCCTGTTATTTCTCTCCTCTCCTCTTGTGTTACCTGTACCATGTCTTGATTGCAGGGTCAGGCCCTCGTGGACTTGCTTGTTCACAGCTGATGTTCTACCACTTGAGCCATGTCTTCAGTCTGACATTTTGCTGGTTAATTGTACACAAAATCTCTTGGACTTTTCTGCCCAGGCTGGCTTTGAACCTTAATCCTTTGATCTCAGCCTCCGGTGTTGCTAGGCTTACTCACATGAGCCATCTTTTATATGATACTGAAAACAGAAGTTCTTTCCCTCTTCCCCCCTCAAAAAAATAATGCTGGGCATGACTGCATTCCTATAACTCTAGCATTTTGCAGGCTGAGGAAGGAGAATCTCAAGTTTGCAGGCAGCCTACGCTACATAGCAAAATACTATCTCAAAAAAATCAAGCTGTGCAGTTCAGCAATAGCATACTTGCCTAGCATACAAAATGACCTAGATTAAATCCAGAAAAAGGAGAAAGTACTAGAACTAGATGCAGTATTACATGTCTATACTTCTATTTTATAAGCTGAACTGGGAAGATTGCTTAAACCCAGGAGTTTGAAACCCACTAGGGCAACATTGTGAGAGCCTCCCCTCCCTTTCTCCCTATCAAAAAAAGAAAAAGAAAAATAATGCCTTCAAAGGCATTATAATGTATTTCTCACCTTGCTTTGCAGTTTTAATAGTGCTTTGTCAAAAGCCATGATAAAGTTGTTTTTTTTTTCTAGAATTTTGCCTTGTTTCTACTCCGTGAGGAATAGAATGACTTGGTAAGGGCCTAATAGTTTGAACAAGCTGATATTTGGATTATGAGCCATAGAAATAGTTAAAGGATTCTAAGTCAACTTATGTGAGAGTGTGTGTGTGTGTGTGTGTGTGTGTGTGTGTGTGTGTGTGTGTGTGTGTTTATGTGTATGTTGGTCCTTTGAGTAGAACTCAGGCCTGGGCACTGTCCCTGAGCTTTTTTTGCTCAAGGCTCTATCACTTGAGCCATAGATCGACCTCCAACTTGTTTTTGGTGGTTACGGTTAATTGGAGATAATAGTCTCAAGGTCTTTCCTTGCTGAGCTAGCTTAAAGCCATGATTCTAAGATATCAGCCTCCTGAATAGCTATGATTATAAGTAGGAGCCACCACCTAGCCTGTCATTTTTTTTGGTGGGGGGCTCCAGTCATGGGGCCTGAACTCTGGGCCTGGGCGCTGTCCTTCAGCTCAAGGCTAGTGCTCTACCACTTGAGCCACAGCGCCACTTCCGGCTTTTTTCTTTTTGCTTATGTGTTGCTGAGGAATCGAACCCAGGGCCTCAGGCATGCAAGGCAAGCGCTCTACCACTGAGCCACCTTCCCAGCCCCTAGCCTGTCATTTTTTAATTAAAAATCTTGTAAGAAATTTTGTCACAATCAAGCTGTAAGAAAATAAGGTCCTTCCCCCTTCTCTCCCTTCTCATTCCCCTTCCTCTTCTCCTTTCCCCCCTTCCTTGTCTCTTCTCTCTCCCTCCCCTCCCCTCCCCTCTTCTCTCCTCTCCTCTCCTCTCCTCTCCTCTTTCCTTTTCTCTCTCCTCTCTTCTCTCTTTTCTTCTTTTCTCTTTTGCATGCTACTAGAGTTGGAACTCTTAAGAGTTAGAACTCTTAGCTTGCTTGTTCAGCTGGAGCTCTACCACTTGAGCTACAACTCAGTTTTTGCTGAGTATTTTGGAGATGAAAGTCTAATGGACTTCTCTGCTTAGGCTGCCCTTCAACTTAGATCCTTTAGCTTTCAGACTCAAGTAGGATTATAGGCAAGAGCCATTGGTAATAGCTATGATTGCTTTTCTCTACTGTATTTTTTAATTGCTTTCAAATGAATCGTATGAGGCTTTGATAAAAAAGACTGTTCTATGAATAGTTGAATTATGCCACATACTTTTTATATTGGTCATAATTTATTATTCTACATTGTAGTAAGGAAAAGCTAAATAAAAGTGGGAAGTTTATAATTTTTTCTTCAGTATTCCTTACCAGTCCATATTGTAAGAACTGATACCGTATTCACTACTGTTGTAACAATTTATGACTATGACTCAGAATTTTAAAGAGTGGTTACTTAATAGATAATACATCAGATGAAAAAATAAACTTTTTTTCATTCCTTCTTGTAGCTTTTGGTGTTTTGTTGTGGGAAATAGCTACCTATGGGATGTCACCATATCCAGGAATTGACCTATCTCAGGTTTATGATCTACTAGAAAAAGGATATCGAATGGAACAACCTGAGGGATGCCCTCCTAAGGTTTATGAACTTATGAGAGCATGTGAGTATTTTTGCGTGGTTTAATTTTGAAACAGTAATTCAGTATGGTTACCAAAATCAGAAACAGTTTGCTAGGTTTGAATCTAGACTCATATTTAAAGAGCTTGCACAACATTTGATACACCATTGAGTCTAATTGGAATCCTAAGAATAATTGTCTGTGGTCCAAAATAATTGCCCAGTTATTTTTAAAATTGTATCTTTAGTAAGCAATTGGGTGTACAAATTAAGTTAGGGAAGGAATGCTTTCAGCTACATGAAATATTTGCTGAAGAGTATAGATAATGTATAAAAGTAACCTCAGTGATGAGTAAATAAAAAGATGTGCCTGACTATAGCTCAAGTGGTAGAGAACTTGCTGAAGAGCTGAAGGACAGCGCCCAGGCCCACAGTTCAAGCCCCATGACCGACCAAAAAAAAAAAAGGAAAAAGAAAGATGTGCCTGAAGATTATAAATAAGACAGCAAATAGTAAATTGCAACTGTTTGAACATAAACCTTTATATATAATTTTTCATTAAGTATTGACAAATATGTACTTTTCTCATTTCCTATTAAATTTGTACTTGATTCTGTGTTACATTAAATTTGAAGACAGGATTCATTTGCTTCATCTTTCTACTTCTTAAGAAAATGTCATTTTTTTTCTCACTAATTTCCATTGGTCTCTGTGTAGCATTGGGGAGTGGGCTCTTAAACCTCTATGTCTGGACTGAGAAGCAACTTCATTAGTACCATAGCGAATATGCATTAACTTCATGATGAGTTGACTTCATTTTCTTGGCTGCCATGGATATGTAGACTGATACAGTATTGATATTGTGGTATTGTGACATACAGGCTGGAAGTGGAGCCCTGCTGACAGACCTTCTTTTGCTGAAACTCACCATGCTTTTGAAACCATGTTCCATGACTCCAGCATTTCTGAAGGTGAGAATCTAATAGATTTATCATTGACTGCTAGGTGGATGTTAATAGATGATGTCAAATACTTTTTTGCAAAAATAGTTCTTATACTTTCTGTTTGAAGATCATGAGTTAACTATTTTTGCAGTGAGTTTATTGCCCTTTATTGTGTTGTTGCTTCTTTTGCATTTTTCAATTATATCTCAATTTTTCAATTATATCTTATTGAAAGGGTTTTTTTTTGGGTCCAGTCGTGGGGCCTGAACTCTGGGCCTGGGCACTGTCCCTTAGCTCTTCAGCTCAAGGCTAGCACTCTACCACTTGAGCCACAGTGCCACTTCCGGCTTTTTTCTTTTTGCTTATGTGGTGCTGAGGAATCAAACCCAGGGCCTCGTCGAGCATGCAAGGCAAGCGCTCTACCACTGAACCACCTTCCCAGCCCCTTGAAAGTATATTTTAACTTGAAATTAGTTCACTCTCTCCCTAAGGAAAATGAATACATTTACTAGTTCACTACCTTTTAACACTACAGTACAGAGAAAAGGGAAAAATAAAGATCAAAAATAGTCCAACTCTCCATTTTGCAACTGAGTTACCTCTCAAATACTCCAACTTTTGGCTGGGTGTTTGTAATTCCATATACTTGGGTAGTTATAGTAGAAATATCTCAATACAAGGCCAGTCATTGGCAAAAACGAGATCCTATCTGAAAAATAACTTAAAAACAAAAATATTGTTGGGGGCATGGCTCAAGTTGTAGACTACCTGCATATCAAGAGTGAGATCCTAAACCTATACTTACGTACTCCCCCAAAATAGCTTTCTGTTTTTCTTTCCTTCTTCCTTTTTTTTTTTTTTTTCTTCTTTTTCTAGTCCTCAGGCTTGAACTCAGAGGTTGGGCATTGTCTCTGAGCTTCTTTTGCTCAAGGCTAGCACTTTACCACTTGAACCACAGCGCCACTTTTGGCCTTTTCTATTTATGTGGTACTGAGGAATTGAACCCAGGCCTTCAAGTACTCTACCACTAAGCCACATTCCTAGCCATAAAAGTCAGCTTTCTAAACTACAGATACCAAAGCAGAGCATAGTCATAAAAGCAGTATCTGGGAATCCCATTTCTAGAAATATATCTGAAGAAAGTCAGATTAAAAATAAGATTTAGCAACAAGAGCATAATTTCTTATATTGAAAAATAAGGGTTTGGAGCTGGGAATAAGCTGTAGCTCAAGTGGTAGAGTGCTAGTCTTGAGCAAAAGAAGCTCAGGGACAGTGCCCTAGGCCCTGAATTCAAGCCCCAGGACTGACCAAAAAAAAAAAAGAGAGAGAGAAAGGAAGGAAGAGAGAGAGAGAGGAAAGAAAGAAAAGAAAAAAAGAAAGAAAAAGGAAGAAAAGGGTTTGATTTGGTGATATATGACTGAAATCCTAGCTTGGAGGTAGAGACAGGAAGTTTTGTTGTTGTTGTTGTTATTGTTATTGTCCTATGGTTGAACTCAGGGAATGAATGACTACTGTCCCTGAGCTTTTTTGCTCAAGGGTAATGTTCTACTACTTGAGCCCAAGCTCCACTTCTGCCTTTTTTCTGGTCAATTGAAGATAAGAGTCTCACAGACTTTCATGCACAGGCTGGCCTTGAACCATAACCCAAAAGAACATCCCAGTTGCCTATAATAGATGAATGGATCCAAAATATGTGATGCCTATGCTATAAGAAACAGAGAAGCTTAAAAGGCCAAATTATGAGACTTTATTGGAGAATACTCTTGTCTCAAAGACAAACACCGAAGTGCAATACCTATGTGCATCTGATTATATAACATAATGTGAACTTCAGGAAATGGATATAAGAGCTTTTTGTTGTTGGTTTGTTTTCCTTTTTTTTTTTCTTCTTTTCTTGTTATCTGTCTTTGGGAGGATGAGGGCACAGAAATGGAGGTACCAAGGGTGAACAATGCATCAGTAGACACTATGTAGAAAATGAAATATTCAACTTGTGGGTAGGGATGGGAGGGAACAACTGGGAGAAAGCGAGGGAAGGGGTGACGTTGTCCAGAAAGAAGTGCGCTCTTTACCTGATTTATTGAACTCTAACCACTCTGCACATCACCTTTATAATAACAACTATTATTATTAATTTTTTTTGTTGGTTGTTGGGCTTGACCTTGAGGCCTGGGTGCTGTCTCTTAGCTCTTTTTGCTTAAACCTAGTGCTCTACCTCTTGAGCATCACTTCATTTTCTCTTGGTTAATTAGAGATAAGAGTCTCACAGACTTTCCTGCCTGGGCTGGCTTCAAACCGTGATCCTCATATCTCAGCTTCCTGAGTAGCTAGGATTACAGGCGTGAACCACCAGAACCCAGCTATAATAACAATTTTAAAAAGGAAGAAAAAAAAAAAAGACCTGGGAACTTGCCCCAAAAGGAAGAATGCTTGCTTGCCCAGTATGCGTGAAGCCTTGGGTTTAGTTGCCAGTACAAAAAACAAAAAGATAACCAAATGACCAATATGCATTTGAAACCATGTTTAACATTATTCCCCACAGGAAGTATAAAGTGAACCACCATCTACCACAGTGTGCCTATAAGAAATTAAGATCACACAAAAAACATTAGCAGCATCTAATTTGGCAAACAATGCAGAGTAACCAACATTTTTTTGTATATTGCTAGTGTGAGTCCAGGTTATAATAGCTATTTTTGGACAATTCGGCAGGACTACATAAAGTTGTATTACACGTACCCTATGAGACCTCCTGAGATTCCCGTGCTTATGCTTCACAGATAATATGCAGAAAGCTCTGAACCATAAAACAAATGGCAGCTTCTTCCTAGCAGCATGTTCTTACTTGCTAAAAGTTGGAAATAGCCTGAATATCTTACCAAGAGGAATTCAGATGAATTTAGCTATGTTTACATATAGGAATACTATCCATTCATGAGAAAGAAACCTCATCTTATGTGACAATTTGTGAATTTATAGACATATCTTGAGCAAAGTAAGCCAGAATCTATACTCTAGGATTCCATTTATACATTTCATTTTATTTATTTTTGTTTACTTTTGAGATGGTGTCTCACTGGCTTTCCAAGTTGGTCTCAAATTTACTCAACTCAAAGGATTCTGTAGCCTGTCTCCTGTCTAGCTGGGACTCTATGCGTGTTCCACTGTACCTGGCTGCTTTTATATACTTCTCTACTCCCCATTGTTCTTCAGTTGTATATCTTCTATGTAGAAAAAAATTCTCTTTCTCTGCCATAGAATTGTCTTTATTGATCCTTTTGTGGTTTTCTCAGAGGTAGCCGAGGAGCTGGGGAGAGCTGCCTCCTCGTCATCTGTTGTTCCATACTTGCCCAGATTACCAATACTTCCTTCTAAGACAAGAACACTGAAGAAACAGCTGGAGGACAAGGAGAACATTGAAGGACCCCAAGATGCTACAGAAGATCCTGCTTCCAGTTCAGCACCAGGTAGAATCAAAACAGAAACTTCCTTAAAGAGCCTCATGGCTTGATGCTGTTGTTCCTGTTTTCATACACTTTTTGTCTAAGGACAGCAAGACACTCTGGTCTTTGGCCCTTTATTGCTAGTGCTGGCAGTCCTTTCTAAGGCCTGATTATAATTTTGTCATCCACTCCATTAAGCTCCTGGCTCCCACATAGATCCCATGCTTCCAATTTGCAAGGGAGATGGTGGTGGGGAGGAAGGAGTCTTTTACTGAGCCTTCTAGATAATGCCACTTTAAGAAAAAGGATGAATATTGAGGTGATAACCAACAGGTACATCACATTTGGAACATTAATCACTGTGAAATGATAGTCTGTTACTTAATTTCTTCTGAGTAATGGCAGCACCTGGCAATAAATACTGACAGATCTTTTATAAGGGAGCCTTAGTCACTGTAATAGTTTCACTTCTTGTCTTTCACATTGTTGATTGTCTGTTTCTCATCAGGGTTCATTAGAAGTGCACAGGCCTCCTCTGGGTCCCCAGCACTGCCTCGAAAGCAAAGAGACAAATCACCTAGTAGCCTCTTGGAAGATGCCAAAGAGACTTGCTTCACCAGAGATAGGAAGGGGGGTTTCTTCAGCTCCTTCATGAAGAAGAGAAATGCTCCCACACCCCCTAAACGCAGCAGTTCCTTTCGAGAAATGGAGAATCAGCCCCACAAGAAATACGAACTCACGGGTAACTTCTCATCTGTTGCTTCTCTACAGCATGCTGATGGGTTCTCTTTCACTCCTGCCCAGCAAGAGGCGAATCTAGTGCCATCCAAATGCTATGGGGGGAGCTTTGCACAGAGGAACCTCAGTAATGATGACAGTGGAGGGGGTGGGTGGTCTGGCATCACAGGCTTCTTTACACCTCGCTTAATCAAAAAGACACTTGGCTTACGAGCAGGTAAACCCTCAGCCAGTGATGACACTTCCAAGCCTTTTCCAAGGTCAAACTCTACATCTTCCATGTCCTCAGGGCTTCCAGAGCAGGACAGGATGGCAATGACCCTTCCCAGGAACTGCCAGAGGTCTAAACTCCAGCTTGAAAGGACAGTGTCCACCTCCTCTCAGCCAGAAGAGAATGTGGACAGGGCCAGTGACATGCTTCCAAAAAAATCAGAGGACAGTGCTGCTCCAACCAGGGAGAGACCAAAAGCCAAACTATTGCCCAGAGGAGCCACAGCCCTTCCTCTGAGAGCTCCCTCTGGGGATCCAGCCATTACAGAGAAGGACTCTTCAGGGGTGGGGGTGCCTGGAATAGCAGCTGCCCCCAAGAGTAAGGAGAAGAATGGTGGTACACGACTTGGGGCGGCTGGAGTCGCAGAGGATGCAGAGCAGCCGGGTTGGTCTTCTCCAGCTAAGGCTGCAACTATCCTCCCAACCACTCACAACCACAAAGTGCCAGTCCTGATTTCACCCACTCTGAAACACACTCCAGCTGACGTGCAGCTCATTGGCACAGACTCTCAGGGGAATAAATTCAAGCTCTTGTCTGAGCATCAGGTCGCATCCTCTGGAGACAAGGACCGACCCCGACGGGTAAAACCAAAGTGTGCCCCACCTCCACCACCGGTGATGAGACTACTGCAGCATCCATCCGCATGCTCAGACCCTGCAGAAGAGCCAACTGCCCCGACTGTAGGACAGCCCACTTCAGAAACCCAGGAAGGAGGGAAAAAGGCAGCTACTGGAGCTGTGCCTAGCAGTGGGAAACCTGTGAGGCCAGCGATGCCTCCACCTCAAGTGCCTCTGCCCACACCTTCCATCTCGCCAGCCAAAATAGCCAACGGCACAGCAGGTACTAAAGTGGCTCTGAGAAAAACCAAACAGACTTCTGAGAAAATCTCCGCAGACAAAATCAGCAAAGAGGCCCTGCTAGAATGTGCTGACCTACTGTCCAGTGCGATTACGGAACCTGTACCCAATAGCCAACTGGTAGACACTGGACACCAGCTGCTCGACTACTGCTCAGGCTACGTGGACTGCATTCCCCAGACTCGCAATAAATTTGCCTTCCGAGAGGCTGTGAGCAAACTGGAACTCAGTCTGCAGGAGCTGCAGGTTTCTTCAGCAGTTGCTGGTGTACCTGGGGCAAACCCTGTCCTTAATAACTTATTGTCATGTGTACAGGAAATTAGTGATGTGGTGCAAAGGTAGCCACTGTTAGCCTAACAGGAGATGCACACATTTCTGAGGGAGAAGGACTTTATTTCCCTTTGATCTTATTTTCAAAAAAATGAGACTGATACTTGAGTGTGTTTATGTGAAGTACCTCAGATCCCTGGGTTCTCACGTTTACAGGTTCATCTCAAAAAAATCACAAAAGGCAAGCCACATACGTATGAGATTGGTAAATTCAGTGAAGGCAAGACAGTGGTGGAAAGCGTTGGAAAATGCACTGGAAAATCAGGGAACTTGTGTCTGTCATAGAAATAAGAAACATAGCCCTTTCCTGCCTGGAAGAGCAAACATGCTAGTCTGGCTGCACTCACTTGGGTATTGGTCTGGGCTCTGGTAGTATAATTGTGCTCCAAATCTCTTTAACGGTTTAGGAGAACAGAAGAAAAGTACCATGAAAAGTTCTATTCAAGATTGTTGGAGGTGGCTTTTGGCCTTGCTTCCACAGGTCAATGCTGCTGTAGTAAGAACTGCAAATCAGATTACAAGAGTATAAAACAAGGAAATATGGCCCTGTCTTTCTGTTCCTATCCTGATTTCCATTGTTGCATTAGTTGGTACAGGAACAAAGAATGCTGAAAAATTTACTGAGGGAGGTTAAAATCTCCTCCAAAAATCTTACATTAAAAGCAGTCATTTCCCCCAGTCTCTAGTATATTGTTTACTATGGACCAGGATCGACTTTCTGCTTTGTTGGTGACTATCGGTAAACCTTACATATAACTGTCTATTAATGGTTCTTCTCTGTCCCTTGCCAGGCAAGCTGTCTTCCTTTATTTCTAGTAGCATTCAGGGCATTAACCAGCATTAATTTTGAAAATAGTGGCCACTACAGGTTTTCACAGGGAAGCCTTTTCTTACATAGTACCCTTGCACACTGATAAATTGGCCAAGGACATGAGCCGTTGAGTATTTAGCGAAGATCCAGCTAAGCCAAGAAACTTGCGACTGAATGGAGAAACTAGGTTGATCAATATGGCTTTTTCCTCTGTACCTTTATTTTCCTTTCTCACCTTAAACCCAATCTGAGTGGACCTAGGGAAAGGTATTCTCTCAGTTACATATTTTCACATGCTCTTCTCTGACCACCTACTTGTCCCACCCCCATGATTATACTTGTTTGTGTCATTCATAATGGGAATATTATTTTGTAATTCACCTCAATTTAATTACAGAGTACAGATTTGGAGGAATTTGTGGGTTTTGGAGTATCAGTTAGTCCCTGGGAAGCCAATAACATACTCATCAAATGTGTTTGCCCTAAAAAAAATAGTCATTTCTCTTCACTACAGTTAAAATTATGGACACTAAGGAGGATGGTGTAGAACTGAATTTAATGGGTTAGACATTAATAATGCTCTTTTACCAGGTTTTGCTCCAGTTTCTGCTTTTTTTTTTTTTTTTTTTTTAAATGAACACTGTATTCCCCAAGGAGAACCCAATGCAAAATATTTTTATTTTTTTCTTCCAAATAATTTCAGATGTAAGATAGGAATTCAACATTGAACAGCATGTTTTCTTCCTGGCTTTTTTATTGTTCTGCTGCCAAACCACAGTCCCATCTTTTAATCTATTAAATGAAGGTAGTAATACATGTTCTCAAGGGTGTTTTGCAAATAATTATTTAGCTACCCCATGGAGAGCATCTCTGAAAATCTCTATAGTTCAGTGCTGTTATAGTGGATTGTTTTTTATTTTCTTGGCCGAGCAGCAGGTACTAATGGAATTTAGACCTGTTGAGCTTATATTGAGAATAGAATACTAAGGGTAAAACTATCTTGGATAGAGTTGGGCAACTTTGTCCAGGGAAGAAATTTTCATTTTCATTAGAAAGATTCTTTTTGCTGCTCCAGAAGAGGCTCCAATAACAGAAGAACTGGGGAGAAAGAGGCAGGACTGGTCATCTCGATAGATTTCAGATGATCTCTGTGGGTTTATTACCTACAGCAGCTAGTGTGTAGCTTAGTTTCCTTACAGTAGTTGGGAAAGACCTAGAATTTAAAAATCCAACTCTTAACCTTTTTCCTTGGCATCCTCATCCCCATCTGTGTCCTTAAACTTGAATTTATTTTAGCAGTTTTCAACCTTCTAATAGTGGGCAGGAGGAATTTCAAATTTTACAATATTATTATGCTGCTTTTTACATTTATCCCTGTCATTATGGGATGTGAGTTAAAGGATTATAATTATTTTCAGGGGATTTTTTTTTTTTTTTTTAACAAGGGCTCTGTTTTTTCCTTAGGAGTTCTGAAAATAAGCCTTGGAGAAATACTGCTTACTATATTTGAGCTTACATATTCTCTGCTTTTCTCACCACAGCTGAGAAACAGCCAGGGCTGTTTCTTACTCAGGGCAGCACCTAATTGTTCTTGCTTCTAGTCGGTGCTCAGTAAATTCATAAATTTAATTTTTAGTTTAACTATAAGTCTGCCATGATTGCCATCAACTATTCTAGCACTCCCCATTCATGAAATGCTTGAACTTTTTAACTTCAGGGGTTGAGGGTTTGGGATTCAGGTTAAAGAGACACTGTCAACTTGTTATAGAAGTATCATTTAGGTGGCTCGTTTTCCTACGTTCAGAGCCTCAGCTCAAAGAAAAAAGCCTCGTGTAAATTAAAAGGTTTGAATTCAAGCCAGAGAAAACTGCTTTTAGAAACTGAACTTTTAGTTAATTTTATCTATCTAAAAGCAATACAGAGAATAAGAGAAAAGTTTCTTGTACAACATATCAGCTAATTTCTAATTGGTTATATGCATATCCGCATTTTGGATGCTACAGCTTGATTCCTTTCATCTACTCTTAATAGGATTTCAGTTTAGATCTTCTGCCTTAAAACCCAGTGTTTTATCTTGAGTACTTCTTGGTTGTGCTTTACATAAATTACTCTTTTGGAAGGCTTTGTGTAAAATTACAATTTCATATTAACTGAAGCCTCCCATCATTATTTCTAGAGATAGAGTCATAAATTTTTTTGCTCTCAGCCAGGAGTGGGTGGCACATGCCTGTAATCCTAGTTATTAAAGAGGTTGAGAGAGATCTGTGGATCAAAGACAGCCCAGGTTGAAAGTGTGAGATTAACTAGAAAAAGTTGGAAGTGATGGTAAGGCTCAAGTGGTAGAATGCCAGTATAGGAGAGAGGTAGGAAAAGCTGAATGAGAGCACAAGCCCTGAGTTTAGTTCACACACACACACACACACACACACACACACACACACACACACACACGTGTACGTGCACACACACACATTTGCTGTCTCATAAACAGTTTATTTTGCACATGTTCTTATAGTGAATTGAACATGGTACCAAGTTGTGAGCTCTATTATGCAAGAAATGCATTCTGTCTTTTCTAATGACTTCTGCAGAGAGGTTATTCTAGTTTGTACTGGCCCTTTCCTACTCTCATTTCTAGGTTTAAAATAGAAATTTTCTTACACTTTTAAAAGTTTGGTTAGTAAAACAGTTCATAGTTAATACAACATGCTGCTTTTGGTAAGGCCCAGTTCATAATTATTTAACTAAAATCACAGAGATTTTGTGTCTAAAGATGCAGTATAGACAATGGTTTAGAATTTGAGCTTTGAAGCCAGTCTAGAAGGCACATCATAATAACCTTCCTGAGCCTCAGTTTCCTCAGTGCAAAACAGGGATAATAATTGTAACTACCTCAGGGTTGTTGTAAGGGTTAAATGGTGTAGTGTGTTTAATACGCTTAGCTCAAGTGCCTGGCAAACACTGAGCACTCCATAAATGTTAACTACTGTTATTAACACATAATCCACGACTGCAACAGCATCATTCCTTAGGGTTTTGTTTTTGTTTTGTTTAGAAGAAAAACAGATAAATTAGCCCCACTCCACATCAGAATTCCCAGTGGAGTGAAGTCTCAGTCATTGTGTTGTCCAAGAATCTCTTGGTAAGTTTCAGACTCCATCACTGAGAATCGTCAATGCCCTTTGCTTTATATATAGTCCAAGGAACTAGAGAAGAGGATAGTTAAGTTACTTGTCCATGGTCTCAAAATAGTAGCAGACAAGGTTTGTATTAAGTCTCCTGATTTTGGGTTACAAGATCTTTCTACCATATCTTCTACCTTGTGAGACACTGCTAAGAAGTGACTCTTGTTAAATAGACAATCAGCCCTCAGTGGTGCACACTATCTAAAGCACATAGGCTCCCTGGCATGCTCTGACCCTAGGGGCTTAAATGTTGATTGAGTAATGGTAACATTAACAATGCAAACATCCAGCAAACACAGTCATTGAAAGATCATCTGAGCTTTTTCTCTTAGCCCTCCTCAGCAACAGCAATCTGCATGGTGGTGGTAAAGATTATCAACTACCAGCCTAGTTTTAAAATTATAGTTCTACATTCCTTTTTCATAAATGAAAAAGTTCGGTATCTTAATGACTATTAATATATATGAAAGCACTTTGAGAAAGTATCAAATGTAATATAACTATAAAATTGTATTATGAATATCTGGGTAGAAGATAAAACATTTGATTAGATGCTGATTGACTTAAAGGCTTTCATGTGTTGGGGACATACAGAATATATAAAGAATCACCTCTATAATTTATTTGTAAATAGGAAAGTGCTATGAATATGTGCAAGTATAGCAAATGTTTTACTGAAGTTACAGCTCCGAGCTGAATAACTTGGAAAAATTTGGAATGAATATGTTGGTTTAATTCTTTAAAAGTAGTATAAATGATGTCACACACCTGTAATCACAGCACTTGGGAGGTTGAGGCAAGTGGATCATAAATTTGAGGCCAGCATGTACTACATAGACCATGTATTACAAAAAAAAAAAAAAAAAGGAAATAAAGTATACTGGTAAAATACAGAGGGTCCAGGGTTCTAAGAAATGAGGTCCTTAGAAGGAGTTTTTCTTAATCCTGAATATTTTCACACTTCATGTTCCGCTATTAATTAGCATCTTCCGTGTGGTAGGAGCACATTCATTACCTATCACGTTGACAGTCATTTTTAACCTATGTCCTGCATGGTCTTGTGGGTTTGGTTTTCTTTTGTGGTGGTGGGGAGCGGGATGGCCATAGAACCAGTGCCCTTGAGGAATCACTTAGTTTCCTACTAGTTATAAGTGACACATTTGTCATCTTTTTTTCTATGAGGAATAGCTGAACTTAATTTACTTATTCCATTGGTAAAAGTGTCACTGAAAATTCCAGTAATGGCTATTTTTGAGTTTTAGCTACACTTTTCCCCGACCTCTCCCTCCTTCCCACTTCTGCTGTTGATATTGTTATTATTAGGCTCTTCCTACCTCCCACTTCCAGGAGTTCAGATCGGGCTGTTTTGTCCTTGATGATTTTAAGGTTTCATTATCTTGCTTGCATTGATTTGCTGTCTCTATTTGGTGTCAGTTTCTGTGCACTATGCACTGTTCATGGCCAGTCCTTTATATGTAAAAAGTCTCCTGCCCTTGAGTTTATTCTCATGTATTGATAGACACCAGCGGCTGATAGCTTTAACCTTTTCTTTCTTCACTCCAGTAGCCTGGATACTTCGAAAATTTTAACTTCCATTGGGGAATGGTGAACATTTAATTAAGAGAGCTAGAAAAAAGTAGCTTTAAAGGAGCTCATCATACCTTGCTGATACAGGTTGACCAAAGGTGCCAGTACCTTCCTTCATGTGACAAGCTAGGAAACTGCTGCTAGCCATAGGCCCACCAGTCAGAGAGCTAGGTCTTGGGCTGCTTTTAAAACTTGGCCCACTCCTAACAGGGTATCTGTACTTTATGAGTAGTTCCATTTTTCCAACTGCTAGACTTCGAAAAATGAATTCAAAGCTGGCTTTCTGGCCACAAGTCAGGACTGCTTGTAGCAGCTACTGTTACTGAGAAAGCGTGGGTAGGCTTCAGTGCCGAGGATTGGGCTGCTCCCTGTTCTAGAGCAGCCTGTGGGTGACATCATCAGCTCTACTTTGTCCTTTGTAAGGTTCATTATGATACCTGTCCAGGCGAGTTTCTACTTGGGCCTGTTGTTTTCCATGCCTCCCTCCTGAATGGCATGGTCTATCTTGGATGTGAGAAAATAATTCCTTCCTTCTGACTTCTAAGCCTAGATCTAGAAGTTAGGAAATTAGGACAGGATAAATACCATGTTCCTTCTGAGGAAGGAGGCCTGTAACAAGTTGTCATGATTCTAAGCAGATTTGGAGTGCTGAGGTCAGCAGTAGACATTGGGGCCATCAAATACAGGTTCATGAGCCTTGCAGAGGAAAAGAATGCTGTATTGATTTTTCAGGGAAACATGAGCTTCATTAGAAGTTAAAAGTCCAGTCTAAGAGGCTCCCTCACTTGTGGTGTTCCCCATAGAATACCAGCTGGCCAGTGGCTACATTGTTCTCCATTCCACTTAGCTGAGGGAAGGAGGCTCTCTTTTGATTGGTCAGTCCTTCCTTTCCTTCCTTCCCTCCCTCCCGCCCCTCCCTCTTCTCCTCCCCTTTCTTACTCCTTATTGTTCTCCCTTCCTTCCTCATGAACGTACTTCCATGCACCTATGTATTATTAACTTCTAGAAGAATTGTACCTTTTAATGGGCCATGTTAGCTCAGCCAGAGGTATGTGCCGTCTCGAAACCTGCTGATCAACTAATAGGAAAGCATATCTAAGTTGAAAGGCTAGGAACAATCAGACCATACACACCACCTTTGGGGCGGAACTGTGATGCGTGTCCTCTGTTTTGTGGAATTCTTTGTCGGAAGTTCTTGTCACTTCAAGCTATTCAGTTGTATACAGCACCTAGTATCTTTGAGCATGCTACTTAATCCTAAGATCATGGTGGAGGCAAACTGTCGAATGCTAACAAGCTTCATGAAAGGCAATGCAGGGAATTGGGTAGTTGGAGTTCGTTGGATTTGCTTTTCATATATTTAGGCACTATTTGCTTGAGGAATAGAACTTTTGGCTAATAAAACTTAACATGGGTACCTGATTTTCAGCATTTACAACAAAATAGAATATTTTGCAGAATTTTGCAGTATTTTAGGATCATCATTAGTATATTTGAATTAGTATCTTAAGTATCATATTGTGTATTGGAAGTGGCAAGAAGGCCAAGCATCAGCTGCTTCTGAGAGATGGAGGCCAAATGAGCCAGCTTGCTTCCATTTTGACATCTAGTTTTCACTGTGCACTCCACTATATAGAAAGAATTTTCTGAGACCTTGAGAATTCTCCTGTGTAGACTAATTGTCTAATTAGACAGTCTCCTTGATTAGAAAGATTGTCCTTCAGGAAAATTAGTATTCAGAAATCTGGAAAGAACAGTGAGAAGCCTCATTGCATAAAATCATTAGGGTGTGTGTTGGAAAGCCCTCATTTCTCAGATCTGTGTAGAGGCTACAAGTTGATGGGCATGCATACTCATGCCTATTAAAGAGGAGGAGTTGTTAAAAGAGGAGTTACCTATTTGCTTGTGGACAGAAGCAGTGGCTTGTTTACTGTTCTGCATGACAGGCTGCTGAGTTCTTCATACACAAAAACTCATCCCCCTGCAGATCCTGTACTTACCCTTCTTTCTAATCCTCCTTCTCTACTGACTGTCATTGCAGAAACCCCAATTTAATGCTTGCTTGGTTTTAAAAAAATTATAATTTTGATCATTTCATAGTGGTTGAAAGAACTTTGTCCTCAAATACGCTAATTGAGACTTGAAAAATCTAAAGTGTATACCAAAGGTTCCAGTCTGCAGGTGTATGTGGGGCACAGAAGGCGAAGTCTGGAGCAGGCATTGTGTGCATTGCTAAGGGGACACAGAACACCGTGAGACAACATGGGATTTAACTGAAAACACGTCAGTCATGGGTCACACTATCAGTGTTGTCAGTGTTTGTTCTTAGTTGTTATTGTATTTTCAGTTGTTTTGTCTTTCTAATTTGGCTCTCTGTTGTCTGACTGTGAACTGCTAGCAGTGTTAAGCTTGATGTAAATAAATTATGCCCTTAAAAGGACTGCTCTTGTCTCACAAGGTTTGCAAGTTGTGTTTTGTTTATCAAATAAAGTTTCCAATATTTCATTGGCAAAGTAGGTTTGAAATTGGAATGTTTTCTTCCATGTCTTTACACAAGGGTATCTAAACAGAATCTATATAAAATAGATAAAATAGATAACTTTAAGATAAAAAAGATGACTTAAAAAATTACGTTCTTTCAAGTATGGAGGTACGAGCACTGATGGATTACATTTACATTTACACAAGACTTTGACTGGAATCCATACTGGTGTTCACAAGGTAGGTTTTGTTACATTGTTGTTCTTTTAAGTGTTTTAGTAAAGCATCAGTCTCCCCATTGTTTATTGCTTTATGATGGAAACATTCAAAATCCTGTCTTCTAGCATGTGTAAATACAAACTACATTATTGTCTATAGTCATCTTATTGTGCCGTAGCACACTAGAGGTTCTCACTGGTAATTACCATGGTAGACTCAATTTCTACTAGATCTAAATTCTTTTTTATTTATTTTTGGTCCTGGGGCTTGAACTCTGGGCCTGGGCGCTGCCCCTCAGCTCTTCAGCTCAAGGCTAGCGCTCTACTATTTGAGCTACAGTGCCACTTCTGGCTCTTTCTGCTTATGTGGTGCTAAGGAATCAAACCCAGGGCCTCATGCATGCAAGGCAAGCGCTCTACCACTGAGCCACCTTCCCAGCCCTAGATCTAAATTCTATTAGACCAACTTTTGTAGATTCCACATAGGAGTGAGACTGTGCAGTACTCTTTCTTGCCTGATACAAAATAACTGTGATCTTTATTCCCATACCTGTTGTCATAAATGATTTATTATTTATCTCATTTATTTGAGCCAGTCTTGATGTGGTTTTGCATTGTGCTTCTCTTATACGTTTTTCATATGCTTGCTGGCCATTTGTATACTTGGGAAAAACAGCTGTATCATGCTTTTGGCTGGAGTGGTACTGGGGATTGAAAATAGTGCCTCACATTTGTTACACAGGTATCCTACCACTTGAGGCACACCTCCAGCTTTTTTGCTTTGGTTATTTTCAAGGTAGGGTCTTGCTTTTATGTCAGGCTGGCCTGGGCTGCAGTCTTCCCCTGCAGCTGGGTTAGGGGCACACTACCATGTCCAACTATTGAGTGAGAATGAATCTTGAGAATTTTTATGTGTGGACTGGCTTTGAACCTCAATTATGAGATCTTTGCCGTTCAAGTAGCTAGTACGACAGGCTTGAGCCACTGCACCCAGCTTCTGTTGCTCACTTTTTAATAGGGTTATTTGGGGTTTTGTTAATACGTTTTACAAATTCTTCATATTTTCTGGATTCCATATTATTTGCACACAGTTTCTATTCTGTGGGATATTTTTAATTCCATATGATCTTACTGATACTTTTGTTTCCTGTGTTTTGGGGGTCTTGTCCAATTGTTTCCTGTGTTTTTGGGGTCTTGTCCAAGAAGTACTTATATATTCTAATGTCTTTAAGCATTTCCTATTTTTTTTAGTAGCTTCAAGTCTTGCCTTTATGTATTTAACTCATTTCCAGTTATTTTCTATGATTGGTGAGAATTTTTAATGTTTATTTTAATGTTGTGTTTTGTTTTGCAGTATTGGGGATCAAACTCAAGGCCTTGCACATGGCTGTTAAAGCTTTCTACCAATGACCTCCATCTCTAGCCCTTGGTTCTTCCCATTTAGCTCAGGCTGGCCTCAAACTGGCCTCAAAGATCCCTAAGCTGCTGCCTCCCAAGGGTTTGGTTTCAGGTAGGTACCACCACACCTATGTATTCCTAATTTTGTGAGGAATATCCCTGCTGTTTTCATTGTGGCTGTGCCCATTTATATTCCTGATGTGTAGGAGTTTTCTCCACATCTACACCTGGATTCTGATTTTTTTTGTTTTTCGGTTTTATAAGAACTACTGTAATTGAGGTAAGGTAATATATCACTTTTGGGTTTGATTTGTATATATCTTTGTTGGGTATTTTCAGAAATTTTTCTAGGACTACTGGCTTTTTGGGGGGGTGGGGGTGGGGAGGGGTTGGTGGTACTGGTTCTTCAACTGAGGGCCCAATGGCTTGCTAGGCAGGCATTCTACGACTAGAGCCATGCTAAGCTAACTGCAACCTGAGGCAGTAAGAAAAGCACATGGGGGCCTGAGGCTCGCCAGCCCTTGAACCCCAGGGAAGGTTACCATGGGTACATGCAAAAAACAAAGCATCTGTACTGTTATTACAATCAGACAGCACAGAGCTTGTGTAAATAACTGACTCCCTTATTGTTTTGAGATGAAGACTGCAACCCAGGCAAAAATCAAACATATATTCCACTTTCTCTAGCTTTCAAGGTCCAGCTCTCAACCCTTCAGCACTAAGGAAGGAGGTGGCATTCCAGCCTCTTACCCCTCTCCAGAGCTGTTTTAAACTTCCATGGCCAGTTCTCAGTGTTCTGAGTACTCCTGAGGTGGCATTCCAACATCTCAGACCTGTTCCGGGTTTCATAGCTCAGCTTCAGAGTTCCCTACATGCCTCTACCTTTTTTATACTGCAAGTTTTTGCTTTGTTTTGTAATAGAGTCGCACATTTTGGCCCAACCTCAGTCCATGATCCTCCTGCCCATTCCTCCAGGTAGCTGGGATTACAGATAAGTACCAATCATGCTTTTGGTTGAAGTGGGGGTCTTGATTGTTAGGAAAATGGAGGAGAATGGAAAAGGAATAGGCTGGACTCAATCTTATCAACAGGGGAGGACTGTTTATTGAGGAACAGCGAGGGGCACAGACCTTCCCGCGGGTTTGGAGGTTGTGCCCGAGAGCTGGGACAGCTGGGGTTTTATAGGAGGTCCAAGCAAGGAGGCAGAGGTTCATGAAAAAGCCACTAAGTCGAGGAAGGTGGGGGCCTTTCAGTTGGGCCCACAATGGGATGTTTACAGCTGGGCTTAGGTGGATTGCCCTGCCTGCACTTCAAACAAGTTCACACACACCTGGGATTGTGCCTGGCGTCTGTATGGGCCTGGGACAATAGGGTGGGGGTCAATCCTTCATATTCCATCTTTAGAGACATAAAATGATTGCGCCAAGAGGGAAGAGGCAAGTCCTTCATATACATAAAAAGATACATAAAAAGAATTGGGCTGAGAGGGGAATAACACGGAGTTATGAGAACAAAGCAGATTCCCATCATTGATAACCTTTGCCAGGGTGGTCTCCAACTGCAATCCTCCTGAGTAGCTAGGATCTGGAGGATTCACCACTATGTCTACCCCTTTTGCCCACTTCCAGGTTCTTTTTAATTTTTTAGTTAATTTTTTGGTGGTACTAGGGGTTGAGCTCAGAGCTTTGTACTCAATAGGAAGGCGCTCTACCTCTTTCGTCATACCACCAGCCCTTTTTGCTCTAGTTAGTTTTGAAATGAAGTTTTGAAATGAAGTCTTGCTTTTTGCCTGGGCTGGCCTGGAAGTTGATCGTCTTAAACATCTGGTATTACAGGCATAAGTCATTGACACTTGGCTTTCCTTTTTTTGTTTTTTTTTTTTGTTTTTGTGGTCAATTGTGGGGCCTGAACTCCTGGCCTGGGCGCTGTCCCTCAGCTCTTCAGCTCAAGGCTAGCGCTCTACCACTTGAGCCACAGCAGCACTTCCAGCTTTTTTCTTTTTGCTTATGTGGTGCTGAGGAATTGAACCCAGGGCCTCATGTATGCAAGGCAAGTGCTCTACCACTGAGCCACCTTCCCAGCCCTCCAGTGCCTTTTTTCTCGCATCTCTTCCATCTGGCTGTTTCTGAATTGTATTCTTTGTGATTACCTGGCAACAGTCATTTTTTTCCCAAGTTCTGTGCAAATTACCCTGAGGTAGGAGTATTGGGAACTCTAGTTTTTTAGCCAAAATGAACAAAAATGTGGTCAACCTAAGGATCCAATACTTGCCATTGGCATCAGCACTAACTCCAGGTAAATATCAGAATTCAGTTGCAGGACACCTAGTTGATATCCACAACGACATGGGAAAGTGCTTGAAAACCTTACACATTTATAGTGTGTAGAGGAAAAAACATTTCTATAATGCCATGTGTCCTGAATGTTTCTAGAATTAAATGTCTGTGCTGCTCTCCAAGAGCATAGGAGTGCTGGGCACTGGTGGCTCATGTCTGTAATCCTAGCTACTCAGGAGGCTGAGATCTGAGGATCCTGGTTTGAATCCAGCCTGAGCAAGAAAGTTTGTGAGACTGCTATCTCCAAATAACCACTAAAATGTTGGAAGTGGAGCTGTGGCTAAGGTGTTAGAGCACCAGGCTTGAGTGAAATAGCTAATGAACTGTGCCCAGGCTCTGAGTTCAAGCACCAGTACTGGCACATTTAGGGGGGGAAAAGCAATAAAGAAAATGAGTAGAACTGGGAAGAAGAAATCAGGCTTACTTAAAACCACCCTCAAGAATATAGAGGGGTTTCTTTTTTGCCTCACATCTTTTAGGACACTTAGGAGCATAATGGCTCTTGTAAGTCGAGCAGGAAGGTACAGAGACATTGTCTTGCCTAGAACACTGGAACAGCATGTGCATTTTCTTTATAGACAGACATTACTTTTCTGCAAGGCATTTACATGAGCTGCAGGAAGGAGTGGGAGTATCAGGTGAAATGTACAAATGCTAGGAGCAGGAGAAAGTGTGTTATAGCTTCTGAAGGGAGCTGTTGTCGTATAGATACACAATGGACTGTATGGCTGGAACTATTGTTCTACTTGTCAAACTTTCTCAAGGTGTGAGATTCAGATCCTGTATTAAGGGCTGGCCTGTGCCAGAAGAATATTGGCTGTTTAATGCCTCTGCAACTCAGCTATCATGCACCTTCTATATTGGGTTTGTAGTATTTATAGGCGGTATGTATCATGTTCCTCCAGAACAGCAGCGAGCCAGCAGCTAACATTAGTCCCCTGAATGTGCAGTTAGGCTGGTGTGTGATGTGATACCAAGTTCCTTTAGCTTTTTTGAATGTTTATCAAGTACGTGATTTGGCTAGGCTAGGTACTCCCCAGCCTTGTGATGTTTGAGTGCTTAAGCCCGATACGTCCATTTTACAAGTGCTAAGGTGAGAGGGATGAAGAGGTTTTATGAGCATGACATGACACCAGAAGGGCCCTAGAGGAAAGAAAAAAGGAAAAACTATGGGAGGTGTAAAGGCGGAACACTGCAAGCATGTCACTTCCAGAAGTCTCTAGTTCCATGTGTGGGAGCACTGGGTGTTGGAACTGCTTTCCTGTTTGAGGGGAAGGACAGGAGGGCTCCATGTGCAGGCACACGGTGAGCAAACACAGCAGCAGTTAGCACACAGCCTGCCCGGTGAGGCAGTTCTGCCCCTGGCCCACCAATCCCCATCAGCGCTATGAGTGACCAGTAAGAAAGGAGGCCAACAGCGTTAGAAAAATACAAAAGTTTAATCTTTACCTATGACATTCAAGCTTCCTTTTTTTTCTTCAAGATAGGCTCCTCCTGCCCTCCAGGCAGGATCACGGTGTGCAGATCACCACACGAGCCTAAGGCCCCTGATCTTTTTTAAAAGGGAGTGAGCTTTACATTTACATGATTTAAGTTTCCTGTGTGCACCTTTCGCTTTAGCCTAAAGTCTTTGCTAATGATCTGCTCATCCACAGTGCAGTTGTTCTGTAGGACGAAGAACTGTAAGGCAGACCTTGGAGCCTATGACCTTGGACTGTACAGCCTTGAGCCATAGAACTTCCCTGTTCTGTATAACCCAACAACCCTCCAGCTTCCTGGCCCACATTTTGGAATGCAGGTATTTAAGGCACCATGTGATTTTATGAACTGCCTCTGCTTCTAATTACGGCCCATCCTTGTCCACACAAGTTGTATGTTAGTTATTGCTGGACATTAATTGGTGCCTTGATAGGTCACAGTTCTGTTAGTAGAGACAGGCACCTTCAGGAAGCCTTGGAGTAGTTGTCAAGGCAGGACGTAATTAATTCTCTGGGAAATCAGTTTACAGCCCTGGGAGGAGAAGAGTTGCACTTCCTTGGGGACATAGATCATCATCTTGGCGATTTCATCCAGAGCTTCTTCTGTGTACGGGAGCCCCTGGCTCACGAAAGCATCACGTACACACAGCCTCACATGACGGTATTCCAGTGGCAGGAAGGGGACAAAGAAGTCCACCAGGTTTTCCTTCACAAGACAGCTGTGCCCAAAGCCACTATCTGAAATCAAACCCAAATTTAGCTAGGTACTAGTGGCCCATGCTCTAATATAACTACTCAGGTCGCTGAGATGTAGGGGGTGGCAGTGCCAACCTAGTTGATAGAGAAAAGCCCACTAGGTTCCATCTCCAACTAACCACTAATAAGCCAGGTAGGGGATATGACTCAAGTGGTAGAGCAGTAACAATAAAGTTGAGCAACTGCAATGCTGAGTTCAAATCCCAGTACCAGCCAAAACAAAAGATCCAAAGTTACCTGGAGTCTGAATCTAGCTGGAATTTTAAGTCATCCCTACCCTAAGGTCTAGCAAGAGCTAATTTCATATACCAACGCCAGGATAGCAGTCTGCAGCAGATGCCAGGAGCCACACCCTTGTGTCTACACGAGGTAAACAATGCCAAGTTATAAAAATGGTTATTACAGTGAACAGGGAGCGGGTACAAGTGCCAGGTGTGTGGCTTGCTTTGTTGGCTGGAAGCAGACTCCCCCTGCATTCTCAGAGTGAGCTTCTGAAGCATCTACAGGCTTCTGCCTATATTTTCAGGGTCACTGCCACCATTCTCTTTAAGAGCATTTACAGGAAAGGAATTAAGACTTTTTTTTCTGGCACATGTGCCACCCTAAATTGAGATTTGAGATGATGATGCGTGTTCTCTGGGGCTCCAATTCCCTGGCCATCTCACAGCACAATCACTGCAGCTGTGTTGGCTCTCACTGAAAGCTGTTTTTCTGTGTGCCAGGGAAGTCATCCTCTTACCTGGGGATTCGGTGATCTCAGCCTGGAGGCTGGGCTTCAGGTGTTCCATGGTAATTTCTTCACGGGACCATCCAGCCAGAAGCAAATTCAAGACTGCCTCATTGATGTTATTGCCCCCAAGGTTGCTGAAAGAGATCAGAGTTGTTTATATTATAGATTTTTCCTTTTTTTTTTCTGTACTGAAGTTTGAGCTCAGGGCTTGGTGTTTCTAGGCAGTTGCTCTACCTCTTGAGCCATGCCACCAGCAATAGATACCTTCCTTTCCATGCTTCCTTCCACCTGAGTTACCTGACCACCAAGAGATGGAGGCTGTGGGGCCTGGGCCTATACTCTGCAGAGAGAGCTGGTCACAACTCAGTGGCCTTCGCCACCCCATCCTGCCTCTGTCACTCCATTTCATGTGTAGGAACCTCCAGCCGGGGGCCTTATAAAGCCCTCAATATCATTTGGTACATGACAGACACATGTGTTTCTTATCAGCTCCCTATGGCCAGCTACCTATATTAATAGTTTTGTGTGACTCATGATGTTAAATTATCCAAATGGCTCTTGGCTAATAAAGATTGCCCACCCCTGCCATATAACACTTGCGAAGTGGGTACCATTGACTCACATCTGTAATTCTAGCTACTAAGGAGGCTGAGAGCTGAGGATCCAAAATCGAAGCTGGCAAGTGCTGATGCAGAAATAGAAGATTTCCTTAGGATACTGCTTCTATACTGTCTACAATGCAGATTGGAAGTGACTGTTAGATGCCAGGAGTACGTATGTCTACTATGGACAGAAGAGGTCTGGGGGAACAAACATGAAAGGTAGGCAGTTACAGGGAGGAGGCCATAGAACCAACCACTGGAGGGTTTTGTGTTGCAGAGTGGGTGTGGTTACCAGTCAGGTTTGTGTCCTGGCTACAGAGGTTGCATTGAACAGGCATGAGGTGGTTGCAGAAAGGTAGTCCCTAAGCGTTTTGCCAACAATGGAGAAGGGATGGGAGGAGAAGAATTCAGGGAAAACACCACTGCAGAGTCTTGTCAACGGATGGGCACAAAACAAAAGGGGCCAAAGAGTGGTGTTTGCACTTTGCTATCCTCAGCAAGGGAAAGATGGAGACGAAAGCTTGGTTTTATGCAGCTTTTGGAGGCAAGTTCTCCCTCTCCCTTTTCCCTTTCTTCTCCTTTCTCTCCCTCTCATCTGATGCACTGAAATGTGGACTAAGTGAGACTGGAGGAGGAAGAGAAGGAAAGAAGACAACCCTAAGAAGCTGAAAGGAGGCACTGGGTGGAGCCAAGAACATTTCCTTTTGTTTCCTCCCCAGCCCTGGAGCAGCAGGTCCCTTCTAGATGGGGTGGAGCGCCTTCTCACTTCATTTTTCTCCTCCTGAACCTATCCAGCCAGGAGGAGGGGTGTAGTAACGGAAGAATGGGAGGGCAAGCAGTAAGCTAAGAAGTGAATCTGATGTGTCATCGGACAGAAGTGAGGTTTAGTGACGCTCCCCTTTAAATATAGGAACAAGGTCTTCACTTAGGGTTCTTGACTTCGATCACAGAATAAGAATTTCTGGACAAGTCACAATGGTAAGAAAACTTGGCAGAGCTTTATTAAGTAAACAAGCAAGGAAACAGACAGACAAAATAGCAGACAAACAGAAGGTCGGGCACGCAAAGTGTGGGTGCTCTCATAGGGACACAAAGACACACACACACCCAGAGAGACACACAGCTCCTTGGGCTGTTGGGTATTTATACACACAGACACCGAGCTCCTTGGGCTGTTGGGTATTTACACACACACACACACACAGCTTCTTGGGCTGTTGGGTATTTACACACACACACAGCTCCTTGGGCTGTTGGGTATTTACACACACACACACACACACACAGAGCTCCTTGGGCTGTTGGGTATTTACACACACACACACAGCTTCTTGGGCTGTTGGGTATTTACACACACACACACAGCTCCTTGGGCTGTTGGGTATTTACACACACACACACACACACACACACACACACACACACACACACACACACACACACACACACAGAGCTCCTTGGGCTGTTGGGTATTTATACCCAAAAGGAATAAAGGCAGGGGGTCTGGCTTTAAGTTATGCACAGCTAGGTGCTTTGGCTTTCACTACACCTGGTGTTTGAGTTTCCAGGTGAGAATGCATCCTGCCATAAAACAGATCCTTATCTTTGAAAGGAGGGGACACCCTGCTATCTGCATTTTGGGGCTTTCTGTCAAGCAGTTGTGAATCTTTGGGTAAGAAATGCATCCCTCAGGAAAGGATGCGCTCAGTTGTTGTTCTTTGAAGCAAAGATAGCATTTCTTTGAAGCAAAGATAGCATTTCTAAGTTTTTAGATAGCATATTTCTGAGTTGCCTACAGCAGGCCTCAGTTTCCATAAGTTATCCTGCTTCATTTCCCCCCAAATGATTTTTGTTCCCTTAATTAAGGGAAGTACATGAAGGAATATCTCCTGTATTTGCTATTAGCTGACCAAACCTCATTTTCCCTAGTCTATCCAGCTTCAATCTTTCCTTTCCTTCCCTCAGCTCTTCCACCCTTGCTACCTTCTGGTGCCTTAAATCACTTCCGCTCCTTTCATCCTGTGGGCAAGGCTCCCTGTTTGCATCCCCAGTTGGATGGAAGCGGCTGGTGCTGGCATCTTTCCCTATGAAGCAGGTAAGTCAGAGACTCCTTCCTGAGTCCTCACAGCTTTCAGAAATTACCAGCTGGAGGAGCCTTAGGAAAATGGGGGCAGTGCTTGTCCCTAACTCAGCAAGACACTCTTCCCCACCCCCCAGATGAAGCTGCTTAAGCCGCTCACCTGCTTTCTCTCCCCTCCGGTGCTGGAAGGCCTGCCAGAAAGCTCCCTACAGCACAGGATTGCAGCAGCAGCCGAGACAAAACTGGCTACATTTGCCTTCTCCACAAGAAGTGGAGCAGGAGCCTCCACTGCAGAGGCTCCACTGACAGCAGGCTTCCAGGGGTGCAGAAGAGCAGTGGAGCCACAAACAGTCCGAGGGACACTATTCAAGTGTCTTCTCATCTCTATCCAGAAACCCAGCAGACCCTAACTAAGCTTCTGAATGGGAAGCTGGAATTCTTTTCAGCACTATAACCCCAATACCCAGCTTGCTGCTCAGTACACAGCTCGTCCGCAGCTTTTCAGGTGGGTATCTCTGAACATTTGCCTACATGTCTCACCTGGTTTCTGAATTTTCCCTCCTGTTTGTCCCGTGCTGATATCTTTTCCCCTGCCATGTTTTACCCACAAGACAGCACCTTATCTGGGTGCCCTGTCTTCTCTGCTCCTCCTCCATCCTCAGTGCTGCTGCTCTGGCACCAACGTACCTTCCCATCTCCCGGGGGCAGTTCCTTGCTACCATGTGACTCACGAGCACATATTGCCCACTTGGAGCACTTTAGTTCCCTTCCACATCCTTCCCAGCTACCAGCCACCATCTGAAGTGGCCAAAGGACCAGAAATAAACTCACCACCACCTGCTCAGTCTTTCCTAAAAAACAGAAATAGATGAACTGGTTGATGTCTTTGCATTCTACTTTTCTCATCTGGGAGAAGGGGTTGACTTTTTTGCTTTTTGGTCTCACTGGGTAGCCCAGGCTGGCCCTGAGCCCAGGATCCTCTGCCGTTACCTTCCCAAATGCTGGGGTTATAGGCATGTGCCATCACATGCCCACAGTTTCATCATTGGTAAAATGAGAGAAGTGGACCAATCTAAGGGGTTTCCCAAGCAGTCGACAGATATGCACGGCTCATTTTTTACATGCTGAGCTACAGAGCCTGGGAATATTACTCTGAATTCTTCACATTTTCTCAGCCCTTTCTATCCGGATAGAAGCAGGCATTAGTAGCCCTCTCTTGCAGCTTCAGTAAGAGAATAGCTCCACCCTCCAGGCTTGCCCTGTGACCCCAGGGCCTTTCATACTTGTACAAATGCTCAGTAGTAATCAGCATCGATGATGACCAGATACTGGACACCCAGACACCAGACACCTCAGTTCTTCAGACACAGATGAGGGATAAGCTGGGGCAGCCCAGCACACACAAGGCTTCCTGTATCAGCTGCCAGGGCTGTACCAGTCCCAACAGTAACTTCCCTGCCCCAACACCAATCAGACCGTTCAGATTGGAGAACTCCAGGAACTGATCTAAAACAACCTTGAGAACCTGGTGGAACCCAGTCTCCAACAAGAAGAACCTGAAGAACAAGAACCTAGACGAGAAGCAAAGGGTGGCGCCAGAACTGAGCAGAGTTCTCTACAAGTTCCAGCTGGACCAGTGTATCAGGTGTAACTATTCTGCTGACTCCCAGTGACAACTGATCAGCTACATTCTCCATCCTTGGTACTTTCCCTCCCTGCCACCGAATCCACAGGCAGATTAAGGAGGCCTTTCGGTGGGCCACCAATTAAGCTTGCTTTTTGCCAAATCCCAGTGCCATCATTTTGGCTTGTCTACATGCATGGCGGGCAGTGAGCCCTGCCTGGTATCCTCTCTAACTTACTATTGAAAGCAACACCTGCATGTCTCATTTCAAATAGAAGGTTCTGGGTATTTCTCAGAACCATACTGCAAATCCTGCTGTAGTGTATGATTTGGGCTACCCAGAAGTTCAAATTTCAACAACCTTCACTGTAAAGAAGATGAAGCAAGTCCACAGCCTGAAATCTGAAACACATCGTCTTCCCCGCCCATCTCTAGAGCCTCTGAGAACCTTCGGGGGTTAGAGGCACTTCGGGGCACGTGAGGCCACAGGGCAGGATGGGAGCCCTGGTGGTCATGGAGCCACACAGTCTGCTAGAGACTGTGGAAGCCCAGCTCGCGTAATCCCACTGAGCAGGTCCAAGCCAGAGTCACAGGACCCCAGGACCCCATCTTAACTCAAGTGGCCCTCTGAGTCCTTTTCATACCTTTCCTCGCTGGAGGGCAGGAGTGACATCTGGCAGGTGCTGAAGGTAAGCCAGCAGGTCAGCTTTTCAAGCCCAGATTACTCCCAAGGCAGTGGGCTGTGTGACAGCACGGCCCCGTCAGGTCACTGGGAGAAAGTGTGGGATTGTCCAGGGGATGTAGGGTTTCCCCATCGGGTCAACAACCAAAGGCAAGTGTTTGCCTAAAACAGGGTCAGTGCATCACACTAGGAAAACAGCCCAGCCACGGGTTTGCTAAACAGGTCAGTGCCCCTGTTGGTGGCACAAGTGGGGGAAAGACTGGTTGTATCAGGGCCAGGGCGCTGGCCTGAGTGGGGATACGGGAGGTGCCACAAGAGGTGCTTATGCGCAGAAGTGGAAGAACCCGACAAATACAGAAGGTCCCGGCTCCAGACTGCCCATCCCCCAGGATGGACTGGCTCTGCAGCAGTGGTTCAGGGCCATGCCAGCCCCTCTTCCACAGAAAGGCTCAAGGAGAAGCCTTAGGGCATGACTCCATCGCTCCACACATCCCTCCACCTAACAGCCACGTCCATCCTATCATGCACTATAAGATGGAAAACAGTATAGAACCTGGGGAATGGAACTGACCTGACTCTGGGCTGAGTCATGCAGAAGATCCCTCTTTCCTCATAAACTTTCCTCATCTCTCACCCATCTCATACTTCAGTCTCAGTGGGAATCTCCCAAGCCTGATTTACACACAGGAAGAATATTGACACGTGGAACAGCACCAGCATGGTTTCAACCTTTCATCCTGTCTTCAGGGTCTACAGCTACCTCTCCACTCTCCAGACCTGGAACAAAATCACTGCCACCTACCCCACCTTACCAGGAAAACCAGAAATCCCCCTTCACGACAGCCAGGGAGGAAGTAACTGGTTTTTTACTTCTATTGCGGCATTCAAATAGAGCCTCCATAAATACAGAGTTGGGCCAGGTGCAGATGGCTCATTTCCTATAATCCTAGCTACTCAGGAGGCTAATGCTGAGGACTGCAGTTTGACACCAGCCTGGGCAAGAAAGGCAGCTGCTGTGGCTCAAATGGTAGAACACTAGCTTTGTGTACAAAAAGCTCAGGGACAGCACCCTGGCCCTAAGTTTGAGTCCCAGACTAGCACACAAACACCCCACTACCACCACCACAATCACACACAAAACTGGACAGAGACATACGTTTGCTTCCTGCAAAGCCATTTTAAGGGCCTGATAAACGAAAGCATAGCTATGCACTGTAGTGGTTAAATTCTGTACCCAAATGTCCCAATACACACTCTAAGAGCTCTGAGGTTTGGGGAGAGTACTGGAGTTTGAGCTCAGGGCCTTGTGCTTGCCTGGCAGTACTCTACCATCAGACAGGCAGGGGCTCAGCTTTTGCCCTCGCTTGCAATCCCACCGCAGCTCCCAGCTAGCTGGGATTACAGGTGCATTGCCACATTGGGCCCACACTGTTTGAAGCCAGGGATTTCTCCAGAGCAGAGAAGAAAACAACCTTCCAAATCTGGAGGGAGAACTGGCCATGTCAGATTTCTTGGGAACTATGTTGTCCTCTGCCCAAGCCTGCCTTGGGAATTTTCACAGCTGGTCTGTACTTGACTTGCAACTAACAGCAGACTTAGAAGATGGAAAGATGGCCTTCACAGGGGCTTGCGCTGTGGGAGCAGTGAATCCACCAACTTTGGTGGCCCAAGCCCCTCTGAAGTATGGGGATAAGTGGGCCGAGAGTCCCACTCTAGCCTGTAAGCAGTGAGGCTTCCATTCCCTCGGTGAGTTTTAGTCTTGAGCAGGAGATTAGAGCTCAAGACCTCATCTTGTCAAGTATGACTTCCCCTTCTCCAGGGCTGAAGCTGCTCCCCGACCTCACCTGAGAAAGAGAAAGATGGCCTTTGGAGGCTCAGCCTGGGGGCCCTCGGTGACCCGGCGCTGTAAGTGTGGTTCAAGGACCTCCAGCAGCCCAGGATGCAGCTTCTCGGCTTCGTCGAAGATGAACAGGCTCTGGTAGCAGCTCCGCTGCATCCCTTGGATCTGGTTCTGCAGCTGCTCCTGCACAGCATAATGGACAGCCGCTGGTTCTCACTGATGTCGCCCCGCACGGTGGGTCACCTGGGGCTGAGCTCCGCCCCCAAATCTATCCAATCAAGCCTTTAGGTGGGCTCATTGCTAACAAGCTTCCCAGGTGACTCTCGTGCATCTAGGGTGGGCAGCCTCGGTTGAGTAGAGGGTAAGAGCCTGGAAGTTAAGAGTGAGAAGCCCTCCCACCCTTGGGAGCAGGCCCAGCTCCAGCCCACTGTATCCTCTCCAGGATTAGGTCCTATGCTGGAAGTAAAGGCCAGCTCACTCTCCTCCAAAACCAGGAGTCAGTCTCTGCTATAGGAATGAAGTCGGAGGGAAAATGGCAAGGGCCAGAGGCAGCCACAGTCCCTGAGTGGGAGGAGACCTCAAATTGTGGACCAACAGAGGAACTTCCTGTCCATCGTCTAATAAGCCACTCTGGAAGTTACAGGGGAGAGAGGAGAGAAGAGGAGAGATGAAAGGGGGAGGGGGGAGAAAGAGAGAGAGAGAGAGCCCAAATAGAGTGCTTGTCCACCATTCTAGAGGCTCTGGCCTCCATCCCCATATTAAAACAAAAACAAATGAAGAGAGCAAGGGAAGGGGTGATATCATCCCAAAAGAAACGTACCAACTTGGGCTGGGAAGGTGGCTCAGTGGTAGAGCGCTTGCCTTGCATGCCTGAGGCCCTGGGTTTTATTCCTCAGCATCACATAAGCAAAAAGAAAAAAGCCGAAAGTGGCGCTGTGGCTCAAGTGGTAGAGCGCTAGCCTTGAGCTGAAGAGCTGAGGGCCAGCGCCCAGGCCCAGAGTTCAGGCCCCACGACCGAATCAAAAAAAAAAGAAATGTACCAACTTATGTAACCCCTCTGTCCATCATCTTTATAATAACAAAGAAATAGCAAAAGCAAGCCATGAAAATTTCTAACAAAATGACGAAAGGAAAGTTGTTTGTTTTTTTGTTGTTTTTTTGCTGGTCTTGTGGCTTGAACTCAGGGCTTGGGCATTGTCTCTGAGCTTTTTTGCTCAAGTTTAGCACTCTGCCACTTGAGCCACAGCTCCAGTTCTGGCTATTTGGGTGACCAATTAGAGATAGGAGTCTCATGGACTTTATTGCCTGGGTTGGCTTTGAACCACGATTCTCAGCTCCCTGCCTCCTGAGTAGCTAGGATTATAGGTGTGAGCCACTGCAGCCAGTGCAGGAGTGAAGTCCTTACTTTGTTCTATTCCACAATTTTGTGACCATCGCATTACTCATGGTCTCGTACTTTTTCCACTAAAGGATATCATTAGATTCACAGTTCTACTTGTGGCTTTTTGCTGGTTAATTGGCGACAAAAGTCTCTTGGACTTTTCTGATGGGCTGGCTTGGAACCTTGATCCTCAGATCTCAGCTTCCTGAGTAGCTAGGCATGAGCCACGGGCACCAGTTTATCTCACTAATTCTGTAACTTTATGGAAGCTGTCTGGCCTCTGGTGTGGCTGTTGTGGAGCAGCTCAAAGGGGTTGCTGCGAGCATTGGTTCTTTCTGGGCTGCTCAGGGTCTCCTCTGTATGCAGTGAGTCTCCTTTACAGCTTCTCCCACAACAGCCTCCTCTCCCCATGGCCTCTCCAGAGCCCACCCCTCGCAAGCATAGGCTGGCATCAGGGTTTCCCTGTTGGCCCCAGCTCCAGCTGGTCTTTTCCCGGCAGTGCCCAGCCTCACCTTGTACAGGTGCACATACTTGGAGTGTGGAAAGTGGAAGGTGGCAATAAACATCTTGACACAATGGCTCCTCAGCCCGTCCCGATACAGGTTCTCTGCCAGCATCCTTGCCATGAAGTTCTTGCCTGTGCCAGACCAGCCATGGAACGACAGAACCAGCGCCTTGTCTGGTTGGGGCATCTCTAAGTAGCTCCTGACTGCTCTCAGCACCAGCTCTCTGGCCAAATGCTGGCCATGCAGTCGCACTGTCAGGTCGGATTCCAAGCCTACGGGCAGAAAGAGGCTCATGAGAGGCAGACAGCTTGTTCCCGTCATCCCCACCCATCGCTGAGTGGAATCAGTTACTCTTCATCCCGTGTAGCTTCAGGACAAAAAGCTAGAAGACACACCTCCTGAAAGCAAGGAAGAGAGTTATTTTCTGAACTTTGTGAAATCAAGATTGAACTCAGGGTAAGAGCAAATGACTCATTCGAAAGACACCCCAGAATGGGTGACAGGGACCAGTGTGGAGTGGATCTTGCTCACATTCTGAGATGCTTCCATTCCGTAGTTTCAAGTCTCCTTAAATATGTCAATAACTGACCAAAAAAACAAAAACCAAAAGCAACAAAAAGTCAAGAAGCCAGGATTTCATCCTATTTCAATTTGGTACAGGTATGGTGAACCCATACCAGGCTGCCTTCCTGAAATCCAGGTTATAGGATTTGGAAGCCAGGAGGTTGTGCTGCTGACTGAGGTGTGGCAATTACTATTCGGAGTCCCAGATCAATCCATTTGGTATACTGTGCCAACCCAGAGGGGATGGTATGAAACTGCAAGCATCACAGTTCCCAACCCCAGTGCCACAGAAGGGAAAATGAATAGAGCTGCCTTCCCCCAAACTCAGAATCATGTGTGTCATATTTCATTTCCACAACAATTCTGTAAGGCAGACAGGAAAGGACTTCCTAAAGTTTGTCTTCTGGAAAGAGATGAGCTGGGAGTTTCATGGAGTTGCCTATGGTTTCCCAGACACCACAATTCTGATATCCAGTCCCTGGTGCAATAGTTAGGTTAAGGGGAAGAAGGTAACTTGCTGACTGTGTACTTGGGGTCTTATTCTCAACCAGCAGAAATCCCAGATCACACTTCCTGATCTGTGTGTAGGCCAAGATTCTGTCCTGTGTCAGACCCTGTCCTTATACTTAGTGACACTGGCACTTTTTCTAATTAAGAGACCTAATATCTATGTGGACGTCATTTATAGAATGACAAGAGAACTCTGAGCAAGAAATAACTCCTGGACAAACAGTAAAGAGTCACAAAGGACTTAGGGGTATTTATCAGCCAAAGTTCTGGGCTAAATACCACTCTCTGGGAGTTCAAATAATCATCAGCAATATGCAGGTAAAGCCACCTGAGGGAGGTGGATTAGTCATGACTTGAGAGAGGGGCAATTTGTAAATTATGTAATGGTTAGTATGAATTAGTTTATTGAAAAAAAAAATCTTTGTGCTGGATATAATCAAGAGACTGAGATCAGGAGGATGGAGGTTGGAAGCTAGCCTAGGCAAAAAAGTTTGAGAGATCACATCTCCACTAACAAAATGCTGAGACTGATGGTACAGATTTGTCACCCTAAATGCCATTCAGCCCAAGCAGGAGGAGGATAGTCTAGGCTAGCCTGGGCAGAAAGCAAGATCCTATTTGAAAAACAACAAAAGGCCCGGCTAATGGCTCAAGTGGTAGAGTACCCATCTAGCAAGTCAAATGCCCTGAGTTCAAACTCCAGAAATGTTATTTTTTTTTTTTTTAAAAAAAAAGAGGGCTGGGAAGGTGGCTCAGTGGTAGAGCGCTTGCCTTGCATGTCTGAGGCCCTGGGTTCAATTCCTCAGCACCACATAAGCAAAAAGAAAAAAGCCGGAAGTGGTGCTGTGGCTCAAGTGGTAGAGCTCTAGCCTTGAGCTGAAGAGCTGAGGGACAGCGCCCAGGCCCAGAGTTCAGGCCCACGACCGGACCCAAAATAAAAAAGAAAAGAATCTCTTATTTTTCTCAGCATAAAGCCACCGAGGTATCCTCACTGAACCACGAAATGCACTTTACATGCTGGAGACATTTGTTGGCTATCAGTCTGAATGGGATACTTTACTCTTTTTTTTTTTTTTTTGAGGCAGGAAGCTGCCATCTATCTGAACCTGAGCATTAGACTTACACTATTCCTGCCTGAGCCTCCCAAGAGCTAGAATTATAAAGGTGTACCACCACATTCCACTAGAAACTAGGAGCATTAAAAAAAAAAAATCAACCCTCAATTTTTGATCAGTTCTCTTAATACTGCCAACCATCCTTCAGAAGTTTCTATTCCCATTTATAGAGACAGGTACTCTGGGCTTGGTTCTCGAAAGTTCATGTAGATTTGTTGGATTATGACTTCATCCTTGTAAAATCTTCAGCACAGGGACTGGAAGATTGTAGGGATTCAATGGATTGTTGTTCTGCTTCCTCAGACCTGCTGCCAGGGCTGGCAGGAGGGTGTGGTAAGTAAGGAGTGGGAGATGAGCAGAAAAAACTTCCAGTGTAGTCAGGATGGACAATGACAATCGGGGGTCTGAGCTTGTCCTACATTTGGCAGTGTCCCTTCCTCAAAAGCTGTCTTAGCTGGGTGTGACATGATCATGGTATTTTCATGGACTCCAACAAGCTCTGAACCCTTAAACTAAAGGTGAATGGGTCTCCTGCACTGTTAAAAATAAGTAAATCAAGATACTAGGTTTCTGTGCTGTGATGTGAGTATCTTAGTTTTGTTTCCAACAACAGGATGGAGGGTTTGCGTGTAGCTCTGTAGCTGGGATTCCATCCTCAACCTAAAAAACAGTCTCCACTTAGGATGGAAGTGCTTTGAGCTCAGTTCCTACACAAGAGAATGCAAAAACCCATTAATGGCACCATTAAAATTAGTGTTACAGCCAGGCACTGGTGGCTCATGCCTGTAAACCTAGCTTACTCAGGAGGCTGAGATTTGAGGACCGTGGTTCAAAGCCAGCCTGGGTTGAAAACTCACTATGAAACTTTCATCTCCAATTAACCACCAGGAAACTGGAAGTAGCACTGTGGCTCAAAGTGGTACAGAGTGCTAGTTTCGAACAAAAGAGCTCAGGGACAGCACCCAGGCCCTGAGTTCAAGCTCCAAGATGAACAAAAGTTGGTGTTTTTCCTATTGTTGGAAGTCCTATCAGCTTAGTATCTTGCCCTAAGGTCCTCAAATATCTATAGACTTCAGTTGACCTTTCCAGTTCCTGCTTGGAGGGGAGGTTATTAGCTAGATGAGAGAAGATTCTTGCACCCCCTACAGCCGCCCTCTCTCCCCACAGGCCCTGGTGGCCATGCCAGTCTAACCTGAAAAGTTGTTGGAGATCCTGCAATCTCTTTGGCCCTCACAGCAGTCCTGGAAGCTGCAGAACCACGCGGTCAGCGTGTCCAGGGACCACTGGCCCCACTGGGGAAGGTTCCAGCCTGCAAAAGGAAGAGCTGTGAGATGGAGAGGCGACTCTTCCACCCATGAGGTGGATGTAACAAACCACTGCACGTAAGTTTTCAGGGACAGCGCTAGAATCAAAAGGGGCTGAAAAGCATCCAGCGCGGCCTCCATCGGCAGCAAAACAGCCGAGGGTGTTGGGGGGCGGGCGCCAGCTGTGTCTACGCGGGACTTTCCTCCAAGCCACCAAGCAGGCGGGAGAGGCCACGCGGCAGGTGATCCCGGACTGGGCAGGGGCAGGAGTGTGTCTGGGGAGGCGCAGGGCGCACGTGGAAGTGGGGACGGGGCTTCCCGGTCCGCAGAGGCTGCGCAGCCCAGGCTGCATGCCTGCTGATGGGCGTCTGCCCCGCCGAGCCCCCAACTCCTTCGGGCCCCGTGCAGCTGAAAAGCCAGCCTCCTACCCGGGGGGTGCAAGGTCGCCTCGTCGTCGTCCTCGCAGTGATCAGGCCACACCTGGCAGCTGAAGACGGTCCAGTACCGCCTGGAGAGGGCACCGGCCGCCCTCAGCTGCTCCTTCAGCCGCTGGATGCCAGGCCAGGACCACGCCGGGCCGGGCTCGTCTGCGCGATCCCACGGCCCCTCGGCGCCGCGGTGCCCAGGCGCCCCGGGGAGCAGCAGCAGCGGCAGCAAGAGGTGGAGGCAGAGCCAGAGCGGGCGCCGCGGGAGCGGGACGCCGAACATGGCTGGTCGGCCGGCCGGCTCTCCACCCCTCGCTGCTGGGGACTGACGGGGAGGTCCGAGATTAGGGATTGGTGTTGCCACGACGACCGGCGGCCGGCCGGGTGGGGCTAGTGAGGCACAACTTGCAAACTCGCTTCCTTGTGACCGGCTTCGGGAACTGAAACCTGGCCTGGTGTCCGGGACGCAGGCAGCCCGGGGCCAGTTTCAGGCCTTGCCCACAGACCTCCAGGACGCGATCTATTCTGGGGGTGATTGTGGTCACAAAGGTGACATCAGGTCTTAGGACCTGCAGCTATGGTAGCCCTCTTGAGAACAAGTATTTGTACTGTTTCCCCTTGCAGGCCAACTTCCTCCCAGCCCAATAAAGGAAGCTGGTGAAAGCATCTTAGCCAACAGCAGCTGGCTGCAGGAGTCAGCTGAGTGGAGAAGCCTCGAGAAGCTCCGAGCACTAGAGAGCCTGTATGGCCATGTGGCTCTGGCTCTTCTGCAGAGAACCATGAAACCAGCAAAATGAAAACCAGGTTTACACTGATGCGATCCGCCTACAGGAAGGGATGATCTCCAGTGTGGAAGTATTGGGGTTTTGGAAACCCCCTGAATCACAAGGAAATCACACCATCTCTTGTCAACAATTATAGTGCATGAAAATGCAGATTTCAATTGCTTGGGACTCCAAAGAGCCACTACTTTTTCTTCAGCTTTCTTCCTAACTGGGGACACAGAAGGAGGCAGATTTCAGGAGACCTTGGAGCATCCTGCCCTAGCTGGAAATGTGGCTAGTCCTGGTTAGTGGCTTTGAAGTGGGCTGTCCAGAGGTGAGGTGAATCCGGCCTCACAGAAGGGGTGGGTAAATACGTTTATCTGTGTCTTTGATCACATTCTATTCAGGGTTGTTCCACCTGCTGTAGGCCACCAAATTTGTCCCTCCTTTCAAACAGCCAGGGAAACCAGATTGGCACCTTTGTTAGTACAGCAAGAGATTTAGGTTGAAAAGTAGTGCATGTGTTTATATTGTGTCTTACACCACCAGTGCTATCAAAACAGAACCTAAGCTTTCTGTGGAGCCATAAATAGGGCATCAGTGCAGCCAAAACTTGTGGAATCTTTCACAGGTAGTTATCCTTGAATACACCAGAAGCTTGGCTTCTTGGGAGGTGGTGGAAACCTCTAAGAGCTGGGGTCTACTGGGAGGATTTTGGGGATTGCAGGAACCCAGTCTCTTCCTCCTTATTTTCCCTCTGATTGTGGTAAGCACTTTTGTTCCATCATGAGCCACATCCCCCCACACTGAGAGAATATACACAATGGACTATAAGCAACTTTCAAAGATGTAAACAGCCTCGAACACTGTAAATCCCAATTAACCACTTCCTTTATAAATTAACTATCAAATTTTGGTATAGTGACAGGAAGCTAGCACACTATTAGTACTTATTTGAAATCTGAAAACATTAAAGGGTCCTGCCATTGTATAGCGTCAGGTATTGCCTACCTGCTGTATGCCTGCACTTCCTCAAACTTAAGTTCCTTCAGCTGGGCATTATTCATACTATAATCCCAGCTACTCAGGTTGAGATCTGAGGATCAAGAGTCAAAGCCAGTCCAGGCAGACAAATCTAACAGACCCTAATTTTCAGTTAGCCAGGAAAGTGGGCCCTGAAGGCATGTCTCAAATGGTAGAGTGCCAGCTGTGAGCAAAAAATCTAAGTGAGAGCCCAAGGCCTGCAGTTCAGCCCCCAGTACTGGCACATTCATGCATGCACACAAAAACCCCTTCCTAGTGATACTATGAAGATTAATTCAGTAAATGCTTCATCTCAGTAACTGATTTTCATATGTCTTTATTTATATACAGTGTATTTAAAAGAATATTGAATGGCTTTAGTCCTGGTATGAATTTATGTTGATAAAAATTACTAATAGCTAATAGCAGTTGAGAGGTCTTGCTTAGCTTACCACATGCTGGCCACCTAGCCCCTAAAAAAGATGAAGATGAAAGGAAAAAAAAAGGCACTCAGAAGTTTATATATAAAAAAAACCTTGTGGAAAAAATTATCTCAATTTATAGGTAGTACTAATTTCTGAGATCTTTGGTTTAGATTTAGCAAGTCAATTCCAAAACATTCCTTTTCTTAAAGACATTGTTTTCACCAGAATAAGCCTCACACAGGAACCAAAAAAATCCATACACGAACGTTAAGTCTCAAGTACTTCAATAAATCCCTCACACTTCATTCTCAGGGACTGGAGCTACTAGCTGAAAAATTGCAGGATTAAGAGCACATGGATGATGGAGACATCTAGAGGCGACTGTGGAAACCTCCGGCATGAGCGCTAGTCACCACTGCCAAGGTATGGGAAACGTCCAGATGTCTCTCAATGGACAAACGGATCAAGGAAATGTGAGATATGAATTTTATATCTATAGATTCATCTATTGAGCATCTCTAAATTTGTATCTTACATATATATTGTGGGGAAATCTGTGGGGAACACAGGTAGCAAAGATGGCCCTGAGAGGAAGTTGAGTGGGCAGAGCCGGATTTGTTTAGGTTCAGTGTGTAAACAACTCATGGAAGCTTAGGTGCATGATAAGGCCTTTACAGTGATTGGTTGGCTCCATTTCCTCCCCTCCCACGCAGTCTTTTGCTTTAAAAAGGGGATGCTCCTTGTTAATAAACGAGTTCCTGCTTGGTTTGACTCCCAGCTGCATCTGATTGTCTCCTGGTCTAAGGGAGGCTGGGGAAGGGGGGGAGGGGGGCGCTTCACACTTAACCTTTCCTCGGACCCGGTCCATCCAAAGATGGACCAAGACCCAACATACATATGAATCATACTCCTCTAATATTTGACCACTTGCAAAGAAATTGATGGACCTGGAAAAATTTATGTTAGGAGAAATCAGGCCTAGAGAGTCAAGGGCTGCACGTTTTCATGTTTTCTCTCATGTAGAAGGTGGATCTAATTTATGGATTTTTTTTGGGGGGGGGGCAGTCCTGGGGCTTGAACTCAGGGCCTGAGCATTGTCCCTGAGCTTCTTTTGTTCAAGACTAGCACTTTACCACTTAAGCCACAGTGCCACTTCAGGCCTTTTGTTTATGTGGTACCAAGGAATCAAACCCAGGGCTTCATGCATGCTAGGTAAGCACTCTACTACTAAGCCACATCCCCAGCCAGATAGAGGTGTTAAGCAAATGTACATCATAAATGCATTAACCAAAGTAAGGTATATGCAGTGGATATGCAAAGTATATGGCAATGGTTTACCTGCTTAGAAAAACTCAGTCCAACTAAACGAATACCCGGAAGTTAGTACTCAAGATGTGCTGTGGTGAGGACTTGGGGGGCTCCGTGGGGGGTTAGAAAGATGAAGAGGGGTGCAACTGCAGTTATAATAATATACAGTGCATATCCTATGAGACTAGGGCAGGTAGAGCTGGGAAGGATGAGTAAGAGTGTTTAAAGGGTGTTAGGTATAAACTGACATACATTCTGAATGGTAACCCCTTTGTACAACTACGTAAAAACAAAACAACAAAGCTAAAAAATATGAGCTTCCTAAGAGCTGTAAGCAGAGTATTCTTCTTGCCTGTATAGTACAATCTGCTGACAAGTTGTTTAAGATTCATTTATTCTTTACTGCTAAAATGTACAAGGCTGGCTGGGTGCTGCTGCTGGCTCAAGTCTGTAATCCTAGCTACTCAGGAGGTTGAGATTTGAGGATTGCAGTTTGAAGCCAGCCTGAACAGAGTAAGTGGCGCTGTGGCTCGAAGTGGTAGAGTGCTAGCCTTGAGCAAAAGAGCTCAGGGACAGTGCCCAGGCCCTGAGTTCAAGCCTCACAACTGACAAAAACAAAACAAAAAACCTACAACATTGGAGTTAACTACTAAATATACGAGAAGCCTTGAAGAGTGATCCTAGGGAAAATGCTGGTGCAGCATGGACCTTCTGAAGACCAGTGAGAAGATTCAACTTCTTACCCCTTGGATACTGTGAAGCAATCCCTGTGGAAGGTTAAGTGGAGAGGCAAAAGAGGCAAGCTGTCCTTTATGAAACAGACAGGAAACGCATATAGGAAACAAGGAGAAATCCTGACTAGGAGAAAAAAAAAAGGTTAATATTAAAAGATGATACACAGAGTATGTATTAAAATCTTTATTTTCTTTTTTTCTGAATTGAAACCCATAGAACACAACAATTTGGGTGCACGTCTGATGTTTGGCATCCTACCAAGTATAACCTCTACTTGTGCAGCAGCGACAAGGAAATCCTTGGCAGACCAAATGAGCGTAGTGACTCCTACACCTCCCTTTAGGCAAATAAATTAGCTCCCCAGTATGTTATCTCCACTTTCCCAATGTCGTCCTTGTGAGGAACACCTCAGTTCCTGAAACCAGTGTGACGGTCCCTACTCACCACCCAGACCGGAGCAATGAAAGGGCATGAAGTCAGCCTGCCCCACAGAACAGGTTCACCATGTGCGCAGCCACAGCAGGATCAGCAGAGCCGCTCAGCAGGTGTTTGCTGAGCAAATGACCCTCATGTCACTCACAGACTAAGATAAATTTAATGTAGATCAGTATTTCCTTGTGTCAAAATAAATACACTTTCCTTTGCTAGAATACATAGATAGCCATATTAATTCATCCACCTTTGCCCACACTCAAGAATGACCACTCACAAGGCCGTTTGCCGACAGAGGCTCTTTTACCATCTTGGACTGGGGTCAGAGGACACAGAGAAGGCATTCTGAAGGACACAGGGCATGGGAAGGGAAAGCCAACATTTTTTTTAAAGAAAAGATGGATTTCTTTGGATGACTGCACCTTCAGGTCACATTGAGAAAGTGCCATGTGTAAGATTCAACTTTCCCCAAATAGTATATAAAAAATGTTCCTAAATTCCTTCATTTTCTTCTGAAAATTTGACATATTAACCCTGAGTGCAAACAGGGAGAAATGCCTTAAATATATATGGAACAATATTCTGAACGAATTAAGAGCAGAAAAATTACTTATACTCCTGTCCCAAAACCACAGTGCAGCCTCATTTTTAAGAATAGTTTTAGAACGAAACCTTACATCCTTGGGTTCCCAATTCAAACTTCAAAATACACGTTTTTAAGAGTGTGAAGAGGGCAGAATACACTAACTGGTTCTCATTTTCCTAATTTTATATTAAAATGTATCCATATTCAGTTGGCATATCCAATTTAGAATTGACCAAAATCTCTCCAATGACTTGATTACACTATCCCAAGCTCCCAATAAATAAGTAAACCAAAAGAGGTTGCTGTCACAAAACTTCAAAAGAAGATAGCTACTTTTTTCAAAGTAAACTTAGTGTTTATGAATTTTAAGGCCACTAGCTTTTATGGTTGGTTTTCTTCAAGGTTCACCCAGGTAGACGTTTCCAGCATAATCCAGTCTTAACTAGAACACAATTCTCTCAGTGTCATGTCACACCATTCTTAGCTGTGGGTCTGAGCATCTTTTAATATCCTGGGTGTGAAAATAGGGAAAAGAATAAGATGACACTTTTTTTGTAACTTCTTTGAAGAAAAGACAAGATGTTTTTTCTTTTTTTGGGTGGGGGTCCGGTCATGGGGCCTGAACTCTGGGCCTGGGCGCTGTCCCTCAGCTCTTCAGCTCAAGGCTAGTGCTCTACCTCTTGAGCTACAGCGCCACTTCCAGCTTTTTTCTTTTTGCTTATGTGGTGCTGAGGAATCGAACCCAGGGCCTCATGCATGCAAGGCAAGCACTCTACCACTGGGCCACCTTCCCAGCCCCAAGATGTTTTTTCAAAGCAGCTTTCCATCCTATGTTTTTCCTCAGCAGAATCTTCTGCTTCCACATTAGGAAAGAAGTTCCCAGTTTGAGAATGGTGGTTCTTTGTGTGGTATACTAAAGGCAACATGTCTGAAAAGACACTAAACCATAATTTCGTTCGATCAGAAGTTACTTAGAGCAGAGCTGACTAATGTTCTGCTGTCTCCTACCAATGGCTCCCTACAGCTCTGGGGTGAGCACTGACTAAGGTATTCTCTAGCTGAACTGAGAATTAGTCTGGACACCCACAGAAAGCAAGTAGCCTTAAAACTGCAATCAATGTCTCCTTTGGTTAACACTGTGTTTTGTGCTAGTATTTTTTTAAATTCAATATCCCCTTAAAAGAAAGAAACAGCTCATTCTTACATCCACCTCAAAGTGCATACAGATCATATGAAAGTTTTATGATTTCATTCTGTTTTAAAGTAGTTACAGTGTACTTAGTTTCGGTGAGAGAAAACTTGGGGCATAGATGCAAATGGTGTTTTTCAAAGTATATAGCTGCCTAAAACTGCTAAGCAATGGTAGGCATTAGTGTCCTCAACCACACTGCTTAGATTACAAGTCTCTGCCTGACAGAAGTGCAGGATCAGAACAAACCCGGACTAGTTGGGCGAGAAAGAGCTCTGAGGGCACTGGAGAGTGGGCAATGCAGGCCTGGCCCTTGGCCCTATAATTTACTGTAGCTGCTTACATGTCAAAACCACCTTGGCAGAACCCAAAGCTAAACCTGTGGTTTAGCAACCTAAAGTTGAGAGTACTATGAGGAGAATATTACTACCTCATGAGCTCAGAACTCAACATGAGACTCAACGATGAATGTAGGATCTGGAATAAATCAAAATCTGGATGCTCCTTCTGGTAACTTCTTTAATTTCAAGACTCAGAAGGCCTGAAATCTTTTATTCTAATCTTCAAACAGCCTAACTCACAAGCTGAGCTACCATCAAGCAGGGGGTGTATTATCTGCTGTATAGCACAGTTGCCTTTTCTCACATGGCAAAAGCAGGACTGCAGATCTGCTGGGCACAGCACCTTTCATGCCCAAATGTCCAAAAGCAGTGGGGGGGAATATACTTCAGAAGAGAAATGAGGATGGCAGAGACTGCCATAATTCCTGACCTTTACTCAAGGTGTTATCAAAAGTTTGCTTTGTTAATTAGAATTTGCCTACTTTAGGCAAAAAGGTGGAAAAGAAAAAAGCTCCATAAAAGGAATCGTGCTTGAGTTGTAAGAGTATTTTCTACAGAAACAATATTTTGGTTAATCTGGACACGACTGTAGCTCTGCAGCTTTTACTTACCCACGAAGTACATAGAACTGAAATAGAGGGGAACTTGTTTTCAATCGATGATTCTGATTCTACTAGATGAGTCTCTTTCCTTCCCTTCCCTGAGTTAGTCGAAACTATAATACCCAATTGTTTAAAAGCCTGAACATGTTCCTCTTTGTCTTTCCTTCCAATTCTATCTTAAAAATGGATCTCTTCAACAGTGTGCTATTTTGGCTCAACATAATGAAGGTTTAATTTGCTGCCATGCTGAAGGAGGCAGTAAGCCTTCCAATTTGACTAGCCCTGGGACAAAAAAGACAAGAGTCTGTGAAATAGTTCTACAAAATCCACAGGTGTGGAGAACGTCTGCAAAGTTTACCTCAAAACACACACTCTGAAGCCAGTGCCAGCATTTACCGATCCAAATGCCACACCTGTTTGTCCTTTGGCATGGGATTCATAAAGACTGACCACTGTTAGAAAGGGCAAGTGCTAAGAAATTCAGCTGATTCTGCAGAAACAGCTCATGCTCTAATGGTCATGGTCTTTGCTTTAAGCCTTACCTACTACAGAAAACCCCAGAAACCCCCAACGCTACCCTGTCCTTTACCAACAGAACTTGCCACTGGCCACCACCTGCAAGCCGTCTCATGCCATTTGGAGTTGATTGTGCTGTTTTTCTATCTTCGTAAAAATAAGTTTCACTTATTTTGTGTTGAAAATCACAAGTGCGAGAGAGGCATCCTATCTTCTACCAGCACAGTGTCCATCCCAAACTGGTCAGTGCACTGCTTTATGGTGGCCAGGACATTCAGGAGCCGCTGGTCTACTGCATCCAGGTGAAAATCAGACAGCACGGGGGAGATGGGGTCATGGGCCAGGGCAGCTTTTAAGGCAGACTTTAGCACTCCATTCTTAAGGTAGTTCAGTCTGTTCCAGGTAGAAACCCGAATGCTGAAAGAAAAAGATTTAGACAAGTTACATAAAAACTATCAAATTGAGTTTAAAGCCCACATGGCAGACAAAAGTTTTAAAAAATTACATAAAATATTTAAACTAGAAAAACCATTTGTTTCAGAATGACCTCTGCATGAGAAAGCCACATTATCAGGTTTTGGTTTGATTTATGGGTAGCTATACCTACATACACATACACACACACACACACACACACACACACATATGCTCAATAAAGGAAGGACAGGAACTAAGGAACGACACTGGTTAAGATGCTTGTTACCCATAAGCTAACATGTTGAAACTCCTCTGTATATCAAGTAAAAAATTAAAAAAACAAGCCCAAAATGTGAACTAATCTTAATGTCCAACAATTGGAATAGTCAAACAAATCATAGCTCATCCATTCAGAGAAATCATGCAGCCATTAAAAAAAGTTTTGAAAATTTAGTATGGCATGATGTTAGAGGAAACCAATCTTTCACTTTAAATTTGTGAGATAACAAAACGTGTGTGTAAAGACACGACATGATTAGAATGAAGCACATTACAATGTTAACAGGCATCACCCTTGGATGTAAATGGGGAACTTAATTTCCTCCCTCCTTCGTGTTTCTAAGTCTATATTCCTACCACAATAGGGATTTATTTATTTATTCATTGTGCCAGTCTGGGGGCTTGAATTCAGGGCTTGGTCTCCATCCCTGAGCTTTTTTACTCAAGGTTGGAGGCTTACCACTTGAGCCACAGTTCCACTTCTAGCTTTCTGTTGGTAACTGAAGAGTCTTACAGTCTTTTCTGCTCATACTGGCTTTGAACTGCAATCCTCAAATCTCAGTCTCTTTAGTAACTAGGGTTACAGGCATGGGCCACCAGTAGTGCCTAGCTTTATTTGTTTTTATTATCTTCAAAGGACATGCCATTTAACAAAGTACTTTGAGTATAATGCATCTTGATAAATGTCACCCCTTTTCACATTCTAACCTATTCCTCCCAATGCACCCCCTTCCCTTGCTTTTCTTAATTTTGTAGGCTATACATTGAATTCTTGACTGTAGCTCTCCCAATTTCTCCTACAAAAAAAGTTCTTAATCTCCGTATGGATGAAGAGATTACTAAATAGGCAGGAATGTCTGATTGCAAATGGAAGCCTATTGTGCAATGACTTAGGTAGACCGAAGCTTGCATAAAGCACAAAAATGATGGACGTGCAGATTTTTTTGAGGGGGGGGGGGGGGTTGGTCATGGGGCTTGACCTTTGGGCCTGGGTGCTGTCCCTCAGCTCTTCAGCTCAAGGCCAGTACTCTGCCACTTGAGCCACAGCACCACTTCCAGTTTTCTGGTGGTTAATTGGAGATAAAGAGTCTCAAGGACTTTCCTTGCCCTGGCTGGCTTTGACCCACAATCTTCAGATCTCAGCCTCCTAAGTAACCAGATTTCTTATTCTAAATAATTCTATAAAGCACAAAGTGTCAGAATTTCCCCCATGTGGACTCACATCCAAATTCACCGTTCAATATATCGTCTCCCAAAGTGGATGAAATCCTGTAAGTATCTTTCTTCTTTAAGTTTTCTCAGTAGAGGGATACCGCAGGAAGAAGGGGGCTCTCTGGATGCTTCTGGCTGAAATAGTGGGTTGGTGATACAGAAGGAGGTCATCTAAATTTCCAGAAGATAATCTTGAAGCCTCAGCTAGGACTGGTGATAACTTTTCAGAGGCTCTCCTGACAGAGGATCCAGAGCCTTGCAGGCTACCCGCCCACCCTAGTTCAATCAGCAAGCCCCCAAAGTGCCGTAATGGTGCCCAGAAGATTCCTACTGAATAAATAACCTCTTCCTCTCCAGACTGCGGCCTGCCTACACTCCACCTGGACTCCAGAGGGTTGTTGCAGCTTGCCTACCTTCCAGAAGTCAGCCTTTCCCTGCTAGTTAGTGAGCTGACTGTCCCTTTTCCATGGAGGCCCAAATTGTTGCCTTTTCTATGTCTTTCCTTCCTAGGCTGTGTTCCTTCATCCCGTCTTTGTTATGCTCACTGCTGCATTAAAGTTTAATAATTTCTAAATATTAAATACCCCCAGCTTAACAGACGTCTTTCTATTTCCTGGTTAAAGCACACTGGTATTATCAACTCAACATACATCTTCTTTCAATTCTTGATTATATGTACTGTTACTTCCCAGCATCAATAAATATAATTAAGGATTACTTGAGTAAATTCTTTGTTTTTTTTGGAAGTACTAATGACTGAACTTAGAACTTCTAATTTACTAGGCAAGTGTTCTACCAGTTCAGCCATGTGTGGGTAGCCCATAAATGTTACTTTTGGCACAGTTTTGTTGCTATTAAAACAAAAGGTTGGGCGCTGGTGGCTCACGGCTGTAATCCTAGCTACTCAGGAGGCTGAGATCTGAGGATTGCACTTCAAAGCCAGCCCAGGTAAGAAAGTCTGAGACTTTTCTCTCCAATTCAACACCAGAAAACTGGAAGTAGTGCTGTGGCTCAAAGTGGTAGAGTACTATCCTTGAGCCGAGGAGCTGAGGAACAGGGTCCAGGCCCCATGACTGACAAGGAAAAAAAAAAAAAAAAAGGTTCAGCTTAGCTCAGTGGGACAGCACTTACCCAGCATGTGCGAGACCGTGAATGAGGTTGATCCCTACACTGCAAAATTAAAAATTAAAAAAAAAGAAAGGGAGAAAGGGAGGAAGGCATTTTTAAAAAAAAAAGAGAAAGCAAAGCAGACCAGGTCCTAGGAAAGGCCAGCAGTCTCACTTGCCATGTGAATGCTTCAAAACTTCATCTTCTATATACTTAACAGGTGAACAGCAATGATTCTTGATGTACATACTTTTTTTGTTGTTACTGTTTTGTGGGGCTTGAACTCTGGGCCTGAGCCCTGTCCCTGAGCATTTACAGATCAAGGCTAGCACCCTACCACTTGAGCCACAGTGCACTTCCAGTTTTCTTTTTTTTGTCGGTCGTGGGGCTTGAACTATGGGCCTGGGCGCTGTCCCTCAGTTCTTCAGCTCAAGGCGAGCGCTCTACCACTTGAGCTACAGCGCCACTTCCGGTTTTCTGGTGGTTTATTGGAGATGGGAGTCTCACGGTCTCTCCTGCCCGGGGTAGCTTTGAACCTCGATCCTCAGATCTCAGCCTCCTGAGTAGCTAGGATTACAGGCGTGAGCCACCAGCGCCCAGCCACTTCCAGTTTTCTGAGTGGTATATTGGAGATAAGAGTCTCTCCCAAAGGAGGAGGCTGCAATGCTTGGTAAAAAATGTACACATTATCCTGCCCATGTAATTGTAACCCCTCTGTACAGTATGTTCACAAATAAAATTAAATTAAAAAAAAAAAAGAGTCTCTTGGACTTTCCTGCTTGGGCTGGCTTTGAACCGTGATCCTTAGATCTCAGTCTCCTGAGTAGCTAGGATTACAGGCACCTGGCTCATACTTAACTTTTTGTTTTCTACAGAATTTTCTCTTATTTTCACAATCCACTATTTTTTGTATACCTTCCATATATCATTTCATGTCATCTTTGTCTACAATTAAAGAAACTGGTAGGTATAGTTTTTCTTTTACTTTTTTAAAATTTAATTTTATTATAAAGGTGATATACACAGGGGCTACGGTTATATAAGTAAGGTAAAGAGTACATTTCTTGTTAAACATTGTTACCCTCTCCCTCATTTTTCTCCTGCTTCTCCCCCACCCCATGCTGTACAGTTCATTTCCAACACAGTGTCTTGTGAGTATCGCTGTTGCATTGGTTCACCCTTTGTCCTTTGTCTCACCATTTTATTACTCCCCTTTCCCTTCCCAAATCAGAAAAACACATATATAAGACACAGGGTACCAGAATCCAAAAGTGACAACAGGGGATACACCAAAGAAAAAAAAAAGAAAATTAAAAATATATTGAAGGGTGAATTTGGATGAGAGGCAGTAAGATTGAGGTAGTCCACATGGGGAAACTCTTCTGCTCTGTGCATTTATAGACTAATTTAGAGTAAGAAATCTGCATGTCCATCCTCTTTGAGCTTTATGCACATTAAAAACAACATTAAACATTAAAAACAGCAACAACAACAACAAAAACTCATTTCCACATCTCTGAGTTCATTTCGATTAGCATCATTTGATATGGTCAGATGTACGTAGCTACTGAGCTACTGTGATCCTCTGCGAGGACACATACGAATGTTTCTAGTTCAAGGACATATAGCAGGTAACTGGCAGATCTAGGATTCCAACAGCCGCCTTTCTGCCAAGGGGAAGGAAAGCCTTTGCCTTTGTTCAGGAAGAGCTGCCATCTTCTGGCTAACACTGAACACTTCCTGGCAGTCAGATGCATTTTTCTACATACTTTTCTCACTCTTAGATTCAGGAATGGGAGGATCTCAGTTCTAGAACTGTCTATAGATAGAAACCAAAGAATACATTCTGTCCAGTATGAGTGAATGTGTGCACCAGACACATAATGATATAAGTACTTTAAAATGAGATGAGAATTAATGACCCGAGACAGGAGCTCCTTAGAGCTCAATTTTTATCTCATTTTCTTTGTTCTCGATATAGACATAAAGCAATTATTAAATTCTTATAAAAAGCTGCTTGTGGTTTATACAGTTTCATACTTAAAGAGACAGCACCCAGGTATGGTGCAAGTCCCAGTACTAGCACAAGAAACAAAACAAACAAAGATATGCAAACATAGGAGGTATGTGATGGGCAAGGGCCTTAAAGCCCCTAAGAAACAGGACTGTAGCCAGTATGTATATAGATTTTACTTCAATTTTGAGGACAATGGGATAGGACATGTGAGGAAGTTGATTAGATTTTGATATTAAACCAAACACAGATATGTATTACTAACGAGATTATGAACTTCTATTCATACAGTATTAAAAATGAATTCTGAGCCTTGAATTACTTTACCTTTCCCTGGTTCAGGAAGATCTCAGGATGTCCAAGGGCTTTAGATTGAAAAAGTATGAAAAGCACTGTTCAGAGACTTACAATCAAGAAAACTTATGTACTGCTATTCTGCGAACCTGAAAAAGAAGGCAGTGCAGGTACACGCGTTTGCTGTGCGTAACTTACATGCAACACTGATAGAGAGGGGCAAGAATGCTTCTCTCATCCAGCGAGGGGTTCCCAAAGCTGAAAACCAAATTAAAACTTAGTCAATTAGGTGGAAGTATCAGTTCTCATCTCATTATCAAAGCAACAGCAAATTCTGTATGAAACCCAAATATAATCCTAGATAATTTCATGCTCCAGCAGCTAAAATCATTTAAATTAAAAATAAGCAGGGCATGACCAATTAGACACAGCATCAGTAACAGCCTGTACTGAAGTATCTACAAATAACTCATCTACAAGGACCCTATTTCCTGCTAAGATACTGTATGCAAGCTGCTGGAGTCTAACTATGGCAACAGAGTATAGAGTTCATGGACCAAAGGGATGGAATGTGAAAACCTCTTAACTTGAGAACTCTTAACCTTGTTTATGTGTTCTCCCAAACAAGCAGATGGCCATTAGTTAAAAAAACAAGCTATACTGTTCTACTCCAAAATTACCAATATCCTATTCCTTAAGGTGCAAATATAGGCAAAGTTTCAAATGGCAAAACTGCAGTTTTCACAACGGCTGAGAAAACACTGATTCAATACAGATATAAAAATGGTAATAGAGCCAGTGCCAGTGGCTCACGCCTGTAATCCTAGCTACTCAGGAGGCTGAGATCTGAGGATCACAGTTCAAAGCCAGCCCAGGCAGGAATGTCCGTGAGACTCTTATCTCCAATATACCACTCAGAAAACCGGAAGTGGTGCTGGCGCTGTGGCTCAAGTGGTAGAGAGCTAGTCTTGAGCTGAAGACAGTGTCCAGGCCTAGAGTTCAAGCTCCACGATCAACCAAAAAGAAAGAAAGAGAGAAAGAGAGAGAGAGAGAGAGAGAGGGAGAGGGAGGGAGGGAGGGAGGGAGGGAGAGAAAGAAAGAAAGAAAGAAAGAAAGAAAAAGATAATAGAGCTGAGTGCTGGTGGCTTAAGCCTGAGATCCTAGGTACTCATGACAGATCTGAGGTTTGAGGGGCTGGGAAGGTAGCTCAGTGGTAGAGTGCTTGCCTTGCATGCATGAGGCCCTCGGTTCGATTCCTTAGCACCACATAAGCAGAAAAAGCCGGAAGTAGGGCTGAGGCTCAAGTGGTAGAGAGCTAGTCTACAGCTGAAGAGCTGAGGGACAGCGCCCAGGCCCAGAGTTCAGGGCCCATGACCAACAACAACAACAAAAGAAAAAAAAAAGAGAAAGATCTGAGGTTTGAAACTAACCAGGAAATGAAAGGCCATGAAACTTTATCTCCAGTTAACCACCAAAATGCCAAAAGTGGAGCTATGGCTTAAATGGTAGAGAAAAAGAAACCTCAGGGACAATGCCTAGGCCCTGAGTTCCAACCCCAGGTCCAGCACCAGAAAAAAAGGTATTAGGAACCCAGCAATCGTTGCCATACCAGCAATCTTAGCTACTCAGGCTCAAATTTGGTTTGAAGCCAGGCAGGGCAGAAGAGTTAATGGGACTCCATCTACAATTAACCAGTAAAATACCAGAATAGAAGTATGGTTCAAATAGTAGAGCAAGAAAGCTGAGAGCTCAAAGCCTTGATTCTATCAGCAGGAGAGGGGGGAACAATTCAGAACTGGGAAAAGAGAAGCAATTATGGAGAATTTGTCAACCTTTCACTCTTTTCCCCAAATCTCACCTTAATTTATGGAGGTCTGCTACCTTGTAGTACACGGTAGGCTCTCCAATAATAATAGGGAAAGCAGCTGCTACAGTATGAGATATTTGTATCCCCACCCCATAAATTCATGTTAATACCTAACCCCCCCATGCAACACTATTAAGAGGTAAAGCCTTTAAGAAGTGACTACATCATGAGGAAAGAATCTCATGCATGGATTTGTGCCATTAGGAAAGAGGCCAGCAGCGCTTGTGTACCTCTTCTACTACATGAGGACATCGAAGGCACCATCCATGAGGAATGGCTCCTCACGTGATAATGAATCTGCTGGCACCTTGTTCTTAAAACTTTCCATCCTCCCCAACTGTGCCCAATAAAATTTTGCTGTCTATAAGTAACCGTTGTTCCAACAGTTTAAAGGGATTAAGATAGTAACTGTTTTGGGACATATAAGGTATTACATGCCGCCAGGGGCTGGGTAGCTCATGTAACTACTCAGGAGGCTGAAATCTGAAGATTGAGGCTTGAAGCCAGCCTAAGCAGTAAAGTCCATTAGACTCTTTATCACCAATAAACTACTTAGAAAAAGCTGGAAGGGACACTGTGGCTCAAGTGGTAGAATGCTAGCCTTGAGCACAAAGAGGCTCAGGGACAGCGCCCATGACAGGCAAAAAAACTACCATTTTTACAAGTAAGGATAAAGTTTAGGAGTAAATATAGGACTGATCACTACCTGCTGTGGTCAGAAGAGTAGTGTTGTTTATAGACCCTTTACTTTCTGTAACTATCACGAACTTTCACAGAGCATGGGGTGCCTGTTGCTCAGTAGAAGATGGTACAAATGCTGCTCAAGCATTCTTTGCTGAGGAGCCATGCCTAAGCTTATTCCCAGCATCGTGGGTTGCAGAAGTAACCAGGGCTGGGCAATTCTGGGCTCTAAGGAAGCATTCTTCAGCAAACACTTATATAGTATAATTGAAATATTTCTTTGAACTGAACTGGCTCCCTTGGCAAATGCAGAGGGCAAAATGGAAATAAAATGTGCTCTCTAAATAACTCAGGCCTACAATAATAAGGATGTTGTTCTATTTGTTCAAAATGAATAAGCTTGTCTTAAAAGTTAACTTGTCTTTATATAAAATCACTGTATAACTGCTCATCTCATGGGTCTAAGCTGTCTTAAAAATAACAAAACATACCATCAAATGCTTAAAATGCACAAACCTTGAGATTCCATATAATCATAAATAAATTCTATTTGATTAAATCTGAATGTCTCAGATTTGAGGTTATGTAAACATCATAGCCAAGAATGATATAGATAGGGACAAATTGGCTTCTAGTTGTAAAGAGGATCACTTTCTAGTTTTCAACAGCATTTCAAGGTGCATTTCCTGTACTCTGAAATTACTCAGGATGAAGGGAAGGAGGAAGGGAAGGAGGGATACCAAGAGCTAAGGCTCTAAGTGGAAAAAGGAGGACTTTTTAAAAAAATTAATTGTGGCCGGGTGCTGGTGGCTCATGCCTGTAATCCTAGCTACTTAGGAGGCTGAGATCTGAGGATCGCGGTTCAAAGCTAGCCCGGGCAGGAGAGACCGTGAGACTCCTATCTCCAATAAACCACCAGAAAACCGGAAGTGGCACTGTAGCTCAAGTGGTAGAGCGCTCGCCTTGAGCTGAAGAGCTGAGGGACAGCGCCCAGGCCCAGAGTTCAAGCCCCACGACCGACAAAAAAAATAAAATTAATTGTGCTCTAGATACCTGCTTTAGTGTACATCTAAAGTGTTCTCCAAAGGCTCATATACAAAGGACAAGTGACCAGCCTATGGTGCTACTAGAAGTTGGTAGAACAAAGTCATATATCCCATTGGGGATATATAGCTGAAGAGGGTACTGAGATTCTGGCCTCTTCATTTCCCAGATGCTATGAGATGAGCACTTTGCTCCACTACATGCTTCAAGCCTCATCACAAGCCCAGATACTTTGGAACCCATCAGCCATTGACTGAAATCTCTGAAACAGTGAGGCAAAATAAACATTTCATCCTGACATTGGTTTATCTCAGGTATCTGTCACAGTGACTCATAGCTGACTAACACAATGCCCTAGAATATCCTTTTGTATACAGAAACTGACTAACGATAGTCCTGCTGGTCTTACCTTTTGGCATTATCAAGAAGGATTAGCATACTAGCGCCTTCGTCATCTTGAAAGCTCTCATAGTGATGTCGGTCAGCATTGCCAATCAGGTAATCAAAGACTGCAGTATCAATGATGTCTAAAAGGCGTGGGCCTGAGTCATATGGGGATGTTTTCTTAACAGCATCACAGTAACTCTCATCATACTCCCACCTGGAGACAAGGAACATCACAAGGGTCATTACTGAGTGCCAACACTACACCTGGCTATTTAGTTTTGATCTTAAAAGTCACCCAAAGACCATGTGCGAAAGGACTGGTTGTAGCCAGTGGCGCTACTGAAGGATAAGGGCTGGTGGAAGGAAGTTGAATCACTGGGGGCATGACCAGAAGGGAATATAGGACCCAAATGCTACCTCTTTTATCTTTTTGCTTCCTGACCATAATGAAGTGAGCAGCTTTACTCTATGACAGATTCCCATTGTAATGCTCTGCCTTTCCACAGTCCCAAAACCAATGGAGCCAACCAAGCAAAGGCTAAAAGACCTGAAACACGAGCTAAAAGCCTCTTTTTAAATTTACTTATCTTGGGTATTCTGTGGTTCAGAGGCCTTTTGAGTTTGGAAAAGTTTGGGGAAGCAGGCTAAAGAAAGGCTGGAATGCCGGAAGCAAAAGTTAATGGGTGATTTTGGGATAGAAAAGGCTATGCTGACTGGAATCTCAGATGGAAAGAAGGCTCTATTGGCGATTGGATTAGAGGCCATTCATATTACATTTGACTGAGAACTTGTCTACATTTTTTTCTATGCCGAGATTTAGCAGAAAAGCTAAATTTAAAGGTGCAGAATCATTTATATGTTGGGGGAACGCAGCAGAATGGTTATTTTAACTGTATTTACTATGAGAAACACGAGTAAACATAGAGCAGAAAGAATTATAAAGAAACTTGCAGTCTGACAAGAAAACAAGGGCATATAAAGTTCAAGTCAACATATTTAGCACCATCAAAAAGGAGTCAAGAACTCTGTAACAACAGGAGAGATGCCAGGCTGAACCGAGAGTCTAGGGAATTACTCAGCCATTGAGAAAGACACTCAGAAGCTGCAGCAGTCCAAGCAGCCTGGCTACTGTGACAGAGAGCAGCAGCATCCATACAGAATGTTAGAATTATGGGGCTATGGAGGTTTCCATTGAGATTTCAAATGAAGGCCTGGAAGTTTCTGCAAGTAGCTTCTACATAAAACTGTAAGAGTGAAGCCAAAGCTACAATGGAGACTACAGGAAGTCATGAGATGCAAGAACAATAAAATGCCTATCTGCTGAAGTTCTAGGCAGTAAGCCGAGCCAGCCCAAGAGGGTAGCCATATGGGCTATAACCAGCAAGGCCATAGGGGGTGGGACTGACCGAGGTCTCTGAGGTTCACATTATACCATTGTATGCTCTGGATGGTGGTCATGGAGCTTAAAGGATTTACTATTTGCCCCTCTGGAGTTCAGTCTTACTTTGGTCCAATCCTTTCATTTTCCTATTTCTCCATTTTTGAAATGATTCGGAATGTTTACCTTTGTAATCATTTTTTTTTTTTTTTGGTCCGGTCGTGGGGCCTGAACTCTGGGCCTGGGCACTGTCCCTCAGCTCTTCAGCTCAAGGCTAGCTCTCTACCACTTGAGCCACAGTGCTACCTCCGGCTTTTTTCTTTTTGCTTATGTGGTGCTGAGGAATCGAACCCAGGGCCTCAGGCATGCAAGGCAAATGCTCTACCACTGAGCAACCTTCCCAGCCCATCATTTTTATCTTGGAAATATGTAACTTGTTCCTTTTTTCTTATTTTCAGGGGCTTACAGCTAAGAGTCTGCCTTGAGTCTTGGAGAAGACTCTGGAACCCTGATTTTTCAGCAATGTTGGCACAGTTAAAGACTTTCAGGACTCTTGGAGATGGGCTGAACACATTTTACATTGTGAGATGTAAAATTGGGAGCCGAGTAGAATGTTACGGTTTGGACTTTAAATATCTCCCAAAGATAATATACTAAAGACTTGATTCTCAGCCGGTGGCATTACTGGGAGCTGATGGAACATTTATAAGAAGTTTATGTCGGGCTGGGAAGGTGGCTCAGTGGTAGAGCGCTTGCCTTGCATGCATGAGGCCCTGGGGTCAAGTCCTCAGCACCACATAAGCAGAAAAAAAAAGCCAGAAGTGGCGCTGTGGCTCAGGCGGTAGAGCGCTAGCCTTAAGCTGAAGAGCTGAGGGACAGCGCCCAGGCCCAGAGTTCAGATCCACGACCTGCCAAAAAAAAAAAAAAAAAGAGCATGTGTAAAGGGGACATCAGAGCCTCGGCCACCGCCCCCCCCCTCTGCTTCCCAGCCACATTGAAGCAAGCAGCCTCCTCCACCTTGTGCTTCTGCCACAAAGCACTGTACCATTTTAGGCCCGAAGCAATGTAGTCAAGAGACTATGGACTAAAATCTTTGAAATTATGAGTCAAAAGAAATTTCTCCTCCTTTTCAGTTGATTGACCTCATGTATTTGTTAACAGTGACAGAAAGCTAATACAGTGGCTACTAAAAACACCTGTAATCCTAGCTACTCAGGAGGCTAAGATCTGAGGATCATGGTTCAAAGCCAGACCAGGCAGGAAAGTCCATGAGACTCTGATCTCCAATTAACCACCAGAAAACTGGAAGTGGCACTGTGGCTCAAGTGGTAGAGCACTCACCTTGAGCTAAAGAGCTCAGGGCCAGTGCCTACGCCCAGAGCTTAAGCCCCTTGACCAACAGGAAAAAAAAAATAAAACAAAACCAACAAAATAAAAACGCAAACAACAACAAAACAGAGAAGAAAGTCCCTGCTTAACAGGTTGCCCCTGACTCGAGAACTCTTATTTTTGGATAGAACAGCTGGCTTCTATTTAGGACTGGCATCCGGCCTGGCCCTGGAAGAATTAAGTAGTGGCTCACAGGAACGTTTACCTGGCTAATTTGCCTTCTCTGTAAGTCCTCCCCCAGGGGTGTCGATGCTTCTGCAGAGGCCACACATCTGGGAGCCAAAGTGTAACAGATCCCTCCATTGTGTCTCCATCGGCACATGCTGGCTCTGTTTCTCGGCAGTAATAGCACTTCCCATAGAAACAAGTATTGTTTCCTAAAGGATGGAAAGGATCCAAACACACTTAAAGAAAAAAAAAACCAAAAAACTCCCAAATCTTCCCAAACAGGGAAATGAAAGCAGCAATGTAAGCAGGCCTTAAGAAAGTGAGAATCCTGAACTTCCTATTATATAGTTCAGATGGTATAAAAAAAAAAAATCCAAAAAGTATAAACGGGCACATATTAGAAAGTAAATCTCCCTTCTTTCTTCTATCTGGCATGTGTCAGAAGTCAACTACCATCACAGAACCTTTGTAAACTCTTCTGATTAAAGAGAAAAGAAGTATCTTCTTGTTTTTCAGCAGCAAAGAGGTTCTAGTTAAAGTACCAAGAGGAAGAAGAAAGGGGACCTGTGCTCAGTTCAGTTATATATGTTGAAAAGGGAAAAGCAAACAAGTGAACAGATTAGGGATAACAGAAACCAAGTGTCTCATAGATGGAGAAGTTGAACATACAGCAGGAAGATGGCCAGTCTAAAACCTATCACCAACTAGAATTGGAGATACTGGTTTTAATCAAAAGTCTTAATCGATACCCAGACATACAGAAAAAGATACATATGCGGATATTCATATGCACACACACACACATCCTATGCTGTCCTAGAAACAATGACATTTAAGTAGTAATGGGCACACTCACATTCAGTTTCTAGTGTAAAAATGAACAACAATAACATACAAGCAAACAAAACATAGCTTATATGAAACCTGTTAGTTGTGCCTGGCACCCGTGGTTCATGCCTATAAACTTAACTACTCAGAATGTTGAGACTTGAGGATCCCAGTTCAAAGCCAACCTGGACAGGAAAGTCAGTGAAACTCTGATCTCCAATTAACCATCAAGAAAAAAAAAAAAAGTAGGACTGGGAAGGTGGCTCAGTGGTAGAGCTCTCGCATGTCTGAGGCCCTGGGTTCGTTCCTCAGCACCACATAAGAAAAAAGCCGGAAGTGGTGTTGTGGCTCAAGTGGTAGAGCACTAGCCTTGAGCCAAGAGCTGAGGGACAGTGCCCAGGCCCAGAGTTCAGGCCCCACGACTGGACCCACCCCCCCCTCAAAAGAAAAAAAAGTGGCAGTAGAACTATGGCTCAAGTGTTAGAACACTTGAGTTTGGAAAAGTTAAAGGACAGGCTCTGAGTTCAAGCACACACACACTGCACACACACACACACACACACACACACACACACACACACACACACACAAAATATAGCGTATTAGTTAAGAATTTTGGGTCTGCATTAGATTTCTAGATTTAAACATTAACAAATACTAAGCATATTTAGATTTATATATAAAATATGTATTATATTATTATATACACATACACATACATATATATTTCTCTTTGGGGGGTGCTGGGATCAAACCCAGAGCTTCATAAATGCTAAGAAAGCACTTAACCACTGAGCTGTACCTCAGTCTTAAAACATAAAAGATTTAAGAGGTGACAAGATTAGGTATATCCTTTCACCTCTCCATATCTTCTTTAGAAAATGGAGATAACAGTTAGTTGCTCAACTGTTGAGTGTAAAGAGTGAGATAATCTGTAGTGCTGGAGTACTGAGTCATACCTCTTAGCTGAGAAACAATTTTTAAAATACAACAACATGAAATAGGCCAAAATGCTGGGCACTGATGGCTCACGCCTGAAATCCTAGCTACTCAGGAGGCTGAGATCTGAGGACTGAGGTTCAAAGCCAGCCCAGGCAAGAAAGTCTTTGAGACTCTTATCTCCAATTATCCACCAGAAAACTGAAAGTGGTACTGTGGCTCAAGTGATAGGGTGCTAGCCTTAAGATGAAGAGCTTAAAGACAGGGCCCAGACTCCAGCCTCACACCAATTAAAGCAAAGCAAAGAACAGATAAGATCTGAAGCTGGGTGCAGGCGGCTCACTACTACTGTAATCCGAGCTACTAAGGAGGCGGAGATCTGAGGATCACAGTTTGAAGCAAATCCATGCAAGAAACTACATGAGACTCAACTCCAATAAACTACTCAAAAAATCCACAAGTGGCACTGTGGCTCAAGTGGCAGAGTGCTCGCCTTGAACAAAAGGAGCTCAGGGACAGTACCCAGGCACAGAGTTCAAGCCTCAGGACCGGCAAAAAAAGAAAATATCTGAAACAAATCAGTGATACTATGCTTTTGTGATATATAAGAAAACCATAGTCACCATGAAGAGGAAACAAGACATAGCACCTGTGAATTTCCCGCTTTCTAATCAGAACAAGAATGAGAACTTTAGTTCATGTCCCTTGCCTGAGAGTGAGATAATGGAAATTGGAGCCTGTTTTATGTATAGTGAGCTATAAATGAATCCTAGCAGAGTAGGAAAGGCAGAGCCTAAAGCCACCCTACAAGGGAACGTTTCATTATCTTACAGAGTTGCCTCAAGATTTATTCAATTCTAAGGCGACAGTTTTCAACTGAGCATACACACACACACACACACACACACACACACACACACACACACACACACGTTTGAGAAAATAACAGAGCCAGACACACACACACACACACACACACACACACACACACACACACGTTTGAGAAAATAACAAAGCCAATGATATGAAGACTCATTTTAGGCAAAATCCTGGATTTGAGACTTAGTAGTAAAACTAAACAGAAGAAAATAAAGTTATCATTTACTTTCACTACCAATAAATAACTTCATACTTTCTACTGTAGAAGTACTATTGAGAGTACATTGGGAAAACTTTCAATTTTCTGCTATCTACTTTTATATCCAATTCCCCCACTAACCTGAGATCAGGTTGCCTATTTGCTTTTACATTCCCTTGAATTCTTCAAGTCCTAAAAGACACAAACCAGCTTGCTCAATGATACCTCATTTAACTTATTATCTCTTCCCCTATCTAGAAGTCCTCTATAATCTTCTTACCTACAGTTAGGAAGGTGCTCAGCAGCTGCTCCGTGGCAACAGGCTTGATTTCTGTCCGAAGATTAACAAATCTGCCAACCACCAAGGGAGCTCGGCGGAAGCCCAGAATCCTGGTTTCGAAAGTTGAAGAAGAAAAGTAAAAAAAATATTTGGGGATTAACTTTAAATAATAGTTGCAAAAATTATGGTGAATCCTATTAGATGCTATCTTTTTTTTTAAAGAATAAACGTTTATGAATATCATGTCAAAATGTTTGTAATTTTACACTCCAGCAAAAAGGTGTGAAAGGCGAGCTGTACCAAATGTCAGTAGCTGTTGAATCTAGGGAATGGGGATATGGGATCTTTATATTATCCTTTCTACCTCTACTTAGGAAATTTTCCTAGTAAAAATTTAAAATTTAAACGAAGCATTAGAAAAACTTGGACTTAAGTTCATAGGTTAAAGCTTATATAAAATAGCACACTGACAAAACTATGCAGATGGACCTAAAAGAACAAACAGGGCACAGTGGACCCATTGCAACAATGAGATGTACAAGTCGTTATGTCGAAAACAAACTTTACAACTTTCGTGGGGGGGAGGGGAGGATTGGGGGGCGGGGGGAGGGGAGGATGGGAAGGGATGGGAAGGGGAAACAAAGGAGGAGGCTACAATGCTTGATAAGAAATGTACTCATTATCTTGCCCATGTAATTGTAACTCCTCTGTACAGTATTTTCACAATAAAAAAAAAAGAACAAACAGGGCAACTCAGATTTAACGGTCTCTCTAATGCAGTCGAAAACAATCTTTTTTTTTTTTTTTTGAGGTACTGGGAAGGGAGATTTGAACTTAGGGACTCAAACTTGCTAGGCCCTTGTGGTATTTTACCATTTGAGATATGCCTCCAGACAGGCTTTTTGCTGGTGACTTTGGAGATGGGAGTCTAGTGAACTTTTCTACCTAAGCTGGCCCTGTACCATGATCGTTTAGATTTTAGTATCTTAAGTAGGTAGGATTCATGTGTGAGTCACTAGTACCAGCTGAAAACAGAAATTTTTTTTTTGGTCAGTCATGGGGCTTGAACTCTGGGCTTGGGTGCTGTCCCTCAGCTCTTTAGCTCAAGACTAGCGCTCTACCACTTGAGCTACAGCACCACTCTTGGTTTTTTGGGTGATTTACTGGAGATAAGAGTCTCACATAGTTTCCTCCCCAGTCTGGCTTTGAACTGCAATCCTCAGATCTCAGTCTCCTGAATACTAGGATTACAGGCGTGAGCCACCAGCAACCGGCAACAATTTTTTTTTTTAAATGACATTGCCTGGCTAAAAACACATTGCCCAGGCAAGAGATGTAGAACTTGAAGCCCAGAGAAATTCGATAGTGAAAACAGAAATCACCCACAATTCAACGATCCAGAAATAGTTACTGACATTTTTGTCATATAAACATGTTTTCCTTACATGTATATATAAACATCCACTCCAGCTTATGCATACACATATAATAGGGCTTATACTGTATGCAGTTTTGTATCTTGCTTTTTACTCATTATTGTATCAGAAGCCTTTCTCCATGCCATTTGAAAGACTTAAAAGAACAAATGATCTGTTTAGGACTGGTTCTATCCTAACCCTAATCTTAGAAAAGCCACAAAAGCAAGGAGATGAATGAAACACATGGAAATATATGAATGGAAAATAACAAAGAGAAACACGAGGCAAGAGAAGGCAGCTAGGTCTGAGTGTAGTAGAGAAACACAAGTCAAAGCAGAAAAGTGTCAGGAGTCATGGATGGACAAAAAGGGTGGGCAGTATTCTTTCTATGCATTGACAACTGCCAATCAAAGAAAAGCAGCCAGCTTAGTGATGAGGGGGCAGTTTCACCGTGGCACCTAAAGCTGGCTGGGTGGCAGTTAGCAAAGGAGACAGTGAGGCTGGCCACAGAATATCTGGATTTGAGTTAGGGAAGAACTTTTAAACAAAAGACCCTCCAAGTACAAGTCATTATATTCAATTCACATTAAAAACAATCATTTCTATACAAGAATATTTCAATCTACTTAATAAACAGGTATACTATAAAAAAGATAAACTTTGCATGTAACTGGGGAAATATAAAATAAAATAATAACACTTCATATATATATATATATATATATATAATAAAAATTACTATGATGGATAATATAGAATATTGGTCTGGAAATAAGGATCTTCATGATCTGCTGGTAGGAAATAGGCAAATAAAATCTGAATTCTAATGTGCCATTTAGGAGGGGGAATAGGATTTAGCCAACTCTCTGCCACTAGGTCTTAAAAAGAAGCAGCAAAAAGAAGCAGCAAAAAGTCATAGCATTGCCCGGCGCTGGTGGCTCACGCCTGTAATCCTAGCTACTCAGGAGGCTGAGATCTGAGGATCGCGGTTCAAAGCCAGCCCGGGCAGGAGAGACCGTGAGACTCCTATCTCCAATAAACCACCAGAAAACCGGAAGTGGCGCTGTAGCTCAAGTGGTAGAGCGCTAGCCTTGAGCTGAAGAGCTGAGGGACAGCGCCCAGGCCCAGAGTTCAAGCCCCACGACCGACAAAAAAAAAAAAAAAAAAAAAAAGCCATAGCATTATAAACATTTATTTAACTTCTTTCTTATCAGGATATACTTAAGTTGCTATTAGCTTTGACTACTACAAAATGCTACAGCTATGACAGTTGTATCTAGCTTTAAATATTTTATCGTTTCTCTTTAATATGTTCCAGCTATGTCTTAGGCATGTGAATAAAAAGAAATTTATTCATTTAATGGGTATGAATATTGTCTTGACAAAAAATGGCAGAGTTCTTTTTATGTGTGTTTGCTGGTATTAGGACTTGAACCCAGGGCCTGGGTGCTGCCTCTTTTTCACTCAAGTCTGGGGGACTGTGCCACTTGAGACATACTGCAACTTCTGGCTTTCTGATGATTAGTTAAGAGTCTCACAGACTTTCCTGCCCAGGCTGGCTTCAAAACAGAATCCTCAGAACTTAGCCTCCTGATGTAAGTCACCAGAGCCCAGTAGATGAGTTCTTAACAGAAAGGTTGAAATTAACACTATCATAATTAACGCTATTATAATTTGGAATTTCAATGTATTCCTGCCAATTTACAAAACATCATTTTAAACCTGTGCTATTTTCAACTGGTGAAAATAGTAACTGTATTATTAAACTCGATTTTTAAAAGTTTCTAGTGAGGGGGCCGGGAAGGTGGCTCAGTGGTAGAGTGCTTGTCTTTCATGCATGAGGCCCTGGGTTCGATTCCTCAGCACCACATAAGCAGAAAATGCTGGAAGTGGCACTATGGCTCAAGTGGTAGAGCACTAGCCTTGAGCTGAAGAGCTGAGGGACAGCATCTAGGCCCAGAGTTTGGTCAGTTGACCACTAAGTAAATAAATAAATAAATAAAGTTTCTAGTGAGGAAAGGCTTATTCCCATACATATTAGCAATTGACAGCTCCTACTGTTTTGTTAACTGCTTAAGTTCTTACCCATATTCTACCTGAGTTTTAGTGCATATGTGGATTTGTATAAACACATAGGAAATCCTTCCCAATCAAGAACAGATGGAAACCTCACCTATATTTTTCCTGATTTCGTTATAAGACTAATTTATTAAACAAATACTCGGAATCATTTCTTTTAAAGTCTGTCCATATATTAGCCAGTAGCTGTTAGCTCACACTGATAAACAGGTTACTTGGGAGGCTGAAGTTGGGAAGACTGTGGTTCAAGGAAAGCTCAAGCATACATAAAAGACCACTTCTGCATACATAAAAGAGCACTTCTCCACAAACAGCTGGATACAGTGGCATGGATCTGTCATCCCAGCTATATGAGCTAAGATCAGGAGGCTCACTGTTCCAGGCCAGCCTGCAAGAGTCCATCTCAATGGAAGAAACTGAGTATGCTGGTATGTACCAAGATATAACAGGAAATGTAAAATAGTTGGATCATGGTACAGTGCTGGCCCAAGCAAAAAGTGAGAGCCTAACTCAAAAACAAAACCAGTGCATAAAAAGGTCTGGAGGTATGGTTCAAGTAGTAGACTGACTGTCTAGCAAACAAAAGCCCTGAGTTAAGCTCCAGTAACATCAGAATTAAAAAAAAAAAAAAAGTAAAAAATAAAAGAGTCCATCAATATACCAAATTGGAAAGCTAGTAAGAAAGTAACTGGGATTCCAAGCAGTTTGGCTAAGAAATTCCCAACTCATATCCTGCTGAAAAAATGTATTAACTTCCCTCATCTAATAAATTTGAATTCATATCTGTTCATATGAAATTACTCTGCTTTTTTAAAACTACATATATTTTATATGAAGAACAATACATTTAGTTATATAATTCATGTTGTATGCTTCCAGTAGAAAGGCTAGGTCAGTATTACAACAAAAACAAAAAAACCCAATGGGATTGCCAGATCCAACCAATGGACAATTCATTCAGGGATTTGAGTTCAGATTTCAATTTTCAGCTTGATACTTATTTACCAATATCTTCACTCCTGGTAATAACAAATAACTCATGAGAATAACAGAAGGCATGCTAGGTTGAACTGAAAGTAAGCAGAAGTCTAGTTAAAATATGTAACTTACTTGGCATTCCTGGTATCACTCAAATTATTATTTTTTCCCCAAATTATTAAGTACTCACAAAACTACAAGAAAGATTGCTAGTGTGTCACCCTGTAGAAAAAAGTTCACAGGTACTCTTCAAGAGAGATTTTTTTTTTTGGTGCCAGTCCTGGGCTTGACTCCAGGGCCTGGACACAGTCTATAAGCTGTTTTGCTCAAGACTAGCACTCTACCACTGGAGCCATAGCTCTATGTCTAGTTTTTTGGAAGTTAGTTGGAGATAAGAGTTCTCATGAACTTTTCTGCTTGGTCTGGCTTCAAACTGTAATCCTCAAAGCTCAGCCGCCTGAGTTGCTAGATTACAGGCATGAGCCACCAATGCCTAGGCTCAAGGAAGCAAAGGAAAGGAAACAAAGTGAACATAATTTGTTGGGATCACACATACCTGTCTAAATGAAAAGCTGCAACCTCTGCATTGTGTCTATCATAACCAGCATATGGCTCTCCTTCTACTATATAGTCTCGGCTATACCTGCAAAAAAGAATGGGAAGCACAGGTGTAGATATTAATTGCATTAGTATGAAAGGTCATAGTATGAAAGGTAGAACACACATCTTAGCAAGTCTAATTCTGCTCCATACACACCTCTTTTCTCAATCCCAAAACAATTTTGTAACCCACAAATTGCTGGTAGATGGCATGAAGATAAGGCAGAGACAGAAAGAATTCTTTATCAGCCTCAGCAATTACTCAATGAATAAAACATGCAAGACGTTGTGGGATATTTTTTTGGTCAGTCATGGGACTTGCACTCAGGGCCTATGTGCTGTCCCTGAGCGTTCTTCCTCTCAAGGCTAGTGCTCTACCACTTTGAGCCATAGAGCCACTTCCAGTTTTCTGGGGTTAACTGGAGATAAAGAGTCTTATGGACGTCCCTGCCTGGGCTGGCTTTGAACTGTGATCTTCAGATCTCAGCCTCCTGAGTAGCTAGGATTATAGGCATGAGCCACCAGTGCTCAGAGCAAGAAGTTATTTTTACCCTCCCCCCCAAAGGGTTTTCAATGTAGTTTAAGTATAATCACATAATTTTCTAGAAGGCAAGAATCATTTTCATATAGCCAGCATAGTGCTGGTACTTAATAAACGTTTACTAAAATGTTTATTGGATAGAATTAAAGAAATAATAAAACTTTTGCTTATTGAAATAGTTGTGGTAGGTTTACAATAGAAGCTTAAGTTTCTTGAGTACCGGTGGCTCACACCTGAATCCTAGCTACTCAAGAGACTGAGATCTAGAGGGTCATGGTTTAAAGCCAGCTCAGTTGTTATTAATAAGAAGGCAAAGGTGCTTCTGAAAAAAGCTGCTAAAATAATCAATCTTCTTATGGGGGAAGGAGCCCTGGATGCAAAGTGATGGTTGGGATAGCTTTAAACATAACTGTTCTCTTCTCTGTGTATCAGATTCCCTTTGTGCAAGACTAGAGACTGAACTTAGAGGTAATTTCTAAGGTCTCTTTCACCTTAAATGCATTCTGGTAATTTTATACCATATGCATAACCAGAGGGTAATGAAAACAGGAATATTTTCCTTCTACTAACATCTTTAAAGATACTATTTCACCAGGCACAGTAGCACGTTTTTATAATCCCAGTCTTCAGGAGGCTGACATAGGATTTCAAGCTTGAAATCAGCCTGGACTACATAGGGAGTTCTAGGTCAACATGGGCTTCTTAGCAAAGGGGAGGAGAGGGAGAAGGAAATATTTAAGCCTTTTTTTTTTTTTTTGGTAGGTCATGGGGCTTGAACTCTGGGCCTGAGCGCTGTCCCTCAGCTCTTCAGCTCAAGGCGAGTGCTCTACCACTTGAGCTATAGCGCCACTTCTGGTCTTCTGGTGGTTTATCGGAGATAAAGAGTTTCAAAGACTCCTGCCTGAGCTGGCTTTGAACTGCAATCCTTCTATCTCAGCCTCCTGAGTGGCTAGGATTACAGGTGTGAGCCACCAGCGCCCAGTATATTTAAGCCTTTTTATTGGGAAGAAATTATTTAATTTACCTATGAACTTTAATGTTTATTTTCATTCCTGAATCAAAGGAAACCTACTAGGCTTTACAAGGGAACTATGAAGTAGAAATAAGTTGAGATCGAAGACCAGCAGTTCCACTAAGAACAGTAGAAATTCCAATGCTGAAATAGCTATGGAGAGATGGGCACTGATGGCTCATACTGTAATCCTAGCTATTCAGGAAGCTGAGATCTAAGGATTGCGGTTCAAATCCAGTTTGGCAGAGAAATTCAAGGGACTCTTATCTTCAATTAACCATCAAAAAAGCCAGAAGTGGAGGTGTAGCTTAAGCAATAGAATGCCAGCCTTGAGCAGAAAAATACCCTCCCCCCAGCCACGAACGAAAGAAATACCTAAGGGGAAGTAAAAAAATGTTACTATAAACGTGACCTTCAACTTAAATTACCTTAGAATAGGAAGTCAAGTCTCCTATCTTCAAGGCAAAGTGATGAAGCAAATCATGTTATAAGACAGTAAAGTGTTACCATCTACTGGGCACTAGTTTTTTCTCAGCATGGCCAATAAGTTGCCTCTAAAAGCAGTTTTGAAATACCACTACAGCAAAAGCTGATGCTGTAACAAGCACTTTTCTCTTTCCTATAGGTGTAGGCTGTCACCCCGCTGGGAAATATTTTTTCAGAACTTCAGTGGTGTCACAGCAAGGTAAGAGATAATGCACAATACATTCTGTACAGTGAAATATCACAGAGCTTTGCAATACATGTAAAGGCTTCTCAGAGTGAAATATAAATACGTAGAGGAACCCAGGAATTTTGGGAGGTAGACTAGCAAGGAGGGAGGGAAGAAGAATCCAAAGAATTACATCTCAGTCATGAGATGTGAATCTTTAGCTCGTTTTGTCTATGTGAGATATGAAAGGACCATCTATCTGGTCTCTAAGGTTCATTTTAGCATGTCCTGAGATCATCCCTTTTATTTCTACCCAGTCCTAGGCCCCTGCTTTACATTCTTTTCCCACGATAGCTTAATTTTGCCCATATAAAATCAATTTACTGCCTGAATGGACAGCCATATTAAAAAAAAATCACTTTGACAAGGTTGAGGGAAAATGTGTAAATAATAGTGTGTCTATGTTCCTAAACATGTCATCTACCTATACACACCTTCTATCTCTGAGGAGGGTGTGGACAACCCAGTTCCAGATGCTGAAACCACAGAGGCTATTAAAGAAAGATACATGTCTTGACTTGGCAGTGAGGATTTGTATTCTCCTTTCAGCAGAGAGCAATCCATCTTACGTCACTGACAGAGCAGCAAAAGTTATACAGTAACAGCCAATAAATCATTCCTATCATTCTTGTGAAGGACATCAGAGTCTGACCGAGGACATTAACTTGCACTTACTGCAAGACTGAATAGCTGTGAGGCCTGAGAGGGTCAGAATAGCATTTTGTTGGGTGTTCAGGGACTGCAGCCAATTTCTACACAAGTACTTAAACCTACACCTATCTTCCCAGCCTGGGACAGAGCCCAGTATAAACCAACACTGGGTAGCAAGTAAAATGACTAAGGAAGGTACCACCTTCTGCAGCGGTTCATACATCTTGCTGATGGCCAGGGAGGTTGCCTGGGAGTATGAAGGCATAGGTTACTTAGAAGATGAGAGAGGAAAGCTGAGACCCTGCAGAGAGGAGGGCCAGACTGTAAGGTTCTTGATCACTAGGCTGTGGAGGGTAGGTTTTGCCTAGTGGATAATAGAAACACCTGGATATTATGAGCATTTTCAGAGAAGAGTGGGAATGGTTTTTTTTTTTTTTTTGGATGATCTGGAAGAGAACATAAAGAGTGCAGAAGTAACCTGAGTGCTGGTGGCTCACACCTGTAATCCTAGCTACTCAGGAGGCTGAGATCAAAGGATCAAGGTGGTGCTTTGGCTTAAGTGGTAGAGTGCTAGCCTTGAGCTGAAGAGTGCAGGGACAGCATCCAAGCCCAGAGTTCAAGCCCCAGGACTGACAAAAAAAAAAAGCAGAAGTAGAAAGAGGTATGAGGTGAACAAGAAGTAACTAAGGTTTCTACACTTATTTGTGGCTACCTCCCCTACTCAACCAGTGTGGTCTCTAGTCCCCTCTCACACATCAGGCCTGTCTACAAAACACCTGATCAGACATATCTATTTTTCTAATACATCGAAACTATCTCTAGTGTAGAAAGAGTGCATGTGAAGAGGAACCCCTCTTATTTAAACACAAAATGCTCATATTTCATTTCTTTCTATATAAATTTTATTTTTTTCTTTTCCCCCACCTTTGCTTATGCTGCTAATCTTCCAGGCTACAAAAATCATACTTCAAACGAAATCAGCAGTTTTTGATGATAGGTGCTCCACATCATCAAGTGTATAACAAGCAAATACAGAAAGGCGTGTGCACACACGCACGCATGTGTGTGTAAACTGTTTAAAACTGATATACTTGAGTTCAAACTCAAACTCCACCAATTATTACGTTGTGACCCTTTCAAGTTAACTTACTTAAGCCTCAGTTTCTTATTCTAGAAAAGTACTGAATTGCCTCTAAGGTTAAACATATTAACAGACTCAAAAATACTTGGTGTAAAGCCTGGAAAAAGGTGTATACTCACTACACTATTAGGAAATCAGACCTTTTCTTTTCTTTTCTTTCCCTCCCTCCCTTCTTTTTTTCTCTGGACAGGCTAGGGTGGTACTCAGTTTGTCACCTAGGCTGCTCTCAAACTCACCTTCTCCCTATTTTAGCCTCTATAATGGCTGGAATTACAGATGTGAACCACCATGCCTTGGTTCAATGAATTTTCTACTTCCTAAAGGTCTGTCTGTATTTATTGATTTATTACAACTTCTCCCAAGTAGCCTATGCTGGCCTAAAACTCTTGCTTCTCCTGTCCCAGCCTCCCAAATTTTGGGATTTCTGGCACACACCATAATGCCTGGTTCTCAACTAAGCAATATTCACTTCTGCAGAAGGGTATGCCATCAGCCTCTATTGTATTTTATTAACTTGCCTAATTACCCTGTCTTCCATACCTCAAACTTCCCAGTTCCAGGCAAACAGTGATCTTTTTTGAGATCCTAAATATATTCATTCTCTACCTATCTTTTAATAGTTGTTAATAAAGGAAATTTAATTTTGTATCTTTTCCTAATAGTTCTTCCTCTACTGCAACAAGAAATATGAAGGTATTATTCTGTCAAAAGTTCACTGAGCCAAGTGCTAGAGGCCTGTAATCTAGTTACTCAGGAGGCTGAGCTCTGAGGACAGTGGCTTGAAGCTGCTTGGGCAGAAAAGTCCCCGTGAGACTCTTATCTACAATTAACCATTTAAAACTGGAAGTAGATAATCAAGAACTCTAATAACAACAGATGCTGGCCAGAAGGGAACCCTACTGCATTGTTGGTGGGAGTGTAAACTTGTTTAACCACTTTGGAAAGCAGTATGGAGGTTCCTCAAAAAACTCCACATAGAGCTCCCCTATGACCCAGCAATCCCACTTCTGGGCATTTACCCAAATGATCACGAACAAGACCATACTGAAGCTACCAGCACAACTATGTTTATTGCAGCATTATTTACCATAGCTAAGATATGGAACCAACCCAGATGTCCCTCAGTAGATGAATGGATCAAGAAAATGTGGTATATATACACAATGGAATTCTATGTCTCCATCAGAAAGAATGACATTGCCCCATTTGTTAGGAAATGGAAAGACTTGGAAAAAATTATATTTAGTGAAGTAAGCCAGGCCCAAAGAAACTTAGGTCCCATGGTTTCCCTTATTTGCAATAACTAGTATATGTCCGAGTCAAGCAGAAAAGGTCAGATAAGTTGATGTTAGGGAAATGAACCCTAAGATATGTATTCAAATGTTTTTTTTTCTTTCAGGTGATTGTTTCTAACACATTTATGAGATTATTTCTTTGTTGCTTTGTATGTCCCTCCCCCATGGTATAACCCTTGCTTTCACTGTATTTGAGGTTGGTATAATTTGTGGAGGGGAAGGGAAAAAACAAATCATTTAAATAGGGATACAGGTGGATCCATTGCAACAATGAGATGTACAAGTCGTATGTGGAAAAACGAACTTTACAACTTTGGTGGGGGGGGGGGGATTGGGTGGGGGGCGGAGGGGGGGTGAGGATGGGAAGGGATGGGAAGGGGAAACAAAGGAGGAGACTACAATGCTTGATAAGAAATGTACTCATTATCTTGCCCATGTAATTGTAACTCCTCTGTACAGTATTTTCACAATAAAAATAAAAATTAAAATAAAATAACAAAAAACTGGAAGTAGAGCTGTGGCTCAAAGTGGTAGAGCACTAGTCATGAGCAAATAGCCTAGGCCCCGAGTTCTAGCCCCACAATCAACAACAACAACAAAAAGTTCCACTGAGGAATGAAAAAAAATGTTTAGTACACAAACTTTTACAGTATACAAATACAAACTGCCAGTAGCTAACTCTTCACAAAGTATGATGTTATATTGTTACATTTTACTCACAGAAAACTTAAGAATTATGTATGTGTGTGTGTATATATATATATATATATGTGTATATACACACATATATATATGTATGAAAGAATTAACCCACAAATTACCTTTGTACCTCTCTAAAGGGAGAGGTCCAAAGGGATAGCTAACAGTGTAACAAACCACTTAATTACTGAGGTACTGGAATGGCCTAGTTCTTTGCTTATAAATAGTGGTAAAGAAACAATGAGATACCACTACGTAACTATTAAAATGGCTCCAAAACACTGACAACACTAAATCTTGGTGAGAATAATGTGTAAAAGGAACTCTTGTTCCTTGCTGGTGGAAAGGCAAAATGTTACAACCATTTTGGAAGACAGTTTGGCAGTAATAAACAAAACAAAATTGCATACTCTTACCAAATGATCAAGCAATGGTGTTTCCTGTTATTTATCTAAATGAGTTCAAAACTTATGGTCCACACAAAAGCTTGCACATAAATGTTTAGACCAACTTAATTCACAACTGCCAAAATACAGAAGCAAACAAGATGCTCTTTGGTAGGTAAATAGAAATTTAAATTGCGGAACATTCATACAATATTATTCCATGATAAAAAAAAAATATATATATACTATTTGCTTAAACCACATAACAATATGTAAGAACCTTAAATATGTACTCCTAAGTGAGAGAAGCCAGTATGAAAAGCTCTATACTGTGAGTTCAACTACATGACAGCTGGGTAAAAGCAAAACTATGAAAATAGCAGAAAGATCAGAGGAAAGCATGAATCTGTAGAGCGCAGAGGATTGGGGGGGGGGGGGGCATGGAAACTACATGATGCCACAGTGATGGTCTGTCTACCTGCGCTGGCTTTTTTTTCTTTTTTTGGTCAGTTGTGGAGCTTGAACTTAGGGCCTCAGCACTATCCCTAAGCTTTTTTGCTCAAGGCTAGTAGTGCTCTACTACTTTAACCACACTTCTGTTTTTTAGGTGGTTAACTGGAGATGAGTCTCATGGGCTTTCTTTCCCAGGCAGACTTCGAACAGCAATTCTCAGATCTAAGCCTCCTGAGTAGCTAAGACTACAGGTGTGATCCACCAGCATCCAGCTTCATTTTGTGTTTTTAACACCTGACACATAGTACGTACTTGATATTTGAGAAATCAAGGATAGCTCAAGTTGTCCAAAAGTTTGGTCTCAAAGGAGCCAAAACAGGTTCCTATAAATTTCCCCTACTCAAAGACTCACAAAACTTTTAGAATTTGAAAAGACCTCAAAGACATTGCAATCTTTCTCTTCTATTTTTCTGCAAAGACTACCAAGAAAAGGAGATGAAGGCCTCTATTTAGATCCCGAGTAAAATGAGTCAACCAACTAGCACAATAGCTTTTAGGATGAAGACTTACCGCTTCGGTTTGAAGACAACTTTCTGTCCTCCTTCAAGTATCAGTAAAGCTTTTAACTGTGTCCCTTTATAACCCACATCAGCTTTAATGATTTTCTTGGTGGCCATGGCATGCATGATTGCCCCCAGTTCTGGTGTCTCTTCAGGGTACACTTCCCGGGGCACCACCCACTGCGCTGCTATTTCCCATGGAGACTGTAAAGTGTGGTCCAGCTTGGGCACCAGCTCTACCCGCAAACCAGTCATCATTCTGTGAAAAGCCCTCTGGTCCTCCCGGTTGGCAGCTGATGTATCTAAGTTGTCAATCAGGAAAACTTTGGTGAAGATAAAGATGACAAGAAGTATTGCTAACAGCACGACTCGCTGCTTTAGCTTCATGTTGGCCTTTTTTCCTTCTCCCTGACTCACTGTCTTGCTGGCTTATCAAGGAGAGCAGGTGGTGATGGTTAGCAAGGCGATTCCATAATTGCACATTTTTTTCACTGAAGCGCCTCCACAATTCCTGTAAGCCCAAGTACAAAGCAAAATTTCATCAGAAATTCTGTCCTTCCATTCCTAAACATTTTTTAAGCCTTTGTCACTTAGCCTTTTAGCCTTACTAGTCTTGAATTTAAGAAGATCCAATAATTTAAAATAAATTATTCTGGGAAGGTCCTAAGTAAGACTGAATACATTGAACATATTAAAGCAAATATTCCTACTTTAATTTGAAGGTGGAGCCATGTAGGAGTAATTTCATATATGCCTAATAATTATCTAATAATTACCAAAATGAGGGAAAACCCACAACAGCAAATCCATTCAACAATGCATACTTCTGTAACTTTCACTTTTACCTCTTAAAATCCACAATGGACTTTGGAATATCCCCAAATACCAGTATTTTCCAATTCATCTCCAAATATAAGTTTTATAACACCTTGTAAGATAGGAACACACACACACCCCAAAACTAAAGAACAAAAAAGAGCCAAGCATAAGTAACTTGTAGCTGTAATCCTAGCTACTCAGAAGGCCCAGATCTGAGGATCAGGATTTAAAGCCAGCCCAGGCAGGAAAGTCCAGCCCAGGCAGGAAAGTCCAGCCCAGGCAGGAAAGTCCACGAGACTTATGTCCAAATAACCACAAAAAAGCCAGAAGTAGAGCTGTGGTTCAACTGGAAGAGTGGTAGCTTTAAGCATAAAAGCTCAGGCCCTGAGTTCAAACCCTAGAACTGGTAGAAACAAAAGTAAAACAAAACAAAACAAAAACCCAGTGTGCAGTGGTTAAGTAATAACTCTTTCTCCAAATCCACTTACTCAACAATCTGGGGCAGGTCATATGTGGTCGATGGATTTAAGCACAACATTTATTTAGTCGTGTATCTCTACTCAAACAGTCCTTCACAAGTTATTTTTCAAAATTAAAATCCCTGTAAAATAAGGATCATCAAATCTGAATAAGTAAAGAACACCTCCCTATTTCATCTGGCTATTGGTAGAATGTAGTAAGAAAACTAACAAAATCTGCTTTTACAGCAACACTACTAAGTCTAGAATGGTTGGGCATATAACAAAGACATTCATGTCATAGACCCAAAGAAGTACTTAATGTGTGGACTGACCACACTAAGCAATTTTTAAGCTAGAAGATTCCAAATGTAAATGTTTACAAGTGTCAAGAACATACAATTCAGTCTCATTTACATGCTGAGAGGTGGCTGCTTTCTACTCACTCCACAGGCCCATTTAAAAACACAGGCTTGCTATACTATAAGCCTAGAGGCAGCACAGCATTGTCACAGAAAAAGATGACAAGAAGATAACGATTTTTTTTTTTTTTTTTGCTCTCCAATTCATTTTAACAACTCAAGTCATTAATTGAGGAAATAAAACCAATACAAAAGATAAAGCCACTGAATGGGGCCGAGACACTCCCATCTAAACTTGAGATTGCTTCCTTAATAACAGCTGGAAACAGCTGAGGAGCAACAATGTGTTTGTTATAAGGGAGAGTACTTTGCTTTGAGCCAGCTGATATAAAGTTTATTTGTACTGATTAACTATCCCCTCCTTTCCTGTTAGTTTTCATGAAAGAAGCCAAAAGTGAGAGTCAAATTCAGATTCTAATTATCCCCAGCCACCTATTTTATTTCCTCATCGTCTTTCAGGAAATACATAACACTATTAGTTGAAACAAAGGCAAGTTAAGTGCATCTAAAATGTGATTGTGACAGTATCAAATTTGGTGTGGGACTCAGCAGTATGTAAGTTCTAATGCAACCTAACCTATACAACTGTTTTCAATTATTTAACAGAACACAGTTCAGGCTTCAGTGATAAAAGGTAACATGGAAATCCAACTGCATAATCAAGCCTCCTCAGCACCTCTATATGCGGATACCCACAGGTACATGCAGTATGGAGCTGGCACAAAGGGACCAGCTAAACTGGCTTTCCCTTTCTACAAAACATCTTCTGATCACTGCATAATCTTCTAATGATGTTGCATATTACATGTACAAAAAAGAAAATCTGCCCTCGTGTTATATACATACCTTACTCCCAAACATACAGTATACAGGTTAGGGCTTTGTTTTGCTTTCTTTGGTTGTTTGTGCTGCTGGGGATGGGATCCTGAGCCTTGTGCATGCTACACATGTGCTCTATGATTTAGCTACACCCTTGCTGTTTTGTTGTTGTTGTTTTTTGAGGGGGGGGGGGTGTCTTTTCCCCATCACCAATGCAATAAGAAGTTAGCACCTCCAAAATTAAGAGAAGACAAAATGATCCAAAACTCAAAAGTTTTGAGTGTTTTTAAGTTTTGAAATCTCATTACCTTTTGAAAAGGCCTCAGAATATACTTATCAATTCAGGTTGCAAATAATTCACCCACTCAGCTAGAAGAGAAATTTACATTAAGGAATATTTCAATTGTTACATTATTTCACTATTTACCTCTGCAGTTTCATAATGAGGACAGGTTAAAAAGGCTGAATTTTCATGATAGTCACTGATGAGGTACCACAGCCAGGTAGAAAAAGTAAAATTGTAACTTGGCATTGTCTTTACCACTTCCTGCCATTTCTAAAGCCCTCAAGTTAACTTTGCATTCTTTGGCACCAGACTTCTAGGCCTCCTTACTCAACCCAGGCTAGTTAACACAGTCAAAATAGTTTTTCCAGTCCCTCAAACACTTAAGGATTCTAAAAGCTCCTTAGCAAAGCATTAACAGCTTGGTATCGCTTTAATTGCCCCTCTTCCCAGTTATAACCAAACGCATCAATTGAATGTGCCCAGGTTTTGTCCCTGCCAGTCCTCATTCATTAACACCCTTAAAATCCCATTCTCTTACCCTTTTGTCCTATCCTCTCTTATTTAAACCCTAATTCTTCCTTCAAGATTCATCTCCACAACTGTTTCTGTTCCCTTCTCACATTCTATGGTAACTTTTCACCCCTTTCAACCAATTCTTAGCTACAGTCTGCCGTGTACCTTCTTGGATATAACTCTTAATTTTTCTTTCAGGATCTTGGCTCCTTAGTGATCCTTGACTTCCTTATGTTTGAAAAAGGATGCCCAAGACAGGGTTTCCAGCCCGTTTTAAACATCACTTCTTACTTTGGACAAGCAACATACTTTATCTTCTGCAAACCAGATTTTTAACATTCCTCATTTCAAATACTAAGGAAATAAAAGCAAGATTACCAGGTACGCTCCAAACTATTTGTGAAAACGTCCCCAAGGAGTATCCCCAAGAAGTGTGTCTGCTGTATTTCATGCCCTCAGCTCCTCCTGTAAATGCTTCACACAGAGCGACATTGTCCAGTTATATTATGGTCATTTATTTTTAATGTTTCTATTATGTGAAACAGAGCCTACCACAAAGAACAAGTGGACTCAAGGTAACAACATAACTCAAAAAATGTTAATCATAAAGTGCAAATGGTACATTTATAAATAGTTTTCATGCTAAACGCTGGTATAACCTCCCAGACTAGAGTTTTAGAAAGCAGACTTTTATAAAGAATTTTCCTACCGAACCTTGGTTTCACTCTCAGCTCCACTGCTGTGAGTGGCTTGCTCAACAGGCTTATTTCCTTTACTTCAAATCACTCACAACCAACACTACTACCACCATGAGCATCACCTTTCCAGTACCATCACTCCATGTCTGTGATAACCCGATATACTTATATAAAGCACTTTCTGGGTATATATGTAGATTACACAGAAAAAAAAGAGATACTGGTAAAAAGTCCTCTTTAAGAATCTGGCTGATGCTAGAAGAACATATACAAAAAATGTTAGTGAAAAGGCTGAAAATCATCTGATAAAATTTACATATGTCGCAGCTAATGAGAATAACTGGCACCAACACTGACTACTTTATGTGAGATCCTTATAAGTCAATAATGAGACACTAAGTGTCATTAATAACTAAGTCCTTTGAACATTCTTCTGATGGACAACTTCACACTAGTAATTCTGAGGTTACAGAGAGAAATCCCAACTTGTATTTACAAGGATGAAAAGTAAAACTTACCATGAAAGTAAACAAATGTTTCACTTTTTGTTTCCAATTTAGTGGCTAAATCAGAATCTTCCCACATAAATGGAGTGTAACATGTCTTGTGATTGTAGAGTGCCACAAGGCAAATATATGCTCAGTTACAAACATCTCATGCATAAGACAAAGGGGTTTTGTGGCAAGGGTGGAGATTATAATTAGTATGTAATCATGCTTAATCATGCAACCTCTCTGACTTCTCTCCTCAGTAGGAGCTACAAGAGCCCTTTTTTCCCAATTTCTTTATTAATTGTTGGTTTCAGCAAAACTGAAGACTTGGCAAGTGCAAAAGGGGGAGGTAAGATTTTAAGACCTTTGACTATCTACAAAGATAAACATCAATAATTCCTTTCATCAAAAGATAAAGTCTTTTTTCCCTCCATTTTTGATCTTTTGGCAGCTTCCATTTTCAATCTTTTGTTATCTAGCCACTAGGCTTAGGGGGCTACACTAAATGGGGGGGGGGGGGGGGTCACTAAAATGAGTGACCTTCAGAGAGAGGCCTGGCTAGCACTTTGCTATCATGGCCACCTTAGCTGAAGTACCAGGCAGAGAAGGACAACTATTAAGGACATTCAAATATGAGCTGAGTTCCCTGACCACACCACGTGGGCAAAAAAACAACCACTTGAGTCCAGGTGACGTGGACTCAATTATAAGAAAAAACAAATGATTGTCTTAAGTAATTAAGTAATTATATTTTGGGCATACTTGTACAATTATCCATTCTTTTGATCATTATCAACTCTTTTGAGGACACTAAATATATCAATGAGACAAACATAGTGAAATGAATCACATGACTGAAACAATTTTGCCAGGGAGTAAACATTAATCACTCAGCATAAAGACTGAATCAGCAGGGTGAGGTGGCTCATGACTGTAATCCTAGCTACTCAGGAGGCTGAGATCTGGGGATCAAGGGGCAAAGCTGGCCCCGGAAGGAAAGTCCGTGAGACTCCTCTCCAATTAACCACCAGAAAACGGGAAGTGGCACTGTAGCTCAAGTGGTAGAAGCTTGAGCTGAAGAGCTTAGGGACAGCACATAGTCCCAGAGTTCAAGCTCTAAGACCAACAACAACAACAACAAAAGACTTAATCAATAAACTGTTAGGTCCTGTTTGTAAATGCTTTTTCTATGGAGGAGTTTACAGTTATATATAATTTTCATTATTTTCTGCCATTATTAACATTTAAGAAGACATAAAGAGTCTCTTAAGAGAAACAAGAAACAGATTTTCAACTGGATTTTTTTGGGGTATGACAATCAGTGTGGTCATGATCTAGATCTAGTCCTTTCTCAAAAAACCCTCTGTTCTGGGGACCAAGTCTCCAATGCTAAATTTTTTTTGGTTGGTCTTGGGGCTTGAACTCAGGGACTGGGCATTGTCTCTGAGCTCTTTTGCTCAAGGCTAGTGTTGTCTCCACTTTGAGCCACAGCACTATTTCTAGTTTTCTAGTGGTTAAAGGAGGTATCTTTCCTGCCCAGGCTGGCTTTGAACTGTGATCCTCAGATCTCAGCCTCCTAAATAGCTAGGATTACAGGCATGAGACACCAGTGCCCAGATTCCAATGCTAAGTTTTGAGGAGATATTTTACATATCAATTTACATATTTTAGAACACTACTAAAACTTATGCAGAACAATCAAAGCTAACCTCACCTACTCACACAACTATGTATATCCAGTTTATAATGCCTAACCTTTATACTTTAGGCAAAGCATAAACAATAGCAAAAATGACAATCTTTTTTTTCTTTTTTTTTTTTTTTTGGGGGGGGGTGGAAGAGATGGAATGATACACACTTTCATCCTGAATTAAGCCTGATCTATACTCTTTGTCTTTTTAACTGGTAGTAATAACTAAAGTGTGCCATATTATTATTTAACTGTTAGGAATTTATACCCTTTGTTCCTTAGAAATAAAAGCAGTCTCTCCTTTTAATTAATGGCAGCATTTAGAAGTAAAATCAAAAGAATTCAGAAATCTTTTTACTTAGCATTGTATACTTCCTTTCAGAAAGTCAAAACCTCTAATACCAAATGGCATCAACTGTTTATTACCTGAATAAATGCCAAGTTCCCTAGAAAATTAGCCCACACTTGCTGCTTGCCAAGCAACAGTCTCATTTTTGTCTATAAATGCCAATTTTTAACTAAAATTTAAAACTAATATCAAATATGATAAATAGGCTTCTATTGGCATTTTTCCTCTCTCTGTTAATTCTCCACTTAAGAAACAGCGTCTTACTTCTTCTGACTACAAATATAAGCTCCTTGTAACAAGGGTTAAGAGATACATGCTCAGCATTCAGAATCCTGGGCCTAAACACTTGTTTTTCTATATTATGTGGAACTAGGAAATGAGACATCCTCAATTTCCACATATGAAAAAACAAGATCACTTCTACCTAATATGATTATTAAAAATTAAAAATGAGTAAGATTACCATGAATATTGTGCTAAAATTAATGCCTAGAAGACCTACAGGATTGCTTGTTACCTATTACTACTACGTCAAAAACCCAAAGATGACTTGCTAAGAGAATGACAAAGAAAATAACTCTCACTGGAGTCAACATCCCATAACTTTGTATTCTCAATTGCATAACTCCATTACTAGTAGTGGAGTAGTAGCTAGCAGTCTTACAGCCCTGAACCAAATCCTTCCCCAAATTTGAGATGAAATTTTTAAATAAATAATTATCTTCAAGAGGAGTACAATTTGAGGCAGAATATTGGGAGTCCATATAGTCAATTTAACCTGTTTCTCTTCTCTATAAAGTTCAATTCTACCTTACCCGCTGTACTGGAGACAGACAGGAAGCATGAAGTTAATCTGCTTCACACACACATGCACATGCGCGTGCGCACATACATACAAAGCTAAATAAAATGCCTTTCACACTAGTTTTGTTTTAAAAATGACAAGTTTATATATAGTAAAGCTCTCAAAATAAGCCTTGAAAGTACCTTAAAGCTATAGATATGAAAAATAAAATTCCATTTAGTCCTATTTAGTCTCAGTGCTAGACTTTCGTTTTTATTACCACTAAAAAATTTATTCAAGCTGGGCGCCGCTGGCTCATGCCTGTAATCCTAGCTACTCAGGAGGCTGAGATCTGAGGATCACGGTTCAAAGCCAGCCCAGGCAGGAAAGTCCATGAAACTCTTATCTCCAATAAACCACCAGAAAGCCGGAAGTGGCGCTGTGACCCAAGTGGTAGAGCGCTCGCCTTGAGCTGAAGAGCGCAGGGACAGCGCCCAGGCCCAGAGTTCAAGCCCCATGACCGACAAAAAAAAAAAAAATTATTCATAGTGTTTCTATAAAGTGAGAATCTTTTATATAAAAATCTCCAATAGTTCCCCGAGAAGGAAATCAACTAAAAACAATCACCAGGCATTAATGAAATATTAAGGCAGTCTTTCCTCCTGGGTATAAGAATAAAAATGGAATAGGCAACTAATAGTTCATTCTTTGAAAGAATTTTTAAAAATCCCTGCAACATGTTCCATTTAAACATTAATTCAGGACAATCTTCTAATCATCTTCCTTGAAAACTGAAGAGAAAAATAAATAGCAGATACTGCTAGCAAACTCTGTTCTAAAACCCAAAATGGGTAGTGTTCAGTGATGTACATACTCAGAAGAAATAACAATTTGCGTTCTGCTTTAAATGAGCCAGGTATACTGAAGCTCCCTTCCTACATGGTAGGTATTTTGGCACTCAACTGTCAGTACATATAGTTCTTATCATAGAAAGTTAATTCGTGCCATATTATGCAAATATGAAATGTTAAATGTTTTCCTCCAGCTTTTCATATATTTTCCATCTTAAATGTTCAATTCACTGCAGTTCTTCAAAAGATATATGAGCTTTGTGTGACAACAGTACCTAAAAAATATTAAGATAAGGTTCTTTGTTGTCCAGGCTAACCTTGAATCTGGGCTGAAGCAATCTTTCTGCCTGACTACAGGTGTATCACGAAGCCCAGTTATATAGCACCTCAATCTTTAACCTTATGTTCTAAGGGTCATGCTGAGTTGACAGACCATATAAAATGATCTTCAGAAATAATAGAACCTCAAACAGGTCTATGCTAAAAGGATAGCTGTTTGGTTCCAGGCATCACTTTGTTTATATGATCCCCTCCCCCCCTTCTCTCTCCTCCCCCCCTCTACCCCCCCCCCCCAATATGGCTCTTCTATACTGTGAGTTCCTTGAGACAAGGGATATGCTTTACTCACTTTGTACTTCCAAAAGGAACACAGTGCAGGGCATATGAGAGGTACTCTGTGTTTCTTAAATAACAGAAGTAACAAATGAGAAAAACTTTATGATTATTTCTTCTGAACTAGCAATTCTTCAGTTTAAAAACAGCCTCTTTTTTTTTTTGGGGGGGGGGGGGGGTCCGGTCATGGGGCCTGAACTCTGGGCCTGGGTGCTGTCCCTTAGCTCTTCAGCTCAAGGCTAGCGCTCTACCACTTGAGCCACAGTGCCACTTCTGGCTTTTTTTTTTCTGCTTATGTGGTGCTGAGGAATCGAACCCAGGGCCTCAGGCATGCAAGGCAAGCGCTCTACCACTGAGTCACCTTCCCAGCTCAGACAGCCTATTTTTTATACATGGGGAAGTAAGTCCTGAAATATACAACTCAAAGATACAGAACAGCAAAAAATATAGAGGTGTCTAATACATTTACCAACTTTATACATTCAATTTTAAATTGCTGAAGCGGTTGCTTCTGTACACCTTACTTTTGCCTTTCTAGGCTATCGATGTTGCTAATTTGGTTCCTGATGCTGGCTGGGACTGTGAGTAAAATAATCTGGAAATACTAACAGAAGAATGGAGAGAATCCAATATGATGTTGCCCAAGAATAATACAAGGCAGGGCTGAAACCAGATCTTCAAGTACTACTGACAATGGTTTCTGAAACAGGAATCAGAATTACTACTTAAATGTATCTGTAAGGGTGCAAGTTCACAATTTAAGCCAAGGACAGGAAACAAGAAATGAATAAAATAATCCTTTGGAAACCAAACAATAGTTACAAGGTTCATATACTAATTCTGGAAGGAGCATTTACAGAATCTCACTTAGCCTATTTCTCTATTTTACACTCACTTTCAGGAAAGGAGTCATCTGGGTTTCTATGCCATAAAAGGCCAGAAGGTACACATCTTCCCCACCCGTGAAAGAGAAGGCAAGCTGACTTTAACAAAATATCTAGCCGAGTGTTGGTAGTTAATACCTGGAATCCTATATACTCAGGAGGCTGAGATCTGAGGAATGAGGTTTGAAATCAGTCCTGGCAATAAAGGCTGTGAGACTCTGATCTACAATTAACTACCAAAAAGCTGGAAGTAGTGCTGTGGCTCAAAGTGGTAGAGTGCCAGCCTTGAGCAAAACAGCTCAGGGACAGCACCCAGGCCCTGAGTTCAACTTATGACCAACCAAAAACAAAAACAAATAAAAAAACAGATTCAATAACTCAGAAAAGCAGAGAGGGAAAACAAACTACTACTTCAATCACCTTGAAGCCTCCTACTGAATTAGTAAGAGACCTTAGGAGTCATTTTGAGGTAACAAAAATGTAAACTATTGTTAAAAAGAAATAACATATGGCATATTACAAGAAATTTTCTACAAAACATACATAACTTTTTATGCATAACTTATTTCTCAATGTAAGATAAAAGAAACATGGCTGCACATACAGAGCAGAAGTCAACAACTGAAAGCATGGAATAATGAGCTTTCTTCTACATCCTATACATGGTTCTTTCTCCTTTACACATTCATAATTTCATATTCTTTGACCTCCTCATATCATGTACCCAAAGTAGCATCCTCTCCTCTAAAGGGCTTGTTACCTTGCCCTGCAGTACAGGCCTTGCATCCATTGCTACTTCTTATATCACCCTGAGAAAACAAATGCATCCCTAAGATTCTTTACATCCAAAGACACGCATTTCTTCCTTCTGTTTTTGGTAAGAAGCACCAAATTAGAAGATCTTTGCGTTATAGTATCTTTAGGCAGTTCTAGCTGTTACATTGGCATCTTAAGTTGACCAAAAGCTGGTTTCAAAAAAAAAGCTGGTTTAAGTAGCAAGCAAGGACTTTTTTTCCCCCTGAATCCTGAGCACAATAATAAATTCTTAAGTCACAAAGTGGCAGCTAAAGGAAGGGAAAAAGTGTACAGGTATAGAAAGTTGCTGCTGGAGAAAACCTGAGGGAGGGATAACTCCCCTTTCTCATTCTCAACAGGAAGGATAAGAGGATGGTTAAAGTCAATGATGCCTACATGATCATTACCAAGAGCTCTAAGTTCCATTAAAGCAAAAGCATTGACTGCAACCCAATTGTTAACCTAGCCAGAACAAGTGGCTGGAGGAAGGTTGTTCAGCTAACCCTGACTTGGCTAAACTACCATACAATCATAGTACTGAATCTCAAAATAGCACCAGCAGATAGCACCCTTTACACAAACCCACCTCAACAGCATATTTACAACAGGAATCTGAAATACATTTTCTTGGGTTCTTTTTTTTTTTTGTCAGTCGTGGGGCTTGAACTCTGGGCCTGGGCACTGTCCCTCAGCTCTTCAGCTCAAGGCGAGTGCTCTACCACTTGAGCTACAGTGCCACTTCCGGTTTTCTGGCGGTTTATTGGAGATAGGAGTCTCACGGTGTCTCCTGCCCGGGCTGGCTTTGAACCGCGATCCTCAGATCTCAGCCTCCTGAGTAGCTAGGATTACAGGCGTGAGCCACCAGCGCCCGGCTTCTTGGGCTCTTTTTACCAAAAGAGGAACTAAATAACTTAGCATTAGCATTAGAATATTTGCTTTCTTTATTCTTTTTCATTTATGGATTCCACCAACAAATATCTACTGCACATATACCATGTACTAGGCACGATTAGGCCCTAAGTACTATAACGAACTGTAGGAGTTCATTATAACTGTGCTTCCTACTCCAAACCACAAAATTACCTGGAATTTAATCCCAGAGTGACCTGATTATCTAGGTTTAGAAGACTGTTTCCTTTTTATTGTTTGCAATGGCAAGCATATAAACAGAAGCTTTCTGCTTCTATTACAAAATTGCAGCTACCACCAAGAGACAACAAGCACTGTAGTAGCTATTTGGGTTATCAGTTTAAGAGCTGAAGTATCAGACCACTGAAGTGATATTAACACAAAGTATAGAAAGGTGATATCTGTCCTGAAAGGACATAACATTTTGTCTAGGAATTCAAAGTTCAGAAGCAATAAAAAACAGAAGCTTTAAAGCTGTGAGAGTTAGAATCTATACATGAAAACTAAAAGCCATGACTTATCAGCATAAATTCAATGACATAAAGGATTATGAAAATTAATGATGAAATAGTGTCATTTGTTTCCTAATCCTTTTGGAAACAAAAAACCACACACACAGGTATGTGTTTTTAAGTTTTCATTCTTGCAACGAAATGCAGCGTTTCTTACCAGATGTAAAGAAACAAACTGACCCCACATTTTCATAAGAAAGCTGTGAAAGCTCAAATCCCACCCCCCTCTTTGATAATGTCCCTTAGCTTTTTCACTCAAGACTAGTGCTTTACCACTTGAACCACAGCTCCACTTTGGCTTTCTTATGGCTAATTGTAGACTTTGCTGCCTGGGCTGGCACTTAGCCAGGATCCTTAGATCTCAGACTCCTGAGCCACCAGAATTCTATTTCCTAAACATCCTTTACCTCCATCCAATCTTATCACTGTACTTTATTATAAGTGAGGCTGGGACTCTGAACTACTTGCCCTTTCACTACTCACGTCAAAGGTGGAAGGAAGGGCATCTTGTTGCCTGATTCCACTGGATGGCCTGGGAACCCAAAGTCCAACATCTTCACTAATTTTACCTGTTATTAATTTAATACAATAATTTAAAATCTACCATAGACTGATTCTGAGTCTACACTACAGCATGTTCAGCCAATGAACCTCAGTTTTTCAAGGACTTGTCTGGATGATAAATAATACAGGTGGAAGTACTCTCAGTTTAGCTCAAAGGTTCTGTGTAAACTCAAGGAAATCTTAGTAACACTGAAACACACTAAAGTCATTAGAGATTTAAAAAACAACCCAAAAACCCCTGTGAAATCCAAGCGTGAATTTACAACACAAGAACAATAGACATTCTTAATAAGTATCAATCTTAACTGTACCTGCTTACAGATTATTTTATGAAGTCTTATCTTTTAATAGCTCAAAGAACTTATCTGTCTTCTTTCCAAAGTGAGAAATAAACCTCTAGAGCTAAGGCTGGCTGCGTGAAGATGTCCCTTACCTGGTCCTACATGTGGCAATATTAAGCATCTCTCCTGTTCCCAGATGATGAAGTCGTTTACTCATCCCAACGATGGGTAAGTCCTATGAAATGCCTAACTGTATGATGACCCCCCCACGCTCGGTCCCCTCCACTTCTCTCTCTCCTCTCCTCGGGAGCCTGGCTGGTAGGTAGCAGGAACCTGACTAAAATGAATCAAGGACGCGGCTTGACAACGGCTCACACGTATCATGAACGGCGGCGTCTGGGTTCGCTTCACCGAGGACCATCACACCCGGAAATGAGATTCCCCGGCGCAACCCACTCTGGACTACCATATGGTTTCCTTAAGTTGCGCCCCATCGCGAGCGCGGGCCCCGGCCCCCGAGGAGACCGCGGGGCCCCGAAGCCCCCTTCCCCTGGCCTCGGGCCTGCAGGTCACTCGGCCACGAGGCGGGCCCGCGGGGACCCCACGAGCGCGCGCTCCTCCCGGGCCGCCGCCGCCGCCGCCGGCACTAGGCAGGACCCGCGGGCGGCACCGCGGCCGGCTGCCCCGGGGGACCGCACGCCCGCGCCGAGCCCGTCCTCAGGTAAGGCCCGCACCTACGCGGCGAGGCCGCGTCCCTCCGGCGAGGACCGCCCGCAGGGCCGGCCACGGTCCCTCCGGGCAGCCGCGGCGCCCGGCCCCTCGGGGAGGGGCCCCGCCCCTAGGCGGCCGCCGCGCGCCACGCACCCCGCCCCGCCCGCACTTTCCCGCCCGTCGAGCCCGGAGCGGGGTCGCGCGCCCTTCCCCGCCCCACGCCGCTCACCTGTCGGGCCCTAAGCGCGCTCCATGGCCGCCCGCACGGAGCGGTACGGCGCGGCCGCGGCCGCCCCCGCCGCCTCCGGGGAGGGGCAGCCCCCCGCTGCTCTCACCGCCCCCAGCAGCCGCCGCCGCCACTGCGGCTCCCGCCCACCCCCGACCCTGCCATTCCCCGGCCACCTCTCCCCACGCAGCGCCGGCGGTCCCACACCCACCCTCCGCTTCCGCCGCCCCCGACCGTTGGTACGGTCCTAGCGTAACGCCTTTCCTGCGACCAATCGTAGGGCGCACTGGGCGAGGCTCCGCCCCCTCCCTCCGGTGGGCGGGGCCGACGGGACCCGCTCTGGACCGCCCCCTTAACTAACCCTTTCGGCCGCGGTCGGCGCCGGCCGCAGGCTACCACACCTCTCCCCCTCCTCTGCTTAGGTGAACTGGGCTCTTGCTCCTTCTTGCTGTTCTGTCCCATTCCTGCTTTTCCTTTGGCAGGTAGGCACCCAGACAGCGGGACTGGACGCTCGCAGTCCCCTTTGTGAAGTTTTGTTTGTGTGCAGTCTCTGTCCTGCTCTACCCTGTCAATTTGCCTTGACTTCTTTTGGGAGGTTCTGCCTAATGAAATGTATCTTCCCCAGACTACAAGCGGCCGACCTTCCTACCCTGAGCGCAAAGCGCTCTTGGGCCAGAGTAGAGCTCCTGCTACATCTTCAGTGTCGTGTAACAAAATCACGACATGAACTGTAATACTAGTTGCTTTACATTTGTCCCTTGAAATGGACTGTCAACTCCCTGAAGACTAGTAGTCTCCAGTGCCTTGCATCCGGATGAAAGACCTGAAATAGTCTCTTTCCTTTGAGTTGTTTGCTCTCTACTGACTTTACACAGAGCCACTATCTGCATTCACTCATCCACTTCTACTTAATCTTATCAGGTGATGACGTTAGTGTGGAGGGTGGGAACTGAGCTGGTACTTCTCTCAGGCATGCTAAGACTGGGTAGATATTCCTTCTCCAACCCTCAAGGCCATATAGCTCAAAGCACACAGGAAAGATTTCTCCCTTACTAGCTGTTTGATCTTGGGTATACCACTTAATGTCTCTGAGCTAAGGTTCCTTATCTGGAAAGTGGGAGTTCGGGTTACTTTATTTTATCTTTTGGTGCTGGTCCTGGGGCTTGAACTCAGGGCCTGGGCCACGTCCCTGTAATTTCTTTTTGCTTAAGGCTAGCACTCTACCACTTGAACCCACAGGTCCACTTCCAGCTTTTTCTATGATTAACTGGAGATAAGAGTCTCACAGGCTCTCCTGCCCCAGCTTCCTTCCTAGCTAGGATTGCAGGCATGAGCTACTGGTGCCTCATGGGAGTTAATGTTAGTACCTACTTCAAAGGGCATTATGAGAATTAAATTAAGAAATGTATGAGGAAAATACTTGCAAATTATTATGTGAAGTTAGTTGTTATTCATGTGTGTATTGAGCACTTCTATCAGGAGATCCTAGAGATATAATTGGGCTTGACACCCACCTCACACAATCTAGTTAGGGCAGCAGTATTAATCACTGCAGGAAGCATTAATCATTGTAAGGGTAATATAGTCTAATGCAGAAGGTGCTGTATCAGCCTTTTACTCCATGTAGTTGAAAAGATTTGAGGGTCGCTGTGTGACCATGGAATAATACATAATTCTCAGGAAAATGAACTGTATGGTAATGAGAATCTACCTTATTTCTTAGGTATATCTAAGTTTGTTTTTGTTTGTTTTTTGTTGGTCGTGGGGCTTAAACTCAGGACTTGGGTGCTGTCCTAAGCTTTTCCTCTCAAGGCTAGAGCTCTACCACTTTTTTTTTTTCCCCTCTGTCAGTCATCGAGCTTGAACTCTGGGCCTGGGCACTATCCCTGAGCTCTTCAGCTCTACCACTTGAGCCACAGTGCCACTTCTGGCTTTTTCTGTTTATATGGTGCTGAGGAATTGAACCCAGGACCTCATGCATGCAAGGCAAGTAAAGTTACCACTTTCCCAGCCCAAGAATCTACCTTATTTCTTTATACAGGAATAACCGTCTATCAGCAGAGAATCTCCCTCAACTTTATTTGCTACACCTGGAGATCACAAAGCATCAGGGAAAGCAACAGTTCCTCTAAGACACCTTTCCCCACAAAGCATTCTATAACTCTGACAAGGACAGCAAGGGTAGAAGCTGTACTGCCACTGCTCATCTTGCAGCCTGCAGCTCGTCAGCTCCTGGACAGATGGCCAGCTCTGTATTTAAGGATTTTTCAGAGGAGGAGGACACCTGGCAACCCAGTTCAGGGGGGTTAATTTCCCATCCATCCATCTCATGTGTGGTAGGACAGGCTATATACTTTTCTTCTGTTCTCAGAGATAGAGAGCTCTGGGCTTGGGCTTCTATGGCTATGTTTTTCAGACAGCATAATTGTCACTCACTAGATTACATTACCCAGGCTCTTTGTGACTGTACACAGCACCAGCTCTATGCATGACACCCTGGGATGTCAGCTTTTGCCCTGATTTAGGGAGGGAGCTTGCTGGACTAATACATAGGAAGCAGCTGCAAGGAATAGCAGACACTCAAAATATGCAGCACAGACTCTGTCATCACGGACAGAATCAGAGCCAGGAAGACAGTGAGGGCTGCTGATGTCAGGATGGTAGGACTGAGGTAAGCAAAACATGGGTGGGAGAAGAGCGGAACAATATGAACCAAAGTTAAGCAGTTCTGGGTGAACTTGTAACAGACATCCTGGGCAGAGGATGAATGGCAGAAGAACTCATGTAAACACATGAGCTCTTCATTCATATGTGCACCATTCACCTAATGAATGTCTACCATATGTTTGGCACTAAGAGCCAGGCCATGCAGAGATGAAGAAGGCCTGGTCACCATCCTTGAGAAGCTTGAGGATCAGAACCTTTTGTCAAGACTCTTGTGACACTGGTATCACCACCCATATGGTGCACTGTGGTTCTAAGTATCTGTCTCATCTCTTTGCTCTTTTTCCATTGTCTCTTAAAGACACACAATGTGATTTTATTCCATGGAGTGCCTTCTCCACACTGCTGTGTTGCAGTATTAAGTTGAAACCACCACAAGAATTAGGCAATCCTCTTCTAGCCAAGGTCAGTGGATATCGATAGCAGAGGCATCGAGATAATTAGCTAGAGTGTGGAACTCTACCGGGGGCCTTGTCCAGGGCCTTCAGAATTCAATGAGAACTCTAACTGGTATTTGTATTTATCGTCACTGTGGATCTCTCCAGGTCCATTATCTGTGATTTTCTTGACTTGTTCCCTTTAGGGCTTGTTTTGCTCTGTCCTTGCTCCCATGGATAAAATCACACTGCTCCTTCCTCTGGAATTCCTGCCTCACTCCGACTTACAGGAAGGTGAAACATCTCTCAGTCCCAGTCATTCATGAAGCCTTTCATGGCCTTTCCAGTCTGAAAATCAGCACTTCATTCATACCTCTCTGCTGGTATGGTTCATGTAGCTCTGCCTGATGGTCTTTCCAGTCTGAAAATCAGCACTTCATTCATACCTCTCTGCTGGTATGGTTCATGTAGCTCTGCCTGATGCCATTCCCATGCCTTCAGGGCCAAGGACAGGGTTGTGTTGAATCTGTCTCTTCTGTAGGGTCAGAATGATACATGGCTGTGGTAGACATGCCACATTTCAAAGAAAAGTTTGAGGAGAGGCGGCGGAAGAGCCCGGGAGGCCAATTGCTTGTTCTCTTCATCATTGTAAGATTTCTGAACACCATTTTTAAGTTTCAGAATTTTTAAGCTTCTGCCACTGTGACAAGCAGCCCTGGGGTCTAAGGAGAACACGGTCTCGAGATGGCTGCATACATTAAGGCAGCATGCAGAGTTTCTTCAGCTTCACAGTGATAGATCCCCAGAAACAAGTGAATTCTACCTCAAGCAAGTTCAAGGGAACCTTAGGAAAGCTCATGAACTGTTCCAAGAGGCTAGGGGCCTGGGGAGGTAACAGGGAAGGTCAGTGAGCAAAGAAGCAGGCACATCACAGTCTCTCCATCACCTTCCAAGAAGTGTGTGCTCAGCTCTGCTGCCGGCAGGCAAGGTCATTCTCTGCATGGAGCTCTCTGTGCAGACTTCTTCATTTCTCCCTCAGTGGAGCAGTTGCCTTCCTTTCTTTCATTTTTCCACTAGTTCTGAAGGTTACTCCTAGTCTTTCCTTTGCTGATGGTACCTCTATCAATGCCACCTGCAGAGAGCCACTCATGTTCATGAAGCGGGCCACACCCAGCTTCTCTGCTGGGACATTCAGGCCATCTATACTGAAAGTATTAGAAAATTTTCAACTAGTTGGGCTTTTTGTTGTTGTTGTTAGTGGTGGTGGTCATGGGCTTGAACTCTGCACCTGGGTGTTGTATCTGAGCTCTTCAGCTCAAGGATAGCACTCTACCACTTGAGCCACAGCGCCACTTCTGGTTTTCTGGTGGTTTATTGGAGATAAGAGTCTCAGGACTTTCCTACCTGAGCTGGCTTTGAACGGTAATCATCAGCTCTCAGCCTCCTGAGTAGCAAGGCTTACAGGTGTAAGTCATTGGCGCCCAGCTAGTGGTTTTTGTTTTTTTTTAAGACCTACTTTATTGAGACATAATGTACATACATAAAATTCCCTGGTCAAAGGGAATATTTACAGAGTTGAGCAACCATTATCATAATCTTAACTTTCAAACATTTTTATCACACAAAAAAAACCAATCCCAGTAATTGGATGCTTTATCTTCTCGATTCTGATAGTTATCTGTTTAGACAAAGGCACCTAGAACCACAGTAAAACATATGTTGATCTAAGCATCTCTGCCTTCTGGATGAAATGCACTGACCTTTGTGGTATGATCTCCTCTGAACCAGCCCCTGTGCTTCTCAGAAATGGGACCTAGGACTTCTCATCTCTGGGTAGCCTGAACCTAGCTCTGTACCCATACTTCTTTGTACACATTAAGAGTAAAAAAGAAAAATATACTAAGGAGAAAGCTGAAGTGCTAGAGTTGGTGAGAATGCAAAGGCATTGTGACTGTCTAAATTGTGCTTCATTTAACTACTCTATAGGGCAACAGGAATGTAATGAACCACTCCAAAATGTATACTTGGCAGCACTGTGTACTCCTCAGTAAATGTCCCTACATCTCTGAACGTTTTCCACTGTGTTGTGACTCTCTTGAATGACTTTCATGGGTTGGTTGAGCAGATATATTCTGCAAATTCCAGGCCATTAAGTCTCACAAGGCAGTAAGTTTGTAACCTGCCTTGGATGGTACCATATGCCCATGGATAGTTAATACACATTGTGTGTATGCGTGATTGAAGCACTTTACTTTTTATTAGCTCAATTAAATGCATGAAATACTTGCATGAATTACTGCATGAAGTATTGCAGTCACATGGAAGTTTAAGAATTCCTCACACTTCCTCAAGGCCAGGCATACGGTAGAGCCCAGCAGGAGGCTGTGCTGGAAGGATGCTGAAGCTGCAGTTCTCCTGTTGGCTGTGTGGGATTATTTGAGTGCTGTAACACCTGCCCCAGTCCTCAGATATTTGAATTTATTTGTCCTGGGTTGGGGACCCAGCGAAGGTATTTTTTTAAATCTCCTAGTTTATTCTAGTTTGCAGCAAAAGCTTAAGACCACCATCCTACTACTAACTGAGCCAGGATCGCAATCATTGGTTTAATTGTGTAGCATTGCCATCATTAGAGGGCAAAGACGAGCTGAACATTGGTGATTTTAAACAGTTCCATCTAATAAATTGGCAATTGGTTTTTCTTTTGGGCGGAGCTGGGGGGGTGGATTCGTGTTTTGGAAGACCTTCTACAGAAAAATCAGTCATTTATCTGCTGAGTAATGCATCTTGCAATGAGTGACAATGAGAAAGATATGACAGGAAGCCAGTGCCCTGTTTGGTCAAAATGCTTCCTGTTGGTTGAGCAGGCCCCTACATCATTCCTTTCAGTGGGGCCCAAACATTCAGAAGGCTGGGATGGCCAAGCACAATGGGAAGAGTCAAGGCAGGCTAAGAGTAAGTCAACTATAAGTGTTAGGAAACAGGAGGAATCAGAGAATCTGGCCTTCTCTCCAAAGTGTGTGCATTTAGTGCACATACACACGCACACATACACACACATGCATACCATAATTGGGACAGGTCTGATAAATGTGTTAGGTGATCTCATCACTGTGCAAGCACCACAGAGTGCATTTAGACATCACTATAGTCTAAGGGATTACTGTGGTATATGCAGTCTATTGTTGATTGAAACATCATAATGTGGCACGTCACTGTATGTATGTGTGTAGGTAGGGAGGTATTATGTGTGTATATATGTAAATAAATACTGAGGTGGCCAAATAAAACATATCTACAAGTTGAAATCCATTCCTCAATCCTAGAATTTATGGCCCCATTCTAAAAGGCGAATGCTTGTGGAACAAAGAGATACAAGATGCTTCCTACAGTGGGACAATAAGCCAAGGGAAGAGGGAGCCAATATCTCATTGCTATGCTGAGTGTGCCCTTTTAGGACCACATGGGAGAAATAGGCAGCATGGCATGTGGGCAGGGAGGTTCCTGGGACAAGAGAGCACATACAAGTCTGTACAAAGATTTTCAGAGTCCTGAAAAAAAATGATAACACCAACTGGTATTTCCTCTACAGCAATGATGAGATAAGGGAGAAAGAGAGAAGAAAGCTTAAGATACTCTCCTGTTTCTCCTCTCTGTATTCAAGTTCTCATTTTCTCTCTCTCTCTCTCTCTCCCTCTCCCTTTCCCCTTTTGTCTCTGACCCTAGCTGTCTGTTTCTGGTGGTACTGGAGTTTGAACATAGGTCCTCAGGTTTGCTAGCAGGCATTATACCACTTTATATCCCTGTTTCCTCTAGTTATTTTTCAGGTTCAGTCTCAAACTTTTGCTTCAGGCAAGCCTCAGACTGCAGTCCTCCTACTTGTGCCTCCTTTGTAGCTAGGATCACAGGCATGTGCCACCATACCCAGCTTCTTCTTTGCTGAGATGGGATCTCACTGGCTTTTTGCCAAGGTTTGCCATAAACCCCAATCACCCAATCATTGGCTCAGGTGTGTACCACCACCACAACTGGTCCTGGTTCTTGTTTAATGTGACTACCACTCAGGCAAACCAGAGAGTCCAGTTGTCTCAGTCCCACTTTGCTTGCCCCATCTGCGATCAGCACCAAGTTCTGCAAACTGTGGCTGCTATATCATATCTAGACACGCCTTTCAGCCTTCCTTTCCCCTGGATTATATCAATAGTTAATTTTTCAGCTTGACTGGGCTACTGGGTGCCCAGACATCTGGCTACATACTGTCTCTGAGTGGATTTATGAAAATATTTCCAGAAGGCTTTAGCATTTGAATTTGTAGATTGAGTAAAGCAGGTCGTCCTCACCCATGTAGTGGGCTCCATCTACCTCGTTGAAGATCTGAGTAGAACAAAAAGAAGAAGGTTGAATTTGTTGACTGCCTGGCCACTTGAGTTGAGACATTGATCAACAGGCCTTCTCATCTAACCCGAAATCTACACCATCAGCTCTCCAGCTCTCAGCTCCTCAAACTGCAACATTTGCTTTTCTGGATTCTTTGTTTATAGATAGTATATAATGGGACTTCTCAGCTTCCATAATTGCATGAGCCAATACCTTGTAATAAGTCTCTTCCACTTATCTATATCTATGTGTGTGCATGTATTTGTATGTGTCTAGATATATCCAATTATCTGAAGGACTCTGACTAATCCAGTTCTAATGGTACAGTCTAAATGTTTGTAGCATCCTTCCAAATTCATATTTAACCCTTAAATCCCCAATAGGATGAGAATTGGAGGTGTGGTCCTTGGGTCCTTAGGTCCTTAGGTCATACATGTACAACTGTCATGAATGGGACTAGTGGCTTTAGAAGAGACATGAGGAAGCTGAGTGCCGGTGGCTCACGCCTGTCATCCTAGCTACTCAGGAAGCTGAGATCTGAGGATCGTGGTTCAAAGTCAGCCAGGACAGGAAAGTCTGTGAGACTCTTATCTCCAATAAACCATTAGAAAACCAGAAGTGGCGCTGTGGCTCAAGTGGTAGTGTGCTCCTTGAGCTGAAGAGCTGAGGGACAGCACCCAGGCCCAGAGTTCAAGCCCCACGACCGACAAAAAATAAAAAAAAATAAAAATTAAGAGACGTGAAGAGAACCCTGGGAGCTGAGGCAAGATGGCAGATTAGAAGAGCCATATTCACAGGAGAAACAACATTCTGAAGAGAAAGAAAGGAAGAGCATTGCAAATGACAAAAGCGGTAGCAGCATGACAAAAGAGCAAAGAGAAACTGAAGGAACAGCGAAAAGCAGCAAAAAGCTCCAAATCTGTCCCCAGCTTCCTGGAGGAGAAGAGCTGCCCAAGATACTATCACAAGGAAAGACAGGTGGCCCTGGTGACCGAGTGGCAATTCTAGCTGCAGGGCAAGTCCACATTTCCCACAAGACTTAAACCCAGTGTGGGGATTTGTGGGATGGTAATTGCTCCTGTGTGGAAATCTAGCCTCAGTGTAGAAAGACATTGTCACCCCCCCTGTCAAAGGGCAATAGCAAGGCACCATCTTGAGAGAAGGCCTATTATTTAAGACTAAGGTGCTTGGGGGAGGGGCTCAAAGCAAGGAACACTCGTGGTTCAACGAGTCTCCAGAATACCTGGAAAAGACTCTGTTCTCCAGAGTAATACCCAGAATAGAGACTAGGTGGATATGACAAATGATCAAGGAAATAAAGAGGGATCAACATGGTCCTTCAAGGAATTTCAAACAGCAGAAACTCTGCCATCAGCGGAGACCACTGTGATGGACAGTGGTCCAAGGACCGACTTGTTCCTTGGCCAGGAACAAGTCTCATCACTTGGGACTTGGGAAGAAACAAAGCACCAAGCCTTAGGAGTACTTACAGGGCCTGCCTCCTGACTGCTTGCATTGACTGTTAGGTATCTCACAGCCCCTTTGCCTAAACCTTTGAATCACATGCTACCAACAATCCCCTTCTCCCCCCACACACACAATAAGGTGAATTGAAAGCACCTAGATCTCCCCCTCAGAATGATACACTTGGCATATATTTGCTGATAATCAGTAATGAGGGTCCAGAGTCCAGACCCATTGAATAACACAGCTTCTACAGTCTCTTCCTCTTCATGGGGAGATGAACTGCTAGACCGGATCTGGATTAGATAAGCATTAAGGCCATAAACAGAGTGAGTTGGTCCCTCAATTTTTCCCCCAGCTAGGACAGAACTCAGTGCTGTGTTTTATCCCCTACTCCTTGATGTACTCAGTGTTCAGCCGAAGGCTTAGATGCTGGTTGCACCTGGTAACACAATCGAGGTGTATGTGGGGAAAGTGGAAACCTGCCCATCCCACAGGTTGTAGAGCTCCCTGAAGCCAATAGTGGCTCCCAATACACAAAGAAGGGAAGTTTCTATAGTAAAAGGGACCCAGAAGTGGACAGTTGACCCTTCTGCAAGAGACTCCAGCCAGTTTCCCTCAATCTGACTTGCATTGGGGATCAGGCCTGATACCATGAATATGTGGACAAATGCTTGGCTACTGAACTCCCAGTCCAATAGAAACATCACCTCAATCCAGCCACTACTGTTTTGCCTAAACATTATTTCACTTAAAGAATGTAAGGGATTAAAACTTTCAACCAATGACTTACTTGAGATAAAAAAAACTCAATGCAGAAACATAAGTAATATGAAAAAAGAAAGCAACCTGTCTCCTCCCAAAGCCAACAATTCCACAATAAAGGAATGATAGTGAAGGGTATGAAATTTCAAACAAAAAATGCAAAAGAACAATAAAAATGAGCATTGGCATTAAGGAGGACATGCATACGCACCTGAATGAATTAAAAAAGAATTCAAACAGCTGAAGTCAAAGAGAATTAAAGAGAACTCAGAGAGAATTCACACAGCTGAATGAAATGAGACAATGTAGGACATGAAACAGGAATTCAATAAAGATATAGAAATCTTGAAAAAAGAATCAGATTGAAGTTCTCAAGTAAAAGTTTAATAACCCAAATAAAATCTCAGTTGAAAGACATACTAATGTAATGGAACAAGATGAAAATAAGGTGTCAGGAAATCAAAGACAAAGTTGGGAAAATAAAGGCAAAGAAAAAATACTGGAAAAATACAAATGGAGCATGCAAGATGTTTGGGATGCTTTCAAAAGAACAAACATGAATTACAGATATTAAGAAAGGAGAAGACGCTGGGTGCCACTGACTCAAGCCTGTAACCCTACCTAGCTACTCAGGAAGCTGAGATTTGAGGATTGCAGTTAGAAGCCAGCCTAAGCATCTCTAATTAATCACCAGAAAATCAGAAGTGGGGCTGTGGCTCAAAGTGGTAGAGCACTAGTCTTGAGTGCAAAAGCTTAGAGACAGTTCACAGGCCTTGAGTTCAAGCCCCACCACAGACAAAAAGAAGGAGAAAAGCTACAAGCTAAAGGCATAGAAAACATTGTCAACAAAATAATAGCAGAAAACTTTCCCAGTCTTGAGAACAGAAAGTCATCTCGACAAGAGGCTTTCAGAACAGCAGGGTGGCAAGATAAGAAAAATTCCCATATGTATTATTGTTAAAGCACTAACTGTACAGAACAAATAACAAATATTGAAAGCTTCAGAAGAGAGGCAATAACGTATAAAGGTAGACTCATCAAAGCAACAACAGACTTTTTTTTGCTTTTCTCTAAAAGCAGGAGTTTTTATTGCTCTAAAACTACTGTCAAACTAGATTAAGGTATCCAGAAAAGCTATCCTTCATAATTAAATGACAACTAAAGGAATTCATGGCCGATAAATGAACACCGTGTAATTTACTTAGAGACATACTAACACAGACGAATAAGATAAATGTAACCAGGAAAATACAGGAAAGAATAAATCACACTAGATGAGTAAATTATCAAATGAGGGTTAGAAAAGAAGAAAACATCACAAAACAAAAAGTACAAGCAATGCTATATACTTTCCAATATTAACATAATGGTCTCAATACTCAAAGACATAGAATGACAAGTTAGACTTCAAAGTAAGACTCAATTTGTTGCTTATAATAAGTACTTCAGGATGACAAAGACATTGTCAGTCAAAACATTGCCTTAGGGTAAAAGAATGGAAAAAGAATTTCCAAGAAAATGGACCCTGAAAAACAAACGTAGCTATACTCATATCTAATGTTTGGGTTGGAGGTATGACTCAGGTGGTAGAGTGCCAGCTGATGAACAAAAAGCAAGTGTCAGATAGTGAGTTTAAGTCCCAGTCTCAGATGAAAAAGTAGAGAGAGTCTTCATATCAAAACGAGTCAAAAGAGACAGAGAAGGTCACTTTATATTAATAAACAAATCCATCAAAAGTAGATAACAGTTGTTAACACATATGTGCCAAATTTCAGTATATCCAATTTCACTAAACAAACACGCTGTATTTACAAACATATAGACTGCAACACTATAATGGTGAGAAACTTTAATAGTCTCCCACAAAGAGGCCATCCAGATAAAAACTCAACAAAGAAACTTCACGTTATGTACTGTAGCTGCTCAATACACATTCTTCTTAGGAGGCCATGGAACTTTTGCCAAAGTAGAAAAGATTTTAGGGCATGAAGGAAGTCTTAGCAATCATAAGAAAATTGAAATACGCTTCTGTTTTCTATCAGGTTACAATTAAATAGAACTAGAAGTCAACCCAATAGAAACTACAGAAAATGTTCAAACACATGGAGCCTGAACAATACATTGGTGAATGACCAGCGTGTCATTGAAGAAAAAGGGAGAAATCTGAAGATTTCCTATTATTTAATGAAAATTAAAACAGAATTATCTAGAACCTCTGGGATACAGCAAAAGTCTTGCAAAGAGGAAATCTTATAGAGAAGTACTTATATAAAAAATGAGTGAGATCTTGGGACTGGGAATGTGGCTTGGTAGTAAAATGCTTGCCTAGCATGCATGAGGCCCTGATTCGATTCCTCAGTACCACATAAACAGAAAAAGCCAGAAGTGATGCTGTGGCTCAAGTGGTTAGAGTGCTAGCCTTGAGCAAAAAAGAAGCTTAAGGACAGTGTCCAAGCCCTGAGTTCAAGCCCCAGGACAGGCAAAAAAAGAAAAAGAAAAAAGAAAAAAAGAGTGAGATCTCAAATAGCCTAATGGAACACTTTAAGCTCCATAGACAAACGAACAAGAACATTTGGTAGCTGCTTTATATGCACATTGGGGAGGGAGTGGAGGAAGACTCGCTTCCTGGTGGAGTCTGCTAGGTGTGTTCAGTAATTATTGTGAGAAATGTGGAAAGGTGTTTTCAGAAGGAATGGTCCATTTAAAAGTACCTTCCAAGAGAAGCAAACTAACCTCAAAAACACCAAAAGAGAAAACATTTAATCCTGATAGTTGGGTGATCATTTGATTTTAGCAACAAAAGAAGTTCCATGACCATCTGCTGAGAGGAACTGGACCCTTCCCATATATCCTCTATGAGTTAGCATTTTCTCAGCCTTCTAAACTGTGAGAAGTTTGCAGCCAGCCTAGATAGAAAAGTCTGTGAGATTCCATCTCCAATTAATCTGGTGGTCCAATAGTAGAGCTCCAGATGTGAATGAAAGAGCCAACTGAGATCAGGAGGTTCAGGCATTAAACCAACAAACAAAAACAACACTGAGATTTTATCTCATCCCGTCAGAATGGCCCCGATGAAGAGAACAAGCAATCAATACTGCGGAGGATGCTAGTATGATTGCTATGGAAATCAGCAGAAGTTTACAAAAAAAACTGCAATTAAATCTACCTTAAGGCCCTACTATAACACTCTTGGGCACATATCCAAAGAAGTATAAATCAACATACAAGAGAGACAGCTGTGTATCTACTGTAGCACTATCCAGAATAGCTACGTTGTGGAATCAGCTTTTGTGTCCAATAACTGATGAAGAAAATGTGATATGCAAATACCATGATATATTATTTAGCCATAAAAATGAAATAAATATCAATTTTGAGAAAATGGTTGAACTAGAGATTATCATATTGAATAAAACAAGCCAAACTCAAAACCTCTATATTGCACATTTTCATTCATATTTGTGATCTAGACATAAAACAATGATGATAATAGGTCATGAGTCTAAAAAGGGACTATCAATAGTGGGGGAGAAGATACTGGGGAGTGAAGAAGATTAAGTATGTTACATACATAAAGAGAGGATAATTAAACTTTCTATATACTGCTTTAAAAGTGGGCAGGAGAATGAGGTGGCAGGGAATATACTGGCAATGAATGGTGAGCTTGTTCAAAGTACACTCTATCCACCTATGGAGTTATTACCATAAATCCCCTTATACTATTGAAATATGCTGATAAAAATTTAAAGAAGGAAGAAGAGACATGAAAAAGATGGTCTCTTCTTCCTCTTTGCCAGGAAAGAACTCACCAAGACAAGGAAGTGGGCTCTTCCTAGATTCCTGATATCTGCTGGCCCCTTGGCTTTGTAATCCCAGCTCCGCAACTTCTTGAACGGTGAGAAGTAAATGTGTAGTATTTAACCCACGTATTTTACAGCTAACAAATCACCAATTTTAGGACCACAACGGAGAACTCATTTTGTTTGACAAGCCCATGTGTCAAGATCATCATGTGCATGACCTCATTCTCAGCTCACTATAACCCTAAAGGGTCCGTGTACTAAAGATTGAGACTCTCAGCTTTGCTCTGTACAAATGGCATTGGACCTTTGAACTGTGGTCATCTCTCAATAAGTGCAGGGACTACGTTCCAGAACCTCCTGCCCATACCAGAGTGTATGGATGCTCAAGTTCATTCTATAAAACTAGCTCATGACCTACATCCATCCATCATCCTTTCTAGATTGCATGTAACACCTAATGCAAAGTGGTTGATATGTAGATAATTTATTGTCCTATATTGTTTAGGGAATAATGACTAAAGACAAATCTGCATATTCAGCACACACTACTTTCCCACAACATTTCTAATCCCTGGTTGGTGTAATCCAAAGATGTGGGACAGCTGGCTCTTATTTTTCCTTTGCAGCTGGCACGGAGTTAAGCCTTAACAGTAGGGGGCGCTAAAGACAAACCACGGAGGGTCAGGCTTTCCTGGATTCAGATATGCTCCTCTCAAATGACCCAAAGTCAACATTTCTAGTGACTAGTTCCTGTCATGTCCGGCAGCCAGTTAGTCTCCCTCTCTATGTTCCTGTTAAGACACCTCTCCATAGTGGCTTTCCCTAGCTTCCTAGAGGGAGGATTTTGAACACATTTAATGTGACACCACCCTGACTCCTTTCCCACTAACTCAACTGTTCCCCTCCAACATTTCATGTCTGTATTTGCACCTCAGCCCTGAAGGAAGGGGAGGTCCAGATCTCAGCCTTGGGAGCTGGTGAGTACTAACTACTGCTAAGTAGAACATACTGCTTATCCTATCGATGTCATCTTCTTTCAGCCATCTTATCTTGGTCCGTGCAGACTTGCCTCCACATAGCCTGGTTGCCCTCCTCATCTGCTCACACTGGGGTTTTCTCTTCTCCCGTGTGGCTCACTCACCATGTGCATCCACATTCGATTACTTTTGTTTCTCTTTCTTCCTCTAAGTCTTTTGTGGTGGGTGGCTCACATTGTTATCCTAGCTACTCAGGAGACTAAGATCTGAGGATGTCAGTTCAAAGCCAGCCCGGGGAAGAAAGCCCATACAAATCTTATCTTCAATTAACTATCAAAAAGGCTGGAAGTAGAGCCGTGGCTCAAATGGTTAGCTTGAGCACAAAAGCTCAGGAACGGTGCCCAAGCCCTGAGTTCAAGCCCCAGGAAAACACACACACACACACACACACACACACACACACACACACACACAATTCTTTGAGCTCTAGTTACAGGTATAGGTTTACATTTTTGTGTGAGTATTTGGATTGAAGCAAGGGCCTCTTGCACGGTAGGTAAGCACTGAACATTCTACCTCTTGAGCTAGACCCTCAAGCCCTTTCTTCTTTTATTTTGCCTTTGAGACAGACTCATCACTACCTTTGGGGCTGGCCTTGAACTTGAGATCCTCCTGCCTCTGCCTCCCAAGTAGCTCGGAACACAGGCATCACCACTACATTTAGCTTAGGTTTATGTTTTATTGTCTTATTTTAAAGTGTGTTTATTTACTTGCTATGCTTTATAGAGAATTGGCATTTATTAATGTCACTAATTTTAAAATTACTTTAATGGGGTTTGGGAAGGAAGCAGAAGTATAAACGGATGTTTATTCTGCTATTATTTCTGAGTGATTTTCTGTATATATTCTTTTTTTTCCCTTTTTGACAGGGATTCTGTATGTCGCCCTGGCTAGTCTGGAACAGGTTTGTGGAACAGTATCCAGCTATGTCTTCTTTTGAAGTCTATTGTTTTTTATTTTGTTTTGCTGGGAATTGAACTCAGGGCCTTGTACATTCTAGGGAAGTGCTCTACCTCTGAGCCACATCCCAGTCCTAAAATCAACCCGTGATTTCCAACTTAATAGTATATCATGAACAATGTGCCACCTTATTACATATCTCTGTGTGTGTGTGTGTGTGTGTGTGTGTGTGTGTGTGTGTGTGTATGTGTTGAGATAAGGTCTCAATACATAGCCCAGATTGGCCTCCAACACAAGATTCTCCTGTCTGAGCTCTCCAAGTGCTAGGATTGTGGTTGTGCATCACCATGTTCAGCTCACTACAACATTTTCTTAAATTACTACAGCACATTTGAACGTCTTTGTTATTCTACACTAAGGCTACCTTGTAACTTATTTAGCCTGTGTCCTTTTATTGGACACGTAGGCGGTTTGCATTTGCTTGCTATTGAGAAGTTTTGTAAAGGTTATGAACACTTGCCTCACAGAGATGGTAGGGCTGTACCAGGACCCTGCAGGCAGGACACAGAAGCGGCCTGCCACACACACAGCACAGTTACACTTCATAAGCAACTGGCATTTTCTTCTGTGATGATAATCTATGTCAAGGCTGCTTTCTTAGCCAGCTGCCTGCTGACCGGCGCCATAGCCAAGAAAGGGCGAAGCTCACGACGTTCAACTGGCCTGCACTTTTTCCTTCTCTCCTTTCTTACATTTTTCTCCTCACTTTGCCTTTTCCAAGGGGAAATTTTTGCCAAGTTTCCCTTGCTTACAAGCAAGCAATGTGCTAGTAACCAATTTCTGTCTTTGAATTCATCTTTGACTCCGTTACCCATGAGAATTCTGTGTTCCCTCTCTGAGCTACGTCTGTGTTGGCATCGAGGGTCCCAGTCTAACTTCTGGTGGATGCTGTGGCAAGTCCCCGAGCCATCTGCCTGCTGCACACAGCATGAAAGAAGGCGGCTTTTGACACCTTGGGTTATGGAACAATGATGTCATGACATAGAAATAAATACAGGGTGTTCAAGTACTGGAGAACTTTCACAGCAAATGAAAACAATGTTGACCCTTCAAGTCTTAACCCTCCTCCATACACAAATACAGACAGGCAATTCACAAGTAAATGCAAGGTTTTCAACCGTCAGTAGTTTAAAAAAAAAACCCAGAAATTCAACAGTTCATACAGTGCCTTTCCTTGTCCCTGGTAGAGCTCGGAAGAGGTAGATCACACAAGGCTCGCCCTTGGGGTTGAGGCCAACAGGGGCAGTGGCTGCCGGGGCCGGACAGGGCTCCTTTCATGAATGGTAGTGAAGACTGGGCCTATTCACCAGGCTTGGGGGGGACTGCCTGCCAACCTTGCTGGAAGGGGCGCGCCCTGCCTGTCGCTGACCTCCAGAGGACATGTGGGTGAGACTCTTTCCTAGGAAGCCTGCTGAGCTGGCGGCTTTGCAAGTGACTGGCTCCATGCTGCTGCTCCTGAGAGGTTTGCAGCTCCCATTCCTGGGACAGTTCGGCTCCGCTGCTGCCCACGGGATCCCAGGCCTAGACACAGAACCTTGATACAACCATGGCCTGCCCCTTGCTCTACTGCCAATCACCTGCCAGCCAGCTATTGCGCTAGCCCCGTGGCTCCACCAGGGCAGGGGCGGAGAGTACAGCTTGCTGGAGCTAGAATAGCCAGGGAACTTGAGTAGAGCAGCGTTTTCTTAGGCTACATGCTGCAGACTCTAGATAGGGTTGAATGTTCCAAACATGCTTTTATTTACACAGCTTAGAAGATTGAAAAAAATGTCATTTTCCGTATTACTACAAATTTCAGCATATCATCATCATCATCATTATCATCATTATTTAGTTAGTTAGTTGGTTGTGGGGCTTGAACTCTGGGCCTGGGCGCTGTCTCTCAGCTCTGCAGCTCAAGGCTCTACCACTTGAGCCACAGCGCCCCTTCTAGTTTTCTGGTGGTTCTATTGGAGATAAGAGTCTCACAGACTTTCCTGCCTGGGCTGGCTTTGAACTGAGATCTTCAGGTCTCAGCCTCGTGAGTAGCGAGGATGACAGGTATTTTTTCTCTTGTGGTTTAATCCCTTGGGCAGGAGGCTGACGGAGGCAGCCAGGCCCTCCCTGAGATTTGGCTGTCTCTAGCCAAGTAGACACCGAGGTGGCATCTGACTGTCTCCTATGCCCTTCAGTGAGCTGTGCACTGCGAGCAGTTGGCTAGTGGGTTCTTTCTCATTTTTTTCTTTTTCAGTTTGAGATTTCAACTCAAGTCCTCAAGCTTCAGCCACACTCCCAGCCCATTTTTGCTTTAATCATTTTTCAGATAGTGTCTTGGGCTTTTTGCTAGGGGACCAGCCTCTAACCATGATTCCCCCCTTCCCCCTCCCCCCCCTCCGTACCTCCTGTGTAACTAGGATTGCAAATATGAAGTACCATGCTTGGTTTAGTCATTGAGATGTTCCAAGGAGGACCAGAGTTTCTGTTGGGTTGTGTGTGGGTTTTCTTTATTAAAAAATTTTGAATTTGCATATAGTAAATTAACTTTTTAGTGTACCACATATGCATTTTTATACATATGCAGATTTTCATGAGTACCAATGCAGGCAAAAAGTTTTCTCGAGAATTCCCCTGTATCCAGATCTTGTCAGTACCCCTAAACCCTGACAACTACTGATCTGTCCCTTGTTCCTTTGCTTTTATCCTTTTCCAGAAATTATATATAATACAGTGTGTAACATCTGTAGTCAGCATAACTCATCTGAGACTCCATGCTGTTGTTTGTGGTATATATCTGGCTAGATTCTTCTTTATGCTTCTATTTTTACCTGAGGGGCTAAGAAGGGTCTTTCTGTAACTACACCTAAGGACTCAACCTGGGTCCACTTCTAAGGGACCCCTGTGTGACAAGAGAGGTAACTGACAACATTCTGCCTTTCTTCTTTTTCTTTTTTAACATAGTTTGGCTATCATCCTTTTTTTTGGATGTACCCTCAGTTTTTCCAGTAGATTCAGGTCTCCTTGATGCATGTAACTTCCATTAAATGCTTAAGATTTTATTTGCTTTTTGGTTAGCTTCTGCCATGATGGAAGGTCTGTTGTCATTCGGAATTGAAGATGGAGTCCTTGTATTAGAGCAAACTCTTTTAGCAAGATCTTTTGTCATCACTGATTTTTTTTCTTTTTCTTTAAATTTTTTTTTTGTGCTGGTACTGGGACTTGAATTCAGGGCCTGAGTGCTATCTCTTAGCTTTTATTTCTTTTCTTGTTTTACTTAAGGCGGGTGCTCTACCCTTTGAGCTGCTACAACTCCAATTTTTAGTAATTAACTGGAGATAAGAGTCTCATGGACTTTCTTGCCCAGGCTGGATTTGAATCCGATTTCAGATTCTTGAGTAGCTAGGATCACAGGTTTGAGCACGGCAACTAGCTCTGAAGGGTCTAAGTGTGGATGGGGTAGACCTCAACCTAATCAGCAAGAGTACCTAGTAGCAATAACAGGTGTTCAAAGTTTCCAGTAGTCTTTGGCAGCTGAGTTTGAAATCCACTCTCCATTCTTCAAAGGGATGTTGTTACTCTGTATTGAGGTCCCTTCTTCAGGGATTTGCTTTCTGTCATAGAATTAAATCAAACACATAAGAGACAGTTTGAGTGACCTGTTGCATCTACTGTTGTAACTAGGGCTCCTAGAAGTAAAACTGGATGAATTCTTTTTTGTGTGTGTGGGGGGGTGTCCGGTAGTGGGGCCTGAACTCTGGGCCTGGGCACTGTCCCTCAGCTCTTCAGCTCAAGGCTAGCGCTCTACCACTTGAGCCACAGCGCCACTTCTGGCTTTTTTCTTTTTGCTTATGTGGTGCTGAGGAATCAAACCCAGGGCCTCAGGCATGCAAGGCAAGCCCTCTACCACTGAGCCACTTTCCCAGCCCCAAACTGGATGAATTCTGTAATGCATCCTGACCCTAATTCATGGCTTATGTAGACAATTTAACTAGTGACTGGATTAGTGCCTTGGATAGCAGTATAAGTCCATGAGAATTTTGTTGCCATTTGAAGTGTTGTCCTACCCATTGCAACCCCATCCCATAGTTCACCCATCTTTCTTGGAGAATTGAGGCTTGTATTGATCTCGGTACAATTGTGGTGTCAGGTCCCAAAGAAATGGCTTGCATTTGTGGCCAACTTGGCTGCTCTATCAGCAGCCATTCCCTTGTGTGATGCAGGCTTCCAACTTCTCGTGGCCTGGGCAATGTACAATTGCCACTTGCTTTGGATCTACCGCAGCCTTACTGGAGTCAGGATTTCTTGGTTATATTTGATGTCCTTGCTGCCAGCCATTACAACCTTCTTTCCATATGGCCCCCATGAGCATGTGTCATCATAAAGTCTGAGTTCCTTTCAGGTCTTCTTGCCTTAAGAGGCATTGTTTCTTTTTAGGGCAAGTTGTTCTATTATTTGTTTAAAATAGCACGTTAATGGGGACCACCGTAATGACCTATCCAGGAATTCCAGTGGTTCACACAGATTAATTTACCTTTTTGTAGATTGGTAGATGAGCTCATCTCGGTCATAGTGACTGGAGGCAGAGGGCATTCTCAGGAGGTACCTATAGGTGGAGCTGTTGCTTTCCAGGTGAACAGATTATTTGCACATTCGGTTTACATTGTAAGTCTATCCATCCCAAGCCACTGTTGCTGGACATTTGTGTTATTTCTAGTTTGGGTTATTACCAAGGTGCTATTATACTCCTTGTTCTGCATGTCACTTGATGCACACACACACACTTTTCACTTATACAAGTTGGGAGATGTTCAACCTCATTTATACCACTTATACTCACTTGTACCTCTGGTAATTCTGCCCACCCATGAACAGTGATCTTGAAATTACAATTTAACTAATAAATGGATCACAAATACGAGCAGTATAGCTAAATAGGTTGGATCCTGGACTTGGCAAGCACTCTTGAAATGTTAAGGTCTCAGATGAGCCTTCCCCAAATAATAGGTAATTCTGATTTCAGTGGGCTCATAATAATGACTAGGACATAATATATGTTTAGTTAGTTTCCATTAGCAATCATGGCATCCTAGATCATCCTAGATATAAGGATAGTTACTTCAAATAACTGTTACACTCATCTTGTAAATGTCACTTAGTAGAGTTGTCCCATTGGCTTGTCCAGCAGCCAATCAGCTGAGAGTTAACGTCTCATCCCAGCTTCAGGAGCAAGGATCAGCAATGACTGCAGAGAAGGCATAGTTGCTGGGTCCTGGGTGCACATGCACCCTACAGTGCATGTGTGGAAACACAGTCATTTCTGAAGGAGGATCAGGACACCCACACCCCCCCCTCATTCCCTCCAATGGGACCTTCTTAATGAGACCATGTTCTCTTCTGTCCCTGGGAAGTGTAGAATTTGAATGAAGTACACAAGAGCGGCTGCCAAACTGAGTTCAAATCCCAGCTTTGCCAAAGCCCAACTGTGTGAGCCTGGCCACTTTATGAATCTCTTGTAGGCTGTTTTCTCATCCCGGAAGTGGTCTAATACTAGCAGTGACTACTGCGCAGTATTATTGCGAGGACTACAGGTGGCAGTGTACAGGATTAATGGGAGCCATGGCTGTGACGTTTATTGTACAGGGGTTCATGAGGAATAGGCTTTCCTTGTTTGAAGTTGCTGGATAGTGACCGAAGTGGAGTAAACAATGCCCCCTTAGTGATGGGCCCTCTCTGCATGTGGCCCAAGTTCTGGAAATGTTCATTTGTTAGCAACAATAAAGCATACTCCCTTTGCAACGCATGCTGAATGAGGCTGGAAGTTAGCCTGGTTTGACACTGTGTTCCAGCACCCAGAACAGTACTAGGTACATATTGGGAGTCCAATACATGTTGAATGAATGAATGAATATTGCAGAACAGGCATTGGATTGTCACTGCTCTTGAATTTGGAGTCATGAAGACCCGTCTGTTGAGTGGCAAGAATGTGGCAGAGAGCTAAATAAATGCGCAGTGGGGCCGTGCAGAGAGAAGTGGGGAGAGCAGGGACGCAGCCCTGTGGAGAATGTGGGAAGAAAGGATGGAGCAGCTAGCGAGGAAGACTAAGATACGGATCTGCCAGGCCAGAGCCAGGCAATGTCTCCACGGCATGCTTTCATCTAAAGACTGTTCCTACCTCTAGACCTGGATCACTCCAAACAACGGAGGTCTCTTGCCCTGCTTATTTTGCTAAAGTCTGCCTTGCCTATAAAAAAAATCAGACCCTACCAGCCAAATCCAAGGTGAGACTAAACTTCTTCTGAATGGAAAAATGAGGAAGGTCTGTTTCTCTACAGTCTGGATTTAGCAGGAAGGAAGGAGAACATATATACAATCCCATTGATGACAAGGACTTTGTGGAGGCCACCAGATGTGAACTGTGGGTGACTTCTCACAGAAAACAATCAAGGGGAAATTTGCTTCATTAACAGAAGTGCAAATCCCTCTAAAATTTTGGAGAGCTTGAAAGTTATTACATGCTATATAAGCACAGTAACTAGGACAGTAATAAGAACATGGAATATGACAGAGCTCAATTATCCATTCTATCTTGGAGGCAAAGCAGAAAACAGCACGTGTCCCAAGCATGCTCACTGATTTTCTTTTTTCCTTTTAAATACTGACCCATGCCTACTTTGAATTAGATACTATGGTAGGGACTTGGCCTATAGAAATGGACAAATGGGCCGGGCACTGGTGGCTCACGCCTGTAATCCTAGCTACTCAGGAGGCTGAGATCTGAGGATCGCAGTTCAAAGCCAGCCTGGGCAGGAGAGACGGTGAGACTCCTATCTCCAATAAACCACCAGAAAACCGGAAGTGGCGCTGTAGCTAAAGTGGTAGAGCACTCGCCTTGAGCTGAAGAGCTGAGGGACAGCGCCCAGGCCCAGAGTTCAAGCCCCACAACCGACAAAAAAAAAAAAGAAATGGACAAATGGGCCTAGCTCATTTTATGGTATAGTGGAAATCAGCCCACCTCTAAACACAAAAGTTTTGCTATTCTGAGTCAAAGATGTATTATCAAAGACCTCCATTGCCTCTGTGTGTGTGTGTGTGTGTGTGTGTGTGTGTGCGCGCCGCGCGCGTGCGCGCCCATGCTGGAACTGAGGTTGGCTTAAACTCAGGACTTCACAGTGTTGCTTAGCTTTTTCCACTCAAGGCTGGAGCTCTATTACTTGGGCTACGTCTCCACGTCTAGCTGTTTGGTGGCAAATTAGAGATGGATCTCAGTGTTTTCTACCCAGATGGGCTTTGAATCAGGATCCTCAGACCTCCACCTCCCGATTAGCTAGGATTACAGGTGTGATCCACCAGCTGTTTTCATTGTGTTGGTCAAAACCCAGCTTGTCTTCCTACAAACGAGTGGCTGTGAATTGAGACATAGCTATTTAACTTTGCTGAGTCTCTCTTCCCTCCTTTGTCCCAGCCATGTTAATTTCTACTTATTGAAATTTTCCCACAAGACCAGTGGAAACTACATACCTAGGTATCGACTTGATTTTGATTAGGAATCAGAAAGACAACTATTGGGCTTTCTCTTTACCCTTCCCTCAGGGCCAGATTGTAGAACTCAGGGCCCTTCCTCCACAGATAGGGGGCTCCAGCTTAAAACTGGGACTAGAAACTCAAGTTTCTTCTACAACTCAATGCCGTGTTCCATCTAACTCCAAACCTATGCTGAGCAGAAGCTCCCTCTGGCTCTGCTGCAGGCTTCTTTCTGGACTGCCTATGTGGGCCTTTACTTAGAATGTGGGTATGCAAGCACTGAGCATAATCCTCATCATTAAAGGAGCACTCTGTGGTGAGTGAGACATAATCACGGTCTTCCTCACAGCCTGTCAAAATCCAGCTTGTTGTTTGAGTTCATTTCTTGTTGTTCTCTTCCCTCATCTCCCCCACCATCATACCTCTCTTGCTTACCTTCAGATAAGCTCAAATGACTGCTGAGCCATACTACAATTACAGCACAGAAATGAGTGTGCTTGATTCGGATATATTGCCAGAGAACAGAACAGCAGGCCCTGCTGGGACCAGGTCCCTTCTCGGGGATTCTATGCTGTGACTAGGGACAGAGCTGGGTTGGTAAGGGAGGGCATAAAGGGGTTACTTAAGAGGTTCAGGTCAAAGGGTCAAAAGACCTTGTATAGCTTTTTTTCCCCCTCTCTCCATGTTGCACTTCCACATGTGACCACATGGGGTCAGTGTCCTTTCAGGCTTGATGGAGGCATTGGAAGGCTTGGACACAGCTTTTTCCATAATCTTTCTATAGGTTGGACTAGGTGTTCAAAATTTAGCTGAGGTTGGAAGCAACATGGCCCTTTATGCCACTAGGACCAAGGGAGAAGGTAAGGGAGAAAAGCAGCACGTGGTTTGCTCAGCCATGTTGTTTTTCTGAAAGGAGCCATTGCCCTGCATAGCTTGGCACTTTATGGTTTTTTAGAGAATAGGTCTAGGGCTTGAACCATTTGAAGCTTATACAACTTGGAACTCTCTTGAAGAAAATTAACATAAAATTACAAGTAAAAAAGTTTGGTGTAAAAGAAAACACTTATTTGGAGTAAAAAATAGAGTACATCAAATTCCAGACTCTGTGTGTGTGTGTGTGTGTGTGTGTGTGTGTGTGTGTGTGTGTGTGTGTGCGCACGCACTGGTCCTAGAACTTGAACTCAGGGCCTGGGTGCTGTCCCTGAACTTTTTTGCTCAAGTGGTAACACTCTACCTCTTGAGGCATGTCTCCATTTCTGGCTTTTTGGTAGTTAATTGGAGACAAGACTCTCATAGGCTGACTGGGCTGGCTTCAAACTGTGATCCTCAGATCTTAGCCTTCTGAGTAGCTTGGAATACAGGTACAAGCCACCTGTGCACAGAAAATTATAAACTTTAAAGGCATATAAATACCACGAGCATCACAAGTTCCAGAAAAATAGCATTTTAAATTACCCAATACACTTCTGTAATATTTTTGGATACTTTTTTGGTTCTATACTCAGAATAACTTAGTTGATAGGCTAACAATTTTGTAATTTCACTTTCAGTCTTTCTTCTAGCATGCCTGATTAAAACTTGTGTAATATTAAGCCAAACACTGTGGTTTATACCTGTAATACTCGCTTTTTGGGAGACTGAAATCTGGAGGATCACAGTTTGCTACATAAGAACTCAAGTACAGAGGCATGTCAGGCCTGATTTTGTTTAACAGAAGTTGACCGTAAATCATTATAAGTAAATGACTTTCAACTAAGTTTTCTCTTAACTGGAGACTAAAGACGTCCACAGTCCCTCCCTCCCTTATAATCTGTGCGATTATGAGTGGGAAAATGACTGTGTTGTTAATTGTAGCTGATATATCACAGTTGTTCAGTTTTATCCATTTAAAACCAATTGTTAGCCGGGCACCAATGGCTCATGACTGTAATCAGGAGCCTGAGCTACTCAGGAGGCTGAGATTTGAGGATCATGGTTCAAAGCCAGCCCGGGCAGGAAAGTCCATGAGACTCTTATCTCCAATTAACTACTAGAAAACTGGAAGTGGCGTTGTAGCTCAAGTGGTAGAGCCCTAGCCTTGAGCTGAAGAGTTTAGGGGCAGCACCAAGGCCCAGAGCTCAAGCCCCACGACCAACAACAACAACAAAATTACTAATGGCCTGTCTCCCCTGGGGACGTGGAAGGGTCCTTGCAAACAAGAAGTCCTAAGGGTTAAGCTTCATTAGCCAGGTGCTGAATTGACCATGCCTGGTGCCCATCGCTCTTTCCTCCTCCTCTAGGGATAGTTCAGCCTCCTTATTTCTCTGCTATCCCATTTGTGTTGTTTCTGATAAAGAAATTCCCCCTCCCCGCTTCCGGAAGGAAAGCAGAGCAGCCTCATTTCCTAGTCTCTCCAAGCTATTGTCCTTCCTTCCGAGGATATGCAGCCTTCTAAGCTTTCCATTGGTTATTAGACAGCTAGAGAAACAGACCTTTTAAAAAGAGCTAGTACTCGGGACCTCCCATTTGCTGGGAAAGCACTCTAGCGCTTGAGTCATGGCTCCAGTCCTTTTAGTTTGGTTTTCACATTGGGTCTCGCACTTTTGCCTTGGCTTGCCTCAGGATGTGATGATTCTACCTCCATCTCTTGAGTAATTGCATTACTAGCATGTGCTACTGTGCCTAACCCCAAACAGACTCTTCTAACCTGCTCTTACTTCTCATTCAGGCGCCACAGTCATGAAGTCACACGCAGAAGGTATAGGACATTCACTTAGGTGTGACCATAGGGCTGAAGATTGTTGTTATATTTTGGAGGAAAACAGCCTCTCATCCTTGGAGTGAATTCAGGTTGAAGCTCTGGGGTGAAGAGCAACTAGGCAAAGATCAACTCTCTAGTTTTTTTCTTCTTCCTTCCTTCCTTCCTCCTCTTCCTCCTCCTCCTCTTTCTCTCCTCCTCCTCCCCTCCTCCTCTTCCTCCTCCTCCTTCTCCTTCTTTTCTGAAACAAGGACTTGAACTCAGTGCCTGATGCTTGCTCTCGATCCTTAGCTGGCATTCTACCACCTGAGCCACACCTCCAAACCCTAGTCTAGTGTTTCTATGAGGGAATCTCTTTCAGTCATTTTTAGAGAAAATAGATGTTTTCCATAATCCTGAATCCTAGGAAATATCAATTGGGAAAAGATGAGAAATATTATAATTCTCCTGTGAGCACTGAAACTTTACTCCCGGCATAGAAATGTCAGTGGTTTGAAGGCTTCTGCTGACATGGAGTCCAAGTCTGGAGCAGGAAAATGCTGACAAGCCCAAGGTGAAGGATAAAGTCAACATTTTAGGGAACAAGGACAGAAGCCCATAGGACAGACATGGTCATGATTATACATAATAACCCTTGTGTACAGCTGTTACAATTTGTGATTGTTTGCCCATGTGAAGCTATGTGGAGCTATGAGTTCTTTGGTTTTGCTTTTTGTGGCTTGCACCCAGAGCCCTGCACGTGCTCAGCACGTGCTCTACTACTGAGCTACATCCTAGCCCTTAATGATACATTTATACACGACATATGCTATAGGTTTATATCATGGCATATACTTTGTATAACTTTCATAAGTAGAATTCTAAGAAACATGTTAGGAAAGCAAAAGGCAAATTCCTGAATTGATCATTTCAAACAAGGGTTCTGTGTCATGCTGTTCCATTCCCTTTGCTGAAAAAGCTATGCATCCCCAAAATACATCCCGAACATATTCGTGGAGTTTTCCGGTGTTCCCTGTGGACAGCAGTGCATTGTCACCATCGTTAACCTTGATCGTGCTTATATACCAAACAAACTTAAGGTATGCGAAATGAGAAACGATGATTATGAAGATTGTTGGGAGTGTTTTGAGAGTAACATAATTTGAAGAGTTTCTTAGACTTCCCAGCAGTTCTGATTTCTCACCCTTAGGTAAATAGCAGAAGTTTGGAAGCGTTACTCTAGCTTCTAGGCTGATCCAGTTCTGAATTAACCCACTGAGAGAATCAAGTTTTCTGTGATGAGGAAGCCAGCTGTGGAACCTTCCAGCTCCACTCAGGGTCTCTGGAAAGATCATGTTTTTTTCCCTGAGCACAAATATAAATACATGTGGGTTGGGAAGCTAAAATCACTGAATTAGGGAGCTGAGAATCAGAGGGGATCACAATGGCGGGCCAGTGACGTAGGCATGCAGGGGGCGTGTAGAACAGCCAGGACCCAGGGCCACCTAGTCATTTTCTTTATCCAGGATGCCCAGGGGAGCCCCCGACCCTGCAGGGAGAGAGCTTACCTCCTCCCAGAGCAGCCCATTTCTTTTATCTTTCTCAGGTCAGGGCCTTAGGAAGTAGAATGTGTTCCTTTAACTTGGGTTTCCTATCTCGGAGAGAGTGTGGAGCCTAATTAAAACCTCCGATTTAAGTTCTGGATCTTTCCACTATAGGATTTAACCTACCAGGCCCTGCAGAGTCTCAGTACAAGACTATTTCAAATGGAGGTGAAGCCAGCATGAGACACTGAAGAAATCTTGGTCAAACAAATAAATAGCAAATTGAAGACAGGAATGATTGGGAAGGTTCTTATGAAGGAACTGGTGCCTGACTCATGCCTCATCTCTGGTTTTCACAAAAGATGGATTGAGCCAGGTGCTAATGGCTCACGCCTATAATCCCAGCTAGTCAGGAGCCTATAATCCCAGATCTCAGGAGGCTGAGATCTGAGGATCGCCATTTGAAGCCAGCCTGGGCAGAAGAGTCCCCATGAAACTAATCTCCAATTAACCATTCATAAACTGGAAGTGGTGTTGTGGCTCAATTGGTAGAGCATTAGTGTTGAGCACAAAGAGGCTCAGGGACAGCACTCAGGACCTGCTTTCAAGTCCCACGACTGACAGGTGAAAAAAAAGATAGATTGATGGATTTGTATCACCATTGTAGCTCTCTGCCCTCCATACGCTCACTTGAAAGTTTATTAGGAGATAAATGGAAGCAGGCAGCTTATACCTAGCTATTCAAGAAGCTGAGATTTGAGGATCATGTTTTAGAGCTAGCCTGGAAAGAAAAATCCTAGGGACTTTTGTCTCTAATTAATCAGTAAAAAGTCAGAACTAGACACTTGGATCAAGTTCATAGAGCAATCACTCTGAGCAAAAAAAGGCGAATGAGAACAAGAGGACCTGGGTTCAAACCATGGTACCAACTGAAACAAAGAAAAGAAAAGCAAGCAAGCAAGCAAGAATAATGGAAAGTATGAAACAAAGAAAGAAAGTTGGTTTGAGTGTAATGACATGCACGTGTAATCCAAGCTACTTGGAAGACAGAGATAGGAAGACTGAGGTTCAAGTTCAAGGTCAGCCTGGGCAAAATGTATCCAGACCTACTCTGAAAAACAAACTAAAAATCAGTTCAAAAAAGGAGTTCAAGTGGGAGAGCTCTTGTTCTAGCAAGCATAAGGCCTTAGTGCCACTAAATAAATTAACATAAATAAATGAATTAATTAACACAAATAATATACAAACTCAATGATGAAACAAGAGATGTTTAGAAGGTAGAGCAGAATGAGTGGGAACTGAGCGGTGGGGGGGGGGGGGCAGCACTCTCAATGGGAGAGCATGAGGGACACTGGGCACAGGAACAGCAGGAACCCACTCCTCCTCCTACCACTCCAGGTAGGTGACAGCAAGTTTACCCTCTGGAGAAACAGACCGAACAGACTTTCCAGGGCACAGGGTACAGGGGAAGGTGGAGAAAGCCATGCTCTGAAGTCAAGACAACTTCTGCAGGGTCATCCTGAGACCCACGGCCCCAGTGGCCCTCCTCCATTTGGTTCTGAGGAGCACCTGCCACCTTCCAGGGGGGAGGTTGGAGGAGTCTCTGTAATAATTGTTCAGCTCTGCTGGGCGTCGGTGACTCACACTTGTAATCTTTGCTACTCAGGAGGCTGAGATCTGAGGATTGTGGTTCAAAGCCAGCCCAGGCAGCAAAGTCCATGAGACTCTCATCTCCAATAAACTACTCAGAAAACCGGAAGTGGTGCTGTGGCTCAAGTGGTAGAATACTAGCTTTAAGCTGAAGAGCTGAAGGATAATTCCTAGGCCCAGAGTTCAAGCCCCACAACCAACAACAACAAAAAAAACCCCAAAACTAAAAACCAAACAAACAAAAAACCTGATCAGCTCAAGGGAAAAGACATAAGTGAGTGCAGTTTGGATTTCCTCAGTAGAATAAGTCTTGAGCCTTGTCACACTGTTGAGAAATCCAGCAGGATTCCTGTCCTGTCCCCATGCGCTCCACGCAATCCCACCCAGCCTTAGGGACACCAGACTGGGAGAAAATTAGTAAACAAATAAGTAAATAGCCAGCTTTGAATCATTCATGTTAGTTGCATAGCTGTGGGTTTTTGAGAAATGTTAATTATCTAAATAAAATTCCTCAAATCTGGTAATTCAACAATGGGGCTGTGTACCATGTGTTTCTTACATTAAAAACAAGTTTTAATGCAAATCTTCTTTACTATTACTTTTTGGGTGTCAGGAGTTTCTAAAATACGGTTTGGAAAATATGGTATAAAGAAAAATGCAATCTGATATTTTTTTGTTTTATGAAAATGAGGTACCTAGCAAAGCATTTTACTTAAAAAATAACTGCTGCTTTTCCCAAGGGGAAGTTTATGTATTTAAAAAAAATGTTTTGCTTTTCTTTGGCTTATGCATTTTTATCCACACCATACAATCCTCAACATTAAAGACAAAAAAACCCCCAAAATACCCCAAAGTAGCATGTAGTAAAATCTTTAATCATAATGATCTTCAGAAAGATCAAGTTCTATTTTTTAAAATAGGATGCTTCTATTTTTAAAAATAGGATAATGATTTTTGAAAAAATGCCCAGTGAACAAGAAACAGCTCTTGGAAATTTAGAATCTAATAAGTCAAAATAAGAAATCTCCCAGGAAGTAGAGAAAAAAAAATCCAAGTGATAGAAAATAATTAAGGTCAAATATCATGCAGAAGTGATCCCAGTGGGAGACAGCAGAGAGCGAGAGGACAGTAGCAGCAAGCTAAGATGAGGAAGATTTTCAGCAGTGAGGACATAAATCACCAGTATCAAGGCTGAAAAAAGACCCACACCAAGGTGTTTAATCTTGGGTTGTCTGAACATCAAGCTCACAGAGACGACCCCACAGCTAGCTGAATGAACAGGAGAGTTACATGCGAAGACCAGCAGTGGGGCTAGACAGGGCTTCCCATCTGTGCATTGAGAGTTAGGGGACCAGGCAACAGTGCATTCAGAATCACAGGGTGGTGGGGGGGGGGGTAGATGGGAAGGGATGGGAAGGGGAAACAAAAGAGGAGGCAACAATGCTTGATAAGAAACGTACTCATTACCTTGCCCCTGTAATTGTAACCCCTCTGTACGGTATTTTCACAATAAAAAATTAAAAAAAAAAAAAAGAATCACAGGGCAATGCCTTCCAGTCTTGAGTTCTATTCCAAACAGGCTTAGAATCAGATTAAAGGCATTTACACAGTGTTAGACTTGGAAATGATTCACCCTCACGCATGCTTTGCTCAGGAGCTGCTGGGGCAGGAGTTGGCCTAAAATGAATAGACCAAGACAGCGAAAGGTTAAGGGAGAAAAGGCTCTGAGGAGAGAGATGGAAATTTCCAGGATAAGGATGAAGGGAAGCCCTGGATGCGGAGTCAGCAGATGCAGAGATCAGCACAGGGGCCTGAGGGACGGGGAAGGAAGGAGATCTCAGAAAAAAAAGAAAGAAAGAAAGAATGAGACCATCCCATTATTCTGTGTGGGTCATAGCGGTGCAGGGTAGAGGCAACCATGCGAGGTACCCAGAGAATAGAGCAAAGCAAAGAAGGCAATTCTTAGTGTGGGGATAGAACAGAGGTGAGATCGTTCTTACTAAATAATAACCAATACTGAATAGTCACTTCCATTGGTATTATTTAACTCCTATTTCTCTCTCTCTCTTCCCCCCTCTCTGCTCCCTCCTTCCCTCCCCTCTGTTTCCATCTAGATATCTTTGGGTAATAATGAAGTTTGAACTCAGGGCTTCGTGCTTGGTAGGCAGGCATTCCACCACTTAAGCCATGCTTGTAATTCATTGCGCTCTGGTTATTTTTAACCAGAGCCTCGTGTAGGCAGATAGTCTGAACCAGGATCTCCATTTAGGCTTCCTGGCGTAACTGCGATGACAGACACACACCACCACACCCATTTTGTTGTTGAAATGGAATCTTTCAACTTGTTTTGCTTGGGTTCGCCTTGAACCATAATCCTCCTGATCTCTACATCCTGAGTAGTTAGGATTATTGGTATGAACTACCAGCATCTAACTGCCAACATTATTTTTAAATTACTATGCAATAATTGTACATATTCATGGGTGCAGTGTGATATTTTGACACAGTGTTACTATTTTTATACTTTTATTAAAAATAAAGATAAGTATAAAATTATACTGACTTATGGGGTACATGTTATAGCTTGATACATGTATACCATGTGTAATGAACATATGAAGGTCATTAGCATTTCTACCTCCTTAAATATCATTTTTGTGTGCTTGGAATGGTCAAACTTTTCTCTACCTCTAGGAACTATGTAGGCAATTGTGCCCTATTGTGCTGTAGAGCATTGGAACTACATTTCCTAGCTTTCTGGCTATATTTGGGTATCCATTATCCACCCTCTCTGTTGTCCTACAGCTTACTATGAGAAGTGTAGGTATGTGGAGAGTAGAAGTGTGTGCATATTGTTCCTGGGAGAAGGAAGGTTTGTGTAAGTGCCCATAGCTCACATCTGTAATTCTAGCTACCCAGGAGGCTGAGATCTGTGGATCACGGGTCACAGCCAGCCTGGGCAGGAAAGTGGAAGTGGTGCAGTGGTTCAATGGTAGAGCACTTGCCTTGAGCTGAAGAGCTCAGGGACAGTGCCCAGGCCCAGAGTTCAAGCCCCACAACTGACAAAAAAAAAAAAGATGCACTGTACTCAGATTGATATATTGCATTGAAATCCCTTTTGTACAACTACTTAAAGATCATAACAATAAATTTTAAAAAGATTCCATTTCATTCATAAACTGCTCTGTTGAATGGCAACTTCTTTATGATTGCTTAAATAACTTTTAAAAAGATGTATATTGGGGCTGGGAAGGTGGTTCAGTGGTAGAGCGCTCGTCTTGCATGCATGAGGCCCTGGGTTCAATTTCTCAGCACCACATAAGCGCCAGAAGTGGTGCTGTGGCTCAAGTGGTAGAGCGCTAGCCTTGAGCTGAAGAGCTGAGGGACAGCGCCCAGGCCCAGAGTTCAGGCCCCATGACTGGACCCCCCCCCCAAAAAAAAAAATAAAAAGGTGTATATTAAAATAATTCCAAGCCATCCTGGTCAGAAAAGCCCAAGATGTTCTATTTCCAATTAACCAGCAAAAAGCTGGACCGGAAGTGTGACTCAAGTGGTAGAGCTCGAGCTATGAGTGAAAAAGCACTGAGAGCACAGGCAATGAGTTCAAATCCTGGTACCAGCATGGGGGGAGGGGCGGGAGGGGTGGGAGGGGGAAGACAGAAGAGGGGAGAGGAAAGGGGAAGAGAGAGATAAAAACTTATCTTTTTTCCTTCCTTCCTTCCTTCCTTCCTTCCTTCCTTCCTTCCTTCCTTCCTTCCTTCCTCCCTCCCCTCCCTCCCTCCCTCCCTCCCTCCCTCCCTCCCTCCCTCCCTCCCTCTCTCTCTTTCTTTCTTTCTTTCTTTCTTTCTTTCTTTCTTTCTTTCTTTCATCTTTCTTTCTTCTTTCTTTCTTTCTTTCTTTCTTTCTTTCTTCTTTGGTCCTAGGACTTGAACTCAGGGCCTGAGCACTGTCCCTGAGCTTCTTTTCCTCAAGGCACTCTACCACTTGAGCCACGGTGCCACTTCCGGCTTTTTCTGTTTATGTGGTACTGAGGAATTGAACCCAGGGCTTCATGCATGCTAGGCAAGCACTCTACCACTAAGCCACATTCCCAGCCTAAAGCCTTATCTTTCTGATTGCAATCAATAAAGAATTTTTAAATCAAGATTCATAACCTTTTAAATAAATATGAAGGTAGCATTTTTTAAAGAGCCAAAGAAAATAAAGGATGGTCCTCCTGGGGTTCAGCATCAGGGGCAGGTAGGCCTCATGTATTTGTGCTGTGCACGGAAGTAATATTTCACTTTGGAAACGATGCACAGCTGTAATATAACGCTAATGAAGAATGAACGGCAAACATTCAAAGACGCTGTGTCCTCCAAGTTTGCATTGTCCTCACACAGGACCTTTGCCTTCAGGAATCAGTTCGCCAGGCTTGTCCGATCACCTCTTCCTTGGGAGCAGAAAGTTCCCACCTGCTTCTGAGCTGCTGAGCGCCTACCAGATCCGGCTTTACTAAATCAAAGCAGAAACTCTCAATCCTCCCTCCCCCCCCGCCCCGCCCCCCCCAGCCACCCAGCCCAGCCAGTGTGACTTTGCAAGCAGATTCATCAAACCCAAGGAGCCTATAAAGGCGGAAACACGCACACACTTCAAACCAAAAGACATCTTCAATTGCTTTGGTCCTCTGGAGGCAGCAGAATGGATGGACTGCCCTGGGAGACCCTGCAGATGGAAAACTCATTACACATGTGAGCTTCAGAGAGAGGGACTCCTGGAGACCTGCACATTTCAGGAGTTTGGGGGTATTCAGTGTTGCCTGGAAACCAGAGACCAAATAGGAAAACAGGAAGCCCCAGGAGAAGAGAGAGGCAGAAATACTTCAGCATCAGTTCCAGAGGTGAAGGCTGCCTGCCAAGCCCAGGGCAGCTCTGCTCCTCATTTCTCCTGCAGCCTCAGACTCTCACAATTCTGTCCCTTTCCTCCCCCCCCCCCCCCCCCATCTCACTTTGTATATCTCTCAGAGGTATCGGCTAGCTTTTAATTGGTACACACACACACACACACACACACACACACACACACACACACACACACACACACACACACACAGAGCACATAGCTGGGAAGACATTTTCCAGCACTGTTTCTGACGAAGCTGATTATCTAACAGAAAGATCATCTCCCACCTCCCAGGTCCCTGGGGTACAGGGACTACCTGGCCAGGGCCTGGCCTTGTCCCTCTATTTGTGTAACCCTGGGTGAGCCTGGGTTTGTCCATGTCTGTCTCAGGATCTGAAGAAGGAGCCAAATACGGCCATGTTTGGGGAATTCCTGGGCCACAGGGCACTCGGAGCATGAAAACTGGGTGACCTCCCACCAGGGATCCTCATGGAACCCAGCAACTATGTCCTCGAGGGCAGACAGACCAGTCCCTTCAGTGTCCCCGCCCCCCGCCCCCATCAGTCTCTAGTGCTTTGACCTGATCTGTCACTCCAAACCCACATGGAGCCATGTCCCCTCGTCCATCTGAGCACCTCCGTGGAGACGCCAGTTTGTTGGGGCTCACCCCTCCTCCACACCCTGTAGGTCTTTGCGGTTCTCAGCAGGCGCAGCAACTGTGCACTTTAAAGCTGGAGGGGCATGGTATGAACTTCAGAGTTAGGCATGCTCTGACTCCTATCACTGGTTAGAGTTGGGGGAGCTCAGCCTGTCCTGGCCTCAGCTTCTTTGTCTAGAAGAAACCTCAGCCTTTCCCTCCCTCCCTTTCCTCCCTCCTTCCCTTCCATCCCTCCCTTTCCTCCCTCCTTCCCTTCCATCCCTCCTCCCTCCGTCCCTTCCCTCCTCCCTCCGTCCCTTCCCTCCTCCCTCTGTCCCTTCCCTCCTTCCCTTCCCTCCTTCCCTCCCTTCCTTCCTTCCTTCCTTCCTTCCTTCCTTCCTTCCTTCCTTCCTTCCTTCCTTCCTTCCTTCCTTCCTTCCTTCCTTTACTGGGAATTGACCTGCTTGCTAGGCAGGTGCTCTACTACTGAGCCATGCCTCTACCAGGGCCCTGAATGGACATATCTCCCCAAAAGATACATGAATGGCGGACAGGCACATGGACAGATGCTTAACACTATCCTCCATTAGGGAAATGAAAACTAAAACCACAAGGAGATATTTGGCACCTACAAGAATAGTTATAATAATGGAAAAGAACTGGGAAGCAAATGTTAATGATGACATGGTGCCTTTGCATGTCACCAAGAGGAATACATAGTGCTGTGGCAGCTACAGAGAAACGTCTGGTCGCAGACCACCCATGTGACCCAGCAATTCTGCTCCTCTGTGCGTACCCTAAAGATTCAGACACAGCTATTCACACAAAAACTGCACACAAATGTCTAAAGCAGAAGCCAGAAGGTGGAAACATCCCGGAATGTCCCACGTTTGATGCATGAATAAACAAAATATGGTCTAGCTAAACAATGGAATGCTATTCAGCCACCAGAGGGAATGAAGTACTGAACCACGTGGCAACACGAATGATCTGAGGCTAAGTGAAGAAGTCAGAACAAAAGGTCACGTGTGGTACGCTTCCGTTTGTATGAAATATTCAGGCTACGTAAATCCACAGAAACAGAGAGCAAAGTAGTGGTTGCCAGGAGCTGGAGGAGGAAATGGAGAAAGGGGTGACTGCTTAATGTGTACAGAGTTTCTTTGGGGGGAAAGAATTTCATTTGAGAAAAGAATTTGGGATCTAGATGTTGACACTGGCAAGACAACCAGACTTCCAAGGTGGCTCAGGACTGAAAGGTGAGAGGCAGGGGCTGCTGGGCCTTCTTGCTCCTCAGGCCTGGGCATCGCTGCACAGAGTATCCTTTGCCATAGCCTATTGGTCAAAAAGAGCTATAGGCCGGGCATTGAGGACTCATACCTGAAATCCTAGCTACTCAGGAGGCTGAGATCTAAGGATCAAGGTTCAAAGCCAGCCCAGGCAGGAAACTCCAAGAGACTCTTATCTCCAATAATCCACCAGAAAACCGGAAGTGGCGCTGTGGCTCAAGTGATAGAGCTCTAGCCTTGAACTGAAGAGCTGAGGGACAGCGCCCAGGCCCAGAGTTCAAGCCCCATGAACAACAACAACAACAACAACAACGAAAGAGCTATAGGTCCAGATCAGATTCAATGGGGAGAGACTTCACAGGATGGGGATGCCACCACAAGCCCCACACTGACGCCATAGTGAATGAGCTAAACCTCTATTCTTCCTACGTCTCCATTGGGCTTCCCAAGCCTTCTGCAGGGTGTGCACACACCAAGTCACAGGCTACTCTGGGCACCAGCCCCAAGCGGCACCTGCTGTGTTCCACTGAGGAGCAGTTCCTCATTGCTCACTGCCATGGTATTTGGTGCCCCTTTCATTTGCTTCTGCCTCTATTGTAGTCTCAGACTTGTAGTTGTTTATGTCTTCTTGCTTATGATTTACTCATACTTGACTTTAAGAAAAAATCAGGAGGCAAATCCATGTAGTTCCAGTCAATAGATTGTGAGTGGCTGCATCTTGGTATTTTTGTTTTTAGTCAATTCTTGGGTTTGAACTCCGGGCCTGAGTGCAGTCCCTGAGGTCCTGCTCTACCACTTAAGTCACAGTGCTACTTCTGGCTTTCTGCCTGGGCTGGCTTTGAATAGCAACCCTCTGATTTCAGCCTCCTGAGGAGCTAGGATTACAGGCATGAGTCACCAGTGCCAGGCTTGCAGCTTGGTGTTTTTGGTACCAGGCACTGAGTCTTAATTTGTCAACTGCATGAACTTGACCTTAGAAAACATTTTGGGAAAAGCAAGTGTGACCCCAGGAACAGTAATGGAACGGAAATCTGATGTAAGAGAGGGCAGGCGGCTCTGAAATGTATCCTCCAGAGGCTAGCCAAGGGTGACCTCAGTGAAGAAAGAGCACACATCTGCATAACCAGGGCACAGTGTTCCTAACGTCTCTTATGTGAAAGGACACTCATGCTTTCTGGGCAGAGGCAACTAACACAGAAGCAACTCTGCGCTGGGGCAAATAACGCTGAGCTTTGCAAAAACTAATGCTTTCATTTAATTGTATTGATTCATGATTGACTTTAATTTTTTGTATTGACATTGTTGTTTGTTTTGTATATTCATTTCCTACTGCTGCTATAACCAATTGCCACAGACTTCAGAGGCTGAGGACAATACAGATTTATAATCTGACAGTTGTGAAGGGAAGAAGTTCAACATGTATCCTAGGCTCAACGTCAAGATATGACAGCGCTGGTTCTTTCTGGCGAGTCAAGGGAAGATCTTGTCTTCTGGTCTGCCCATATTCCGTAGGTTTTGGCCCTTTCTCCAACTTCAGGGCCAGGAAAACGGGTGCTATGTCTTTCTCACTCTGCCTTCCTACTAGTTCTCCCCTCTTTTTTCTGCTTTTCAATCCTCTTGTGTTTCCTTCAGACTCACCTGGATAGGTGAGGATTTTAAGGATAGCTGATTGGCACCTTATATTCTATAACTTCACCCAATTCTTCGCGGTGTAACACATTCACCCACAGACCCTGGGGTCAGGATGTGAACATCTCTGGGTGGTCATCGTTTTGTGTGGAAGAAGATAGTAAGAAAGATGACAAAGAAAGGTAGACCCAGGCCTGGGAGAAGTGGGAGATGTTAGTCTGTAGCAGGATGGTAAGACCAGCAATTTTAAGGGGAAATCACTTGATGCAGGAGATAACTTAGCAGAAGAGAACATTGGTTCATAATAAATCCAAGTGTGGAAGAAAGGTCACATTTCTCTGTTTTCTTCCAGTTGACTTTAACCTGAGTCCAAGCTGCTACCCTGCCAACTTGGCAGGAAATTCAGTTTAAATTATTACCAAGGTTCTGTCCTTTCTCCAGAATTCAGAGCTATAAAACAATCAATCATGAAGGACAACACAATGCTGTGTGCCAGGCGCTGTTCTAAGCATTTGGAAGTACTGACTTGTTTCATTCTCACAACAGTGCTGAGACAAGTAAACCAGCACCCTTGTATTATAGATGAGGAAACTGAAGCCCAGAATGGTTCTAGAACGTGCCTACAACACAAGATTATTACCGATGGGGCTGCCATCCTCATCGAAGCCCAGGCAGGGCCTTTGAGAGTTTTCTATTTCAATGCCATATATGGGGATGTGAACTTTTTTTTTTTTTTTGGGGGGTCCGGTCATGGGGCCTGAACTCTGGGCTTGGGTGCTGTCCCTCAGCTCTTCAGCTCAAGGCTAGCACTCTACCACTTGAGCCACAGTGCCACTTCCGGCTTTTTTTTTCTGCTTATGTGGTGCTGAGGAATCGAACCCAGGTCCTTGAACATGCAAGGCAAGCGCTCTACCACTGAGCCACCTTCCCAGCCCGGGGATGTGAACGTTTTTGCACCCTGGTGCCTCAGCCATGACCCTCCAGGGGTACAACATGGCCACCAACCTCGGTCTGCTCAGTCCTACGCTGTCATTCAGATTGATAGACTGATGACTTTTTCTTTTCTTTTGGTCTCACCCCTGCCATCTTCTCCTCCCTCATCACACTTGGGATTGAATAACAAGCCTCGCTCATCCTAGTCAACTGCTCGACCAGCAGCTTTTTGGCTCTTGTTATTACTTTTTGTTTCTTTTTGGGCAGTGGTGAGGTTTAAACTCAGTACCTTGTACTTTCTTTGGCTTGCTTGCTTGGCTGGTGCTCTGCCACTTGTGCTATGTCTCTAGTCTGGCTTTTTGTTGGTTATTTTGGAGATGGGGGTCTCAAAGACTTTTTTTTTTTAAACTTGGGCTGGCTTTGAACTGAAATACTCCAGATCTCAAACTCCAAGGAGTACAGGTATGAGCTACTGGTATCTGGCATTTGTTCATGCTGGTGCTAGGGCTTGAACTCAGTACCTAGACACTGCACGGTCCCTTAGCTTTTTTGCTCAAGGCTGGCACTCTACCACTTGAGCCACAGCTCCACTGTTTAATTGGAGATAAGATTGGACTTTCCTGTCCAAGCTGGCTCCAAACTAAGATCCTCAGATCTCAGCTTCCTGAGCAGCTAGGTTTACAGGTGTGAGGCTCCAATGTGTGGCTTTGTTTTTGAGCAGAGTTTGAAGCTACCTTTGTTTAGGCTGGATTCAAATTTGTGATCCTCCTGCCTCTGCCTCCTGAGTAGCTGAGATCACAGAAATGCCCCAAACTACCTCACTGGAATTTTGTCTCATACTCTTCCAGTTGCTGCTGAAAAAAATACTTACCATCTCTTCAGTGAATACTGGAACAGACCGCCAAGGTGGCCTCATTGTACAAAAATGGCTCATGGGAGGGAACAAATACATAAAGACTTAGGTGATTTTGCTTGTCTTGAGGACAAGGCATGAGAGAGAGGTGGGGGTGGGGGGAAGAAGAGAGAGACAGATGGACAGAGAGACAGAGAGAGGAGAGAGACAGAGGGAGAGGAGAGGGAGAGATGGGAGGTGGAAAGAGAACTCACATTCATTGAAGAAATTATCCTGCCCACATGGAGAGTGCCTACCCTTAAACCAGTTCACACACATCTTACAACTTGAGGAGCACCTGGAAAGGACTTTTCCAAACTCCATGAGTCATCTTGGAGAACGCAGGAGCTACCAAGAGCCCAGCAAATGTTGGACTGTTGGGTTTTTTTTTTTTTAATGGAAAAAGTGGGAGGTTCCAAAGACAGACTGGAACCTTGGCCACACCTTTCCTAGAGATTATAAAACAAGCCATTTGTGAGCTCTGACCACAGGAAATGGCCTCACTTCCTTTAATAATGGGGCCACCAGATTGGAGGATCTGGGAGATTCTGGATTATAACATGACCTTCATGAAGATTCTTGATACATCCTCAAGGTTGAGGTGGAGAAAAGCACAGATGAGAACTACTTAGATGTGTTTGTAAGTAGTTTTGTTGGTGGTGGTCATACGGCTTGAACTCAGGGCCTAGGTGCCGTCCCTGAGCTCTTTTGCTCAAGGCGAGCACTCTACCACTTTGAGCCACAGCGCCACTTCCAGTTTTCTGGTGGTTCATTGGAGATAAGAGTCTCATGGACTTTCCAGCCCAGGCTGGCTTTGAACCATGATGCTCAGATCTCAGCCTTATGACCAGCTAGCTAGGATGACAGGCATGAGCCACCAGCACCAAGCAAATAAAGGTTTTAGAGTGTTTGCTAAGGGAATTCTGTAAGGGAATTCTGTCACAGGAGTGGGCTGAGATTGGGAACACCTAATATGATAATGTGGTAAGTCTGGCCTATCACATTCAACATTTCAATTAATACCTTGCAGCATGGACACGGATGTGTTTATGGAAGAGTTACTTGAACTGCCGCGGTTGGCGTGGTTGGCAGGAGAGCTCAGGGCTTTGTAGGAGAAGCTCAATGAATGGACCCCTGATCTAGCTGTTGTGCCACACACTTGTGTAAGTCTTTATGTCACTAAACTATTTCCTCTGTCTGGTACAATGAATAAAAAGTGACTTCCTAAAAGAACACTTAAGCGCTGGTGCATGACTTGTCGGAATTATCCTTGAATTTGCCGTGGTGACCAGCAGCATCAGCAGGTAGGGGCTATGCCAGACCTTGCCCCTCACTGGGGACTAGAGACAGCTTCAGGATTGCAGTCTTTGCCACTTGGGATTCCCAGGGAGAGTGACAAGAAAGAGACCTTGTTGTTCTGAGTCTTGGTGACGCTAGGGATGTTTGTTACTGCAGAGAAACCTGGCTGATCCTGACTGAGACAGCAGTGACTCCCCCTTCCCCCCCCCCCCGCCCCCAACCAATAGTCACTGATTAAACAGTCAAAGATTCATTTTATCATCTGTGTAAAGTCCTGGGTTACAGAATACCACCATAGATATTGGCATGCATTTAACATCTAAAATTACTCTGCTTACTATTTTCTGAAGTTTGCAAAGCATGGATGAAGCATTTTGCATGTCCAGGTCTCTTTAAGCCTCCCAGTTACCCTACGGGATGAGTGCCATCTTTTTCAGGTGAGGAAGTTGTGATCCAGAGAGGTTGAGAGGTTAGCAGCGGACCCACTGGATTCCACCTGGCCTTAATCAACATCCAGGAGTGAGCTCAGGCAAGCAACAACCCTGCACAGGCCACCGTGAAGGTGGGCAGCCTGGTGGTGGGAGCACCTACCTTCGCCCTTTGCTCGCCTTTGCGTGCAGCCTCTGGAGGAGATGGAGCAGGAACGAGTGTTCCTGCAGACAGCTCGCTGCTCCGCCAAGCTGGGTTGATGGGTCACCTGGATGACTCCATGTCTGGTTAACATCTCAGGATGTTTAAAGTGGTTTGGCTGCCAGTAAAATTCCCCAAAATGTGCTTTGAGGAGGGAAAAGAGCCAATCATCATCATCATCATTAAAAAAAAAAATAAAACCCAACCCAAACCCTGCCCTTAAATGTTTGAATCCATGTGTATTCTTTGGGAAAATTCAATCCATATGTTTCTCAGTCTTTGATACGTTGAGGAGTTTCTAGGGAGTATATGACTTCCAGAATTTTCAGAGCCCTTCTCTTTTTTCCTCCTTTCCTGTCTTTTGCATATCCCTTCTCTCCTCACACTCAGAATCACACGGGACTTGACGTTGGCAAAAACAAACCTTGAGGGACTGTTAAGGCTGGGCCCTGGGAAACATGAGTGGCACTGGGTCCCCAAGATGCTCAAAGAGCCGCCCCCAGGCCTGTCACCCCCTCCCAGCCTCAAACACAGGCTGCAAGCCCCCAGCAGCCCACGTGCCCCCCCTTCTCAGTATGGCCTTCAGTCCCGCTTGCAAGACCTCATTTTCCCATGTTCACTGTGGTCAGGACGGCCAGACAGTGAAACTGGGGCAGGGACTCACATGTTATTGAGCCCCCGAGAGTCTCACCAGAGCTCTCTCCTCTCCTCCCCATGGTGGCCCCATGGGAGGGGGAACATGCAATGCCTGCGCAGAGGTTCAAGCCACGCTCCAGGAGGTGGAAGCAATAATAATTACTAATGCTCAACATTTGCGTAACACTTCATTGGTTTAGAAATGCTGTCAGCAGCTGGATAGAGCCAGCAATCTTCCGCAGCCAGAAAACATGGATTCGGATTCCCTGTCCCAGGTCTGCAACTCGGGTAAATTGTCTCATCTCTCTGAGCCTCAATTCCATTCATCTGTGGAATGGGTACTCCAGCGATCTCGGGCTTCCAGATGAGCTGCAAGTCTCCTGAGGTCCAAGGGGCTAACAGTTCCTAGTGCATCTGAGGAGGCGACAGCTCACTCAAAGTATGATGTCCAAGAGGCTGAGCTGCTCACCCCTTAAGGGTGACAAATGAATTCCCATACATTCTCTGACAAGGAACACAGATGGTGTAACTATCTAGCTGAACTTTCTGTCTTGGGTGTTTGCCCTTTCCAATAGTACAAGAGGACATGTAGGTCTCTGAATCCTGGATGCCGGGGTCTGTAGGGTCATTTCTAGGAGGGATCATGGGACCTTCCAGAGGAAGAAAGGGCAGGCAGAGCTTGGGCAGATTCTCCCAAAGACAGGGATGGCTGTGAATACTTCTAGAGAATTCTGATAGGAAGGCCTGGACACAGAAAGGAAGGAGTGAATTCTCTACAAGCTCATTAGGCACTCAGCACTGAGGGCCACATAATGAGGTACAGCATGGAGACACCTCAGTACCACAGTGTCCTGGGTCTCTTCTTGGGTTGTAGGGAACACTTAGCAGTAGACACCTTGGGGGGATGGGGCCAAGTTCTGCCTTAGAACTTGGTATATACTCCTGTACCTTCTGAGAGCTCTGCATTGAAGTGGGGGTCCCATAGTGACATGCCTGGTTTACCTTAAACTCATGGGCATGGGTAGCCGGATCACCAGGGTCGAGTCTTGAGCGTGGCACAGAGGCAGGGCCGGCTGCCTGTTCGTTTCTCTCAATCTCCTGCAGCATCCCATGCTACCATCTACAGCTCTGTGCTTTGACCCACACTGTTCCCAGCCCGCATGACCCCCTTCCTGTCCCATCGGCGACCACTTCCACAGGCACCTGATACACATGCGATGCCTTAACCTTCAAACCTCAGCTTCTACCTCCACTGGTGGCCTTTTTGATGTATGTTGATGCAATAGGACCCTCCCTCCTGGCGAGCCAACTTGTAACCTGGATCTGCATCTACAATAGACTGCTTAAAAGCATACCCCTAAGCCTGATGCGAGTGGCTCACAGCTGTAATCCTAGCTACTCGAAAGGGCTGAAACCTAAGGATCATAGTTCAAAGCCAGCCAGGGCAGGAAAGTCCGTAAGACTCTTATCTCCAATTAACAACCCAGAAGCCCAAAGTGGAGGGGTAGCGCAAGTGGCAGAGCTCCAGCCTTGAGCAAAAACGCCAGGTAGGAGGATGGGCCCTGAGTTCAAGCCCCAGCGCTGGCAGGCACATGTGCACGTGTGTGCATGCGCACACACTCACGCATGCACACACAGCATCATCCGCCCCTCGGGTCAGACACTCTTGATAAATGTTGGTGGAAAGCTTGTGTAAGAAGTGAATAAGTGATAGGAAACATGCCTTATCCTGGTTCATCCAGTATGCAAGTCCAAACCCAAGTCTGGAATCAGCAACAGCCGGTTCTCTGCCTGTCTACTCTGTCTCGTGACTTCTATAGTTGCTACCAGAGGGAGAATGGCTCCAGACACAAAGTCCTACAAAGCCTGTTTCCATCTGGACACACATCCAACCTCTGCTGTGCAGGGCAGAAGGTGCCTAATGTGGGTCCTATAGACAGAACTGTGGCCTAGTCTGGCCTTGAACTACAATCTTTCAAAGTAGCTTCAGCCCCCATACTCAGCTAGACACTTCCTCTCTTAAGGTTTGTTGTCTCAAGTATTTATTACAATGATGCAGAGCTGACTGACATATCAGGTGATTCGAATATGTAGCCAAGTTTGAAAACTAGTGTTCTAGGAAATTTTAAGGGTTGGAGGCATGGCTTGGTTGGTAAAGTGCCAATGATTGAAAATATGAGGTACTGAGTTTGAATCCTGGTCTTGGACCTAAGAACCAAAAAAGAACACCCCTCCCCTTCCCTAAATGACTTGATTAAGCTCTGATGCCTGAGCATCATTTTGCTTAGTTTCGATCGTGTTCCAGGTGATCCTGGTGTATGCGGATGCAGTGAGTTGAGCCCGAAGCCCTCACCTAGCTGATTGAGGGGTGTAAGGCCCAGAGTGGCCAAAGTATTTACCCCAACAACATGTAATGCACAGCAAAACCAGGGTACAAACTCAGCTCTGAGGTCCTGAATCTTAATCCAGTGCTCTTCCTATCACACAGGGAAGAAGCTAAAGGAAAACTTGTTTTACGCTAACTGAATTCGATAGAATTTAGCCAAAGAAAAATGATTTGTGAACAAGGATACTCCTAGTACCAAGGCAGCTAGTGAGAACTCAGGTCATCAACATCATCAGACAGCATTTACAAAAATGAGAGAGTGGGGCGCAGAGGACAACTTATTTTGTTACAGTTTAGTCAGTCACTAGTTACAAGTTAGTTATTGATCAAGACCTTAGTTACTGTGATGGAACTCCACTTTGGTTTGGTCTGTTGAGCAGACCAGAGGAGACCAGAGCAGAGCCGGTGGCTGACTCACTCCAATGGTCGGAGACCATTTTCTTTCACATGGATGACATCCACGGGGACTCCTTCTAGTTATTCGTTTCATGATTTAGTGTTGGGTTGGCACACTTAGTCAAGAAAGTTTGCAAAATTTCCCTTGACTTTGATCAGAGAGCTTGTACAGAGTAACCCCTCCCCATCTCTGTCAAACCCAAGAGGCTAAGTCCTCCAGAGCCATGGTACCTAACTTTGGGGACAGACTTTAGAGTTCTCATGACGTAGATACTGATGGAGAGGTATAATACACTGGAACTTACACTTGGTGAATAAAAAGTATCTGGAAGAAGGAATCATACAAAGGAGTTATCTCAATGCCTCCTGGAATCTGCCTGCGGTTCCTACCCCTCTGTGTGTGTGCATGTGTGTGCATGCACACGTACGTGTGTACATCTGTGTCTGAGGATCAAACCCAGAGACTTGTGCATGCAAAACAAGTGCTCTACCATTGAACTGCACTCCAACTCCTCTGTGCCTCTGTCTTTCTCCCCCATCCACCATGCGGCTCACTGGGAACATTATGGACTTGGGTATAAATTGTCTGGGTTCTCTTCTGCTGCACCAAAAATAAGTATTGGGCAGACCACCTAACACCTGTTGTTTTCAAGTCCTTACCTCCTTCACGCTCAGGTGGGGCATCATTAAATACCCATTTCACAGGAGAGAAAAGTAAGGCTGGAGAGATGAACAGCTTTCTCCAGAATACTTGGGCAGCAAGTGCTGGAACCAGGATCTAAACTGAGTCTGGACTGAATACATTTGAAAGGAAACATACTTTGAAACTTGTTCTGCTATGAACAGATAACCTATCTTTAAAAAAATGATGCTGTTAGGTTTTAGGTTTAGCTTCCTAATGCATAATGAATTTGTAATGGCTAAGAATATAAAATTGTGTCTGCCAAGTTGACACTTTCTGGAACACTCTGATTCTCAGCATAGGTCTCACTCAAGTCAGTTTTTCAACTCCAAACTCTTCGTCTTCATCTGTTAAAAATCACCTTGCTTGGTCAGATGTTGGTGGCTCATACCTATAATCTTAGCTACTCAGGAAGCTGAGATACAGGGATTCCAGTTCAAAACCAGAAGCAGGCAGTAAATCCATGAGTTTCTTACTTCCAATTAACCATACAAAAGCCAGAAGTGGAACTCTGATTAAAATGGTAGGGTGCTAGCCTTGAGTGAAAAATGTAAGGAACAGCACCCAGTTCCTGAGTTTAAGTCCCAGTACCTACCTACCTATCTATCTATCTATCCACATACCCTTCTACCCCCCACCCCACCCTCCCACCACCACATACATTCTGCTCTTCCCATACCTCTGCACCTCTTTTCTGCCTTTGAAACCCATACCACAGCCTAGATTAACGCTAGTCTGTCTACTTGATGGCATAGGACTCCCAGGAGGTGGGTATCATTTGTCACTGACCATTTGACCCTTGAGGTCCCGGCTCTCAGAAAGAGTTCTAGGGCCACCTAGGTCCCTGTAACAGGGAAGGTAGATGCAGCAGAGACCTTGCTCCACTCTGCCTGCCCAAGACCTCATTTCCTGGATTCCTCTTCCACTTAAGAGGTCTGCTTCCCAGGATACTTCCTTCAGATCCAAGTATTAACCAGGGGAAAGTAATTGCAAGCCATGATCCTCTTGACATGAATTTATTTGGAATAAAACAGTGTATTGGCACTCTTAATTTTATATGACATTTTTATTATTAACATGACCTTACAATAACATTAAAAAATTGGAAGGGGAAAAAGCCAATGCATAATCCCATCTTCTCTTCTCACATCATTTTCACTTATTTGTGCCTTTTCTAATAATTAACCAGAGAAGTGCACATTTTTTAAATTTAGTTTTATCACGGGGTTTGCAAGCTATTTTGTGTTTGTTTATTTTACTTAGCAGCGGCTTATAAACACAATTCTTTTCTGTTGATCTCTTGTCTCCCTGCTGATCTATTCTAACATCTGTTGTGTTTTCTTTTTCAGATTTTTGTGCATCAGTTAAATTGTTTCACAATAGTGGAAGATTGAGGCTCATCTTTAAAAAAATTGTTTAGGAGGGGCTGGGAAGGTGGCTCAGTGGTAGAGCGCTTACCTTGCATGCCTGAGGCCCTGGATTTGATTCCTCAGCACCACATAAGCAAAAAGAAAAAAGCCGGAAGTGGCACTGTGGCTCAAGTGGTAGAGCGCTAGCCTTGAGCTGAAGAGCTGAGGGACAGCGCCCAGGCCCAGAGTTCAGGCCCCAGGACCGGACCCAAAAAAAAAAAATTGTTTAGGAGTTGAACCCAGAGCCTGATGCATGCAAGGCAAGCACTCTACCACTAAGCCACATTCCCAGCCCAGCCTCATCTTATAATATGTGATGAACATCTTTATACAGATATTCCTCCTCCTCCTTTGCCTCCTTCTTCTAATGGAACTATTTCTCCATTGAAGGGGCAGAGGAGCCAGAACTGGGGAGGGGGTGAGAGGCGGGGCAATTGGAAGGAGTGGGTTGGCTGAGAGAGGGATGGGAGAGGGCAGGAAAAACACACAAACAACTTTTGCTTCCCAGCCATATCCAATAGGCAGTTGCGCTGCAGACATCAGGAGGAACTTCCCTGCTAGCTCTGGCTTTGAAAACCCTTACTTTCTTTCCTGCCTGAATTGGTAAACCTTGATCATGAGGAAGATATTTATGTAGTGCCATGAGTAGGAAACTGTGTGCGTGTGCACGCGCACACACATGCACTTTAAAGAAGGAAGAGGGACCTAAAGCATTCTTTTAGGTAGTGGTTGGGGATGGGATGTAATAAATAGAATGAGGCTAGCTTTCATTTATTGAATACGTACTGCATGCCAGATATTAAATACTAGATACTAAATAGAAATGACTGTGGACTCCCCCCCGGGCGCGCGTGCAACGAGGTCGATATTTTGCAGATAAAGGACTGAGGTTCAGGAAGGTTGCACACACTTTTGAGGTGTTAGCAGGTGGGGAATCCACACCCTAGTGAGTGATCCGGAGACCAAACTCAGCAAAAGCTGTCATTTCCCAATAGCCTGGTCACACGCTAGCGCATAGCCCAGCCACACTGGAAGAGAGATTTGGGGGTGGTAGGGCAGGGAGGAGGCCATCGTGGGGTGACAGCCAGAGCTCCCGAAAGAACCAGGGGGGCAGAGGGCCAGGTGTACTTGAAGATTTTTTTCTACATGCTCAAGGGCAACATCTTTTCTCTTTTTATTTTTAATGGTACATGGAATTGTATATACTTGCCAGGCACCAGCGGCTCACGCCTGTAATCCTAGCTACCCAGGAGGCTGAGCTCTGAGGCTCATACTTGGAAGCCACGCTGGGCAGGAAAGTCCTTGAGATTCTTACATCGAATTCACCACCAGAAAACTGGAATCAGAACTGTGGCTCAGGTAGTAGAGGACTAGCCTTGAGAAAAATAAAAAACATAAAAACCTAGGCCCTGAGTTTAGGCCTCAGGACTGCCACAAAAAATGTACATACAGATGCAATCATCTGCTGCTTGCATGCATGAATATACCATATAATGTTCTAGTCAGGGGGATTAGACATTGCTTTCTCATAGTCTATTTTGCTTATATGTTTATTGTGTTGCCACTGGGGCTTGAACTCAGGGCTTCATATCCTTACTTAGCTTTTTTCTTTCAGGGCTGGAGCTCTACCATTTGAGCTATACCTCTAATTCTAGATTTTTGCTGGTTATTTGGAGATAAGAATTGCTCAGATTTCGGGGCTGGGAAGGTGGCTCAGTGGTAGAGCACTTGCCTTGCATGCATGAGGCCCTGGGTTCCATTCCTCAGCACCACATAAGCAAAAAGAAAAAAGCCAGAAGTGGCGCTGTGGCTCAAGTGGTAGAGCGCTAGCCTTGAGCTGAAGAACTGAGGGACAGCGCCCAAGCCCAGAGTTCAGGCCCCATGACTGGACCCCCCCCCCAAAAAAAAAAAAAAAAAAAGAATTGCTCAGATTTGTCTGACTAGGCTAGCTTCAAACCCGAGTCTCGGAGCTTAGCCTCCTGATAGGATTACAGGCATGAGCCATCAGTGCCTAGCTTAGTTGTCTTTTGTTTTGTTTTTTAAAGCACATATATATTATTGGCTTTTGTGCCAGAAGCTGTTGGAAGGCAGGGTCTATGACACATTGTCCTTTTTTCTTCAGAGTTCATGAGGATCATGTGGCTGGAAGCAATGGCAGCTGAGCTCAGCTTCGAGACAGAGTTGGGGTCCCCTACGGTATAACTGGAAAGGGTAGTTGAGGAGGGGATGGGAGTTAGGAATGAGCAGAGTGTGTCCGATGGGTGAGGGATAAGCGAGACCAGTAGGCTGCGGCTAGGTTAGCGGAAAGCGAGGAGGAAGGCTGGAGACAAGGCTCTTGGACCAGCTCTGTCCTGGGCAGTGAACCTTTTTTCCAGGCAGAGTTTCTCTGGCCCAGTGCAGAGAACGGTGGTTGCACCGCGGGGGCTGATTGCATTTGGCACTTTTCTAGTCATCAGAAGAGGAGGAAGAAAAATAACCTAATACTAGATTAGGTAAACAACTACGACCCGAGAGGCTGAGTCCAGGCGCTGAGTGAAAGCAGGCTGTCCAGGGCCTGTTTCAACTCAAGCAGCACTGTCTCCCAGCTGAGCACAAGTCCTGCGGCTGCTGCATAGAGAAGGACAGCCCTGTCTTCTCTGAGCACGGGGCTCGGTCTCCCTTGGCTGAGTCCTGGGGGGCAGGTAGTACTCAGGCTAGACTCTCCCCACAGCCACATGGTAGCTGTGAAGGAAGCTCAGGGTATTGTCCACAATCCCCTTCCCCTCTTTCCTTGGGTTCTGCTGTCTTCCCAGTAGCCCTGGAACCTACCAGACAAAACTGGGATGCTGAGAGCATTTTTTGGAACGGCCAGGACTTGCTCTGACAACCTCTGCGGCCTGGGATCTGTGTCTCCAGCGCCCTTCCCTGTTCTCTAGGGTTGGCAAGAGAAAAGAGTGGTCAGGGGCACTCCAGGGCCCAGCCTCCTGAGCTGTTTGCTAATTTGGGTTGGAAGTCTGGTGTGAAGTGAAAACATCAGGGATTCCTGGCAAGAACTCAGACAGAACGAGAATTAGGAAAACAGAAGAGGCTCCAAGTCTTCCCAGGCAGTGGAAGCAAACAGCCCACGCTGTGGCTCACCTCTGGAGAGCAGCCCCTGGCACGTGCCCAGCCCCGAACCACCTGCCCGAGCCTGGGAAGCTTCCTGTGCCTGTGGTTCATGTTAGAAACGCAGACCTGTAGATGTTTCCATCAGCAAGGAAACACCTCACGCTCAACAGATCAAGGCCCAGCTCCCCTGTCCCCTCACATGGGTGAGTCTCCAGTACTACCAGGCCCTGGAGAACAGAACCAGATAGGGGGGCGGGGGCAGCACCTCCAAGCTCTTGGCTCTCAGCAAATGATCCCCAGCTCTGAGTCCTCTCCCCTGCGTTCAAGGCTCTTGTTCAGAATCAGAGTTTGCAAGCAACCCACCCCCCCCCCCCAATACTCTTTGACCTCTATCTTACCCACTCTCAGAACCAGCCTTACCTCTCCACCAGGAATCCATCCAGCATGCTGGAAGGAACCGTTGAGAACCAAAGCATTCAGCGAGAGAGGTGGTGATGGAGTTTCTGTTAGTGGGGAAATAAATCTTTTTTCAGCTCCCTTGCAGGCATGGGTGGGGAGAATAGGCAGGAAGCTGAATCTATGGCTTACTGTTTAGGTCAGGGTAGAGAAAGTCTTAGAAATCATTGTGCAGACAAAGTAGAAGCATGGTGTTGTGTTAAGTAGGAAAGAGTACTATGAGCCACACGGTAAGATAAATACCTTTCTATTTTACCAGCCCCACAGCACCTCGCCCTCCCCCATCTCCTCCCAGTCCCAGCCGCCCCTCCCCATCCCCTCCCAGCTCCCAGCCGCCCACCCCCATCCCCAGACAAGGTCCTTAATATCACTTTCCACCAAAAGGGTGAGGATTTCTTGGAGGACAGCTGGTGCTGTGTAGGGAAAACTCAGGATGGGCCTGGAATGTCTTGTTGTTGCCAGAGAGTAAGAATGATCTCTCAGGAGTGTCAGGGTCACAGAGCCAGCCACAGAGGCTCCTGGACAGAACCCGGATGCTTGGGGCATTCATTGGAACCGGCGGAGCCACAGAAAGACTAGAGGCTTATTAAAAATATTTTTTTTTATTCAGGCGTGGGGGGGGGGAAATGAGGGGGAGAAGTTGGGGATGTGGGGAGGGAAGGGATGGTAGGGGAAAAACAAAGGAGGGGGTAACAATTCTCGATAGGAAATGTACTCATTACTTTACTCATACAACTGCAACCCCTCTGTACAGTACCTTTACAATAAAAATATCTATTAAAAATCAAAAAAAATATTTTTTTTTCAAAAAAGCTTGACATATCCAGTGAAATGGTTAGGGATGAAAGGCGGTGTGAATAGAATGGAATCTGTTCCCATGTACTGACTTTAGTAGGTAGGGCATTCCTGTACACAGCATTGTTCTTCTATTATATATTTTGTTTACAAAGGATAAGCATTTTCATCATGCATGTGCTCACTTTTATCTGTGTATTTCAGGGACCCTGAGTCACCCAACTTGGGGGAAAAGTAGGCATTGTCCCAGGACAGAGCATGGACTGAAAGGAGGCGGCTTCCCGGTATCTCCCAGTGGTCTAGGGAGGAACCCTAACTACACAGATGTGAAGCCTCCTCTCCTAGACAACAGAACTTCCCAGTAGGCCTACAAGTTAAAGGTCAGGGCTGGGGGACACACACGGTTTAATGGTGCTGACAATGGGGCAGTACCTGATCATGCCGGGCAATGGGTTAAGTCACACAGGCCTACTACGAGCTCATCTCATTTCAGGGAGAAGTCTAATGTTGCCAATGCCAAACGCCATTCCTGACGGTGAGGATTTATAGTCTTACTGAAGTAACGGAGTTTAATTACACACTGAAAGCTCTCCCATTTATCTCTGCAGCCTGGCCTCACATTCTGACTTAGAATCAGCCCTACGCAACCACCCCAACTTTGCAGCCCAAGCAGCTGGAGATGCCTCTTTATTCTTTTTCTTGAGGTTGGGGAAGATTTTTTTTTTTTTAAAGACCTAAGAGTAAAAATAGTATTTGGTAATAAGTCACTGAAATCCTAGGAAGGTGTGAAAATTGGCGCCCTGGGAAGGTGTGGAATTTAGAATAAGAAAAAAGGTGAACTCCTTGGTCTTAGTGCTTTTATAACAGGTTTTAGCATGAAGGTTTTAAACAGCTTTGGAATCATAATTTTTTTTTTGGTTTGTGTATTTAATGCATGTGGAGTATTTAAGACAAACTGCTGTTTATAAATTTAATTAAATATTTGGAGGTGTTGGTTTAAGTTTGCAATCAATGCTAAATGTTTGTGAAAAATCCCATTTGCTGAATCAGTGACATTTTTAAGACTGCATTTTTAGAGCAGTTTTCAGCTTCCAGCAACATTAAGAAGAAAGTATAAAGAGTTCCTATATGACCCTGTTCTCCTCCCCTCAACCTCTCCTGCTCACAACTTCCATGATGACAGGGTGCCTAGACAAAAGCATCCTGATCACCCAGAACCCAGAGTTTGCACTGGGCTGTATGCTTGGTGTCATGCGTTCTGTGGATTTGCACAAATATATAAAGACCATATCCACCTTGATAGCTTCCCCGCCCCAAATTGTCTGGGCACCAATGCTTCACGTACCCCTCCACGCTAGCCTCTGCCAACTCCCCATCTTTTTACTGTGTCTGTAGTTTTCTTTTCCAGAATATCATATAGTTGGAAACCTATAGAAAGAACCTTCTCTGATTGGCTGCTTTCATTTAAGAACGAATATACCATTTTAGTTTCTTCCATGTCTTTTCAATACTTGATCGTTTGTGTGTGTGTGTGTGTGTGTGTGTGTGTGTGTGTGTGTGTGTGTGTGTGTGTGTGTGTGTGTGATTAAATTCAGGACCTCTTGAGCTGGCTCAACTTTCCTGCTCACAACTGGTACATTACCACTTGAAACATGCCTCCAGCCCTGTATTTTGCTAGTTGATTAGAGATTGAGTCTTGCAACATTTCTGTCTGGACTGGCTTTGAACCAAGATTTTTTCTACATCTCAGCCTCCTGAGTAGCTAGGATTACAGGTATGAGCCACTGGTGCCTGGCTGATAGTTCATTTATTTTTAGCACTGAATAATATTGTGTTGTTTGGGTGTTTATTAGCTTACTTGAAGGGCATCTTGGTTACTTGTTAGTCTTGGCAATTATGAATAAAGCTGCTGTCAACATCTATGTAGAGGTTTTTGTGGGGATTTTTCAGTTCATTTGTGTAATAGCAAGGATCCTGATTACTGAATTTTCTAATAAGACTCTGTTTAGTTTTGTAAGAAGCCACTAAAGTGTTTCCTCATGTGGTTGTATCATTTTTCAGTCCCACAGCAATGAGATTCCCATTGTTTCACATTGTTGCCAACATTTGGTGTTTGGGATTTTGGCTATTCTAAGTATGTTGTGATAGCTGGTGGTTTTAAATTTTATTTTTAAATTTATCGTCTATGTTAATAGCTAAATTAGAACCCTTCAGACATCAGATAACCAGTAGTGTCCTTGAATATACACCAACAGTACAGAGCTGGCAGTGGCGGAAGGTGTTCCCTGCTAGAGGTAGCTATTGACAGAGGAGAACTCAATGAAGTTTGAGAGAGAACAAAATAATATGGCAGACCAAACCCAGGATGGTAGAAATGGCTGAGGAAAAAATTAAAGATGGGAAGGGTATAATGTTTTGCTTGATGTGACATGAACCTTCTCCATGTTTAGAAGTTAGTTACCCTATGCATGCCTTGTAAGAATGTTGTTTTTCATTTTTGGTCAGTTGTGGGGCTTGAACTCAGGGCTTAGGCGCTGTCCCTGAGCCTCTTTTGCTCAAGGCTAGCACTCTACCACTTGAGCCATAGCACCACTCCGCCCCCCTGCCCCCCCCCCCCCCACTGGTGTATGTGGTACTGAGGAATCAAACCCAGGGCTTCATGCATGCCAGGTGAGCACTCTACCACTGAGCCACCTTCCCAGCCATACGAATGGTTTTTATGAAACTCTAGGAAAAACATTTGTACCTGTGTGTGTAGGAGTAGAGACAAAACAACCATTGTGAGGTCAAGGTGAATGAGGCTGAAGTCACTCAATTAACATGGTCTTCTCACCCTAAGGACTGCACAGGAATGAATTCTGTGACAGGGAAAGAGGAAGTGGCGTGTATCATGCAGTGGCGTTCTGGAGCTGGCTCTTACCAGCACACAAGCTAATGGTTACATGTTTGGTATGAGTTGGATATTAAACCACTGATAGACTGAAGCCTTAAATGGTAAGAAAAGTTTACACAGAAATTGACACCAACATTACAGCTCAGAGCTCGCCCTCTGCTACCCCATCCTCTACCCCCCTCCCCACACCCCTGCAGGCACCTGAAAAGCATTTGCTGGCTAGTGTTGTCAATGAGGCCAATTCTTCTTTGGCTTCTTTTCTCTGGATCCAATCACTTCCTGCTTTCAAAGTCAGAAAAGCTGATAGAGTCCGTTTCTTCCTCTTGGCTTTTTGAAAATGCTGTCTTCCCCTTTTGCTGGCAGTACTGGGAATTGAACCCAGAGCTTTGTACCTGGTAGGTACAAATTACATGGGCAAGGTAATGAGTACATTTCTTATCAAGCATTGTTGCCTCCTCCTTTGTTTCCCCTTCCCATCCCTTCCCATCTCCCCCTCCCCACCTACCCCTTCCCCCAACGCTCTACCCTTTGAGCCACTAGGCCCCCAGCCCTTTCGCTTTTTAGTTGTTTTTCAGGTAAGTCTTGTGCTGCTCACTATGGCTTGGGCCACCCTCCTCTTACAGTGCCTCTGGAGTAACTGGGATTACAGGTGGTTTTCCTCTTCCCTGGCTCCTTCCTGGTTTTTAAGATGCAACTCACAGTCATCTCCTGGGGAAGGACTCTACCAGGCTCGAGCCTTCGCTGCTGTCCCCTCCCAGCCTCTCCCTTGCAGTTTGAGATCCTTCTGCACCAGGCCTACAGATGGGCTCATTTCTGAATTAGAAGAGCCTGGGGTGGAGCCATCTGGAAGCAGCTGCAGAACGGACCCCTCGAGTGTCTCAAGGACTGTTGACAGTGGGACCCTGTGCGGCTGAGGAGGGGGAGGACTCCTTCCTGCAAAGTAAGAGGAAAACTTGGCAGCACTTCCCTAGGAAAAAAGATGATGGCCAGGAAGAGAAGGGCGTGCTGACAAAGACAGGGACCACAAATGAAAAGAATGTCCCTTTCCACACTGCTGAGCCCTGCAGCGCCTCGCCGCTGTGAGGAGGAAGGAGCCCGGCATGTGAACTACTCCCTAGGCCCTGGATGACTCCCAGGTGTCTATGCACCAGGCCAAGGCTCAGCAAGCAGCGGTTGCTGCGGCTGCTTTGGGCCAGAGCCTCTGTGTGGCTTGTCAGCAGCACTGGAAATGGTGACTGGAACAACAACAGCAAAATGGCAAACTGCAGAGGAAAGTTTTAGGGTGGCGGACGCAACAGCTGCTCAGGGTGTTAAGGAAGCTCGTGTCTTCCCGAACGTTGATGCTGCCCCATGGCCTTTGGACTGGCTCTCGCCCTTACGCCACCCATTCTTTCTTGGGCACAGAGGCAAGTGTGCTTAGGATGAAGAGAAAATGGAAAGATGCCAGGCAAGTCAGTGCCATAGCCCGCTGAGAGAGCCCACTCTGTGCCCTCTGACCCTCCATTTGTGGGGATCTGACAGACTCCAAGCAGGTAGCAAGGAGGGGTTCCAGCAGGCAAGAGAGGGGAGTGAGGAAAAAGGTTAAGGAAGGGAAGAGTTTAATATTTTATTTGATGTGGCATGAACCTTTCCTATTTTTAGAAGTTGGTTACTCGATGCATGCCTTATATGAGTTTTTTTTAATGAAATGCTAGGAAAAACACTGTCTCTTACTTAAAGCAGAGCTCCCATTACAAATCCTGCTTATGTTAGAATTCTTAATGATGTTTTACTTTTTTTTTTTTTGGCAGTCCTGGGGCTTGAACTCAGGGCCTGGGCACTGTCCCTGAGCTACTTTTACTCAAGGCTGGCATTCTACCACTTGAGCCACAGCGCCACTTCTGGCCTTTTCTGTGTATGTGGTACTGAGGAATTGAACCCAGGGCTTCATGAGTGCTAGCAAGCACTCTACCACTAAGCCAGATTCCCAGCCCTGCTTTACAATTCTTATTGGCAATCATTAGAAAACCTCCACGCCAGTCTTGCTGATGGTGGAGGACGTGGCCCGAGCCTAGCAGGAGAGTGCTTTAGGATGAAATGATGGACGACCTCAGCTACCACTGGCCAGGGCAGCTAGAAGGCCATGCCTCCATGTCTGTGCTGACCTTGGGCCTTCTGGCCAGGACGCATGCTCAGCACCTGACCTCTGGCATTTTAGATTTTCCTTTCTGGGGCCAGATTCCTGTTCCTGGAAAGCCCGGTGCTTCTGCTTCCCTGAGCCTCTTGTGCCCATTGCAGATATGAGCAGAATTCTCTAGCACCACTCCATGAGGGTTGATGGAAAAGAGTGGCCTCTGAGTCTGGCTCATCTGCTAGGACATACCTGTGGCCACAGAACTCCTTAGCAGGTTTGTTCTGAGGGCTGCAAACATGAATGGCTGGGACCCTGTTATTTTTGTCCTAGCTGCCGAGACTCACAACATACGCTCCCGTGTCTTCTTTTTGCCTTCTGTGATGACTCAAATATAGGTGCTGAAATACAGGCACCTCCATCAAAACAGGCGCAGGCAGCTGGGCATCAGTGGCATACACCTATAATCCTAGCTGCTCAGGAGGCTGAGAGCTGAGGATTTCCGTTTGAAGCCAGCCTTCACAGGAAAGCCCATGAGACTCTTATCTCCAATTAACCATTTTAAAAAGCCAGAAGTGGAGCTGTGGCTCAAGTGGTAGAGTGTTGGCTATGAGCAGAAAAAGCTAAGCAATAACTCCCAGGCCCTGCTCACACCATCAAACTAAGGCAAAAGGTGGAAGTACGTTAAGTTGGAGGGGCTGGCATTCTCTCTCGGTACTCTTGAGCCTCTTCATCTAAGTTGTAACCCTGCAAACCACTACTAAAAGTGTCTTAGGGATCATGGGTTGTATTGAGTTACACAAAGGCACAATCCCTTTTAACCATCTCTACGATCTTGCGAGGAAGGAGAATTATGAAGACCATTTTTCCAGGTAGGAAAAATGAGGCTCAGAAAGTTATGAAGCTGGTCACTCAGCTCCTAAGTAAGTAAAGCCATGATTTCAACTCAGATCTTACTGACTCAGATACAACCCTGCCTTTCTGTGATTGTGAAGCCTGATTGTAAAGTCAGTCTGATTGCAGTGTGAAGTCTACCTTGGGCAATCTTTTCTGTAGTGGGGCCTGTATATAGGGCCTTGTACTATTGTTTGGTTGGCCCTCTACCACTTCAGCCATAGCTCCAGTTCCAACTCTTCACTGGTTACTTGGAGATGAGAGTCTGGTGGACTTTTCTGCCTTGGGTTGGAACTGTGGTTCTCAGATCTCAGTCTCCTGAGCAGCTGGGATTACAGGTGTGAACCCCCAGCACTCCCATGTTGAACACATGCCTCCTGATGAGATCTTAGCATCTCTGGAAAGGTAGCTGAGTTCAGCTATTTCTTCTGGGGCAGTGTCCGCTCAGTGCTTCTTAGTCTAGTTTATAGGACATTCTGAGTAGGTACTGGGAGCCCTAGCCCTGCAAACCGCGGGAAGGAGAGTGGAGATGTACCTCTGCCCTTGCTGAATGGATAGGGCCCCAAGTGCCTGAATTGGGCCAGACTACGCGGATGTATAAAGTGAGGATGAGTACGCATGTGCCACGGCCTGAGCCTATGCATGCTATTCTACTCCAGAGAAACAATCCACAAATCTGACTTGATTGGCAGAGCTAAGAGCCACAAGTTTGGCCACTGCCTTGTGAACAGTCTAAGGATATGGTCTGTGGGCCAGCAAGTCAGAAGCAGGTGGCTTTGCATTTCTCCCTCTGATTACATTCTGGAAAAGATCCCCTGGCAGCTCTTCCCTCCCAGGCTTGATTAAAGTGGAAGGGGATTAGTGAATTTATATTTTCTCCAGAGATGTGAAATCAACACATCTTGAATCTGGTGTCTCTAGCAACTGTTGCTGATGTTATTGCCCAGCCCAAAGTAGCTCATCTTACGCCAAAGCATGGTTCTGTGTTATATTCCTTGGTTTGAAGGCATGTGTGGAAAATAGAGGAAGGCAAGATTTTAAGTGGTTGACAGGCTCCGTTTCTCTATGGGAAACAACCCAGTGCTGACTCTGGAGCCAGCCCAGGGAGCTAACAGGTAGGAGGAATGAGATGTGGAGACTGGAAAGCCAGGAAGAGACTCGGACTTTCCCTGCATGGCTGAGAGACTTGGGCTGCAGGATCTCCTACCTCGCTTTAACCTCCACTCCTGGCTCCTCACTTGGCCACACTGAGAATGTACATGGTGCAGGCAAAACATGGAGACAATTTTGAGAGCAGGAAAATCCAACCCCGAAGCACACAGCAAAGTATGCTGGAAAACTCATAGAGTTGTATGAATGTAAAGAATCAGCATTATTCATTCACTGCAGATTCCATGATCGGGTGCCTGTGAAATGCTGGCCGTGTGGATGGCACTGGGCACACAGATGAAAGTTTCAAACCCCCAGGAGAGTCGAGAGCAGAAGGCGGACAGAACATCAGATGGAAGGAATAAGCCATGCTAGTCAAAGCCAGGCAAGAAAGCAGGCAGGAGCAAGGAATGAACAGACAGGGCATCGAGGGGCAGGCAAAGGCGAGACAGGATGGAGGAGAAGGAGGAGGCCTCCATGGATCTCACATGGGAGGGAAGGGAGGGCATTCTAAGCCAGGAACAGCCCAGGGCAGGGCTTTGAGTGAAGATGGGGAGACTTTTGGGGACTTCCAACGGTTGTACTTCATGAGCAGGGCAAAGGGCTTGTGAGGCCAGAGACACTAAAGAGAGGAGGATTGGATCATAGAGGGCCTGGAAGCCGTGCCAATTGCTTGGTGAGGGCTCTGGAAAGTAGAAGCCACTGAAGGTTTTTAAGCAGGCCAGAGACAGGAGCCAGCATGGAGTTCTGGGAAGACTGCGTGGCTGCAGCGTGTAACGAGGTGGAGACTCCGCAACCTCCGAACCTGGAGAGGACCCCCTCCATCCACATGGAAGGAAGCAAGAGAATGGGAGCCCAGACGGAGGGAGCAACGATTGGCACCTGTGTGGAGAGGCGCAGAGAAACCAGAAAAGTATTTAAGATCATTGAGCACCAGTGGCTCCCGCCTGGAATCCTAGACACTCAGAAGGCTGAGATCTGAGGATCAAAGTTCAAGAAAGTCCATGAACCCCAACCTTGAGTGGAAAAGCTAAGGGACAGAGAGTAGGCCCTGAGTTCAAGCCCTAGTACTGGCACAAAAAGAAGGCTAGAGTGTCCTGACTGTGTGAGAAGCAGATAAGTGGATTTAGGGAGGAAGGAAGCGGGGAGTAGGCCCTGCTATAACACAGGTAGATAGGGACGCGTGGGCGCCATTTCAGAGCTAGGGCTGCCATAGAGAAAGATGAGTTTGGGGTATCTTGAATGTCTTTTTTGTTGTTGTTGTTGGTTGGCTGGTTGGTTGGTTGGTTGGTTGGTAGTGGAGCTTGAACTCTAGGCCTGGGCGCTGTCCCTGAGCTCTTCAGCTCAAGGTGAGTGCTCTACGACTTGAGCCACTGCGCCACATCCAAACGTCTTTCCTTTTCTGTAGGAAGGAGCTCCTCCAGCCCTTTATAGTAATCATTTGTTCCATTGTAATTTGTTTTGTTGTCTTCCAAATATATATATTTTTGGACACAGAAAAGTATATAAGGGACTAAAAATTCCTCTGAATTCTGTCAGAGGTAGTTAATGAATATATTGGTGACTGTTCTTCCAAAACTATTTGTTTTTTAATTTTTAAGTAGTTGTACAAGGGAGTTGCCATTTAACAAAGGAGTTTATGAATACATAAACTTGATTGATGTCTTCATTGGTGTCACGCCTTTCCACATGCTCACCCATCCCTCCCAACTCACCCCTTCCCTCCCACTTCTTAACTTTTAGGATATATATTGAATTTTTGAAGCCATCTTCTCTTGATTTGTCTACCCTTTTCCCCTTGACCCCACCTCATGCCTTTCCTGTGCCCGTTTCTTGTGTTTATTTTGTCAAACTTTGACTTTGTCTAAGAAGTTACACTATTTGAGTTCTCCCTTCAACCTTCCACATTTCAGTTAATACATTTGCATACATTTGCATGCCACCTAATGAATTTACTTATAATCTAATTCTAGCTTCCACATATGAGGGAAAACATGCAACCTTTGTCTCTCTGGGCCTGACTTTTTCCAGATCTTTCCATTTGTTTTCTACAAAAAGATACAATATTATTCTTTATAATGGATGAGTAAAATTCCATTGTGTATATATAACACATATTTTCTTGAGCCATTCATCCATTGAAGGGCAGCTGGGCTGATTCCATCCTTTGAGTATGGTGAAGAGTACTGCAATGGACAGGGTTGTGCCAAATCTGTTTTTAAGATGTTTAATACAATGTATAATACAATGTTTTAAAACCCAGCTGGGAATCAAGTTCAATTCTTTTGAACCTTTCTGATGTTCAGTTGTACTGCAGCTCTGGGGACCAGAGACCAAGTAGAGGGTGTGGCTTAAAATTTCCCCCCTGGTTCTAACCCGTGCCTTAGAGCTGGTCCGATGTACAGAGGCAGCCTGTGTTGCTTTCACAGTATTTCTGAAGGCCCCAGAAGGCATCTGGAGTTGTGCGAAGTGACCACTGGTGTTCAGATGTCTTCCCAACAGATCAGACCGCGGTGTGATGCAAAGTCTGGGAAGATGATGGCATTTGCATTCTCGGGTGATAGGCTCAGGCTCTGTGGATGCCGCGTCACGCACAGGAGGGGCGACACCCCTCCAGAAGTGGTGGAGTTGCATGTGTCCCCAAAGTCTGAGGCTTCCTCGCTGGCCATTGGCACTGAGGATGTGCTAATCACTTAGCAAGGTCAATGTTGGGTACTACCCTAAAGAAAGAGCGTAAACTCTCAGAATTGGCATTCTGAGGGGAAAAAAAAGAATAGAAGGTGAGCAGGGAAGAGCGCCTCAGATTCACATTAGAGCATCAAATCCAAGAACTGTAAACATGCGCAGGCTGCCAAATCTCACTCTAAATATATTCCAATGAGCTCATGTTTTTATACACAGTGGAATAAAAAGAGGCATTTTTATTCGCCTTGGATGACAGCATCCTGTGCTTGTAGAATGCTGTAGAAGTCTGAGGCTAACCCTGAGCTCACAGCCGGTCACAGTCACCACAACAGGCACATTAACCACGCTGCCTGACCATCATCCTGACACTGCAGTTAGACCCACAGATGTGTTTCCCAACGTCTATGGCAGCCCCCCGCCCCCTGGGAAAAGTCTCCAAGCAAAGAAGCTTGAGGAGACCAGGCGAGGTTGGAGGGAGCGGCGCATACTTTGAGGTGATTAACATTTCAGTTTTGGCCTCCTCGTTCCTTGCTAGGGCTTCATCTGTTCCTCGTTTTCTCTTTGGCCAAAGAGACCACATCCAATGTCCTGAAGGGAAAGGCTGGAAACTTTCTGGGAAGGCCTTTTAGGTGAAGCCCAGTGAACGCAACAGTGAAGCTTCATTCCTTTTATGGCAGAGAGGGACAGACAAAGACAGACAGATGAGGCGGGGGGGGGGGGGGGGGGGGGAGGGAGGGAGGGAGAGCTAGAGAGAAGACAGAGACACGGAATGAAAGAATACAAGGGGAGATGTGCTTATCTCTGGCTTGTGGAGTCTGTGCATTCCTTCGCCCTGAGCTGAGTGAAGAGTTGACCCTAAAGCCAGGGGCCCTTTGGGTGACCTCTAGAGGGATGGGAGAGTCCAGTGCCCCCATTCACCCTGGAGCATTGACCTCTGCCCTGCGTGTGCATAAATCGAGCGGCAGGGTAGCTGGAACTATGACGAATACCTTGGCTGGCTCCTGCTTGCAAGGCGAGGGGGAGGAGAGGGATTCTAAAGTAACCAGGCCTTGGCTAGAAATGCAGCCAGAATTTAGTGTTCCTGGCGCTGGCCCCAGCTGCTCAGACGGGAGCTGCCAGGGGAATCTTCCCTGGGGGCAGCCCCAGCTCTCCACACGCAGGAGGAGGAAAAAAACTTTGGTGTCTGTCAAACACATTATTCACAAATTCTTGGACACTTTGAAGCCCTTGCTGGGAGCTAGCGACAGGGGCTGGGGAGAAGTTGGCCTGGGCTGGGCTGGGCTGAGCTGGCCCTTGAGTAGAGCCTTCAGTTTGAATGCTGCTCTTTAGAGATCTCCAGAGGTGGGCATGCGATGCTCATGTATGCACCTTGGCAGGCATGTGTGTGTCTGACACATGTGTGTGCTCACAGGTAAAAGCCAGGGGGAGGTGAGATTGCCTCAGGACAGTTTCAAGTTCATCTCCAGCACTGGGGGGCCGTGCATGCTGCTCATTAGGGCCCAGCTCTGTGTTACCTAGTTTAGGACTCCTGTGTCTCTGGGCCTTCAGATCATTCTTTTCTTGCTGGTTGGCAGGACCGTCTCAGAGCCCAATTAGAGTCCTGCCTACAATACAGGCACAGTTCAGGCTCCAGGGAGCTTCAATCTAGGGGGACTTTGAGTTTTACTTTGTTCTTAAGAGTAATGAAGAGACGGGCACCGGTGGCTCACGCCTGTAATCCTAGCTACTCAGGAGGCTGAGATCTGCGGATCACGGTTCAAAGCCAGCCGGTGCAGAAAGTCAGTGAGACTCTTATCTCCAATAAACCACCGGAAAACTGGAGAAGTGGCAGCGCTGTGGCTCAAGTGGTAGAGCACTCACCTTGAGCTGAAGGACAGAGCCCAGGCCCAGAGTTCAAGTCTCACGACCAACCAAAAACAAAAAGAGTAAGAAGAGATTGTTCCAACTGCCAGAGACAGGAGGAGGTGCTAGGGGGCCTGTGTACAAAGGAGGCCACCCGGAGACTTCTGAGCAGAGACCTGGGAGGGCCTGGGCCTCCAAGCTGCCAGGCTCTGGGAACGTGTGCACCAGAGGCCCAGCAGGATCGCCTCTCTGAAAAATATTAATCATACTATAATACTTAATCCTCTCTCCAAAACCTCTCCAACACTTAAAACAACCTTTTTTTCTCTTGTTTGTTTGTTTGTCTGATGGAAGGACACGCCGTGGGACTCTTCCTGCAAGCCCGCAGAGCATTATCACTACTGCCTCTGTATTTCTGCCAAACCCCTTCTGAGCAGAGTGTCCATCTTCCCAGGCTAGATGGGAGAACCATTAGCTGTCCTCAGGGCAGGGGCAGATCTCCAAGGCAGGCCTCTGTCCAGGGGCTTCCTGTCACCAAAGCCACATTAATGCAAATCCATTTTTCACTAGGAGAAAATAAAACTCACAAGTGACATCAAGTGAAAAATGTTCTTTGAGAGCACGTTGTTTCCATTTAAAGCTAAGCACATGACAGCTGGTGACTTTTAATGGAAAGTAAAAATTTGCTAGGCTGAATTATATCAAACCACTTGAGAGTTTTGTGTTTTTAATTTTCTTTCTTTCTTTTTTTTCTTTTGGAGGAAGGCAGTGTTTTGGAGTCCAGCAGAGCAGATGAAGAATGGAAAGGTCTGGTCTTGTCTCTAATTGTGGCCTGAAAAGACCCTGAACCAGCCTCAGTAAATCATGTCCCAATATCTGGGGCCATAAATCTCCTTTACCCTCTTCCTGACACTCAGTTAATGAGCTGGTTAGAAACTTTCTGTCACTTTTGGGGATTCCATTCCCAAACAATGTACCTACTGAAAACTGCCTGTCTTTCCCCCACTTAGTAAAAAATATCAGGAGTGAAAATGCTCAGTGGATATTTACTGCAGACTAATATGTCCCTCCAAATTCAAATGCTGAAGCCCAGTGTAATGTATTTGGAGATGGTATTTGGGGGTCATGCGGATGGGGCCTTCATGACTAGTGTTCTTAAGAAGTCTAGAGCTTTCCTTGTCTCTATCATGTGAGGCATAGAGAGGGAGAATAGTGCAACAGAATCTGATACTATCTTGATCTTGGACTTCCCGGGATTTTGAGAGGCATTCTGTTGTTTATTATTTAAGCTACTTATTTTGTTATATAGCAACCCAAGCTGATTAAGACAGAAGAGAAGTAGGTAGGGGGTTCTCTGTTCATGAGCTCCAAGGATGAGGTATCTCTACATTTGAACCATATTTGAGGACTGATGTGGGGCCAGCTCTGCTGTGTAGTCTGCTTCATACCAATATGAGTTCAATTCTTTTCTTCTAGAATCTTCTAGTACTTCTAGAATCTATCAACTGTGTTGTCTGCGTAATTGAGAGCTCAGGATTCAGGGGCAAAGTCGAATAATAGTGTCAGGCTTTAAGAGGGAGGCTGTAAGACTACTCGGAATATAACTGAGCTAAACACCAGCAGAAAAGGTTGAGCAACGCATGGCCAGGATTTCAGAGTTTGCCACATCAAGATAACCCAAAGTATACTGAAATGTAAATTACATGCAGTGATAAAGGAAGTTGTAGAATCGGTTTGAGAATTAGAGTGATGGGCAGGGAAGATCCTGTGTGAAGCGTGGTAAGAAGTGAAGAGTAAGGATTGAGCTGGTGGTGTGTACTGAGGAGTGTTGAGCGCATGGTGGAGAGGGTAATCCAGACTCCAGTTCCTCTGTTTCTAGTGCCTTCCATCCTCTCTCATACATGCACAGCAGAAAGGGGAGCCCTTGCTAGTAACTGAAAAGATGTGTACCGCATAGTACATTAGTTCTCCTCAGAAGTCCACTGTGAGAGTTTGCTTGGCAAGAGTCTATTCTTTGGGGCCCAATTACCCTCTGAAGACTAATTGCTTGGGGTTTCTGAAACTTGGAAGTTAGGGCCATATCTGACCCAAGACTTGTACCCAATCACAAATGTCATCTGAGGCTCACCTTGTGGCAGGGAAGCTCACTCCTGCAGCTAGCTGTCAGAGATCCCACCTGCTCTTACTTTATATGATTGGGCATCAGTGGTTCACACTTATAATCTTAGTGCCTCAAGAAGAGGAGATCCAGAGGATTGGGGTTCAAGGTCAGTCTATGCAAACGTTTGTGAGATTTTCCCCATTTTAGCCAATAAAAGCTGCATATGCCTGTCATACAGCTGTACAGGAAGTATAAATAGGAAGATCATGGTCCAGGACTACCTGGACATGAATGTGAGACCCTGTTTGAAAAATAACTAAAGCAAAAAGGGGGGCATGGCATAAGTGGTGGAGCACCTGTCTAGCAAGCACGAGGGCTTTCAAACACCAAAACTGCGATCTAGTATTACTTTGTGTATTCTTTGTTTTTTTTAAAAGTTTTCTCATTCTCCTCTTTCTCCTCCTGCTCTCTTCCCCTCCCCCTCCTTTTCTAGTGGTACTAGAGATTGAATTCAGTGGCTCAAGCTTCCTAGACAAGCACTTTACCACTTAAGCCACACACTCAGTCCATTTTGCTTTACTTTTTTACATAGGGTCTCATGCTTTTGCCTCTGTTGGCTTTGAATCTTGATCCTCCTTAAAGACTAACTTCTCTCCTCCCTCAGATTGTGCAGCTTGAGGCCCCAGAGCGCTATTTCTCCTTTATACATTAAATGTGTAGGATCTTAACCACAAGGATACTCAGCAAATGGCTGAATAGTTTTGTAAGCAAAGATCTTTGAAATGGTGGTGCTATGGCTCAAGTGGTAGAGCGCTAGCCTTGAGCTGATAGAGCTGAGGGACAGCGCCCAGGCCCAGAGTTCAGGCCCCACGACTGACAAAAAAAAAAAATCTTTGAAATGGCGAGAATTGGATGCGTAATTTATTTAGCTTCTTTGGAATTCAACTGTGAAAATTTAAAACAGGAGCTAAATATGTTGTGCCATCTTTGGTTTCTACTAAACTGACTTGCCATTCCATGCTACTTCCTTCACAGACAAGCAGGGCATTTCATTCACCACACCTTTCTATCCTCAGTCCTTTGATTGTGTGCATGTATCGGCAGTACTAGGGTTTGTAGTTGGGGCCTCATGCTTGCTAAGCACCTGTTAAGTGAGTTACTCCTCTAGTCTCTTTTTACCAGGCATAGATTTATTCCCAGGATGACTTGGACTTCAGTTCTTTTATTTATACTTCCTTTTGTTGCTGGAATGGCATGTGTACACCAACATGCCAAACTATTGATTCAGAGATGGAGTCTTGAGGTCTAATATGCCTAGGCTGGCCTTGAAGTGCAATTCACCAATATTTGCGTAGTACCTAGGATTACAGGCTGGAGCCACTGCACCTGGCTGGCATGTGGCTTTGTTTTCATTTAACCTGTTCTCTATTTGCCACTAAATACGATGCTATCTGAGGCTCATTAGAGGTTGCAGTGTTCCTTCTACATAATTATAGGTATTTATTATTACTAATCACCATTATGGAGCTATACACCTTTAACCCTCCTGTGACAATAACAACAGAAAAATTGCTGAGCTTGGAAGTCAGTGTCAGCCTTACCACAAGGCCCAGTAGTGACTGGGAGGAGGATATATGTGGGAAATCCAACGTTAACCAAGAGACAGACTATAGATTGCAACACTGGCTAGAAGCATTTGAGAAGACTAAGCAGAATTCTATTTTCTCATTTATAATGTGGATAAACATTGCAATGGTTAGAATTCTGCTTAGAGAGTGTTGCCAAATGCATCTAGCCAGTGTTGCAATCTACAGTCTGTCTCTGGGTTGAAGTCTGGATTTCCCACATATATAACGTTTGGATACCATGACATGCCACATGCATGGCACACTGTCTGGCATTTGGACAGAAGATTTCTCTTTCTGTCTGTGCCCAGTGCTTGGGAAGATAGAATAAATGCTGGAAAATCTTGTGTGAGTTCCAAGTTCTTTGTCTTCACAAAAGGATCCCAAAGCATCTGAAGTTTCCATCCAAGGCTTCTGTTAAGCATGAATATAGGACACAACAGGACACAATAGTATAAACAGATAGGGTGAAGGGAGGTATGTATGCACATAGTGTTATAAAATTAGGAACTGGGAAGTCAAGCTTCACCAGCAATATAGAACAATGTCTGGCCCTGTTGTTAGAAAGCTATGTCGGATTTATCTGACAGGAAGCTCTGCAGAGTGATTCTACTTTGAACTTGATTCACTTTCAGCCATTCATCAGAAAGAGCAGGATCGCCACTTTTAATAGAGGGCACATTCACCTAAACCTGTGACTGGCCCTGTGGGTGCTAGTGCCAGCTGACACAGGAGCAGAGTATTCACACTAGTGGCTGCTATCTGCTGAGTTCTTTCCAATATCAGGCTCTTGGCTTTGAATTTGCCATCCATCATCTCATTTAACCTTACAGCAACCTCTGTCTGCAAGGAGGAAACAGCTCATGCTCGTTTTGTTGTTGCTTCAGAGCAAGTCCCGGGGCTTGAACTCAGGGTCAGGGTACTCTCTCTCTTTTTTTTCCCCCTTAAGGCTGGTGCTCTAACACTTGTGAGCAGAACAGCTCCACTTCCAGCTTTTTGGTGGCTATTTGGATATAAGAAACATATTGATTTTTCTGGCCTTGAGCTAGCTTTGAACTTATACCTTTAGATCTCAGCCTCCTGAGAAACTAGGACTATAGGCATTAGCCATTAATGCTTGACTTCATGCTGCTTTTAAAGATGAAGAACGGGATTGGGAGGGTTCAGAGTCCAGTGGCAGAGGCTGCTGAACATGGCAGGCAGTGAGAATTGGAATCCCACTCTTTCTTTCTTTTTTGGGTCATGGGGCTTGAACTCTGGGCCTGGGCCCTGTCCCTGAGTACTTCAGCTCAAGGCAGGTGCTCTAACACTTGAGCCACAGCACCACTTCCTGTTTTCTGGTGGTTTATTGGAGATAAGAGTCTCACAGACTTTCCTTGCCCTGGCTGGCTTTGAAGCGAGATCTTCAGATCTCAGCCTCCTAGGTAGCTAGGATGACAGGTGTGAGCCACCAGAGCCCAGCCGCTCTTTCTTTAGACAGTGCCCCCATGTGGTTAGTAACAAGGGCCAGCATGTCTTGCTGACAGGCCGTCCATCCGTTCCCGGGCGTGTCAATCAGAGCTCCAGTCATCCTTCAGCGGGTCTCTTCTCTTATTCCTACTCTCACTTTAGGGCAAGCCTGTTATCTCTGCCTTGTGGCCTGGACTCCAGCATCTTCTCAACCCTTCACCCTGGTAGTTGAAGATGTTGACTCCAATCCACTTTTCTGATTTTTTTTTTCCAGTCTTAGGGATTGAACTCAGGGCCTGGACACTGTCCTTGAGCTTCTTTGGCTCAAGGCTAGCACTCTACCCCTTGAGGCATAGCACTAATTCTGGCTTTTTCTGTATGTGGTACTGAGGAATCGAACCCAGGGCTTCATAAACGTGAGGCAAGCACTCTACCACTGAACCACATTCCCAGCCCTTTGACTTTTTATTTTTTGATTGTGGGGCTTGAACTCAGGGCCTGAGTGTTGTTCCTGAGCCTCTTTGTGCTCAAGGCTAGCACTTTACCACTTGAGCCACAGCGCAACTGCCACTTTTCTGATTCTGTGCCCTGCTGTATGCCAGTGCGAACTCTTCCCAGCCTCAACAATCTACTTCATTTCTTGTAGTCAAGAAATGACTGGCCCTAAGTTCTGCAATCTCCCCTCTTCCAGATGCCCTCCCCTGTCCCTCTAGCTTGTAGCCTACCTCCTGAATGTGCACAGCCTTCCTAGTCCAGCATGGAAGGCTGCTCAGCCATGCAGTTCGGGATTTCTTGTGCTAATCACTCAGTGTTTTGTATTATATAGGGATTGTGGAACTCCAGGACCAGAGGCTGCGTGGTTTATAAACAACAACAACAACAACAAAGAACCCAAAGTTGCACATGTTAACAGGACGTGAGTTTTTCCAGTTAGAAATCATTATTAGACCAAGTTAGTACAGGAAGCTGATAGGGTATTCCTTTTGTGAGTTACATAATTAATAACAAGAGTTTCTATGCTACTAGTTCTGGACCAGGATATTCTAAGTGATGGCTCTGAAAGCCAGTATCTCCTAGGGTTGAGAACAGGATTAGGGTTGAATCCTGGCTCTTACTTCCTAAGCTTCTCTGAGCTTTAGAGGGTAATTCTTTTTGAGTTACAGTAGGAAACTCCACCCTGAAAGGATGGTTGTAAGGAATAAGTGTGATATCGTATGCACGATGAATCAGAATAGAGCCAATGCATCAATGGATATATGCTGAATCAAATTAGCTAACACACTTGGAATTTAGAATGGGGCCTCGTAATCTAAGGCAGAGAGAGAGGAGCTGGACAGTATGACCAAGGGCCTCAGCACCTTTGCATAGGGGGAGCTGGTACTCCAGGTGCAGAGATGGGTGCTGGGCAGGTTGCTACTGCGACAGGAAGGCTGCTCCTTGTTTTCAGTGACCTCAGGGGACACACCCTTGTCTCACTCATCTGCTGGGTGACACATGCTGTCTGTCTCAGGCAAGTGGCACTCACCCGGCACTCGGTGGTTGCAGCTTTCTGGTTGTTGCTTCTCCATCTTGTGACAGGACTGTGACATCCTGACCTCCAGCAGCTCCCTAGTAGCTGCACAGCGCAGGCGTTCATTGGGTTTTATTTGACATTCTCAAGCGCATACTTTCCAAGAATAAAAGGAGCAGAAATTCCTTCTCGATGAACTTGCTAACCAACAGCTGGATAAGTAAGATGTTGCAAAGAAGCCACTGGCAACCATTCAAGGGGCTACTTTTCTCAAACCAAACTCAGCAGAGACGCGCAGGGAGGTCGCAGTTTTGGACAGTCGTACGGGCCTGCGTAGATGGGAGAGCAGCGAGTACAAACGGGAGCTTGACTTGAGCAAGAACTTTGGCTTTGTTTGGCAAGTGTTTACCGGATACCATAGTAGCGCCTTGCCTTGCCCTGGCGTGTAGTTAGTGAGATGCTGCTTTGCCTGTGCTGCAGGCTGGAAACATTTGAGGGGAGAAGCTTAATTATTTTAAGACACATCAAAACAAAAGCAGAGAGGAAAGCGATCTGGCTTTAATCATTTAAGAATCCAGCCTCTCTGAAGAACTGACACTGTTCCCAGGGAGCAGAGGGGCTGGCTGCCACCCAGGGCCCACGTGCTCCCCCAGACCCTGAAGACAGTGTACCCACCTCCCAGGCAACTCCAGAAGCAGTGAAAGCTTGAGTCTGGTTTGCCAAAGCAAATGAACACAGTGTCCCATGTTCAGCGGAGATACTATGGACAGGGAGTCTGGGGTGGAGTGTGGGCCAGGGCTCCCTCTAGATGGGGAAGGACACAGCTTGCCTAGGGCATCACTGACTCACAGTGTGGCCCAGTTTGCCTTGGGAGGTTTCATCTTCCCATTCATGACTAGGAAAAAGAATCACAAGAAATGGGTGCTTGTTTCCCCTGTTTAGATCAATACGACCTGACTATGCTTTAAAATTGTTATACATCAGTGCCAGCCACCAGCAGCTACGCACGCCTATAATCCTAGCTACTCCAGAGGCTGCAGTCTGGAGGATAATGGTTCAAAGCCCAAGTAGAAAATCTGAGAGACCCCCATCTCTAATTAACTGGCAAAAAGCTATGCAGGGCCGTGTGCTGGTGACTCAAGCCTGTAATCCTAGCTACTCAGGAGGCAGAGATCTGAGGATCATGGTTTGAAGCCAGCCTGGGCAGGAAAGTCTGTGAGACTTTTATCTCCAATAAATTACTCAATAAAGCTGGAAGTGGAGCTGTGGCTCAAGTGGTAGAGTGCTAGCCTTGAGCAAAAGAAGCTCAAGGACAGCGCCCAGGCCCAGAGTTCAAGCCCTAGGACCAGCAGAAAAAGCTATGCAGGCATGGCTGAAGTGGTGGACCACCAGTAGAGCAAGTTCAAGGTCCAGAGTTCAAACCCTGGTACTGGCAAAAGAAAAAATATATATATATATGAGGTGCGGTTGGGACAGGTGTGACAATCAAGGTGCATTTCATTTACAAAATGACATGTGGAACTGAAACCCTTTCATACAATGAAGGGTAATTTTAAAAAGAGAAAAAATGGTACAAGCAGAAATGTAGGAGATTTGTCTATTAATTTTTTGGTTGGTTTTTGGCTGTTGGGGCTGGACTTCCTATGTAGCCCAGGGTCGGTCTCAAACTTGACATCCTTCTACATCAGCTGCTGAATGCTAGGATTATAGGCATGTGTCACCATACATGTCTCTAAAGCAATTTTAATAATTATTTCACTTCTTAACACATATAGAAGTCCTAAAAATGGATGGCCTTTTTTTTCTCATTCTCTTCTCCCTTCCTCCTCTTCTTTCTTTTTATTCTCTTCCCTCTCTCCCCTGGTTTTCTCTCCTCTTTCCTTTTCCTCTTTGTTTTCCTTTCCTGCACCTGTATTTCCTTTTTCTTCTTCTTTGAAAAGACTGTCACTGGAAGTGTGGCAAGACCATGAGGTCTTGAGTTTAGAAAGCTTGTCCTTGTACTAAAGAAGTCTAGAAGCCAGACTTAGACCATGTCACTGGGTGACAGCACAGGGAAAACAGAGAACCTAGGATCTTCTGGCTTTCCCTCTGGCGTCCGAGGAACAGCTGTGGGCTCAGGCTTACTTCCCTCAGCTAGAAAACAGGAGTTTTGTGCTGCAGCACCTAGGTGTTAAGGCATCAGAGTGGTGAGGACGAAGGGTACAGAAACGGCTCTGCCTAACGCATTCACATCCAGTTGTCCCTCTTGCTTCAAAATGTTTTATTATTGCTATTCATTTGCAAACATGTTGCTGCAAGCAATTGACACAGCAATTGCTCCAGTGTTGCAGACACCAGCACCAAGTGTCAGGGAGGCTGGGTAGTGTGCTCCACATCCAATGGGGGGTCAGGGGTTCTCAGGCCAGCCTCTCCACCTGCTGGCCCACCACTGCTGGGGAGACTTGCTGCCCAGCCATGAGTCCTGGTGTCTTCAGCAAACTCCTGGTGTCTTGATTTGGGTAAGGACTTCTTTTGTGTACTCCTATGACTGAGCTCCTATGACCATGCCCTCTCCAGTATCATTCATTGTAATTTTCAGAGAAGCAGTGTCAAGTGCTGCCTAGGAGCTTGTTTGGAGCCTCTCCTTAACCCTTTTGACCAAGACATGGCATCTAACTCACTCTCCCCACCCCCTTCCTGTGAGGGTGCTAGCTTTCTCTAGTTTGAGAACCGAAGTCCTAAAGGAAGCTCTTTATAATAAGTAGAGACTGGCAATCTAAATCCTGCCACTTCATCTGGTCTGCAACTTCAAGTCACAGGGTGAGCTTTCAAAAGAATCATTAATGGCTGGGGCCTAGTCTGGCCTCTGACCTCCAAATTCTGAGGTAGTTGATCTGGGCAACCTGAGACTTAGAATTTTGAAAAGTTCCTATATAAGATTCTAACCTGAAGCTGAGAACCAGTGATCTAAGTGCATGTGAAGGGAGCCAACTGCACTATGTAGGAAAGGTGAGGTAGAAATCCAAAAGTCACTCTGCACACCATCTTTACAATAAAATTTAAAAAAAGTCCAAAAGTGGCGCACACTTTGACAAGGAATGGAAAAAGAAAAAAAGGCTACCATGAAGAATTATATGCTTAAAAATAGACGAGAGATTACTTGAGTTAGATACTATTTATTGGCACTGCCTCATTCCCAGATTTCAATTAGGCTGGAAATCTCATTTACCTTCTCGAGGAACAGTTCTGAGTTGCTGTGGGTTAGTGTTACAGGAAAATCCTATTTATTGCTTCAAAACAGAGCGTCACTCTGAGACATAGTCATCATTTGATATGTTCCCATAACTGTCTTTTCTCCTTGCTGTGGGTTCAGCTAGAGGAAGCAGGAACTGTACTTGTTGGATGGGGATCCCTGAAGAAGTTATCCCGCAGTCAGTTAGCTTTAAAAATGGTCAGGAGGCAAGCAGGCACCAGTGGCTCAGGCCTGTAATCCTAGCCACTCAGGAGGCTGAGATCTGAAAGGTTGCAGTTCAAAGCCAGCTGGGGCAGGAAAGTCCCACTAAAAAAAAACAACTAAAGGGACAGCACCTAGGTCTTGAGCTTAAAAAAAAAGGGGGGTCAATTACTATTTTACCCAACTATGCAAACAGAATATAAACCTCTTGCCAAAGTGATGATAGGGGTGGGGGCTGGGAGGCAGGCTAGGGGAGCAGTTTTTTTTTTTTGGGTTGGGTCGTGGGGCCTGGGCACTGTCCCTCAGCTCTTCAGCTCGAGGCTAGCACTCTACCACTTGAGCCACAGCGCCACTTCCGGCTTTTTTCTTTTTGCTTATGTGGTGCTGAGGAATCAAACCCAGGGCCTCGTGCATGCAAGGCAAGTGCTCTGCCACTGAGCCACCTTCCCAGCCCCATAGGGGAGCAGTTTTAATTCAAGTAAAAGCAAGGGCCCCCATGGAACCTATATTATCAGGTGCAGTCACCTTTTTTTTTGGGGGGGGGGGGGTCTGGTCGTGGGGCCTGAACTCTGGCCTGGGCGCTGTCCCTCAGCTCTTCAGCTCAAGACTAGCGCTCTACCACTTGAGCCACAGCGCCACTTCCAGCTTTTTTCTTTTTGCTTATGTGGTGCTGAGGAATCGAACCCAGGACCTCAGGCATGCAAGGCGAGCGCTCTACCACTGAGCCACCTTCCCAGCCTATCTTAATCTTCACTAGATCAGTCTCCATTCAAATCATGCCAGACATACTGTGGACTTCTTAGGTTGTCTAACTCAAAATTCCTGGGAGACATGAAATGGTTACATAGCCCTTTCTCTTATAAAAAGGAAATTGCAGCCCAGGAATTAACTGTTAAACATGATTCAGGTTGTATAAAATAAGGCTGGCAACTAGAGGACTTACTGTCTGGCCAGGGACCACCAGCTGAATCTATAGTTTGTTGTTTGCAAATCTCTTCCATATCTAATGGAAAAGGGTCCTGTTTTCACATTAAAACCTTGTAGTAGTTGCTGGCAACAAAAATAGCAACTTGTTTGCATGTAAGTTGTTGCAAAAGAAAGACAGATGCTGATCCTTTCTGAACCAAACTGACAAGCTTGGCTTTGACAAATTGTTACTTTTCTGCCCTCAGAGAGCAAGTTGGGTTCATTTCAATTCCACTGTGCACCAGCCAGGCAGTGTCCACAGCTCCTGCCTTAGCTGATTCAGAAGCCTGCATTTTATTTTTATTTTCTACCAGTCCTGGGGCTTGAATTCAGGGCCTGAGCACAGTCCCTGAGCTTCTTTTTGCTCAAGGCTAGTACTGTAACAATTTGAACCACAGCACCACCTCCAGCTTTTTCTGTTCATGTGGTACTGAAGAATGGAACCCAGGGCTTCATGCATGCTAGGCAAGCACTAACACAAAGCCACATTCCCAGCCCTGAGAAGCTTGCATTTTAAATACTCTTGCCCCCCACCACCACATTCTAACCCAGATGGGTAAATTATTACTTTTAATAATATATAAATTGAAGATTTCTCCCCCAACCCTTCCAGTACTGGGGATTGAAGCCAGAATCTCCGGCTTGCCAGGAAGGTGCTCGACAACCTGAACAGTACCTTCTTGTTTGCGTTTTGTTTCTGAGATGGGTATTGTCTCACTAACTTTGCCTGAGCTGGCCTTGAACTCATGATCCTTCTGCCTTAGCCTACCTAGTATTTGGGATTACAGGGGTATGTCATTACACTGGGGCTTTTTCTCCACAGCGAGCAAATGTTCAGAGCAACATGTATTACACCTCTTATGGTGGGTGCTGCTGCTAACATCTTACAAGGTCACATTTATTGCTTTGCTCATTCTTACTTTCTTACTGTGGCAAAATAACACTTTCCCATGCTCACAACTTCAGTGTAAAGCTCCGTGGTTTTAAACATTTATTGTGCTGTGTAATCAGCCCCACTATCCGTTTCTCTAACTCCTCTCATCTTATTAAGCTGAGATTCTATGCTTATTAAACAGTGATTCCCCAGTTCCCTCTCCTCTAGCTCCTGGCAATCACTGTTTTACTGACTACTTAAGTCCCTTAGAAAGCAGAATACTGAACTTGGACTGGATTTCCTTGGCACAACATCCTCAAGGTTTATCCATGTTGTGGCATTTACCAGCCTTTTCTTCCTCAGACCTAGTTAATATCCATCATAGGTATACACCACACTTCACCAACTCATTCACTTAGCTTCTCTTCAGATTTCCTAAGCACATTGTTTGAAGCTGGATATACCAATAGTTCCTTATGACCTTATTTTCAATTCTTTTGGGTATAAAAACTTAGAACTGCTAGATTATGTGGCAGTTTTTAGAGTAACTGCCATACTGTTTTACCAGGATGTAAAATTTTACATACATAGCTACCATTTTTCATTCCCCGTTTCTACCAACAGTATACAAAAGTTCCCCAAATTTCTCATATTCTCATCAACGTTCACTATTTTTTAGAAGTCACCTTAATGAAAGTGATGTAGTATCTGGTTTGAAGTCTTTTTTTTTTTTTGGTTGGTCGTGGGGCTTGAACTCTGGGCCTGGGCGTGGTCCCTCAGCTCTCCAGCTCAAGGCGAGCGCTCTACCACTTGAGCTACAGCACCACTTCCAGTTTTCTGGTGGTTTATTGGAGATAGGAGTCTCATGGTCTCTCCTGCCCGGGCTGGCTTTGAATGGCAATCCTCAGATCTCAGCCTCCTGAGTAGCTAGGATTACAGGTGTGAGCCACCAGTGCCCGGCTTTAAGTCTTCAACTCTGGAATGATTGGTGATGCAGAATATCACCAGGTGAGCAGGCAAGCTGAATGAGTATAAGGCCTTGAGTTCAATTTCTGGTATTGGCAGAAACAAAACATTTCGCCATCACTGTGGACTTATCTCTAAGCTTTCTGTTCTGTTCTATTGGTTTAGGTTTGTCTTTATGCTAGTATAATAAAGCTTTGATTACAGTATAGTTAGTGTCAAGATGTTTTGATCTCTTTTCCAAGATTGCTTTGGCTATTTGTGAGTGGGTCTCTTGAGATTCTATACAAATTTTAGGAAGGGTTTCCTATTTTTGTGAAACAAATTTGTAATTTTGGTAGGGATTGCACTAAATCTGTTGATGGCTTTGGATAGTTCCAACTCATGAACACTCAGCAGTTCCCATTTATTTGTCTTTCTTTTCAGCAATAATAGCTTTTAGCTTTCCCCTCAGCTCTTATTATTTTTGGTACTTTTGTAAGTTAAATTATTTGCTTTTGAAATTGCTAGTACTTAGAAATATGACTTTTGACTTTTTAAAAATGCCAGTCTTAGAGCTTGAACTCAGGCCTTGGGTGCTACCCGAGCTGCTTATGCTCAAGGCGGCTTTTTCGGTGGTACAGTGGAGATAAAAGCTTCACTCTTTCCTGCCTGAGCTGTCTTCATACCAGGATCTCAGGCTGGGCACTGGTGCCTCATGCTTGTAATCCTAGCCTACTCAGGAGGCTGAGATCTGAGTGGTTTATTAAATATGGATTCTGTGCCTCATTTAAGCTTTTCTATTTGTAGCTTAATACATGTATGATTCATTCTGGAAAAATGTCCCTTGCACACCTAAAATGTGTATGTTGTTGTTGGGTAAAATTTTATTATATCAAATTAATTTATCTTCTGTTTATTCTGCCCATTACAGGAAGTAGATAAGTATTGGACATAGATCAATCTATGTTCCACCTAGAATTCTGTACTATCTTCCATTATATATTTCAAAATATATTTGGTTGTAAGGCACATGTTTTTCTAATCTTACTATACCAAACCTTTTCTGCACAGTGCCCCCTTCCTCCCACCTCTTGTAGTACTGGAGTTTGAATTTAATACCTCATGGCTTGCTAGGTGGATATTCTACTGCTGAGCCACGCCTGCCTCCAGCACTTTTTTTTTTTTTTTTAGTAAGGCCTTGCTCCCAGCCTAGGCCATGATCTGCCTATTTTATGTTTCATACAGAAGCTAGGATAACAGGCACATGCCACCATATCCACACTTAGTTGACAAGGGGTCTCGTGAATCTTTCTGCCCAGGTTAGCCTTGGATTTCAATCCTCCCTCTCATCCTTCAAGTAGCAAGGATTACAGGCCACTTAATGGTACTTTATCACTTGACCCATCTTTTCACATATCGCTTTAATGTCTTGTAATTTTTTTGATTTAAAGGATTTGACTGACAGTAACATAAAACTCTTTCGGTTACTATTCGTATGAAAATTCTTATTGTTCCATTTCCAGCCTATTTGTCTTTCTGGTATGAAGTGTTGCTTAATTATGTGTTTATGACTTGCTGGTATGAAGTCTTATTTAATCATGTGTTTACCCACTGCCTTTTGACTAGGAAGGTGAATCCACCTATAAAGGCATTTGCTTTCTTTTTTCTTTCTTTTCCTTTTTTGTTTTTTGGTTGGTCCTGTGGCTTGAACTCTGGGCCTGGGTGCTTTCCCTGAGCTCCTTTTGCTCAAGAGTAGCACTCCACCACTTGAGCTACAGGGTCACAGCTTTTTCTGTGCTTTAATTGGAGATAAGTCTCACAGACTGGGATGGCTTTGAACCATGAGTAGCTAGCAGGTGTGAACCCCCAGTGCCCAGCTGTAAAATTCTTCTATAGTCACAGAAATCACTGGAGTCTGGTGGGATCCTGTGCCTCATGTAAGCTTTTTAGCATTTAACACTTACTGGATGGTATACGTTCTTCCAGTTGCTGAGGGCACAAGAATGAAACATGGGTAAATCCATACACACAATTACACTCCCAGAATCATTTTCCATGGCTGGGTTGATTTTGATGTTCTAACTCAGGGAATGAAAACATAAGCACTGGAGAATATATACCACTTTGGTAGATATATTCAAAGCCAACGAATCAAAGAGAAATGAGAGAAGGCAAGGAAAGTGAGAAAAACCAAATATTTAAAATTAGAACTAAAGGATGAAACAGCTAATTTTCAGCTTTTAGTAGTTAAGTCCAAATAAAGATGAAAACATGATGTTTCTCTTCCTCAAATTTGGAGGCATTGTGTTTATTACAGTAAATGTGTCCAAAATTCCCTCCTCAGCCCCTAGGTTTTGAGGTTTGAATTCAGGACCTGGTGCTTGCTTAGATGGTGCTTCGCCTTGCTTCTTGTGGGTTTGAAGAAATCTCTCAAACTTTTCTGCCCAGATTGGCTTTGTACCATCTTCTGTATTTCAGCCTCCTGAGTAGAATTACACATGCAACTGATTTTTAAAAATGTTAAGAATAGCGATGTGACTTATTTTCATCTTTCAGGAAAATACTAGGGTGTACTATATGAAATTGCCATTTTATAGGCCAACGTGGTTAAATACTAACAATCTCATATAGCTTATCTTGTATGTTAGCTAAATAATTTTGACATCTGAAATGACTTACTGTTGCTTTAATACTTTTGTGACTAGAATATATGTGATAGTCTTAAGTTGTCTTTAGAGAGGTAGAAAATCAAAAAGCCTCTAGAGCCTGAGGCAGAAAGAATTTCAGCTAGGGTTACAGAACAAAGACAGTGGTTTATTAAATACAGAGTGGGGAGTTGGGCAGGTGGACATCCAACTTTCACTCTGTAGATTTTTTGTATTACTTGAATGTTTCTGGAAAGGAAGAGTTCAAACATAAACGCTTTCCTAGAGTCAAGATCAACATAGTGAAGTTATGGGATGTAACTCAATTACACAAGGCAGAGTCTGAGTCCTGGTGCTACTGACATTTCAGTAATCCTACTGCAGGATGCCCATCAGCATCCCTTGCCTCTAGAGGAACCTTCTCTCAGTTATGACAACCAGGTATCTCTAGACACTGACAAATTACGAACAAGTGGCATTCAGAAAGAAATTTAATTACTTGCTGGCACTTTAGATTTTTGCACATTCTGTGGCTGAGTATTATAATTACTATTGGCATTTGATGACCAGTGGTAGCTGGGTGTAAATGACCACTCATTTTCTGCCTAAAAGTGTAAACATGCTCCCACAAAAAGAAACTGGGGTTTAAATCAAAGGCAGAAAATTCCTCTTATACACACACTCTTTTGAGAATGAGTAAATTCTTTGACATACTATATATAGTTGCATTTAACCTAGTATTGCTCTGGAATCCCAGACAAATTAAGACAAGAAAAATAGGTAAGATTAAACATTGGAAGAAACTATTGTTCTTGTGACTTAATTCCAACAAAATCTATTAACTAAAATTTTTTCTTTTTTTTTTTTGTTTTGATTTGTGGTATTGGAGTTTAACTCAGGACCTCAAATTTGCTTGGCTGACAATCTACCACTTAAGTCCATGGCATCAGCACAACCTGGTTATTTTGGAAATGAAGTCTGACTTAATTTTCTGCCCAGATTGACTTCAAACTGTGGTCCTCTACATCTCAGCCTTCTGAGTAACTAGGCCTAGACTATTAATGTACCATGTGACAAGGCACATTCTCACCATGGGTTTCATAAGAATAAAATTTACTCAGACAGATCCCGTACCAGCAATCAATCCTTCTTGACTACTTTTGAGAGGGAAAATAATAATCAATTTAAAATTGGTTTGCACTTTAAAAATTAATGATAAATTAGCCTGGTACAGGTGGCTCATGCCTGTAATACTAACTTAGCTAACTAAAGGTGGCTAAAATCTGATGAAGCCAGATTTAGCAGGGAAGTCTTTGAAACATTATCTCTAACCACCCAAAAGCCAGTAGTGGAGCTGTTGCTCAAGTGATAGAGTACTAACCTTGACGGGGGTGGGATGGGGAAGGAAAGCTCAGGGATAGCACCCAGGTCTTGAGTTTGAGCCCCTGGACTGACACACACAAAAAGTTAATTATGGTAACAAAACATCTTCACACAATCTATAATTTTAAGTGATTTATTTCAATAGATTAGAAATATTTTTTTCAGAAAACTTCTTAGATTCATTTAAAGTTAGCTTATGCAAACACACTGAAGATCACACATTCACATTTTCATATTAAAAGGAAAAGAGAGGAACCAAGTTGCACATCACTCCAGGAGGTCATAGTGCAATTGAGTGCTTCATCATTAGAGTACCTCAAGTTAACTGCGATAAAGAATAAAAATGGCTTGTGTTTTAGTAAAACACATTGGGTACTTTATCCCTACTGGTTTTGCTCTCCTTTAGATTATATTGTGAACCAGATTCCCTTTCCCTTGCAAGATACTTTGGTAGGCTGATAAACAACAAATGTCAACAATTAAGGTGTTCAAACACTTTGAGAGTTTAGTGACTTACCAGCTATTTTATCTATTATATTAATAATTACAGGACTATTTTGTGAGCAGTTCTAGTAGGTGGCTTTTTTGGAGGAAACAATATTTGTTACCTTTTATGCAAAACAGTTCCTATTTGTGATTTCTTCATTTTTCTATTAAGAAATCAAAAGTTCCATTCCAAAGCACACGCTCTGTATTCTCATAACCCCACCACTGCTTTGCAGTCTGAATAACTAGAATCAAGATTTAAATTCTGCTAATAAGCCTCAAGGACTACTTAACCCTATCATTTGAGCTTCAACACCATTTATGTCTACCTGTCTACAGTGGAACACATGACCTTTATAAAGAATGTGAACATAGCATCCTAACTCAAACAAATAACAGAAGCTTCTAATACTTTTAGAGAAGCAATATTCCCAAACTTTGCTTCTATCAAGAAAGATAGTTTAGTCTTTTATATACTTACAGGCTTTATCACTTTCTTGCCATAGTTATTTTCAAGTAAACAGTAACTGGTAAGTTAAGTGATACCTTATCCATAAGAACAAACTAAATTTCATTTTTGGCCACCAAAGGGCATCATTCCAAGATTTCAGTAGCTCTAATAAAATAAGCTCCAACAAATTCTACTCTTCTAGGGATTTTGTAAAGGGCTTTTTCATTACAACTATAACAAAATAAAAATGAACTGAGATGAATGAATGCTCTTCAAAGTTATTTTTTCAGAGTGCTTATCTAATGGTTGATTTGAGTGGATTTACTTTATATCTCTTGTCCAGAAAGAAAAGAGCACAGGGAGAGTGTTTATTTGAAAAAGACCTCAAGAACCAAGGGCGACAGCCACAAATACCCAGAGATATCAGTACAGACTACCTTAGACTTGCTGGCAGAGAGAGAGTCAGCATACTCCTGAGGTAAAGGGGCAAATGATCACTGTCATACTCAATGCTCTAAAAATTGGTCTTCAAACTGCTAAGGCACTGATCAAATTTCTCCAGACTACAACTAGAGATGCAGGTGAAAGGAAATTGCTTTCAGTGGAAGGGTTTTAAGCACAGATCTTTTTCTTTAGAACCCTCTAAACAGAAAAGAGTCTCTTTAGACACAAGCCATTTTTTAGGGGAGGAAAACTAAAGGTACTTAAATCATTTTGAGAAGGTTTACATGGAAAGAAATTAAGTCACCAGTGGGATTTAATAACTGTATCTCAATTTTAGAAAAAAAATCTCAGAATATATAACTGTGAAATCATAAAAAGTTTGAAAGAACTTATAAAAGAAAAAAACAAACTCCTAAAAGGTCACTAAAAGAAGCCAAACAAACCTCATCACTTGCTTGGTATCGGGCAACAGTAGTACTATTCTACCAAATACAGTCAGTATTTATCTTTCAAAAAGGGATCCAATTAGAAGCATTTGAGGCAAAAGACTTCTTTTTATTCAAGATTATCTTATATTAAGTAACACTGATATCCCCTGTTGGCGTAAGATACATGGTGGTTTAAACAAATACTAGTTTTAAAGGAATATGCCTCAAAACCAGGAAGGTATCAACAGTCAATCTATAGTCTTAAAAAGCCAATGGGTTAAATCTACTATTAGTATTGATTTCGAAATAGAATGATGCTGATCAATTTTATTTTCAGTAATAAATGTATATAGCTTACAGATTTAACCTTAGAGGGGGATAACACTTATGCTAAAGTCATTAGTAAAGTAAATGCTAGTAATTCTGAGATTGGCTCATCTCAGAGGGCTGAATTTCAAGTAACATAGATATGCTAGACTGTAAACATTTCTCCCAGTCTTTTTTCTTCTATAGTAATAGCGCTTCTTGTGCTCTTTTGTAAATCTTCTAGAAGATTGAAAAGCCATTTATAAAACTGTTGCAAGTATAAGCACCCCAATTCTGGACATAAAACCTAATATCAACACTCTATTCAGAAGGTTGTGCAATAGTTGTATAGAATTTTTCACACAGGAAAAAGTTGTCCTTGAAGCACATGCTGAGAGAGAATTAAAAAAAAAAAAAAACACTCAAGATTGTTTGGATCCCTTTTTGTAATGCTTAAGCAGCATTTATAAACTGAAGAAAATGGAAAAGGAAGATGTGTTTGATCAATTCAATTCTTGTAACTTTGAGGTTATAATGAAAGATATTCTGAAAAATAAAACCTGAAAACAGAGGGGGTATGAAACAAAGCAGTGCTTTAGGAAGATCATTACGTAGTTTATTTTGTATGCACACTTACCACACCAGCGTATGACATGCTAATCAATATGTTCATAAACTAGCTATTTAAATTACAACTAAATTCTGAGTAATTTCCTCTTACCTAGGAAATTTTGAACTTCTGGGTCACTAATTTTCAGCTTAAGGCAGAAAAAGATTTATCTTTCAAGTAGTAAGCTACTGAAAATATTTAATATAATTTGATGACTTACATTTTGTGAATTATAGAGTTAAAAAAACCCCTCACATACACTAATTCATTTCTCACTGGTTTCAATGTTTCAAATGATGAAATAATCTTAGAATGTAATAGCTAATCTTTTGAATAAGTAAATTTAACAAGAGAAAATGAAGATTCCTATCAAACTGTTAGTTTAATCTATGGACTGGTTAACCAAATTTGAACAGTATTTTTACTCTATAAAGCAACTATTAATGTTTATAGTTTGAAAATGTCAAACACATCTTCCATCTTAGTGCTTGCTCTTTGGCAAAACTGTGTGATGTCACCTCTCACTTTCAGTTACCTATCTCTATAGATATGGTTAACTTACAATGTATCTACACCTTAGCTTATTCATGACAAAAAAATCCACAGGGTTCTAAATTCACAATATTTTATAAAAAGCATATATACTATCAAAACATTATTTCTAAAAATAATAATCAAATTAAGGAACTTTTAAAAATGTAAAACAAAAGAAAGATGTACAAGGTCTACACAGTAATACTGCTGGCTATGCAGATGGTGTCTTTCTATGTGTACCCAACATGGGTTAAGCTTAGATCACTGACTGAAAAATCATTCAGCATAGGCAACATTTACCCTCTCCAGCCTATCTCACTAAAACCTGGAAACAGTGTATTTCTAATTGTTATACGAGAAACATATTTGAACTCTTTAAACCAAAAATACAGAAAGTTCTCATGTTTTTCTTTGGACACAGTTTTAGCTAATTATTGTATATGCAGTATCTTCTACTTAAGTTTAATGGACTTGAGGCTAAAATACTTGCAATTTTTAAAAAAGTATGCAAATTTCATGTGAGACTGAAAATAACACAAGTCTATTAGCAGGTATTAGTCAAAAAACATTCTTACTCTGGGCCATTAGTAAAATTTATGATGCCTTACAAATCTGTAACATTCAACATAGAATCTTTATTCAAGAGTTATTTCTTGTTAAAAAATCCCAAGGTATCTCACCTTCAAGACTTCTTAAGGTCAATACTTATTTTAGAAATTAAAATGCACTATTGCATAGACTAACTCTCTCAAAATGGCTTGGGTCAATTACAGAAAAATAAGGTTTATGTCAGAGACCTATAGTAAGCTTTCAGAAAAATGGTGAGTTACATAAGAAGGAAAGGGCTAAAATTCCTAGAACCTCAAATTCAGCCTTTATCCTTATGATTATTTTGTCTTAAGGTAAAATACATATATGAAGTATCTTTTAAACAAATAGGTCTTGACTTTCATACTGAACAAAAATGAATAAAAAAATAACTCTGGCATTATGCACAATAAACACTGTAAAAGAAAGTATCCTGGCAAAATATCAGTATCACCCTTGATGTTTAAAAAAAAAAACTGTGATTAAAAGAGATAATTCGATTAACTTGAAAAAATTCTAGTTATTCTAAGATCTCAGGAAACTTTAGTTTGGGGTTATAGTTTTCTATTAAGCAGATCTATGGCTGAACAATGACTTCATAAATGAAACTAAGCATTAACCTTAGTTAGAAGCAACCATGTGTTCTGGAGCCTACTTAAAAATACTCTGGCGTATGAACACTCAGCTTTTGTGTCTCCTGTGGAAATAATGTTCCCTAACAGTTTAAAAAGATCTTCCCTCATTCAACACAAAACAAACAAGCCCCTTATCCCAACCAAACCCTGATAACTCACATGACTTACTAACATTTCCCATTTCTATACTCTTGCAGTGCGAAAACAAAGGAGAATGCACACACTATAGGTGGGCTGCTGGTATAGTCCCTACTAAATTAAATGTGTCAGCTGCAGTTCAAAACCAGCTCCTCATATAATCCCTAAGAAATGTTTTTCCTTTTTAAAGTGTATCTAAAAAGGTGGTTCCCCCTCCAAAATTATTACAAAATTAAAAGAAATGCAACTTAGCTACAATCTACTCCAAGCACAGCACCGCCAGAAGATTCACACACACTATTTGGTGTTTCATGTTGGTTTTCCTTTCATTCTTTTAAGGCAGTGGTTTCCACAAGTCAGTTTGAGTTAAGAAGCATGGTTTATGGCAGTTTTTTTTTTTTTTTTTTTGCAACTCCAAATTGTTCTCTGGGAATATTTCACTTCATTCCCTGAAATTAGTGCTCTTTTGGTTCAGAACTCCAAAGGCTGATGCAGCTCAGGGCTCTGCCTGGCACAGGATGGTTTGCAGCTGGCGCTGTTTCCTCAGGTCCTAATGGTTTACCTTCACTTTCTCTTAGGCTTTTACTCGAAAGTCATCAAGTTCGTAGGAACCTAAAAAAATTAACCAATTACAAAGTGCATTAAAAACCTTTCCTTGTCATTTAGGCAAGCCCAAATCTTTTAGACTTGAATATTACTCAAGAGGAATTTCAGTATTTACAATTAATAAGACATATTAATAGAACATTTTAAAAGAGAAAATTACTGAAATAAGTTAATAAACTCTTTCAAGTAAACTGATATGTGGACAGGAAGAAAGGGCAATGTGTGTAAGAATCACAAGGAATTGCTACAGGCACATTTTGAAAACAACATAGATGATTACTATAACAAATATTAAGGACTTCTTTGCAGAACTATTTTGGAAGTAAGTCTGAAAGAGCAAATTTCATTATTAAATTCTGATCTGACACCTTGTGACTCAGAAAAAAAACAACACATATTAGGTTGTACTGAACTTAATTTGATTAATTTTAAGACTGAAATTCTAGAGTAACCTCTGAAATACTTTCTATTTTAAAAAAGTACTTGAATTTTCTAGTTAAAGGACTAAAGTCAGTTTCATCCTAAAAGAAAACATTCTCAATTCTTAAAGCAGGTTTCCAAAGCTATGTTAGCAGAGCTATTCAGAAGACACTGGTCTGCCTTTTTTTTGGTTGCTGGCTTGATCTCAGGGCCTCGGCAAAGTCCTTGAGCTTTTTTGCTCAAAGCTAGCTCTTTACCACTTTGAGCCACAGTACCATTTCTGGTTTTCTGGTGGTGAATTGGAGATAATATGGCATTTCCTGCCCCGCTGTCTTCAAACCTCCAATCCTCAGATCTCAGCCTCTGAGTAACTAGGATTACAGGTATAAGCCACCAGCACTTGGTTTACCTCATTCCTTACTCTGGCTCAACAGCTCTCACATACCAGCAGTCTTTCTGAAACTTGTTACATTCAAAACCAGGAGCACTTTTATGTTAGCTTCTGAATAAAAAAATCCCATTGGGAGCCAGGCACCAGGGGCTCATGCCTTTAATACCAGCTACTCAGGAATTTGAGATCTGAGGATCAAGATTTGAAGCAAGACTGGGCAGGAAAGTTTGTGAGATTCTTATCTCCAACAACCACTCAAAAGTCAGAAATGGAGCAGTATTTCAAGTAGTAGAGTGCTAACCTTGAGCAAAAGCAGCTTAGGGATAGTGCCAAGCCCTGAGTTCAAGTCCCAGTACTGACACATATAAAATCCCTCTGAATACAATTGTAAATGAAATATGTAAGTGCTTTTAAATTCTCTATCTTACTTAAGTAAATGTCTCATTTCTTAAGTTGTTTATGATTTATTAAATTATTTTGTATTTGAACCAGTCTTCTAAAAATTGTCAAGTTTCACAGGTTTTACTTATAAATTTGTTTCCATGGTGTGACAGATACAGAAACAACAACAACAAAAAAAAACCCTACTTACGTAAATCTGCTTACTTGTTTAGCAGGCAGCTCTACTAGTAAAAACATTGAACCTCTCTGCTGCTATGCAAATACTGTCTTTTTTGTTGGTTTTAGGGCTTGAACTCAGGGCCTGGGCGCTGTCCCCTCAGCTTTTTTTTTTTTTTTGCTCAAGGCTAGTGCTCTACCACTTTGAGCCACAGAACCACTTTGGGTTTTCTGGAGGGTAACTGAAGATAAGAGTCTCATGGACTTTCCTGCCTCCTGAGTAGATAGGATTCTAGGCATAAACTCTTAGCACCAGGCAAGCATTTTGAACTTTTTTTTGGTACGTTTTTTATCGTAAAAATGTTGTACAGAGGGGTTAAGTTACACGAGCAAGGTAATGAGTACATTTCCTATTGAGTATTGTTGCCTCCTCCTTTGAACTTTTATAGTACATTTTACTTTTCAAAATTAGCTGCTGATAGTAATCATTGTAAACTTTTGTCCTATGAATATCCTAAATTCATGCTTGTCAAAAGGTTCTAGAAAACCCATAGCTCTAAGTTGTTTACGTTACTACTGTAACAAGACCTGGAGAAAACTGGAGAGATTCTTTTGCCTTTGTAGCTGAAAGCCTTTCACTTAAAAAAAAATTCTTGTTATAAGGTGGGAGAGGGAAGTTGGGGAGATAGGAAGAGAAGGGAAAACAAAGGGGGAAAACAAAGGAGGGGGTAACAATGCTTAACAGGAAATGTACTTATTACCTTAATTAAAACATTACCTTAAAAAAACATAAGGAAAGTCTGGTTTCATTGCAAATACAGGGGTGGTTTATTGGAGATAAGAGTCTCACAGTCTTTCTTGCCCGGGCTGGCTTTGAACTGCGATTCTCAGATCTCAGCCTCCTGAGTAGCTAGGATTACAGGCGTGAGCCACCGGTGCCTGGCAATAGTCTCCTTTTTTTTTTTTGGGTCTGGTCATGGGGCCTGAACTCTGGGCCTGGGCGCTGTCCCTCAGCTCTTCAGCTCAAGGCTAGCGTCTACCACTTGAGCCACAGCGCCACTTCCGGCTTTTTTCTTTTTGCTTATGTGGTGCTGAGGAATCGAACCCAGGGCCTCAGGCATGCAAGGCAAGCGCTCTACCACTGAGCCACTTTCCCAGCCCTAGTCTCATTTTTAAGATAGCTCCCCTGTACACTTTATCTAAAGTTGTTTCTATAATTTATTTTGTGTAACTCTTACTATTTGAAATTCTGTCTGTTGTCTAGATCCTTATTAAAATGTGCTTCATGTCTTACAGATTGTTGTTAACAAGACAATAAAAACCATACCATTTTCCTAGTTCTTCTAGTCAACTGGGCAAAGGATTACACACTGTAATCTCAGCATTAGGGAGGCTGAGGCAAGAGGTTTGCAGGGTTGAGAGAAGCCTGGCTACCCTGGTGAGTTCCAAGCAGCCTAAGCTATGAAACCTGTCTGAAAAGAAAGACAATATTTCTACTCACTTTTCTTGGAACTTTTCAATATATTCCCAAGTTATGGATTATGTTGAGAATGAAGAAAAATGCTTACCGGTTGTTTGTTACTTTGGCAGGCTGCACTCAAATGTTTAAACCACAGCATTGCATTCATCCTACTGCCAGCTTGAAACTTGTATGAATTTCCTAAAATTACAAAAAGCAAGTGGAAAATAATAAAAATTTAAGGAACATTCCATGTTAAAACTCTACTAGATATTATAGTGATGCATATATCTAGAGTTCTCAGTTTCAGAATTCTATTCACTGACTACATGACTTTGTAGTATGAACAAAGATTTGGTTTATGTAAATCATTAACATGCTATTTTATATTCATATTCACAAAGCCACTGTTTTGCTGGTTTTAAACTAGAAAAAAAGATGGTTTAATTGTTTTTAGAAATAGTATCTAAGGTAAAATAACTATATGGCTTACTAGATTTGTCTGTCTAGATAAGAATGTAAAATATGTTAATAGTATTTAACCTAAATATTACATGTTAACAGTTAAGTATTTGCATACTTCAATATGGTTAATAAACATCAGTTATGTAACATAATTAAGGGTATTAGTTATACTTTTAGCCTTTAGTTACAACACACTGGCCATGATTATGGTAAATTTCCAGTTGTTCTATGGGCTCCCTGGAAAAATCTATGGAGACATCTTTTCTCTTTTAGAAACGAGAAATTATCAAGTGCCAAATTTGGTATATGACAAAAAAAATTCATACTAAGAACATTTTATTTGGCTGCATATATTAAGGTAAATGGAAAATAAACCAACATTCATGTATTATGCTTACTTTAAGTTTAACTTTGCCTGCACTGTCTCAGGTTTTTATTTTTTCCCCCTCCCCTTTATAGTATATTCAAAGGACTCAGAACTTGACTACATCACTTGTGAGCTGCTGTAGTAAGGAACTCTGGGCAGATGTGCATTTCTTTTTGGGTCTCCTCTGTGGTACTTGCCAAGTGTTGGCAGTTGTTATAAAGTAAAAGCAACAACTGCTCTAGAGTCTTTTCTGATGGTCCCTGTAGTGTTCATAGAAGATAAAGGGAAGGTCAGGGGGTATGATGTGGTCATACGTAGCTCACTCTCCAATTTTTCTCATTTACTTCACAAACTCTAAATTAGGCTAATAGCCAATTATGGGACTGATAAATTTCTGTATATGTAAAGTATTTAAATTAATGTAGAAAGGGATTTGAGCCAAATAACCAATTAAAGTAACAGAATAAAAATTAAAGGAATACTAGCACTTTCATTTAAGGGTATAATTTCTGAAATTTTTAAGTAACAATGGGCTATATTCTCAAATTCCCAACCCCTACCCCCTATTATCCTTCTAATAATTACTTGAGCTTTCAATTTTTAAGCTTATGTCTAAGTGGTAAAGAAAATAAACTATAAAAATACTGGCTCACTGAAGTATGTTTTAAAAATAGTTCCTTCAAAGGTAAAGCTACAGAAGCATTTCCTCTATTTAGTATTCCAATTAAACTGGATTTTGGGCTTTCTAAAATGCTATGCATCCATAGTACTTTAAGCTCTTGTCTTAGTTCCAATAAGTCACCTTTCTCAGAGTCAGTCAATAAGAAGAGGTCTGGATGTTCTGGGTCATCAGCCATCATCACCATCCATCCGACTACAGAGACGTTCTTATTTGATGTTGATTTGAACTGAGATGAAATGATAAATTTATTAATAAAACTAAAACTAAAATTAAAAAGTAAAACTCATGAGTTTTATGGTTAATTCTTATGTAAGAATTTCAGTTCCTCCTAATGAAAGATGAGATTTGAGATTTCATGTTAGTTCAGGTCAGCTTCAGACCTTTTCCTACTAAGATGCATTTAGTATGCCCTCTTTAGATAGCCTTAAAAAATTAAGTCCTGCTGGGTGCTGGTGGCTCACTCCTGTAATCCTAGCTACTCAGGAGGCTGAGATCTGAGGACTGCAGTTCAAAGCCAACATGGACAGGAAAGTCCATAAGACTCTTAGCTCCAATAAACCACCAGAAAACTGGAAGTGGCACTGTGGCTCAAGTGGTAGAGCGCTTGCCTTGAGCTGAAGAACTGATAAGACAGCACTCAGGCCCAGAATTCAAGCCCCATGACAGACAAAAAAAAAGAAAAGTTAAGTCCTAAAGGACTTAATTTAACCATATCAACCTTTCTTTCTCACTATAAAGCATAGTAATACTAACTAGGGACAATCAATGCAAAATGTTTCAGTAAAATTAGAATAATTTTGAAGAGTATATGTCTGCTACTACTACAAATGTTATGTTTCAGAGTATGCTGACTACACAAAATAGCTAGGGTACAAAAATCAATATGCATAGAATGGAATGTTACTGTTTTTTTTTTACATCAGTACAAGAGTTATGTAAACAATTATAATAGTAAGGAAGTCAATGCTTAAGAATTTGTAATTCCAGTCTGGCATGATGATACACAGATGTAAAACTAGCACTTGAGAAGCTGAGGGGAAATATCTCGAGTTTGAGGCCAGCCTGAGCTACATAGTGAGAGCCTGTCTCAATAGCAGCCACTCAACAAAACAAAAACCAAAAATGATTTCAGGAGCTGGTACAGCTCTGGGTTTAATCTATAGTATTAAAAACCCAGAAATGGTGACATTGTCCAAAAAGAAATGTACTCTTTACCTGACTTATACAACTGTAAATCCTCTGTATGTCACCTTTATAATAACAATTAAAAAGTTAAAAAAAAAAGAAAAGCAAACTAACAACAACAACAAAAAAAAACAAACCTGAAAATCTACAACCCCCACCCCTGAAATGTATTAATTTGGGAAATGGTAACATCCTAAAGAAAGGTGAGCAATGATTAATATGAAATTTAGGACAGTGATGGGTAGTGGGAATACTGATAAAGCAGGCAATGTGATCTAATGGCATTTCCCACATTTAAACCAAAAATATCCTCTTCTATAACTGGTTTGATTAAAGGGTGAAACTGTACGCAGAGCTTCTCTCAATTAGGCAGTGTCATTAGTAAAGTTTTAAGTACTAAGAAGACTTACTTATATTGTTCTTAACTTTCCCCACTGTATATGCCATTTAATTGTCTCTCCTCAATATATGATTTAGAAATAAAATTCCTCAAGGGAATTTTAATTTTTATTTTTTTGGTGAGCGGAGTGCTGGTACTGGGGCTTGGACTCATAGGCTAGGTGCTGTCTTTTAGCTTTTTTGCTCAAGGTTAACATTCTACCACTTCCTCAAAGTGATTTTGTTAATGTAGCACAGGAAATTTTTCTTCCATATTATCACTGTCATGTAAGAACAACAGGCAAAAAATTTACAGCAATATTCTAAACAGAGAAAAAGAGCACTGGAAGATTCTTTTAAGATGAAGCACAAGGAAGCACCTTATAGTAATTACTCTCATTCTTCCATTACTGAAAGTGTCACTGCAGCAGAGACTGAGATGGAAAGAACTTTAGATGCTGGTCCCAATTTTTCACATTTTACTTATTAGAAACTGAGATTCAAAGGTAATAGTTCTGAGCTATGTTCTGAATGAGAAAACTCAGGGTTGAAAAGGCACTGATGCCAAGATATTTGTAATGTTTTTTGACATTTGCTATAGAATAATGATATTCAAAAGAGACCTAAAAATATAGAGGCTATTATTCCAAGACCTCCTTGGAATGGTCTTAATAAATAACGATGAGTCCATTATAGTATTCATACCAATAACAAGTATAAAAATTTCTGTGCTGGAATATGGAATAAAACCTTTCCTCCTATTAGGACTATTTTCTTTACAACTATAAAGAAGAGGCTGTGATCCAGTACTGAAGTCGGAGGAGGAATACTCACATGTTTTCTTTCTGTAGCCTTCAGAGATTTGGCAGCATAGTAAAAAAGTTGTGTTCCAGACAAGGCTGCCCAATATTTTGTCCAAGATGCTACCTGGAATTGATAAACACATGAATATAACATATTCATATGATAAACACATATTAAAATGCCACTGGCTTCTCAGTTTACCTTCTTAGTGACAATGACCCACTGTCTTAACCTTAGCATTGTAGCATTTTTGAAATCTTGTATCTCAAGTATCTTTATTATTTTCAGCTAATATCATTGCTTCTTAACTTTCTTCAAGTACTTTAACTTAGGCTGTGGGATAACAAGCTCCTTAAGTTTCACTTTACATTTTTTCATACAGCTGACTTGATGCTTCACAGAACTCATTCTCTTTCCCCAGTTAGTACTTTCTTCAAAGATAGTATTTGAAGTTTGGGATTATTATCTGTATGCTAATGACTCCCAAAACACCATGTCTAACACCATCCCTTCACTAGTTAAAACTGAACTTGGAACTATAAAAAAAATGTTCCCAATATCTACTTAAGCTTAACCCTCAAACCCATAAGTTATTTCCATTTCCATTATTTCTCTTATACATCATGTAAAATATCAACAACCAAGTCTATTCTGACTTTATTTTCTCTACTTTCTCCATTTTTCCATGCTTCAACAACACAGGACCTTTAGGGCTCTTGGTCTTTAGAGCTGAACAAAGCTAACACCTTTCACAGATGGCAATGCAAATGCCTTGCTATCACATCATCTTAAAGGACCTCTCTGGGTCTCCTCAGTGGAATGTATATCCATGAGGCAGTCACCCTGTCCTACTGTTCAGTGCACACAGTGGGCACAGTGACCCCTCAAGGGACATACTATTCTGCGTTCACTGCATGGTCTAGTGCAGATTCTTCGTTGTTTGTGCCTTTGCTTTACTGTAATGTAAGAGCAAAGTAAGATTACTTAAATAGAAATCACCTTTGTATTTTAAGAAACCTTCCTATTTTCAAGAGGTTTAAGTGTGGATGAATTTATATTTAATTAGATAAACCACAAAGTTATTTGAGAAAATTTATGTTTTAGTAAACTACTATACTGGTACTGGGAAATACAAACTGTTACACACAAAAAGCTTTGTTTTACTAAGCAATTTTTCTCAAACACATGTATGAATATTCTATTTCTATATATCCCATCTTCCCTCTCTTCCTTCCTCCATTCCTTGGCAGTACTGAGGTTTTGAACTTGGGGCCTCATGATTGTTAAGAAGGCTCTTTACCACTTGAGACACATTACCAGCTCATATGTGCTGTAGTTTTTTTTGGGTTAGTCTCATGTTTCTCTCCAGGGGCTGACTTCTGACCATTATCCACCTACTTTTGACTTCCATATAGTTAGAATTACAGGTGTGAACCACCATTACCAGCTCATTTGTAGAGATGAGGTGTGACTAACATTTTGACATGGTTGGCCTCAAACCATGCCCTTTGAAAAGCTGGAATTACAGGCATGTACCACTATGCCCAACCATTATAATTTTTCTTAATGAAGTAACTTTAGGGTTCTCTTAAATAGTTTTGTGTACAATTTACCTTAATGAGTAAAAAGAGAAGTATAGGATTATCTTTATGTAAACATACTTTACAAGGGATTTAGCTGAAATCTAGATGGCTGATAGAATACTTTGTTACTAAATCCCATGAGGAAAATGCACATTTTTTTATACATTTTAAATTATATCAAAGTACATTACTTTGTCTTTTCTTTCCACTTAATTTTTAGTGTCTTAGGCATTCACATTCTTAGATGTGTATTAAAATAAATGTAATGGAATCTTACTGTAGGTTTTTTGCCTTCTTTTAACAAAGTTTTCCTCCTGAGAACACCCTGAATAGTAACAGCTCCTGGATATAAATGTACTGCCAAATCTTCTGACTCTGCAGAACTACAAATGAAATAAAGAAAAACACAAGTTAGAGCTTTTGTCTACAGTCTTTATACTTAAATATTATTCTTAATTTAAAAACTTTACTTTGTCCAGAGCCAAGAAGACACTGATAATTTAAAATGTTTATTGATTTGAAATTTGTAAGCAGTCAAAGTTAGGAAGCTATTAAAATCAGAAGATGGTTAAAAAACTATTATTTATTTGAACAAATATATTGACTAAATTTGGCTTTGTCTTCTTAACATGCCATGCTGCATCATTACTGTAACTTTATTTTTCCCCATTAGAAACTTTAAGTCCTGGTAGGAGAGATAATTTTATGTTAGAATTATTAAGTACATAAAACTGAAAATAGCAAAAGACCAGAAAGAAAAAAAAAAGAAAATTTATGCTTATTTTAATTGTAAAACAAGTTTTTTAAAAAAAGCAAAGAGTAGTAACATTTTTCAAAACTGGCTTTTTGCAATGAGTTTTAGTAACATTTAAATGCTGCTAATGTGTAAATGCTCAATTATGACTTAACAGCTCTCCAAGAAAGGAAAAATTCCCCAGATCAAAATTCCCTTTTCATATATCTTAAAAAAAGATCACACAATAACGACTGTACAATGTTTCCCAATCATTCCCCAAAAATGATTTATATATGAATCAATTAAAACAAATACATTATAAAAATGACAATCACTGGTGATTTGATGAGATGTAGAATTCCTACAGAAGTGAAGAAAAACAGAAGTTTTCCAGTTTATTCCTTTATGACTATTTAGGTGTCTTCAAAGCGACTTAACCTAAGAAATTTCATGCTATAGCTTTCATAACCAGGGAGGTATGCAAAAGAAGATCAGACACCGAATGAGTGTGCTTTCTACTATTTTGCTGTATTCTGAACTGGTTACTCATTTCTACATCCACAATCAATCCATCTTTAGTTTCTTCTACAGGTAATATGAAAGGAAAAGGAGATAGTTTAACTAGATGAAGAATTGAGTATGAGTCGAAATACATAAAAACTATTTGATGAAATACATTTGTCTAAATTCTATGGTTTATCTGAAAAAGTTCTTTAAAAAAACTGAAAATAAACATACTGTAGCTTAACAATAAAGTGATCATTCAAGAACTAGCAACAGTTGAAAGACCTATGCAGTTAAAATGCCACCATCTTAGAGAAGCATTTGGAAAATGTAATAAAAAGATGTAACTTTTAGCAATTAGCTCTGTGGATCAAAAAGAATAGCTCAAACCTTTCTCTGTATTAAATCTTGGAAGGAAAGATTTGGGGATAATTTGTATTAAAATCAATTAGTTGAGAAAGAATAGAGATAATGTCAGACCACACCCAAGTAAGCGAATCACCAACACCAAAAGGAGTTCTGAGACCCCCCTGATTTGCAGGGGAATTGTACCTGCTGGCCTTCATGTGGCTCCGATAGCCATTTCGTGCCACTCTTGTCACCGGGCCGAGAGAATGGTATAATCTGTTCCTGTTGGATTCCATTATAAATTGTATGTATTACATATACTTTATTCACAAAATCATCAATACCTAGAAGAGTACACTTGTTTTTTTGTCCAATATAGCTTTCTAAATCAAAAGGACAGTATATAATAGTTCCTCTTTCTTTTTCAAAGCATGCAGCAAGTTTTTCAAAATTATTGACTACAAATATAGTATTTAGTACCTACTATACAGTTTCACATACGTTATCTTTCATAAATCTGCTAAAAGAATTAAAGAGCAATTTATGGCTAATTATATAGATGTGAAAGATAATTCAAAAGCCTTTTGTTTCTAACTTTACTTCTTGGATTCCAATTTAAATATAAAAGTATTTATTATATGTCCCTATGAAGACACCTAAAAGCAACATGGCTTCTAAAGTTAAAACAAAGGAGGAAAACCTCTATCTTTGATAGTAAATCAAAGACTAATAAAGGAAGAAAATTAAATAACAAATTTAGTCATTTTATTTCAGCATTAATTGAGAAAGCCAATAAACAAACGGGATGGTTATGAATGGAGTTTGTCCAAACTGAAATGCTATGCTTTATAAAGGAAATAAATTCATGCCAACCCGCCTATGTGTGCACACACACAGAAACACTGATACTTCTTTGCCTGGGAAAAGCCATAAGTGGCATTGGTGACAAATGATATCTAAAAAAAAAAAAAGAATTATTTTAGCAACTTAAGCAATGATGTATCTGTGTTTCCCTAGGAAATAAGAGGAGAAATATGGTGGGATCAAAATTCAGAGTGCTATTTTTGGGGGCCCAGGAAGTAGCTGAGTATTTGATCCCTCCCTCTGCATTCCCACCCTGGCCACTCAAAATATTAGTGTTATCTTCAAGTTCACTGTCCACAGATAGTATTTTAGATCTTAGTTGTAATTCACTTCTTATTTCACAAGAAATAAGCATTCACACAAAGGTTCTCAAAATATTCCAAAAGCCACTGGTTGAAACTTGGCACAAGAACACTTTTTTTTTTTTTTGGCTGCAAAGTAAAACATTTGTCATACAAGAAAAGTATTGTTTTGAGGCGTGAAGGCAACATCATTAATGACTGTCTCTGTAGGTAACTTGCTGGGATGAGAACAGATGAGCGCAATATTATTCTGGGTTATTTACAACTCAAGCAATCTAACCAACAACTTTGTTAATACTGTCAATCTAAAAATTTATACACTCTAAAATCAAGATCTGATGATGGTATTCTGCTTTTTCTTAAGGGGAAAGATAATTTGTACAAATTCAGAACACATCTAGGGTAACTTTTGTGTTTTCCTCATTTCAAGAAAACCCAAGTAAGAGAACAAAAGTGAAGGTTAGGAGAGAAACAAAATTTAAAACAAATTTTTAAGAACCCCCTAATAAAAAGAACATGGAAACATTTATAATTAGAGTAGAAAGGATTTTAAAAAGTACACTGAAGTAATAAAGACCTCATGAATAAAACCTTAATCACAAAATGGTGAAGATCTTTATGTATTTTCATTAGCAACATTAATATATTTTTTCCAATTAAAAGCTTGAACTCAACAACTTAAGATAATTCAATTTGAAATGGTTTTCTCTCAAAAAGTGATTGATGGGAGTTATATGACTAAACATATGACATTAACATTTAATCTAAATAATAACGTTAAGGGCTGAAGGCATTGCTCAGTAGCATACCGCTTGCTTCAATTACTCAATATCACCTCTTGCTTAGGCCCACCCCATTCTCTTGTAATACTAAGGATCAAATCCAGAGCCTTGCATGTGCTAGGCCAAGTGCACTTATCACTGAGCTATATTATATCCACAACCCTTAGTTGCTTAGCTTATACCTAAAATGGAGCAATGTTTTGGTTAAGAGTCAAATGTTTGGAACTGGCGGTATGGTTCATATGGGAGTGCCAGATGTGAGCAAAAAAGCTGAGTGAGAGCTCAAGACCTGAGTTCAAAGCCCCCATAATGGCACCAAAAATGAAAAAAAAAAGGTCAAATCTCTTAGGAGTCTAAGAATGGTAATACTGAAAGTAGTCAGAGTTATACATATATAATTTTTAGGAATTTTTTGATACACTCTCAAGGAGCATTTGTATTTGAAGATCAATATACTAAAGTTTCTTCACACTGATGAGTTTTATAGCTCAAAATAACAGGAGAACAGGAACTGCGAAGGTGGCTCAGTGGTAGAGTGCTTGCCTTGCATGCATGAGGCCCTGGGTTCGATTCCTCAGCACCACATAAGCAAAAAGAAAAAAGCTGTAAGTGCCGCTGTGGCTCAAATGGTAGAGCGCTAGCCTTGAGCTGAAGAGTTGAGGGACAGCGCCCAGGCTCAGAGTTCAGGCCCCACGACTGGACCCCTTCCCAAAACAAAAACAAAAAACAGGAGAACAGACTACAAATTATGCTGGGCACTGGTGGTTCACACCCGTAATCCTAGCTACTCAGGAGGCTGGAGATCTGAGGATCACAGTTCAAAGCTAGCCCGGGCAAGAAAGGCCAAGAAAGGCCGTCAAACTCTCATCTCCAGAAAACCAGAAGTGGTGTTGTAGCTCATGTGGTAAAGCACTAGTCTTGTGCTGAAGAGCTGAGGGACAGCATTCAGGCCCAGAGTTCAAGCCCCCATGACCGCCAAAAAAAAAAAAAGAAGTACAAATTATATTATTTCTTTATAAGCTACTATAATATATACTCGGTACAATTTCAATTAATGACCACTCACTTACATTCAAATATCATATACTTTAAAATTTACCAACTCATTTTGCCTTTGACAAAGCAGCAAAGTTGATCATTCCCCTAAGTGTTTTAAAATTTCTTGAGTTACCAAGACCTAAAGTAATAATTTTATAACAGAAGTTAACTATCTTATTATTGAAACTGTTAGCATTAAAATTATTGAAAATTTAACTTACAAATAAAATGTACTTAAAATTCAAATGCACATGTAAAGACACCAAATTAACAGACTACCAAGAACCATTCTCATTACTTACAATCCCAGACTTAAGTATCAATAACTAACTTTTCTGTTGGCAAGAAACTTTAGTCAGAGACACGTAATAAATGCTTCTTCAAATTCATTTTATCATATCCTTTAGGACATACAAAATAAATTGCAAGCAGTTTAACAATTTCTCTTACCTTTCAAAAGCAGGCCAAGAGGTCTCTTCACTTAGTTCAGAACCATCACTGCTACCTAAAATCAAAAGTTATTCTAGTTTTTCAACATCAGAACTGTTTTTTTCAGTTTGGATTTTATAATTTAAAAATACATTTCTTCATTTTAGTCTATCATTTATATATTATTATTCTAGTATTACTGCTAAGTTTATTTGCAATACATTAGAGTACAGTTGACAAGACTAAGGTAACAAAGTAACATTTTTTCATGCCTAATTATAGCTAGCTTACGTTTATTACATTAAAAAACAATATTTCTACTGGACACCAGAGGCTCACTCTTGTAATCCTAGCTACTTAGGAGGCTCAGATCTAAGGATCAAGTTTGAAGCTAGTCCAGGCAGGAAAATTCCTGAGACTCTTATCTCTAATTAAACACCAAAGAAACCAGAAATGGAGCTTTGGCTCAAGTGGTAGAGCTCTAACCTTTAGCATAAAAGACCAGGGACAGTACTCAGGCTGAGTTCAACCCCAGGACTAGCACAAAAAACAAAAAAAAAAAACAAACAAAAAACCAAAACCAAAACCAAAGAACAGTATTTCTACCAGAGAATGTATATATTACACAATTTTTCTTTTTCAGTTTGTCCCAACTCAGGAATAAAATAATGATAGAATCCCAAGAAGTTCAAGGCATACTTATTTCAATTTTGTACTTACCCTAAGGATAAAAAGCCTAATGAAACTAATTTGTCTTAGAAATGAGACTGGAAAGGATAGGATCTCTAATATTTTCAAATTTTTCTATAGACAAAACGACAATTTGTTCTATAGCTGTGTTATCAGTTAAAATGGTCTTCAAATAGAAACTTAGTTAGGTGGGGGAAAAAACCTGAGGAGGATGAATTTGAAGATTAGTGTAAGTTAAAGATAATTTTGGCTCTCAATAAAATTAAAACTAATGTCAAGTTGAATTCTCCACCAAACTTTTACAACCATGGTTCCTTAAGAGACTCAAATTCTAATACTATAAAGTGTCAATTATAAGTGACTGATTAATACTCTTTTATGAATCTCAATGGAAGCTGTTAGCAGTAGGGGGCTTTGTGGGGTGGAGAAAGAGAAAGCAGTAGGGAGGATTATTCTGATCATGATATAATATATACACATCTGAAATATGGTATAAACCTCTTTGTTACTGTTAGTATATACTAAAAAAATGACAGGAAGTAGTAAAAAAGGCTCTGATGGGTTGAGGAGGTTTGAGTATTAGTGGGAGAAGAGAGTAAATAAGGATGAATATTGTCAAAGTAGTTTGTTTGCATGTATGAAAATAGAAAAATGAAATTTATTAAAATGGTTTTAAAGGGGAATGGAGTAAGAGTATTAGGAAGTGAGTTTGATCGGGATACACTGTAGGATATGGAAAGGTCATAATGAACAAGTATATTGTACAAATAATGTTTGCTAACAATAATAATAGGAAACTTCTCCAATGCATTTGGCATGGCATAAGTTTTTGTATCATACAGGGATGGTACAGCAAAGAAATAAAGGTAAGCTGTAACCCAATTCTGTAATTTAAAAAATTATTTTTTGTTCTAAGTAGCATGCTAAATTCCATAATTCAACAATCTGGGAAAAACAATTTGCAAAACAATTCTGTGTATTATTACTTTTAGAATTGAGATTGTATTTGCACACAGGCTATTTAACACATGCTGAGAATATTAATTTGAACCTTGATCCTCAGATCTCAGCCTCCTGAGTAACTAGGATTACAGGCATGAGCTACTGGCGCCCGGCAAGTTCTGTTCTGTTTTTTTGTTTTTTTTTTTTAAAGATACCCTTGTATAGCTCATTCTGGCCTCCAATTTGAGATCCTCCTGCCTTACTCTCCAGAGTCCAGGGATTACAGATGTGTGCCAATTTGTTAGTTTGAATGGAATGTTACCCAAAGATAACATGTACTAAAACATGTACTAAAAGCCTGGTCTCCAGCTTGAAATTAGTCTTTGTTACAGGGGGTCATGATGGGACTCTAATCTCTTAGTTTCTGACCATGTGGTGATGTGGTGAGCAATCTTGCTATGTTACATGCTTCTGTTTGGATATGCTGCAAGAAGGCCAACTGATCATGGACTAAATCCTCTAAAACAATAAACCCTTTCACTTTATAAGCTGACTTATCTCCAGTATTTGTTATTGTGAAGGAATGCTAATGCAGTGTTTTCATTCTCATTTTTGTACCTGATACTGATAATTTAGCATTTCCCTCTTCTTTGAGACACTCGGTATTTGTGATCCCTTTCCCCTCTTCTTCCTTATCAGTCTTATTGTTTCCTTCAACAGTTCATCCTCCTTCCTGTTCCCACTCCCCATTTTTTCTTGGTCCTGGGGCACATACTCAGGGCCTGGGCACTGTCTCTGAGCTCTTTTTTGCTCAAGGCTAGTGCTCTACCACTTAAGCCACAGCTTCACTTCTGGCTTTTTTTTTTTTTGTGGTTAACTGCAGATAGGAGTCTCATGGACTTTTCTGCCTAGGCTGACTTCCAACCAAGATCCTCAGATCTCAGCCTCCTGAATAGTTAGGATTATAGACACAAGCCACTGAAACCTGGCTATGACTTCTTTCTCAACTGAGTTTTGTTTAAATTTTCATCTTTTGTAAATAGGAGCACTCTGAGAAATGTTTCTCACCTATTGATATTCCACTGGAAAGAGTAGAACTTTCAGCTTGGCCTCGAGATGGAGCATGGGGTTCCATGACACTATCATCTAACAGATGTCTTGGGCCTGCATTTGGGAATGTTGCACTCTTAAACTCTGCTGTGTTCATTTTATGAATAAAACTGGAAATAAAAAGAAACATTTTTCATAGCTTTTACTATATTACTAATTTAGGATATAAAAAGTACTTTTATATGAAAAATTCAGGATATAAACATTTCTGGTTGAACTGAAACTCTGCTGTACAACTACTTGAAGATTAAAAAGATTTATCTTCTATCTTAAACCCTCAACTTTTATAAGAACAAACATGTAGTTGCCACCAAGAAAGACTCAAACTAACAGTGTAAAGAAAATTGTATATGAAACCTCATCACATCTACTTATATAACTATTATATACTTTAATTTCATCTGGAATCTCAGGTCCATGAATAACATTGTTTTAACATTCATTTGGATAGAATTGTTAAAATCTCACAAAAACCATACACAGGTAAGCATGGATCCCTTTTTGAGAGTACATTATTATACAACTAATGAAGTTAAATAACAACTAATCAGTTTTCCTTTCTTTATATTTAGTGAGAATAACTCTTTGGATTTCCCCCCCCACCCTGCCCCTCGATTTTATTATTTATTTTAGTTAAGACAACTGTTTATGACTGTAAAGGAAACAAAGGCACTGTTGCGAACAGCTTATTTACAAATTTAAGCAAATGAAGAACTAAAATGCTTGTGGGCAAACAAGATGTTTTACTAGTGTTGTTAGCAAAATCACTATTTTCTATTTAATAAACATATAGAATTTATTTACTAATTAATAAATAATTCCAACCACAAACAAAATTCAGATGCTGACTTATAGCCCAGGCTATGGCACTTCCTGTGTCCGTGTGGAATCAGGCTCCGAGGGGATGGGGGTGTCTGAGGGAGCAGGGCTCCTTCTGCAGCCACACTCTTCCTACCACTCTGTGGTGATGCTCCTACTTCAGGACCTGAACATTAAATTAAAACAGAGAGGGAGGGACGGAGGGGGGAAGGAAATTTTTACATTGTCTTAAAGGTTTGTTTTATTTTTAATACCGTGACATAAAATATTAAGTGTGGTTTAAATTTTAAGGTAATAATAATGTTTGCTTTTGCTTAACTGATTTAACTTCATGAGTTATTTTCAAAGTTGTACAACAAAGAATCTCAAGCCATACAAGAATACATTAATTTCTATCTAACTTACATGTATAAATATCTTTTCTATTTATATAGGAAGACAGAAGAATTAGAAGACATCTCAAGATCTTACCTCACAGACAAAATCTGGGCTAATTATCCAAGAATTTTGAGTCCTAGGTTCAGTGCTTTTTTTTTTTTTTTTGGGTAGGTCATGGTGCTTGAACTCTGGGCCTGGGCGCTGTCCCTCAGCTCTTCAGCTCAAGGCAAGCACTCTACCACTTGAGCTACAGGGCCACTTCCCATTTTCTAGCGGTTTATTGGAGATGAGTCTCATGGACTTTCCTGCCCGGGCTGCTTTGAACTGTGAGCCTCAGATTTCAGCCTCCTGGGTAGCTAGGATTACAGGCATGAGCCACTGGGGCCTGGCTCTCAGTGCTTTTGATTTTACACAGTTTCTTTCCTTTCTTTCTTTCTCTCTTTCTTTCTTTTCTTTCCCTTCCTTCCTTTCCCTTCCTTCCTTCCTTCCTCTCTCTTCCTCCCCCTCTCTCTTTCTCTCTCTCTTTCTTTCCTTGTGTTGGTCCTGAGGCTGTCACTCAGGGCCTGGGTGCATTCCTGAGCTTCCTTTGCTCAAGGCTCATTAATGCTCTACCACTTGATTTACATCTCCACTTGTGGCTTATTTTGAGTAGTTTATTGGAGATAACAGTCTCAGACTTTCCTGCCTGAGCTGGCTTTGAATGGCACTTCTTAGACCTCAGCCTCCTGAGTAGTTGGATTACAGGCATGAGCCACTTGCAGGCGCTCTTCCGCTGAGCTAAACCCCCAGCCCCTGGCACTGGACTTATACATGCTTCTTTACTCAGGGTTTCAGCTTCTATTTATGTAAAAAATATGTAGGATATATTAAAAATTATTATCTGTACTGATATTGTTCAAGCTTATGGAAATAAAAAACTCTAAAGTACATAGCTTTGCAATATATCACTCTAAGGATGAAAAAAAAAAAAAAAAGCTGGGCATAGAGTAGGACTTTGAGCTTGAGGACAGCTTGCTGTGTATCACAAAATCAAAATAAAAAGCACATTTAAGGGATTTAAATTTGACTGGGAGCCAGTGGCACATGCCTGCAATTCTAGCTACTTAGGAAGCTGTAACTTGGAGGATCAAAGTTTGAGGGCAGTCCAGGCCAATTGGCTGCTGTTTGCTAGACTCCATCTCCAAAATAACCATCAAAATTCAAGGCTGGAGACATGGCTTAAGTGATAAAAGTGTCAGTCTAGCAAGTGTGATGCTTTGTGTTCAAACTCCATTAAAGGAAAAGGAAAGCGCCAAATAAGAAATGACCTTAAAGTATTTTCCTCTACTTGGAAGGCTTTTCCTCATCCAAACTGTCAAAATGTTTCCTTCATTCCTCATATATCAGCTAAGCCTTCAAATGTTTTTTAGAATATACAATAGGAAGGTTATTTTGACAGTCTGTATTAGCAATTTTAAATAGGTACTTCTCAATATTTTTTTTAATTGTAGTATAAGTATCTCCTCCCAAATAAGTAACATCACCATTAGAAAGCAACAGCATGGACTATGATTTGATTTTTATATTTTTAGTCCTTGTCCCAATACTGAAATAAACTTAAAATTAATTGCTAAAATAGACTCAGTAATATAAAAAACAGAATATTCCACATAGACAACATACGTTTCTAGTGTAATCAACCTTCACTGAGTAGAACACTAATAATTCTTAAATGAATAGAATATTTATAAATTCTTATTAACATGTTGCATGCTCTCCTTGATTAAATAATATTTATTAATAAACATTAATAACCTGCAAGTTACTTTTTAATTAAAAACCAAAAAACTCAGGACTGAGTAAAATTCTGAACATAAGATGTACTTTGAAGTTGCCTGCTTTGAAATTATTTGGATTATTAATTGGCAATGAGAAAGAAACTATGCACTAACCTACTAAATCTTCCCTGGAAGCAGCAGAACGTGGTGTGCTTGTTCCTGGTTCTATCTTTAATGACAGCCTGAATTTTAAAAAAGAAAACACACACATAAAGTGATTATCATTTGATAAAATAATATTAAAATCATGTATTTTCACACAAAAAACTAAAAGCATTTTAATAAAACAATTGAGCTGTTTATTTTTCTTCATGAATAATTCATGAGCTTGTTGTTTGAGGTGTTTGGATTTTAACTTCAAGGTCTTGTTCAATTTTTTACTGGTCATTCTGGAAATAGTCTTTCAGACTTTTTCCAGGCTGGCCTCAAACCAGGATCCTTTTGATCTCAGCTTCCTAAGTAGATAGCGCTCAGTTCAGAGTAATCTTAAAGATGGTTATATCTTGCTTGGCACCAGTGGCTCATGCCTGTAATCTTAACTCAGGAGGTTGAGCACTGAGGATTAGGCAGGAAAGTCCATGACACTCTGAATCTCCAATAACCACCAAAAACTAGAAGTGGTACTATAGCTCAAGTGATAATGTGCTAGCCTTGAGCATCAACAACAACACACACACACACTCTCTCTCTGTCTCTCACTCTCAGGGACAGGGACAGGCTCTAAATTCAAGCCCTAGAGACACTCTCCTCCCCTGAAGGTGTTAAACCTTCTGTTTTTTTCATTGAAAGCTAATCTTATGGTCATTCTAGGAAATACTGAAGAGGGGAGGAAGACATCAAAATGTTTAACTCAAGTCACAGGTAATACTGGGAAGGGGGAAAAGGTCAATAAAGAGGGAAAATATACAACTGAAGTACTGAAGTGTCTCTGTGGCTCAAGTAATAATGTGTTAGTCTTGAGCACAAACAAAGATCCCCCCTCCCCCCCCCCAAAAAACCCTCAGGGATAGTGCCTAGGCCCTGAGTTCAAGCCCCAGGACTGGTGAAAAAATAAAAATAAAATAACATTAAAGTACTTTATATGCATGTATGAAACTAGAATAAAGAAAGCTATTGAGGGCTGGGAAGGTGGCTCAGTGGTAGAGTGCTTGCCTTGCATGCATGAGGCCCTGGGTTTGATTCTTCAGCACCACAAGCAAAAAGGAAAAAGCCAGAAGTGGCACTGTGGCTCAAGTGGTAGAGCGCTAGCCACATATAAGCAAAAAGGAAAAAGCCAGAAGTGGCACTATGGCTCAAGTGGTAGAGTGTTAGCCTTGGGCTGAAGAGTTGAGGGACAGCGCCCAGGCCCAGAGTTCAGGCCCCACGACTGGACCCCTCCCCCAAAAAGGAAATCTATTGACGTTGTCTTAGGAAGAGGCAAAGGGAGAACAAAGGAAAATGAGGGAGTAAGGTTGATGGGGTATATATAGAAGGAGGACAAGAAAACCTCCATTTTGTAATATATGCTAATGAGGAATCTTCAACATAAACTGGGTCACAAAAGTCTCTTTAACAACACCAAAGGTATCAAATAACTCAACATATTTAAAGAGATGTGGTGATCAACTAAAAGACGATCTAAGTTCCTGTAATACACTTACTAGCAGACATTCACATTCAGGGACAATGAGTTGGAATGGGGGAGAGCATGATCAAAGGATGACACTGACCATCAAGATACATTAAACTCATCATCAGACTTGTGGAACTGAAACCCTTTTGTGTAACTATTAAAAAAATAAAAACAAAAAATTCAGGAGCAATCACGTATAATATTTAATATACATTTAGTTACTGGATGAGTATTGATTTAACTGCAACACTGCAAATTTCAAAAACATGTTATTCAGAACTAACCATTCAACTAATTAATTAACTCAACTTTTAGAAAGAAAGGTGTAGTGGGGCACCGAAGGACTGAGGTACAAGGCCAGCCCAGGAAAGATTGTCCATAAGACTCGTATCTCCAATTAACTACCAAAAAGACAAAATTGGAACCGTGGCACAAGTGGAAGAGTACTAGCTGAGCAAAAAAAAGTTCAGGGAGAAGATCTCGGCCCTGAGTTCAAGACCCAGGATTGGTGCCCATGTACACACACATACATAGAACCATATTTAATTTTCGGTGGTGTTGCTGAGTATTGAACCCAGGGCCTTGCGCTAGCCAAGTACTCTAACACTGATCTAAGACACCAACTTCTTAACTATTTTCTTGGTTTTTGGTCTTTAAAATTCTTTAACTTCCCACAATATTTAGTTGGGCTTACAGCACACAATTGCTTTTTTGGGGGGTCAGTCATGAGGCTTGAACTCAGGGTCTGGGCACTGTTCCTGAGCTCTTTTGCTCAAAGCTAGTGCTCTACAACTTTTTTTGTTTGTTTTGTTTTTTTGTTTTTGTTTTGGGTCCAGTCGTGGGACCTGAACTCTGGGCCTGGGCGCTGTCCCTCAGCTATTCAGCTCAAGGCTAGCACTCTATCATTTGAGCCACGGCGCAACTTCTGGCTTTTTTCTTTTGCTTATGTGGTGCTGAGGAATCGAACCCAGGGCCTCAGGCATGCAAGGCAAGCACTCTACCACTGAGCCACCTTTCCAGCCCTGTTCTACAACTTTGAACCACAGCACCACTTCTGTTTTTTTCATGTGGTTAATTGGAAGTAAGAGTCTCATGGACTTTCCTGCCCAAGCTGGCTTTGAACTGTGATCCTCAGGTCTTAGCCTCCTGAGTAGCTAGGATTACAGGCATGAGGCACCAGTGCCTAGTCCACACAATTGCATTTTAAGAGAATCAATGTTTCCAGTTTTTTATGATGCTCCAACACTACCACATGACATACTGTCTCAGGCAAACACAGTTTCTGGTTCCATTGCATCCCTGGAAAGCTTAACTACCTTCTGCATGATGCTAAGTCATACTTACCTATTCAGATGCTGCCTCAGGTGACACTGACTCCTGAGTTGTTCATGCATCTCTTGTGTTTGATTTTCACTTACAAGTTGGACTACATATCCCCCTATATAGGTTCCTTAAGTACCCTGGGCACATCTCTACTACTGTTCTATATTAGATAGTTCTGAAACCATCTGATTTGTATATGTTCCTTGCATTAGACTGAGCCTCTTGAAGGGATGAACAATCATTTTATTATTATAATCCCAGTAACTAGAATACTAACTGACCTATATCAAAAACTTTATCATTATGAAGTGAATACAGTGAAAAAGTTGTTCTGGTTCTAGCCACTTATGCAAACAAAAATCAGCATAATATTAGCCTTCCTATAAAATTACCTTATACTGCCCATTTGTGATCAGAACTACTTAATGGCTTCAATAGACAAGTCAGTAAAATGTAAGAATTTTCTTAACAAATACTTTTACTGTATTCAGTAAAAATTTACCATCAAATATAATTGTGAAATTTTTCTTAAGACATCACCCTTCAATTTAATAAACTTTTAACTTAAAGAAATCCAGTTAGAAAAAAAAAGAAACCCAGTTAGATTCCTGAGTAGGATGAATAATTTTTAAATAGGTAAACATGTCAAGTATTAAGATGTCTGTCTTCCTGGACAAAATGTAAATATTAGGTAAGAGTTCTGAACGAGTAACTAGAAAGATGGAAAAATATGAAGTGGTAAATATGACAGTTCATCAAACTTGAAAAGCTTACAACAGAGGGCAACACATTTATGAAAGAACTCTGGCCTTAAAAAGCTCATCACTGAAGGGTCTTATATATTTCACCACCTGGGGTCTGGTGGCACATCACTGTAACCTTAGCTACTCAGGAGATGGAGACATGGAGGGTCATGGTTTGAAGCCAACCTGAGCTGAAAAGTCACATTAACCAGCAAAAAGTAGTGCTGGAGGCAAGACTAAGTAGTAGTATGTCTGCCATCAGAAAACTAGCTACCTAAGAGCACAAGGCAGACATATACAAAAAGGGTTGGGGGATTGGCACAGTAGTTCATACTAATCCTAGTTACTGAGGAAGCTGAGATCAGGAGGATTGATCCTGTCTCAAGTTCTGCAACTAAAAGTGGTGGCATGTAACTGTGAGTTTAGTTCCGTGCAAAGTATAAATAAGGAGGATTGCAGTCCAGGTCAGCCTGGTCATAAATATGAGACTCTTATTTGAACAATAACTAAAAACAAAAAAGTATGGCTATAGGTATGGCTCTAGCAGTAGGGAACCTGCCTAGCAAGTGCAAGGCCTTTTCAAATCCTAGTACAATTCAACCCAAGGGATATACTATGGTTTTTTGTTGTTGGTTGTGGAACCTGAACTCAGCATGGGCACTGTCCCTCAGCTCTTCAGCTCTAGGCTAGCGATTTACCACTTGAGCCCCAGTGCCACTTCCAGCCTTTTCTGCTTATGTGGTACTGAGGAATTGAACCCAGGGGCTCGTGCATGCACGGCAAGCACTCTACCACTGAGCCACCTTCCCAGCCTCCAAGTGACATACTATGTAAAAATGTTTTATAAGTGGGTACCAGTTACTCACACATACAATCCTTGCTACTCAGGAAGGAGGCTGAGATCTGAGAATTTTGGTTTTAAGCTAGCCTAAGCAAAAAAATTCATGAGACTCTTATCTCCAAGTAACTGGCAAAAAGTGGGAAATAGAGGTATGGCTAAAGTGGTAGAGTGCTAGCCACAATCTAAAAGGCTGAGCAAGAGCCAAGACTCTGAGTTCAAGTCCCAATACTGGCACATACAAAAAAAGTTTTATAAAATAAAAGTTGCTATGGACTATAAAGGTTAATATTATGGGATAGAGATAAAGATGGCAATAAAGTTGTTTACAAACATTAATAAAATTTTGGGCTGGGAAGGTGGCTTAGTGGTAGAGTGCTGGCCTAGCATGCATGAAGCCCTGGGTTTGATTCCTCAGTACCACATACACAGAAAAAGCTGGAAGTGGTACTGAAGCTTAAGTCATTGAGTTCTAGCCTTGAAGAAACAGAAGCTCAGGGACAGTGCCCAGGCCCTGAGTTCAAGCAAGAAAAAAAAAAAAAAAAAAAAAAAAAAAGAATTACCTGTCACAAACATTAATAAAATTTAAACACATTTAGAACCTCTTGAAATACTTAATATTGAAGAAAAGTCAATTTCTAGCTTTTTTTTGAAATTTTCTAGTGTTTCAATAGGATTCTGTTCCACAGAATTAAAAAAAAAAAATTGCTAAAATCTATGAGTAAGGAAGTTAATAATCAATCAAAAAGGTTAAGGAAATATTTTATTCTGAAAAACATTAATTTTTCACTTTGACAGAAAATTTTAAATATGCCTTTTATCTGGAAAAATATTTTTGGAAGACATCAAATTTATGTTTTTAATGTGCATTAATTTCACTAGTGGATTTTACTATGGTGTTTCAGACATGCACACACTATATTTTGCTTAGAATAACCCTCTCTATGTCTTTCTCTTCCTCCCTTCTCCCCTAACACACTATTGATCAACAGCTTTCATTTTGGTTCTTTATGCCAGAAGGCAACAAATTCAATTTGAAAGTTTGAAAACAACTGACAGTATAAAGCTAAGGAAAAATCTGGGCCTGGTGAAAAGTGCCTAGAGTCCCAGATACTCTGCAGGCTTGAACTCAAGAGTTGAGACTAACTAGAAAAACAGAACATATCCCTGTTAAAAAATCTCAAAGATAAAACAAATTTTATTAACAAATCAAAGTTGTAAAACCTCATGAAAAGTAAGTTCTTTTCCCCTGCCTACTGAAAGGAAACTGGTAGTCATGATATAAAACACTAAAACTGAAAGATGAAAAAAAAAAAGGGTTAATTTTACAAAAACAGGCCCTGTGCTGGGCAAAACTGGCATAGTAATCAGAGAGACATAGATACCAGCTATCTGCACAGGGGGTGGGGGTTAGGGGAGTTAACGGGTTTGAACTCTGGGCTTTATGCTTTGCTAGGCAGATGTTCTTTGCTTTAGCCATGCTTCCAGAACTTGTTTTGACTGGCCTGGAATCACAAGCATTTCCATCTCTGTCTTTGTTTTTTCTGCAGGTTGTGGGTCTTGATCTCTGGGCCTGGGCACTGTCCCTCAGCTCTTCAGCTCAAGGCTAGCTTTCTACCACTTGAGCCACAGCACTACTTCTGGTTTTCTAGTGGTTTATTGGAGATAAGAGTCTCACAGACTTTCCTGCCCCAGCTGGCTTTGAACCACGATCCTCAGATCTCAGCTTCCTGAGTAGCTAGGGTTACAGGTGTGAGCCACCGGCATGCAGCTTCTCTGTCTTCTTTGTAACTGGGGTAACAGCTATTGATGTGAGTGGGGTATTTCCTTGAACTGCAATCCTCCCTACCTCTGTTACTAGTTAGGATTACAGATGTGAGCTACCAGTGCCTGGTCTAGATTTTTAAAATCTTTAATACAGAAGAGAAGGTAAGTATAGTGCTGTATTGGAAAAATAAACAGTAACTCAGAGATAAGAAGTTTAATAGTGTTGCAATCCATGAAAACAATCTCCAAGATGTGTCTAAAAATTACCACTAAAAGGAGCAATTTTTCTATTTTATAAGCTGTTTCATTAATTTGTTCATTAAAAGATATATTTCTATAAAGATTGACTACATATATAGGGGAATCTGAATTATCAAACAGCTGTATACAGTTTGATAAAGATATAATACTCTTTAATAAAGGGAGCAATGATGAATATTTGTATGTTTGACTCAATTATAACAAGTGACTAAAAGGAAATATGATTTGGTTAATGTAACACTGGATTAAGCACTTGTGTACATGTAGGACTTAGATGTTTAAATACATGGATATGGAAGAATAAAGGATAGGACAAAGTACAAACCAATTTTGAAGATCCAACCTACTTGTAATTATCGTCTTCCACAAACTTTTGTAGTTCTTCTATGTATTGGACCGAGTTCAGGTATTTTTGGACATGAGGCAACATTGGAATATCTAGGCAAAATGTGATAAGTAATTATCCAATAAAGTGTATCTTAACCAGAAATTTAAAAGACAGACTTTTTCTTAAAGGACTCCAATTAGGAAGTTCCACATATTTAAGAAATTTCATAGTAAAAAAAATCAGCGACTTCCCAATTTTCCATGATGTAAAAAAAAAAATCAGAGACTTCAATATGATTATACTTAAGCATAAAATCTGTATAATAAGTGAAGGCACTTAATTTTTCTTTTTTGATCAGTTGTGGGGCTTGAACTTAGGGCTTGGGCACTCTCCCTGAGCTCTTTCTGTTCAAGGCTAGTACTCTACCCGATCTAAGCCACAGCACCACTTCTGATTTTCTGGTGGTTAATTGGAAATAAGAGTTTCACAGACGGGCTGGAAAATTGGCTCAGTGGTAGAGTGTTTGCCTTGCATACATGAGGCCCCAGGTTCGATTCCTCAGCACCACATAAGCAGAAAAGGCCAGAAGTGGTGCTGTGGCTCAAGTGGTAGAGCACTAGAGCTGAGGGACAGTGCCCAGGCCCAGAGTTCAGGCTCCAAGACCAGCCAAAAAAAAGTTTCTCAGACTTTCCTGCTCTGGCTGGCTTTGAACCATGATCTTCATATCTTAGCCTCCTGAGTGGCTAGGATTATAGGCCACCAGTACCTGGCTTAATTTTTCTTTTAAACAACTTGTTTTCCAGCTCTGTGGGTCACTACTCATTATGAATTTCAAAAAAGATTTAAGTTAACATGGAAACTGGCATTGGAATAAGGCAGGAGCTATAATCCTAGCTACTCAGGAGGCTTACTTCTGACTATTGTGATTTGAAGTTGGCCCGGAAAAGAAACTCCTGTAGGGCTGGGAAGTTGGCTCAATGATAGAGTGCTTGCCTTGAATACATGAGGCCCGAGTTCGATTCCGCAGCACCACATAAGCAGAAAAAGCTGGAAGTGGCACTGTGACTCAAGTGGTAGAGCGCTAGCTTTGAGCTGAAAAGCTGAGCGACAGCATCCAAACCCAGAGTTCAGGCCCCACGAACAAAAAAAAAAGAAAGAAAGAAAGAAAAGAAACTTCTGGAGACTTATTTCCAATTAACCACCTAAAAATAGAAGTGGAGCTGTGACTCAAGTGGTTAGAGCACTGGCCTTGAACAAAAAAACTTAAGGATACTATCCAGGCCCTGAATTCAAGTCACAGGTCTGGCACACACAAAACAAGGCAGAATAAAAGAATTTTTAACTTTCAGTAAGAGTCTATCATCTCTTCCACACTTTAAATAAGTTTCTTACAAGTACAGATGTACATGTGCAAAGTTAGCTTGAAATATTTTAGATAATATGAATTCAGTATTTTTCAACATCAAAATTTAAATATAAAACATTTCAGTCCTTAAGAACAGCCTAAAAAGCACTTTATGCAAGGCACAGTGATGCTTGCATTACTCAGGAAGCTGAAGCAAAAAGATCACTTGCACCTAGGAGTTAGAAGTCAACTGCTCAACATAAAAAAACAACAACCAGAAAAAAGAGAAGGAAAACTAACCAGTACATGCTGAAATAAGAAAGTTATATTCTCTGCAGTATGAAAAGTGGCCAATGAGATTTATCATGAAATTCATAGCATAATAGCTTAGCATCATCTCCCAGAAACTTACCATATTCACAGGATTGCTGTAAATCAGAAATTATTCGAAGGATGTTATTCATTAAATTTGATCTCTGCTCATTTTCTAGAATGCTGCCAGTTGATGGGTATGCTGAATCAATGTACGTTAAATCTGATAAATAGATACCTGAAACAAAATTAGATGTTTCTTACTTGTAAGCGAATCAGGGAGAGAAAACTCATTTATACATATATTTTAAAACATGCCATAAAAGAATACAGTTATTAACATATTAATATGACCAATCAGGGCTTAGATTTCCAGAGTTAGGTTCATATTTATAAACAACGTGCCTAATAAATTCTTATATTTTTAGCTGCAATTAGAATAACCTTAGCACATATGGGACTTAATGGAAAGAAACTGAATCACTGAACTAGTTCTACCTTTGTTATTTTGGTAGAGACAGTCATTTTAATCTCTCAATCTGTTTACATCTATTCAACCATCACCTAAATGGAATAAGTTAAGCAGCCTAGCAAGGGGAAGTAATTTAGTTATATACCCTTGGATGGAGGATTATTATGACATTTAAGTCTTAACTACTTTGAAAATTGTCTTCATCTGGTAGCAATAGCATACAACTTAAAGATACACAATTGGATTTCTGAAATCATTAATATGACTACAAGTTGAAGTTAACCTTTCCAACCTTTGTATGTTCTTGGTACCTATACAGATGACCCAAAATAATTTGGCTGTGCTAGTCTTGAACATGAGGTCACTCATTTAAAAATATTATCTAAGGTTTCACTATATGCACTTGTAAAATGTATGAAAGCACTATAGTTAGAGAAAAACTTATATACTTCTGTACTTTTCCCTTATTATTCTACTCCCATGAGCTCTCTGTAAGTGAAACTGAAAGTACACATCCATAAACCCATGTTTTATGTTTGCCATTTTCTCCCTCGAGTGTTTTCTAGACACATCTACATCCATTCAAATCCAGGACCTTACATAGACAGTTTAGTGTCTACTATTTTCTACTTTTCTTATAAATTCTAAGACAGGAATTTAGAAATTGTCTAGTATAAAGGGAGGCATGGCTCAAGCAGTAGAGTCTTGTCTAGCAAGCTCAAAACCAAGTTCATACTGAGAGACAGACAGACAAAGAAACATTTTATAGATGAGGAACCTAAAATCTACAGATATTTTAAGCATGTGTCTAATGCCATGTAACCTGTCAGGATGCAGTAGATCATCCTGTATTCCTAGATACACTTGTAGCCTAGGTTTAAAATAAAATTACATTATAAGCATACATATTATCTGTAACATTCACTTTTATGATCTTATACTGTCTATTTAAATTTTCTTTTTCTTTTTTTTTTTTTTTTGGGGGTCCGGTCGTGGGGCCTGAACTCTGGGCCTGGGCGCTGTCCCTCAGCTCTTCAGCTCAAGGCTAGTGCTCTACCACTTGAGCCACAGCGCCACTTCCGGCTTTTTTCTTTTTGCTTATGTGGTGCTGAGGAATCGAACCCAGGGCCTTGAGCATGCAAGGCAAGCGCTCTACTACTGAGCCACCTTCCCAGCCCTTAAATTTTCTTATAACATTTCACATGTTCAATCTAGAAGCTCATTTATGGCAGTTGCTCTGCTTTGTACTTGAAGAAAATCTTGTGTATTATATCTTTAAAACAAGTGGCACTTAATACAATATAAAAGGTTACCATGGCAATCCTTTAACTCATCCTATAGTAGTATTTCTTTTTACTAAGTACAGCATTCTTAAGCCATAGATCCTAAATATCTATTTCTCCCTATCTTCAAATGAACCAAGAGCCAAAGTCTTTCCCACTTCTAATCTTAGAAATGAACCTTTCTCTCTCTTCAAGTACATATTGTGATTTGCGGTGTAATTGCTATTGCTTTTTTCCAAACGTATCATGTAGTCTTTTCTACCATTCAGCCCCATAGTCAATACTCCCATCAAATCATCCTATTTTAGAGTCAAAGCAATTCTTCTTTCAATTCTGATCCCCTTCTAAAGACCCTTGTGATCTCCCTTCAACAAACACCTTGAAAGAGAAACATGGAGTGGTATGCTTATTACACTGTACTTTTAATATAATATCTGACATACATAAACTCCATATGGGTCAGGAAAAATTGTGAAAGACTTTAAAATGGGCGTCTTCAGTGTTTCCTTATTTTGCAACTTGGTGAAGACAGTAATGATACAAATTATTAACTATTATTACTCACTGACCGAAACCCTGCCAATGAATTATACATGTCTACTGCCTATTGGCACATAGATGTTGACCAATTTTGTATCTGGTCTACTGTAAGTTCACTAAAACTTAACTACTTATATGTGTATTATTATTATAAATGATCTCTAGAAATGGTTTTATCTCCCTTGTAAATTTCATGATTTAAATAAAAATTGACATGTATTGATTTTATTGAAAAGCATACATTATCCTTTAGCTAATGCAATATCTGTCAATTTTTGTGAAAGACTGGACAATTTAAGGATTGACGCATCCCTAAGTAGACCTAAGAGGTTTCTAAGTAGACCTAAGAGGTTCCTTGAGGTACATTGCACATGTACATCAACAAAAGATGTGTTAAAAGTGATTTCATGGGTTGGAAGTGTGATTCAGATGGTAAAGTGCCAGCCAATGAGCAAAAACAGATACTGAGCTCAAACCCTGGTCTTGGACAAAAAAAAAAAAGAAAAAGAAAAAGAAAAAAGAAAAGTGGCATCGAAGTTTCACAAAGATTCTGTGCATGAAAATATCATTCCCTGTTGATGAGACTATGGAAGAATCTGATGCAGAATGGGATTTAAGCTTTCATTCAGTGTGTCAATACATGCCATTCTTCTACCTTATCATTAAATCCAAGCTGTTAATACTCACTCTCTATAACAGTGCTGTCCAATATGACAGTCACTGCCATATGTGACAACTAAGTATTTTGAATATATTAACTCACAATTGGTAATGTGTTTAAATAAAATTTGACTTTTAAAAATGAATTACAACTAGATGTTTTGGTCTATGCCTGTAAATCACAGCTACACAGGAGTTGGAGATAGCACATCATCAAGGATTGAGGCCAACCCAGTACAAGTTATAAAGACTCTCTTAAAAACAAGCAGGCTGTATTGGTAGACACCTATAACTCCAGCTAACTGATAGGAAGACACAGAAGTACTACATTCCAAAGCTGGCTGGGTAAAAGCAGTATTGATAACAAAATGAAAAAAAAAAAAGTCTAGAGGCATTGCAAATGGGAGGACCTGATTTTAATCACCAACACTTCCAATTAAAAACAAAACAAAACAAAACAAAAAAAAAAACTTAACCCCCCACCCCAACTTGTAACATCACCAGTACTGTTATATCCCTCCCTACCTCCATTACTGTTCTAAATTTTAAGAATATTCTTATTTTTTCCAAGGCATATCTGTATCCTTCCACAATGCATTATTTACTTTTGCTTACTGCTGGTTTTTTCTTTCTTTCTTTTTTCTTTTTTGGGTGTGTGTGGGGGACTGGTCCAAGACTGGGACTCAAACTGGGTACCTAGGACCACAGTTTGAAGCCAGAATTGGCATAAAAGTGTAAAAGACTGCA